>NW_028327172.1:147647206-148261135 GCF_987537825.1 Furipterus horrens | reverse complement strand
TCTTTTCAACTGGAATAACTAAGCTGAGTTAGCTGAAAGGAGAGGAGAGGGGTTTTGAATGGTCTTGAACTCTCAGAATGCAGGTTGCAGAAAGTTAAATAGAATTATCCACACTACTTTAAAATTGTATGCCTATATTATCCTATAGCCCAAGCTAGAGTTTTTCCCTGCTTGTGACCATGTTTTGAAAATCTCCCATTATTTTGTGTTGGTTAACTTAAATATAGTTTCGTTGCCAGCTCACCACCCTCTTGTTTATTTGTAAAGGGTAGAACTTCTCATCTGAATATGTTTTATGCTAAAAGAAGACATTTTCCTTTGACACTGTACAAATGAAAACAGAATTTCCTTATTGGTGGGGTGGTGAGTAGGCAGGCTTGGAAGGGCAGATGCCTAACCTTTGGCTTCATGTTTTTCCCAATTCAGAAATTAGATATGATTATGGATGGTGCTTTTCTGAGACAAGATAATGTGTTGTTTGTAACATGACCCCAGCAAAGGTTACCCAAAAAAGTATGGGGGATATGGAGTTGGGTTGTACCAGTAAGAAAATTGAGGGTTCCTCACAATTCCAAGAATACAAATTCTATACTTAGAAGACTTCTTGTAAGAAAGCAAATCTAAGAAAACAGTCAGGGTCATTCCTAAGAAGACCATGGAATCTGTTACAAAGTCTTGTAGTAAGGTATATGCCTCACCCTCCAGTCCTAGTGGGAATGCTTCCTGCGGTCTTAGCTCACTAGTGACCCCTTGCGGTACTCAGGCCACCTCACATTTTTGCCTTGGATAAGACCCCTGAAGTGAATGGGGCAAACTCAATTTCCAAGAGTAGAAACTTACCCTCCAGGATTAAGAGATGTAGGTGTTCTCTAGATATCATTCAAGAGTATTTCTCATTCTCTTGTTCCTCTATTTTAGGCCAAAGAACTGCCAACTTTAAAGGATAATGATTTCATTAATGAGGGCCAAAAGATTTATATTGATGACAACAACAAAAAGGTGTTCCTGGAAAAACTGAAAAAAGATGTTGAGGTAAGAAAAATCAACACAACGGACATCCCCACTGTATAAATGTCAACATTGTTGGTTTATAGGAGCTTTTTAAATCATCTTTGTAAATGTGTAACCAAGGCAAAAATATATATCATACATGATCAGAATCAGATATAAACAAGTGTAAATCATATGTGATATGGTTTGAAAGAGAAGTGTACTAGTTCAGCAGCTCTCTCCCTTAGGCGACAAACAAGAGAAAGTGCCTGCTGTCTTCTGCTGGTATCTCCACCCTCAGGTCCCCACATTCTTTGTTGGTGGGGGTGGCCTGTGCTGGTGGGGATGGCCTGTATAGTCAAAGCCTGCTCAGACTGCCCACAGTCACCAGAGCTGGGGTGGAGGAGAATGACTGCATTCTGTCAGGCAGCAGAGCATTTCAGAAACAAATGTTTAGAAACCATTTGAATTGGAGATTTTCTTCATCAAAACCACATCTCAGTGCTAATAAACACAGCCCCGGTCACTTAATGCTTTGATATTTGCACCAGCCTCCATGAAACTCGTGTCATTGGGCCCAATAAGCCAGCCACACACATTATAGTAATAGCATAAAGGAAGTTTGGACACCAGGATCATGGGGGATGGTTGTGAAAAATAAAAGTACTATGCGGAAATGGGCTTTAAGCCTATAATGAGGGAGTTTTGTTTTAAGTATTGTTTTAAGAATTAAAAATATAATACCTTTTCCTTTCCTTTTGTTTATTGTAGAGGCATTGTAGTTCTCCCATTAGATTTGCTTATATAATTCTTTTAGAAATAAATTCAAGAAAAAAGTTATTTCCTTGAAATGGGTTAGGTTACAAGACAGTTACTTAGTTTTCCTGAGCTGTTAACTTTTGTTCATATGTATGTGTATATGTGTGTGTACTTTTTTTTTCTACTTTGAAATACAGTTCCCCTCCTCCTACTCCAGTTTTGCTACTTACACGTTTTGTGGAAAGATTTTCTTTTTCATATCATCAAACAAAACCAGTTGAAATGAGTTGAACCACAGAATGAATGTCATGCATTAGGTCGCATTCTCCACAAGGGCAAAAGCAGTTCTACAGTTTCCTTTTAAATCTTCTCACATCTCTTTCACTGCAAGATGTTCAGACTGACCAACTTGGTTTATAATTATTTTTAGGTCATAGATATTTTAATTTTAAAAATTTACATTATTTTAACCTACATGGTGTATATGCTTCTTTTAGAACCTTAATACTGGTGACTTGTGAAAGATACAACTGTCTACTTTTAAAAAGTAGACAAAAGTGTTTGCTTTCATCATATAACATTTTTTCTCCAGTCTTTCATTTACTTTTCCTCAATTGTCAGTGGTTTTTATTAAAATTCTTATTAGTTAAACATTTCATCTTTACTTTGGAGTCAACTTGATCTAACTGATAACTAAATACAGTAGTTAGACATACACTCTGGGATTTTTATTTTAATCAGCATATCTTTGATCCTGAGAATAATATTGTTTTAGCAATTATGTATGCTAAAAAGCCCTTAGGGTTATCTGTGATCTGACAAAAAATTGTCATTTTTTTTTTCTGTTGGCTCTGTATCACTATATGATATTTAGACTCCAGAAATAATGCAACTGAAGCAGTTCAGATTTACAGTTGAATTACATAAGGATCCTCTTAGTCCTTTTGTTGTCTCTAATAATGTCGTTGATTAGAGGATTTGGGTAGTTTAATCCCATACATGGCTCTCACACTTAGCTGTTTTGTTGAAATGGAGGCAGGGCATAAAGCATTCTTTCATTTAAAAAAAATTCTCAGTGGTTGATAGCAGTGTCTTTAGTTTTGAAATTCATGCTGAAGCATCATTAAATTTTTAAGCAAGTAATTATGGTGAAGTAGCTTGACATCCGATCTTGACAATGAAGCTAGAATTTAATCTAGCTTAGTGTTTTCATCAGTTCCATGCTTTCCATTTTAGATGACTGGCCTGTTAGTTTGAGTACAGTTTTCAGGGAGACTGGGGGGCGGGGGTGGTGGTGGATTTTTTTGTTTTTTACTTACTGTTCAAAGTAAAAGATGAATATGCTAAAGCTCAAGAATCTAGTTTTATAGAAAAAAGAACTGTCATTTGAGAATCTAGCTTTTTTCCTACAATTGAAATCCTATTCTATTCATATGCCATGAAAAGTAATTTAGTTCAGAGAGCTTTGCACATAACTAAATATATGTGAGCCTTTTTCTCCTAAAGAAAGTGCTTTATGGAGAGTGAAAATCACTTTTGTCTTGTGACCTGCTTGTTGTCAACTCTGATCATGATGGTGGAGAGCCAAAGCTGATCTCTCCTCTCATTGGCTCACTTGGGGGCCCAATTGTCACACAATGCAAAACTGCTCTCCCTGCTGTGTCTGGGGTTGCCCCTATCACAGGACTCTTAACTCTCAGATTTATGGCCCCACAACCTTGGCAGCAGGTGAGAGGGAGAGGGTGGCAGCCGACAATTATGGAACATAGAGAGCCCAGGTCCTTCCCATGCAGTCATTATCTCTTTCCATTCTTACAACAACTCCTTGAGGGTGAGTGCTATCATTATCCCAGTAAATGGATGAGAAAACTGAGTCCAGAGACACTGTGTAATCCACTGAAAGATACACAGCTACTAAATTCAGCCTGGGATTTGAGGCTGTCAGAGGCCACACTCCCAAACTTCTCTTGATACAAAATGCAAATTAAAAATGTTTGCGAGCGTGGTTGAGACTTTATTTTTCTGATAAAGACCCCAGAGGGGAATTTAACAAGTGATAAAATATAACTCTTAGATAAAGCTGGTTGGATTTTAATTCTGTGTCACAGGTGTGTTGGGGTAATTCAGTAGAGCAAATGTGTTAATAAAGTTAGCTAATAAAGTGAATTTAAATCTGTTGGGAAGGAGAATTTATTAATGGTTCTTTTGCCACAATAGTTTTCTAGAAGAGTTTATGACAGGGCTCATAAAGATCTTGAGGAAGATACTACTAGCTCAAAGATGTGGCATAATGAGGAATTAATTATGAAGGAATCAGATTAGGTGGGATATTCTGATGGAAAAAGAGCCGGGCCAAAGATGTTTAGGTAATTATTAAGAAATCAGAAAAGAGGAAAAACAGGAGACCTAAAGGTTATAAATATTTTAAAATCTTCATGCTTTGAAATTGTATGTACTTTTTAAAAAATCTATAAATTTGAGGCAGAAGCTGAAAGGAACGAACACAAACTGAGCAAATATGTATTAAGATACATAAAATTCCTAACAGGAATTTTTTCTCATGAGAATCTCATATTTATTGCCACATTTCATTTCAGTCTACTTCAGAAGATATTTAAAATAAAGTTTGTGATGATAAGAGCTAGTGAATCAATGGGCACTTCTGCATTTGGCCCACCTAACTTATGGTTTAAATTGCATAGTTGATGAAAAAGGGGCCTTCTACCATAATGATGATCAGAGAAGGAAAACTCTGACTCCAAAAACCTCCGCTGCCTTGCGGCATACCTCTTCAGGGGAAAGGCTAAGGGAGTAAACCCCGACAGAAAATCCGGAGCCGGAGTCCCTAAGGCGGTTTGACGTTGTAGTCAACACCGGCAACTCCTGCGGCGCACCTGAACCCAAGCTGTATCGACTCCGTCTTTCCCTTGGACCCTTCAGCTGCGAAGAGAGGCGGGGTCTGCTGCATGGGCAACAGCAGACCCTCCATATCACCCTGCCCAGGCTCTGTAGCTTCAGCTTCACTGGAGAGGACACTCCAGCGTCATCGCAAGATGTCGATTCAACACGGGAGGAGACAGATACCGTGTCACTCCCGAGTCGGACTGCACAGCCGTTCTCGGCGGTGCAGATAGACTCTTAAGAAGCTACACCATCGTCTCTCGAGACGGACGGCTGCCGCCGCCGACCATAATGATGACAACGTGGGCAGTTATAATAACAGCTCCCATTGTTGCATGTTTCATTGTCTCAACTACATTATCTCTTTGTAATCCTTTCCACAACCCTGTGAGCTGAGTGGTATTGCCCTATTTTATAGTTAGAATAACTGAGTGCAAGGGGTGAAGTCATCGTCAAGGCACAGAGCTAGTAAATGAGAGAAATATGATTTAATCTCCTATCTCACTCCAAAATTTATACTCTTTGTTTTTATTTTTAAGAATACCTGATACTATAATTAAAGAAGAATAAATGAGTCATCCTTATCAGCAAACCTATACTCCTAACTGAGCCCTTTGTCTTTACCCTTTCTATCTCAGGCTCACAGACTTGGACACTTATGTAATACCCATTTAGACCAGCAGTTGGTTTCCTTGATCTTCTTGGGAATACCAGAACAGCTTCTTACCTAGAGAAGCATTTTTTCCATTTTACTGATGGTGGGCAGTGGTGGGAGCTAACTTCACTTTCGAATATAATTGTTTCCTTACTGGTAGAGGGGCCTAAGTGGTGGTCTGACCACAGATGGGAAGCCAGGGAAAGAAGCTCAGGACCTGCCTGGCCTAGTAAGCAGCACACATGCAGAAGGAAGGTGTGAGCCTGGAGACCAGCCCGTTTAGTGCAATAGTCCAGTCCTGGTTGGCATCCCTTCCCTGTCCAACCCTTGGCAGGTTAATTACAGGAAGCCCCTTACTTTTGTACATAAAGCACACTTGAAAGTGGATTTGAAAGTCACCTGTCTGAATGTTAAACAGTGGGCCTGTATGTTAAACAGAGATTCTGTTCTGCCGAGCACAGATAAACTATAAATGATCTACTTTTGCTTCTGACAGGTACTGCCACTTAGTCTCAGACAAAGGTTTTTTGTTGTTGCTTTGTTTTGTGTTCTTTTGTGGTTGGCAAAGTTATTTCGTGAAGAAAGGGATTAGGAAAAATTCGGAGAGTTAAAGAAGACAAGGGAAGAAGAAGCAGACATCTCAATCACTTGTTCAATAAATATTGAGTATCTACCGGCACTTCCTGGGAGTCAGGAATGCAATGAGGGAGGAAGAGCCAGAGCCCCTGCCCTCGTGGGGCTGCCATGTTTGAGAAAGACAGAAATTACTCAAGTAATCTAACAAGATGCATGTGCAAATCATTGGGGGAAAGTGCAGTGCTGTACATGCCCAAGCTTTGGGGTGTGGCCTAGGCAGAATCAGGAAAGGCTTCCTGAGCAAATGCCCTAACCTGTAACTGAGATTCAAAGGTTTAGTGGGAGGTAACTGGGGGCAGGCAAGAACAGGGTTCAAGACAGCCCAGGAGGTGATGGGGCCAAACTAGCCAGGTCCCCTGGGCGATGTTAGAGTTTATTTCTGCCCTGTGAGAAATGAGACATCATTGAAAGGTTTTAAGCAGGGCCTGACAAGATCAAATTTGCATTTTGAAAAGCTGTTCCCTTTCCAGAAGGCTGGAGGGGAAAATTAGGGCAGCATCCAGTCTTTCTCACTTCCCAGGGACCTTCCAAGGTCCCAGAGGAGCAGAGATGGGGAGAAGGGGGCCTTCGCCCTGCCACCATACAAGCTGAGCAAGACCCACCTGGCCACACACCCCCACCCTGCACCCACCACACACACATGGACTCTGAGGGGAGATGTTGTCACCTGGCAGTCAATATCTCCAGGTGTGCCTGGACCTCTGGAGGCAGTAGGGGTGGTGGTAGAAGCAGGCCAGAGAAAGACCCTGATAAAGGGGTCAGGGCAGGCACTGTGCTTGGCATGGTACAGGCAATGGATAAGACAGAAAAGGCACTGACCCTGTTCTTTAGGAGCCCAGAGACCGAGCTCTGGGGCAGGCACAGCCTCCTGGTTGCCTTAAACAACAAATGGGGCAAAAGCAGGGCCACTAGTGCGCATCCTGCCCTTCAGACCTCCTGGGGGTTAGAGGATATGACTGTGTACTTCTAATGTAGTATTTCCCAGTATGTTTTGTTCCCAAAACATAAGCTCACAGGCTGTTCTTAAGGGGAAAAGCAGGTTCCATGATTACATCGGTGTGAGGCATGCTGCCGGTGATACCCCTCTCGAAAATCCATAGCACTTACTAATTTTGGGAGATCCTCCTCCTCAGAAACCATTTGATTTGTTTAACTCATTATTTCCCTACCAGTGTTGTAAAAAACAAGATTTGTGATAAGCTGCCTGAATGCAGCTTGCAGAGGCAGCAAATGTAGTATAAAGACCATGGAGCTTTGAACCTGGGATCCTAAATCCACTACTTCTGAGCTTTGATCCTTGGGCAACTTCTTTTAATCTGTCTGAGCCTATTTGCTGTCTCTCATGGGGATCAAATGCCTATCTCGTGCCAGGCTAGCTGTCCTTGTACCCATAGCTCTTAGTTCTCTCCTACATCATGGGTCTGTGGGGAGCAGTATGAATAACTGAGTTGGTGCCTGACTAGGTGTCTGGCTCTATGTTGGTAAAGAAAGCCCCTTATGGTGATATTATTCTCTTGAGAGGCGGCAAGTCGTCTGTATGAGCAGGTTCCTGGCCACATGCTTTCTAAAGCCCAGCAATTACCAGATGATATGGGAGATGAGCAGTCTCTGGCCACTGTAAGAGAAGGCTGGCTGAGGGAAGTGGAAGTGGCCAGTTGGTTTTGAGATGATTTAATGGTGGGGTTTGGGGAAAGCCATGGGAGGAGCAATGGCTCAGAAAACTGACTCGAGGCTTGAGAATGAGCACTCTATTGTTTTATTTTTTGATTGAATAAGTAGCACTTTTAGATTTTCCCCAGCTTTACTAAGGTGTAATAGACAAATAAAATGATGAGATATTTAGTGTACGACATGATGGTTTGATATATGTATCCATTGTGAAAGGATTCCCCCCATTGAGTTAATTAAATTAGAGCATCCATCATCTCACATGTGTACCTTTTAGTGTGTATATAAGAACATTTAAGTCCTACTCTCTTAGCAGATCTCAATTACACAATACAGTGTTGTCAACTATGGTCACTGTGTTATACATTAGATCAGCGATTTTCAACCGGTGTGCCAGAAGAATTTTTAAAACATGCAATACCTGACTAATGTATTTCCTTTTTTTAAAGGCTGAATAATATTCCGTTGTGTATATATCACCACTTCCTTATCCATTCATCCATCAGTGGACACTTAGGTTTGTTTCCATGTCATGGCTATTGTGAATAATGCTGCAGGGAACATGGGGTGCTGATAGAAAATGGTTTCGTTCCCTTTGGTTATATACCCAGAGATGATTTTGCTTGAGCATATTTTTAATTTTTTGAGAACCCCCCGATTGTTTTTTATGGTGGTTATACCAATTTACAACCATACCAACAATGCACAAGGGTTCCCTTTTCTCCACATCTTTGCCAACACTTGCTATTTCTTGTCTTTTTGATAATAGCCATTCTGGCAAATGTGAGATGATATCTTATTGTGGTTTTGATTGGTATTTTTCCTGATGATTAGTGATGGTGAGCAGTTTTTTATATACCTGGTGGCCATTCAGCACACTTTTTAAATAAATGGTTTGCTTCTATTTTTAAGTATTAGGTTTCTCCTACCTTGCTTAAAGATTTGTGATTTTTTTTTTTCTGAGCTCAAAACAAATGGGGAAAATTAAGCCTGACCCCAGTGGGAAGATGAAGAAGAAATAGGAGCTGAGGAAGGGGTAAGCAAGCAGGGGAAAGTTTGGGCTGGTGACAGCTGGAGTGTGAGGTCCTCTCCTTGTCTTTAAGAGAGTATGGCTTCTCTTTCAGCTCTGCACATCTCCACAAATTGATTTCATTTCATTTCAGCCAGAACTTCAAGACCTTTCATTTCATATGATTATCCTTTGTGTAAGGAAATTTATTTCTTAAATTCTATCAGAGTAATCCCAAGGCCCATCAACTGTGCTGCATCACTAAGCAAGGATGGCGCCAAATCCTTCAAGAATCAGGGTCAGACACCTTCTTGGACCATGAGCCCTGGATCTGAGCAGAATTGTACCCTGTGAAGAGCCAGCCAGCTGGGGATTAGAGAGTCTTTTAGTTCTAGCCAGTAGATGGGCTGCCACATTTTGCCCTCAATAATACTATCCGTATTTTAACTGATCGATTAGTATATTGTGCTTAAAGACGTGTTTCTGGGTACATCTACTAAAAAAGAAGAAAAGAAAAATCACAACATGCAAAGTCAAAAAAGAATTTGGCAGGCAGGAGTAGCCAAACCCCAGAGCTGGGTCTTGCCGCATACTACTTTCTAGCTATGGCTGGAACAGGAGAAGGAGAGTCTGCACTGCCTCTTGGAGAGCAAACCACCTTCAGCATCTCTGGTCTCCCTGCTTCCATCAGAAGGAAACCTACCTGAGGACTGCATTATTCACCAGAGCATTGACATGGGTCTTTGCTGGTTGATTGGGACATTGGGCTTTTACTTATGTGATGGACAGCACAATCTCCTCAGCAGAGTACGCTGAATTACAGAGTGCTTTCACAAACTGTTCTGAGACACTCTGCTGGAAGCTATTTGGGAGGTCTCTGGTTTTTTCCATTAGCCGTGTTAATTGTTGGGAGAAATGTTCTCTTTGCTCCTTCAGTGTCTTCTTTTGCCAGGCATGCTCTCTGCTTTTTGGCATAATCCAGTCTAGATGTGATAAATGCATGCCTCTCAGTATCCAGCTTAGCATTTCTAGGAGCAGAACACCAGCTCTGAGCCAGCCGAAGTGCAAGGCCACATTTTTGGCCAGAGAAATTGCCTGGGACTTTGAGCACACCTGAAGAAGGCTCCTGGCCACCTCTCAGGGAGATCCTCCTCTCCATTCTCCCGTTCCTTCACTTACAGCTTCCCCCACGTATATTTTTCTGAGCTTGTTTTCTTTAAATCTAAGGTTTTGTTTAAGGCATAACTGACCCTGTCACCTCCCACCCTCCAGTTTCTTGCCCAGTTAAAGCTCATGGACTATAGCCTGCTGGTGGGAATCCACGACGTGGAGAGAGCTGAACAGGAAGAGGTGGAATGTGAAGAGAATGATGGGGAAGAGGAGGGAGAGAGCGATGGTACCCATCCCATCGGAACCCCTCCAGACAGTCCTGGAAACACGCTCAACAGCTCCCCACCCTTGGCTCCAGGGGAGTTTGATCCAAACATTGATGTTTATGGAATTAAATGCCATGAAAGTAAGCTCAGTTACTATCAACTCTTCTTATGTATGAAGTGGTTTGATTTGTGCATTATCTACCAGTAATTATTTGTGATTATCTACCAGTAATTATAACACCAGTTTAAAATTATGCTGCCCTGCATACTTTGTTCTCCAGAGTCCCGATGAGTTGATTTGGGGATAAGAGTATGGTAAAGGTAACTGTAATCTCTGTTTTTGAAAAGTGTAATGTGGTGAGGTCCTTGAATTTCATGATGTTGAGGGAATAGGGGGACCACAAACTGTGTTACATATATAACACATATACATGAACTTAAATACATATAGATAACATGCATAGAATGTTTTTAAATATTTTTATTCTGAACTATCTTTTATATGAATCTAAAGTGTCACAAATCTATCCTGAGATAGGTAACCTATGTGGTCCACTCTGAACCTCACATGGACATCCTGTAGGGCAGACACCTCATCTCAGCTTGCCTTTTCCTTCTCATAAGCGCTGAAGCCAGCCCAGGGTGTGGGATGAGACTCTGACTTGCTTCTGTGTCTGTCTTTTGCTCCCCGCCCCCCCATTATGGGGTCTGTGTCCCTCTTCTCTAGAGTGAGATCAATCTTAATTTTCAATACCTGTGAAATTGCATATTTGAAGAAATGTTACATTCTACCATAGAGCTACATATACATGAAAAAACATTTTAGAGATATGATAAAAGCAGGCCTCTTTTTGAGTAATAAAAATTATGATTCATCATTTTTTTAAATTTCTTGTAGCATATCATCCAAGTGAGTTTGAGTTATATATTTATTTTGCTCAGCAAAATTGTTTCTTGAACACAGAAAATTAGATACAGTCAAATGTACTTTTCTTATTCTTCATAACTGAAACAGCATCACATTTGTGGAAATATGTAGAGGATAGAAATTGTACATGACACATGCCTTTATCTAGTTCTGATATTAGGTCCAATGAGAATTAGTAACTAGCATCTAATCAGGAATTAGCATCTAATGGTAGAGAAGGATTAAGTAGCGTAATTGCTTTTACTTTTTTATAGAGTATTTTAAAAATAGAAAGTTTCTTTACACCAAAGCAATATACAACCACTAAAGAAAATGCAGATTAACAAAAAAAATAGAAACTATCTCACCTTTCACCCTCCACTGTTAATATCCTGGAGTTATGTTCTTCTTTTTTTACTTTTTAAATTGCGAGGGAATTGGGTACAGAGAGTTCCTCTGTTTAATAGGGGCACACAGGTGTCGCAGGGCCTCTGAAAGCCTCTGTGCCTTTGTGCTTGGACGCCCTCCATCTGCACCCTCCTGAACCTATTGCCCTCCAGTACTTGCCCTCCCTCAGCAGCTCGTGCCTTCCCAGGAGTTACCGTTTGTGCCCAGCTTTGCTCTCATTCCTTTACAGACTCACCTAGGAAAGAGGTGTACTTCATGGCAATTATTGACATTCTGACTCATTATGATGCAAAAAAGAAAGCTGCCCACGCTGCAAAAACTGTTAAACACGGCGTAAGTATCTTCATTTTGTTTCCTTCTCTGCTCCTGAGCCCTTGAGTCCTCCAGGCTGCGCCTCTCCCCTCTGATGCTCCAGGTCCTTCGGTTGTTCTTGTTTCCTGCAGGAGGTCTGAGTGCAGGACCCAGAGCCAGCATGTCCCGGCTCAGGCTGCTCTCCTCAGCTGCCTAGGCTTTTGGCAAGTCACCTAAACTTAGCTGTGACTCTTCCCTTTACATACCGGGCAGTTCGTAGACACATGCATCCGTAGAATGTTACACAAATTCTTTTTTGTTTGAAAAATGTTTCAAAGATAAAAGGGCTGAAGGTAGTCTGGTGTTTTAATATGTAATGTTCAGAACTGAAGCACTATTCTCTGCTTCAGACACTTCCAAAATAGGCAGTATTTGTGTGTATATATATCCCCACAGTAAATTGTATTTTTTTATATTACAGAAATATTTCTGGTGCAAGGTCAAAGTTTAATCATCTGAATTCCTTACCTTTGTTGTGCTTGCTTGGAATTATTATTATTCCAGGCATATGGTAGCTTGTTAATCCCCATGACAAGGCTAGGAGGGGTACTACTGTATCCCTGTTTATCAGCTGAAGAAACTAAAGTTGCCCTGGAAGGGGCAACTTGCCAGGATCACATCACTACGAAGTAACAGATAGGATTGCTCCACAGGACCTAGCCCTGCCCCCCGCCCCATCAGTGAACCCCATTGCCTGGTTGCGGCTCCCAAATTGTTGGTGTCCATTATGCTGCTATGGATCCACCAGGTGCACTACAGGAGCCATAGATCTGGGTTGGAAAGCCTATTTCACCTTTCCCTGTGTGACCTTGAAGAAACATTTTGGAACTCCAGTTCTCCCAACTGATCAAGGGGGTCCTAATGCCTTGCTGATTGGGTTTTGTTGGGGGAATATTTGAGAAGAGCAGGCCGAACACTGGGGAGTGTTCTGTATTTGTTCCCATCCCTCCTCAAATCTGCTGTAATATATTCTATTCCATACGGAATTGGAAATGTACCACAGCATGCATGGCTCCATTTTCGCCTCCCCTGTAAGTTACCAGCTCGGCCCCATAATATACCACATGGCCTAAAATCGTGTGCAGTTGCAAGAACAAAACATTTCTCTTAGTAAAGGAATGTTGTGTTGAGCTGCTGCTGGGAACCGTTCTCTGCCTTCAAGGCCTGGGCTTGTCTGTGGCGATCCCAGCGACCCAAGCCAGACATGGAAATGACGCTCCTCATTGTGCATGGGTATCTAAAAATAGCACCTGGTGACTTAGTAAAAGCCTGTTCTTCCCCTTTGCTGTTCAGGAAACCCGCCAGTAACTACCTTCAGTCTGCTTGCCTCTTGAAATAGGAAATCCCCCACCCAGCCATTGCAAGGGGCCCAGCATCCTTGCTCCAAGCAGGTCTCTGTGAAGGGGAACAATGGCATCCCTGTGCCATGGGCTTGAGGGAAGCCAGCCCTGCTCCCTGGGAGAAACGCAGTCAGCAGTGCCGTGCCTCTCCTGCTCAGGGTGCTGGGAAGGAGCTGGGGCAGCTGACACAGAACCTACTGTTGCTGCTGCCAACTGGTTTTAGAGCACTCAACTGCTTACATTGTCCAGAAAAATAAACACAATGTTTACATCATTATCATCAGTTTTCTTTTAGCCGAATGTTGATGTTTGCATCATTCTCAAGGTATCTACAATCTGCTCTCTCGAAAAACGAAAAGTATTGTCCCATGGCTTCTAAATGTAAGCCACACAGATTCCACTGTTTGGCGGGCACACTCCAAACATGGCTAGTTTTATTTTTTATTTTTTATTTTTAAGTCACAGCAATCACAAAGTATGTGATAATAGCATCTTTTGTTCCTGCCACTCTGCCTCATTTTCACACACAGATTCCTAAGAACCTTGATTATTTAGACACACTTACCAAGATGTTTTGAGTTTTAAGAGCAGAGCCTGCACAGATTTGAAAATTATTAGCTTTATATTCAGCTGCAGTCAGAAATTGCTGCAGATACCGAGTAGTAATTATATCAATATTCCTCTCCTTTAAAACTACCCAGGCTGGTGCAGAGATCTCGACCGTGAACCCAGAACAGTATTCAAAGCGCTTTTTGGACTTTATTGGCCACATCTTGACGTAACCTCCTACAGTCTCAGATGGACACAAGCATGGGAAGGACAGAGGTGACTTTGGTGTAGAAAAGATGAAAACCAAACTCAGTGAAGCACACCTCCTCGTTTACATCTTTAGGCCAAGATGACTGATTTGGGGGCTACTCGCTTTAACAGCTACCTGATATTTCCCAGCATCATTCTAGCTATTTCTGGGGTGTGTGTGTGTGTGTGTGTGTGTGTGTGTGTGTGTGTGTGTGTGTTCTGTGTGTATGTCTTCAGAATTAATTAATTAATGAAAACCAATCAGCTTCAGTCAGAGTGTTTTGGGCAGCAACCTTCTGATTCCAGCTGTGGACGAGTGAATGAATGAGTGAATGAATGAATGAGCATATGCTGGGGGGAGGGGAAAAAGGAAATGCATGTCAGACCAACCATGTTGGCATCACACGATAAACTGTGGATCAGTTTACTTTTTGGAGTTGAAATATGTGAGACAGTATTCATAATAATAATGAAGATAATAATAATGATGATAATAATAATGATGGTGATTAAAAGAAAAAACTTAACCACGAATGTTACACTCCTACCACGCACGCTGACACTCCTTAATAGTTGTACCCCAAGCCCCTGGCACGGACAGAGGAGTGCTGGCATCTCCTGCATGTCCTGGTTCAGGGCTCTGCCTCCACACGGTGTCAGGACTTTTGATGTCCCGGGACCAACACCCCTCCTCCAGCAAGAAGCTGATGCCCCTAGTGATTCTATTTGTACATTTTCACCTCAGTAAATACATCCAGGAAAACTGCTTACTTCTCTGTTCTTTCCTGGAGCTTCTTCACTGTTACACTTATTTTGCAACATAAGAATTAATGCTACAAAATAAAAATAAAGCTTACCTGAAAAGTGCATAGTTTGGGGCAATGGTATCTACATCTCCCATGGTGGGAAGGTGAGCAAATCATTAGAATTCTCAATTCTCCTGTTCTGATTACAAATCTGAATTATAAGATGTTTATGTTTGACCATTGTTTAAACAGTGGTATTTTGTTATGAATTATCCCTTTAACTGAAACCCTCGATATTACTGTTTACATTATTAGGAAAACAGGGATATTTTTGAATCTAAAAATTTAATGTACAGCATGTGATTTTTGAAGTTTACATGTAAAGTCATTTTACAGTGTAGGTGAATTAATGTTTGTCATATTTTGAAGTGTATCCTGCAGTCATATTTTGGGGTGAATGTTTTATTCAAAGTATATGGTAGGCAATCTTTTACAATTAAAGGAAAAGAATTGTTTTTGTTTCTTCCAAATGTACATTTATGAACCTAATGGTTTTTTTTAATGCTTAACCCAAATCTGGTTATGTAAGTTCATTGCCCTAAACTGTGCTGATGTGTTTAATCAAGTTATAAATTTCCAACATCGATCATGTACTTACCAACTTTCCAGCATTTTCTGAAAGGCGTCAAGCTAAAATATTAGACTTGCTTAGAATAGGTTATCAACTTATACACTGTGCTAAAGCTGTGCCTTTGAAGTTCTTTGTTTAAAATATGAGATGATTTTTGTAGGCAGTTTCAGAAAAGAAAATAAACAACCTTCAATAATAACTTATAACTCAACAACCCCCCTGCCATACTGCCTCTTTCAGTAACTTTACTTCAGGGCTTATCAAGATTGTAATTGTGCCCAATGTATATGGGTTTACTTCAGAAAACACAAGGTAATAGCAAATCAGTGTCTTTGGAATCCTGCAGCAACACCATCCTACTCTTATCTACTGACTTCACATAGATCTGTTGTCCTTAGCAGATGATGTTAACACCGCTATGACACGGTTGTCCAGATATGTATTTTGTGCATTTAAGTTAATTGAGACTGTGACTTGGTCCCACCCCCCCCTCCCCCACTACTCATTCTGGAATCCAGTCACTTTCTGTGTTCTGAAGTTATACTGTAGTTTCTTTGACCCAAGATTACAAAAGTGAGACCCTGAAGTAAGGTTAAGGTACACATATATTATTCAAATAACTATTTCCTTTATGGCCAATCTGTATATGCTTTTAGAAGTTTTCAAAATGCTTTATTTTTGTCTGTAACAGTCTCATTCATTTCTGTTGATAAACTATTTGGACAAAGTGAGGAAGTTTGCCTTGTATCTCCTAGTGCTAACAACACACTCCAGACATGAGCCGGGCTTTACAAAATAAAGCACTTTGATGACTTACAAGCTGGATCCTTTGTTCCTCTTTCTTAATTGTGTATCTCTTTGTTGCAAACAAATGTTACTCAGTACATACTGAGATTATCTTTAGCTGATCCTGAAAGAAATAAAGGTGAAATTGAATCTTCTTTCTAATTACAGCTTTGCCTTCAACCTATAAACTATTTTATTAATAATAGAAACTTCCAGGACAAAACTGACTTACTACAAGATGAATAGGCATAGAAAAGAAATCTCTTCAATGAATACCCTATAAAGTATATTATTTTATTTTAAATTTTTGCCAAACAGTTCTGTGTCAGCAGCTTTTGAAACTTTATTGGGTTACCATGGATGGATTAAGGCTTTATTTTATTTATTTTATTTTTTGGTTTTTCTTTTTTTTTTAAATTATATTTTATTGGTTATATTGTTACAATAATTGCAATATTTTCCCCTTTGCTCCCCTCCGCCTAGCACCCCCTCTCCCCTAGCAGTCCCCCACCAAATCCATGCCCATGGTTTGTACATACAAGCTCTCCTGCTTCACCCTTTCATATATTCTTCTTCTTATTTTTTATAATAAATAAATGATTAATTAATTATTTTAACAATAAAAAATAACAATCCCTCTCAGATATTAAGACCCATTATAATCTTATAAAGGACAATGGGCGAAAGTCTCAAGCTCCTCTAACTGCTTCAAGCTGGACATGGTCGTCGTCCTACCTACCCTTGGGTCCAGAAATCCTTAAGAGTGGGGGATGTGGAGGGGAGGGTAGCCTTCCCACATGGGGAAGGATCGTGCAGACTCCAGGTCAGTTGGCTGTCCCCGGACAACGGTGTGCTTGGTTTAACAGGCTGGCATCCTTGTATTCTGGGGGCAACAGATTTGGCAACAGGGTTAAAAGACATCATTCAATCCATAACTACTAGATGACAAAAGGCAGGATTAATTTTTCAATGTCCCACATTAGGGAAAAAAAAGGGGGGGGGGCTTCTTTGGAGGAAGGTGTGCCAGGCACATCTCACCTGTCCAAAACCCTTTTGCCCATTATACTTCGTTTGGGCCGGGGGAAATATTTTAGGTTTCCCCCATCTCAGACCTCTGGGCCCTTTCAGTCCAAGCCATTAGGATAGAAAAGAGGAACCAGTTTTAAAGTGAAGCCCACAGAGCACCCCATTCTTCACCAACCCAGTCACTTAGTTCAGCCAAACCTTTGAGTCTCAGGAGGCAGCACTGCAGACAGGATTAAGTGAGGCCTATACGTACAGATAATCACTCAGGTAATGAGATCATAGGCTTATGCGCTTTGAAAACAGAAAACACATGTTAATTTATGTAACATAACCCACAAACAAGTCTCTAAATCTGTAAGACTGTCTTATTGTAAAGACACCCAGTTGCAAGATATTTGACATTCTTCTTGCCTGTAAATTAAATATCTTTGATGATACCACAGACATAGTTTAAGTTTTAAGTGAAAACATATTTTAAATGAGAAGAAACTTTAAAGACTGTTAGCTGCACTACTTTGTAGTCTGCCACTGATCGTTGTGATTTTTCTTGAATAATGATTTTTCTCCCTAAGATTACCCTCCTTGTCATTAAAGGGACTGCATTAAGTCCATTTTTAATTTATCCTGTTCATTTGCATGAACACAACAAGAACAGCAAATGATCACTTATGATCTTTAGTTCTGCTTTGCTGGAACTTATGCAAGGAACATTTAGTGTGACCTTCAGTCTGCCCTTCAGGGCACAGAAGCTGAGCCACATACCTGGCATTCAGCCTTGCCTGTACACACCTGTCTTTTCCAAGTCCTTCTGGTTTTCCATTGTGCCTCAAGGTCTCTTCTAGCCATCTTTCAGGAAAACAACCTTCATTCCTTCCCTGGAAAGATTGCTGTGGACTGCGCATCCAACCAAGGTACCAGGCCTTTTTATCTCGTGGGCTTTTATTACCTTTGAAAGTCATTCCCAGTTCCTCAGGGCTTTTTGGTAACAACCAGAGCCCAAGCATGTCTCCTTTAGGCATGACATTCCAGTCAAAGTCTTGGTCAAAAAAAAACAATCCTCTATTAACAACTGGTTTTATTAGTTTTATGCAAAGAAACTTATGTCATTACTTATTTAGAATGTCAAACTCTGGAGGGATCAGATAGGGAGAAAAATATACAGTGTGAAGGAAAATCCTTGTCCTTCTAATATTCACTGAACTGGCATTTCCATTATTCATATTTTCATTTTTCCCCCACTAAAAATTTTTTGTTTGTTTTTCCATTACAGTTCACTTTTTTCCCCCCTCTTGCTTCCTTGCACCCTGTCCCCTCCTTCCCAACATTTAGTCCCCACTCAGTTGTCCATGTCTGTGGGTCATTTATACATGTTCTTTGACTAGACCCTTCCCCTTCTTACCCCCTTCTCTCCCTCCTCCCTCCCCCCTTGTTACTGTTAGTCTACTCCTTGTTTACATACCTCTGGTTCAATTTTGTTCATTTGTTTGTTTTGTTCATTAGTTTCCTGTAACAAGTGACAGAATAAGGTATTTTTCTTTCGTTGCCTGGCTTATTTCGCTAAGCATAATTCTCTCTAGTTCCATCCATGTTGTTGCAAATGGTAGAAGTTCCTTCTTTCTTTCTGCTACATAGAACTCCATTGTGTAAATGTACCACAGTTTTTTGATCCACTCATCTACAGATGGGCATTTAGGTTGTTTCCAGCACTTGGCTATTGTAAATAGTGCTGCTATGAACATAGGGGTGCATAGGTTCTTTTGAATTAGAGTTTCAGGATTTTTCGGATATAATCCTAGCAATGGAATTGCTGGTTCAAAAGGTAGTTCCATTTTTAGTTTTTTGAGGAAGTTCCAAACTGTTTTCCATAGTGGCTGCACCAGTATGCATTCCCACCAGCATTGCACCAGGGTTCCCATTTCTCCACATCCTCTCCAGCACAAGTTGTTTGTTGATTTGTTGATGATGGCCATTTTGACTGGTGTGAGGTGGTATCTCAGTGTGGTTTTTATCTGCATCTCTCTGATGGCTAGTGATGTTGAGCATTCTTTCATATGTCTATGAACCCTCTGTATGTCCTCTTTGGAGAAGTGTTTGTTCAGGTCCTTTGCCCATTTTTTAATTGGGTTGTCTGTCTTCTTGGTGTTGAGTCGTATGAGTTCTTTATGTATTTTGCAGATCAATCCCTTGTCTGAAATGTCATTGGCGAATATATTTTCCCATATGGTTGGTTTCCTTTTCATCTTGCTGATGTTTTCTTTAGCTGAGCAGAAACTTTTAAGTTTGATGTAGTCCCATTTGTTTATTCTTTCCTTTATTTCTCTTGCCTTAGGAGATATATTAGTGAAAATGTTGCTACGTGGGATATCTGAAATTTTCCTGCCTATTTTTTCCTCTAGGACTTTTATGGTGTCACGGCTTACATTTAGGTCTTTGATCCATTTTGAGTTTATTCTGGTGTATGGTGTAAGTTGGTGGTCTAGTTTCATTTTTTTGCATGTTCCTGTCCAGTTCTCCCAACACCATTTGTTGAAGAGGCTCTTTTCACTCCATTTGATGTTCCTTCCCCCTTTGTCAAATGTTAGTTGACAATATAGACCTGGGTTTATTTCTGCGCTCTCTATTCTGTTCCATTGATCTATATGTCTGTTCTTATGCCAGTACCAGACTGTTTTGATTACCGTGGCCTTGTAGTATAGTTTGATATCAGGTATTGTGATTCCTCCTACTGTATTCTTCTTCCTCAAAATTGCTGTGGCTATTCGGGCTCTTTTTTGGTTCCATATAAATTTTTGAAGTATTTGTTCTAGGACTGTGAAAAATGTCATTGGTATTTTAATAGGGATTGCATTGAATCTATAAGTTGCTTTGGGTAGTATGGGCATTTTAATGATGTTGATTCTTCTCATTCATGAGCATGGTATATGCTTCCATTTATTTGTATCTTCCTTAATTTCTTTCTTCAGTGTTATGTAGTTTTCTGAGTATAGGTCTTTTACCTCCTTGGTTAAGTTTATTCCTAGGTACTTTATTTTTCTTGTTGCTACGGTAAATGGGATTTTTCTTTCAGTTTCTATCTTTGAGATTTTATTGTTTGTGTACAGAAATGCCTTCGATTTCTTAATATTGACTTTGTACTTTGCTATTTTGCTGAATTCACTTATTAGTTTGAGTAGTTTTTTTGTGGAGTCTATAGGGTTTTCTATGTACACTATCATGTCATCTGCAAATAATGACAGTTTTACTCCTCTTTTCCAATTTGGATGCCTTTTATTTCTCTTTCTTGTCTGATTGCTGTGGCTAGAACTTCCAAGACCATGTTGAATAGGAGTGGGGAGAGTGGACATCCTTGTCTTGTTCCTGACCTCAGGGGGAATGCTTTCAGTTTTTGCCCATTGAATATGATGTTGGCTTCAAGTTTCTTGTATATGGCTTTTATTATGTTAAGGTATGCTCCCTCTATTCCCATTTTGCTGAGGTTTTCATCATAAATGGGTGTTGTACTTTATCAAATGCTTTTTCTGCATCTATTGATATGATCATGTGGTTTTTGTCTTTCATTTTGTTTATTTTTTATGTGGTGTATTACATTTATTGATTTGTGAATATTAAACCATCCTTACATCCCTGGGATGAATCCCACTTGATCGTGGTGTATGATCTTTCTAATGTGTTGCTGGATCCGGTTTGCCAATATTTTGTTGAGGATTTTAGCATCTATGTTCATCAGCGATATTGGCCTGTAGTTTTCTTTCTTTGTTGTGTCTTGACCTGGTTTTGGAATTAGGGTTATACTGGCTTCATAGAACGAGTTTGGGAGTCTTCCCTCTTCTTGTATCTTTTGGAATAGTCTGAGGAGGATAAGAGTTAGTTTTTTCCTAAATGTTTTGTAGAATTCACTTGTGAAGCCATCCGGTCCACGGCTTTTGTGTGCTGGGAGTTTTTTGATTACTGCTTCAATTTCACTGGCTGTTATTGGTCTATCCAGACTTTCTGCTTCTTCTTGATTCAGTTTGGGAAGACTATAGGTTTCCAGGAATTTGTCCATTTCATCTAGGTTGTCAAATTTCTTGCCATACAGTTGTTCGTAATAATTTCTTACAATCCTTTGTATTTCTGTTGTATCAGTTGTGATTTCTCCTCTTTCGTTTCTGATTTTATTTATTTGGGTCCTCTCTCTTTTTTTCTTGATGAGCCTGGTTAAAGGCTTGTCAATTTTGTTTATCTTTTCAAAGAACCAGCTCCTACATATGTTGATCTTTTGAATTGTTAGTTTAGTCTCTATGTTATTTAATTGTGCTCTGATCTTGATGATTTCCTTCCTTCTACTTGATCTGGGCTTTGCTTGTTGTTCTTGTAGCTGTAGGGTTAAATTTTTTATTAGAGATTCTTCTAGCTTGTTTAGGTAGGCCTATATTGCTATGAACTTCCCTCTCAGGACTGCTCTCGCTGTATCCCATAGGTTTTGGGTTGTTGTGCGTTCCTTATCATTAGTTTCCAGAAACTTTTTGATTTCTTCCTTGATGTCATTGTTAACCCATTCATTGTTTAATAGCGTGTTATTCATTCTCCATGAGTTTGAATGTTTTTGACTTTTTCCCTTGAGGTTGATTTCCAATTTTAAGCCATTGTGATCTGAGAAGATGCTTGATATAATTTCAATTTTCTTTAATTTGTTGAGGCTTGTTTTGTATCCTACCATGTGGTCCGTCTTTGAAAATGTTCCATGTGCACTTGAGAAGAATGTATATTTTGCTTCTTTGGGGTGAAAACTTCTATATATATCAACTAAGTCCATTTGATCTAGAGTGTTGTTCAGTGCCTCAATATCTTTGGTGTTTCTTTGCTTCGAAGATCTGTCCATTGTTGACAATGGGGTGTTAAAGTCCCCTACTATGAGTGTGTTGCTGTCTATATCTTTCTTGGAGTCTTTCAAAAATTTCCTTACATATTTGGGTGCTCCTAAGTTGGGTGCATATATATTTATAAGGGTTATATCTTCTTGATGGATTTTTCCCTTAAGCATTATGAAATGTCCTTCTTTGTCTCTTTTTATGGCCTTTGATGTGACATATGTTTTGTCTGATATAAGTATTGCTACCCCAGCTTTTTTTTTATGTCCATTTGCTTGAAATACTTTTTTCCATCCCTTCACTTTCAGTCTGTGTAGATCTTTTCTTCTAAGGTGGGTCTCTTGTAGACAGCATACATGTGGGTCATTCTTTCTAATCCATTCAGCTACCCTATGTCTTTTGATTGGGGGATTTAAGCCATTTACATTTAAGGTTATTACCAATAAGTACTTACTCATTGTCATTTTCCCCCTTTGTACTTGTGTTCCTCTCTGTCTCTCTCCATTTCTTCATCTCCTTAAAGCAGACCCTTTAGCATCTCTTGCAATGCTGGTTTGGTGGAGATGTATTCTTTTAGCCTTCTTTTGTCTTGAAAACTCCTTATTTCACCTTCCATTTTGAATGAGAGCCTTGCTGGGTAGAGTATTCTTGGTTGTAGACCTTTGTTTTTCATTGCTTGGAATATTTTTTGCCATTCCCTCTGGCTTGTAGTGTTTCTGCTGAGAAATCTAGTGATAGCCTTATTGGAGCTCCCTTATATGTTATTAGTTGTTTCTCTCTTGCTGCTTTTAGGATTCTCTCTTTGTCTTTGAATGTTGCCATTTTAATTATGATGTGTCTTGAAGTGGGCCTGTTGGGGTTCATCTTCATTGGGACCCTCTGTGCTTCCTGGACTTGCGTGACTCTTTCTCTCCTCATGTTAGGGAAGTTTTCTGTCATTAGTTTTTCAGAGAGGTTTTCTATCCCTTGCTCTTGTTCTTCTCCTTCTGGAATTCCTATGAATGGATATTATTACGTTTCATGTTGTCCTGCAGCTGTCTTAGAGCCTCTTCAGTCTTGTTCAGTCTTTTTTCATTTTGTTGCACTATCTGGGAGTTTTTGTCTACATTGTCCTCCAGCTCGGTGATCCGATCTTCTGCTTCCTCTAGCCTGCTTTTAATTCCTACTACTGTGTTCTTTAATTCAGAGACTGTGTTCTTCATTTCCTCCTGGCTCTTATTGATACCTTCTATGTCCTTTTTCATGCTGGTGTAATTCTCAGTAAGTTCCTTATAGTTCTTCTGGAGTTCACTGTAGTTTTTCTGGAGTTCCTTGTTAGTTTCCCTGGAGTTCTTTATAGTTTCCGCTGAGCTCATTCAGCTTCTCCATAATCCATGTTTTGAATTTCATATCTGATAGCTTGCTCCCCTCTATTTCATTTAGCACTCTTTCTGGGGATTCTACCTTTCCTTTTGATGGGGGGTTGTTTCTCTGTCTCCCCATTTTTGTGACTCCTATTGTTTGTTGTTGCTTCTTAGAATGATCTGCACTTCCTGGATCTGCCTCTGGTGGCGTCAGATCATGTACCAGTCTGGGCCTAGGCAGCATGTTGGAGACTTCCAGGGATCTACTGCCTTTGTCTGTCTTCTTTATTTGTTAATCTATTCAATCTGTGATCAGTCGTCAGGCTTAAGGACCGTGGGTGTGGCAGCTTAATTCCTGTTGGCAGGGCTTTTGCTTCCCCTCAGGCTGATGCCACTTGGAGGGGAATGGTCTGCCTGCAGTACTGGGGATGAGTCAGCCCCGGGACCCGGTGGACTGCTCCCCCAGTTCTCCTCTCAAAGCCACCGCGCCAAACTCTCCCCAAGTGTCTCCAGTCCTCTCTGCCTTCCCTCTGCTTGAACCCAGGGTAAGTGGGGGCCAAAATATTTTTGTATGTGATCCACTTAAGAGCTCTTTTTCTCCCGCTGTTTCTCTCTGGCTAGCACGAGACCCTGTGGCTTTTCGCTTTTCACAGCTGATACTATTTTACTTTCCACTCTGTTGCTGTAGGCTGGGGAACGCAGCTGGGGGTTTAGACCCTGCCCTTCTCAGGGGGAACCCCCGGCTGCTGAGCTGTTTCTCAGTCCCTTTAGCTGCCACCGGTGAGAGCCCAGTCAGCCCTTCCGCCTCTCCACACTCCCTACCAGTCAAGTTGTGATGTAGAGGCCTTTTCTGTCTTTCCGTGGTTATAAGACTTCTTTCCAGCTAGTGTTCAGTTGTTTATTCCAGATGATTTCTCCAAAATTAAGTTGTAAATCCAGACTGGTCCTGGGAGGAGGTTAGTGTAACTTCCACTTACTCCTCTGCCATCTTGGATCCCTCAAGATACTGTATTTTTTGTTTTTCAATTACAGTTGTCCCATTTCCCCCCCATGATTAAGGCTTTTTTTCATAGCATTCCTTGTCATTGGTGCCAGATTAGCAAACACAGTTAGTTCTGCTATAGCATTTGTTTTGAAAATCTGTGTATGTTCTAATGCAATTGCTATATGAGGGAATGGTTTGAGCATAATGCACTTTTCCCACTTGTGTGCATTTTGTCAGCTGAACACAGAAAACTGCACCCACCTGCACTGTGCTGCATCGGAAGACACACAGCCCTCAAACATTACCAGCTACATCAGTCCAACACATGTTAGGAGTCACACAAGTTCATATCTGGAGTTAGAACTTTCCATCTGATTTCATATCACTCTCCTGCCTCCACCTTCACAATAACCCAAGAAACACAGTACTTCTGATTCCCATTGCCACGGGTACCCTTCAGGTCTTTTTCTAAGATAACTTGTCAGATTTGTTGTGGTATTTATGCATTTCCTGACCATTTACATGTTTAAAACTGCTCTGTTTTTACTAGGTTCCTATGTTTTCAATGTTTCACTGATAGTGTTGGGGTATTATGCCCCCAGATCTATTATTCCTGTGAGCTCTGGTTTTTAATGTGTGATTTTTCAGAGTGGTGGTTTTTAAGAACATATATGTCTCATTACAGCGGAACTGATTATGGTCAGCAGGAGCTTTAATTCAGTTTTCTTTGTGGACAGTTGGAATGTAGACATTCATTTTCATTTTGGTTATTTAACTTCCTGGATTGAATTCATATTAGTCCCAGAAAATTGTTTACTGCCAATTCATAGAAGGACAGAAGTTGGTCTGAAGCATTAATCCTTAATGCAACATTTTTGGAAATAGTGGTTAAGAGTTAAATGCAAGAGATTAGGAACTAATAGTGAAGTAGAAATATATATAATGCTTAAATGTATATAATGAAGTGAGGTAGAGAAGAGAAGGCAAAGCCAAGAGGTGGAACATGGAGTTAAACTCAAGTTCTTACATCAGTGGACTCTGAAGGTCCCCAGCACCACTGCACAGGGCCATTCTAGGCATTTTAAATTAGCATACCCGCTAGGATGGATATAATAAGAAAGAGATAATTGCAAGTGCTGGTGAGATGTGGAGTTATTAAAACCCTTGAACACTTTCTGAAAATGTAAATAGTGCAACCATTGGAAAACAGCCTGGCAGTTCCTCAAATGGTTACACAGAGATTACCATGACTCAGGAATTCCACTTGTAGGTATATACCCAAGAGAGGGCTGCATTCCTGGAAGCCCAAGGAGAATCCATTTCCTGCCTTTTCCGGAGTTTAGAGGCTGCCTGCATTGTGGGCTTTTGACTTCTTTCATCTTCAAAGCCAACATGTAGCATCTTCAAATATATATCTCCTTCTCCCTCTCTCTGACTCTGCTTCTGTCATCACATCTCTATGATTAAATTAGCTAGTGGCCTGTCTATTGTGTACGTTTTTTCCAAAGAACCAGAATTTTGATAAATAGACTTGATCTGCCATTTTTCTGTTTTCAATCTTATTAATCTCCGCATTTATCTTTGTTATATTTTGGGGTTTTCTTTTGGTATATTTTATTTATTTTTTCTAGACTGAATTGGGAATCTACTTCATTTTGTTCCCTTTTAATTTTACTTGATATAGGTGTGTAGGGCTATGATTTTTTTCTGATTATTGCTTCTTATACATAGAAGTAATATGCTCTTGACATATTATAGCTTTTTATTATCACTTTTAAGAAATTCTGTAATTTTTGTTTTAACCTAAGAATTCTTTAATAGAAAATTTTTTAAATTTCCAGGTGAAAGCGCCTTTTCACTTTTAGTTTTGTTTTTAATTTCTAGCATTGTACTGTGTCCAGACTCTCAGTAATATTAACTTTGATGAAACCTATCAATGTTTTCTTTGTGCCCTAACAGATGATCACTTTTCTGTAATGTTCATATGTACTTAAAACAAAGGTATATTCTGTAGTATCAGGGAATAATGTTTGATATACAGCAGTGGGCTAAAGTAGGTTTACAGTTGTATTACAAATAATACAGTCATTAATAAATAATAATATAAGAATAAACTGTGTTTTGCATACTCACAACTGTAAACCTATGTTTTCCCACCCTGTATATCCAAGGGATCCTGAGATCGAGGGTGCACCATTCACTTTGGTGATGGTGTTAGCTGAATGAACTGGAGTCCACAATAACTGCACACCCCAGTTTCCTTTGTTCACGTTTATACATGCTTCTGTGTGGACAAGAGACTTCACTGCCCTCCCGTACTATCACTCAACTCCCGACCTCACACAAAGGTTACTCCTCTGTCATATCAAAGGCAAAGTTTTCACTTACCTACTAATGATGAACTACAATTTAAATTTCCCTGTGGTCATTAACATCATAAACCTCACCTGTGTGTGTGTGTGTGCGATCTCCCTGGTTTGCAAAGTTCACATCCCAAAACACCTAGCGCCCTGGGGCAGACACCACATCCAGCCTCTAACAGAGAGTCACCTCTGGCCTGGCTGACACTTGACTTGGCCTGCCAATGCATACACACTTTATATCTTGTAATAGCCATCCCTTGATTCCCATTACGTATAGAGCAACAAGTAATCTTATTCTATTTTCAACCTTCTCTTCTTCCCATTTTGAGTTATAGTCTTCCTACTTTTTCATAACATATGTTTATATATTATTCTTATACACATAGACCCACCCTTATTTTAGCCTTGACCCTTGCTCTATAATTAAGTAAATTAAGAAAATACCATCAGCCCTTTTACCAAATTTCCTCGATCATCTTTATTGGATGAAGCTCATCCTCTAGTCTGCTGTTGTAGTGCAAAAGCAGCCATAGACAATACATAAATGAATGAATGTGGCTAGGTTCCAACAAAATTTTATTTACAAAAACAGGTGGCAGGATGGATTTGGTTCATGGCCAGTTTGCTGACCCCTCCTGTGATAGTTAATTTTATAAGTCAACTTGACTGTTTCATGAGGTGACCAGATATTTGGCTAAACATTATTTCTAGGTGTTTCTGTGAGGGTGTTCCTGGAAGAAGTTAGCATTTGAATCAGACTCAGTAAAGCAGCTTGCGCTCCCCAGTGTAGGTAAGCATCATGCAATCTTTTGAGGCTCTGATTAGAACAGAGGGGCAGAAAAAGGAAGAATTCAGGCCTTCCTGCATAATTGCTCAAGCTGGGACATTGGTCTTCTCCTATTCTAGGCACTCTTGGTCCTCAGTCCTTTGACCTCAGAGTGAACCACACCATTGTCTTTCTAGCTTGCAAACAGTAGGTAATAGGACTTCTCAGCTTTCATAACTGTGTGAGCCAATTCCCTTCAATAAATCTCTTCTCTATATATCTATCCTATTGGTTCCGTTTCTCTGGAGTACTCTAGTACTCCTGCTTTAATAGATTCCATAGGAAAAGCACCTGTGTGTGGTAGTCCATACACGGAGTTCTTGCACTCTCAGGACTGTATCAGTAGTCTTGATACTTGAAGGATAATTTGGCTGAATAACTTTCCTGATTCATACTTTTTTCCTTAAATTTATTGAGATTACTGTTCTGCTGTTGCTAGGGAAATTATTTAGTCTTTTTTCCTAGAGGTCCTGAAGATTTCTTCTTTATCTTTCAAGTCTAGTCATATTACTAGACCTCCAGTGATCCCTACCTCCTGATATTCATCCTTGGTTTTAATCCCCTCCCCTCAAGTGTTAGCTGGAACAGTGACTCCCTTCTACCAAATAGAATATGGCAAAAGTGATGAGATGTCACTTCCAAGATTACAAAAAAACTCTGGGTTCCATCATCCTCACCCTCTTGCTCTCTCACTTGCACATTCTGATGGAATCCAGCTGTCATGTTGTGAGCTGACCTATGTAAATGCCCACTTGGCAAAGAACTGTATCACTTACCTACAGGACCTTTAGCCTGCCCAAAACCCATATGAGTTCCTCCTTCAAATGACCCTTCAGGTAAGACACAATGCTGACAACTAAATTGTAGCTTCATGAGAAATCTTAACACAGAGGCACCAGCTAAGCTGCTCCTAGATTCCTGACCCACAGAAACTGAAACTGCTATTTTAAGTTGCTAAATTTGGGGGTAACTTGTTACACCACAATTGATAACAAATACACTAGAATGTCTCAGTTGATCACCCCAGGTTCATTTTGAGGGTGTCTAGTTGTTCCTTTAAAGAAACTGTGGCAAAATACACATAAAATTTACTATTTTAACCATTTTAACTGTACAGTTCAGTACTGTTAGTACATTGACACTGTTGTACAACCAATTTCCTTTCATCTTACAAAACTGAAACTACATCTGAAATGATTCCCATATTCCACCTTCTGTCCCTGTGAACTTGACTACTCAGGGTTCTTCATATAGTAGAATTATAGAGTATTTTTCTTTTTTCAGCTGGCTTGTTTCACTTAGCATAATGTCCTCAAGTTCTTTCCTCCCCAACATCTGTTCCATCAGCCCTCCCCCACACTAAATAGCTCATCCTTTTCTAATTCTGCCTCTTAAATATCCCTCAAATTTACCCACTTCTTTTCATGTCCACCATCTTTTTTAAGCTCCCAGTGTCCATTCAGTTACTCAAGATAGAAACCTGGAAACTTCCAGTATTCATTTCTTTTCCCTCACTACCTACCACATTCATCAATCAACAGATCCTCTGACACCTCTTTCAAAATATTTCATTCCACTGAATAGATATACAGTAGTCCCTCTCTATATCACAGTTCACTTATTGCAGCCTCACTGTATTGCGGTATTTTTTAAAGTATGTTTAATTATTTATTGTGGATTTTTTGCTATATTGCGGGATTTTGCGGTACTGTATACATATGTTGTTAAAGTTACATAGGTTTAAGAGTGTAGAATATGCTTAAGAACATAAGTAGTGTTTATAAAAGTGTGGAAAAGGTTAATAAAGGAGTGGGAAAGGTTAATAAGGGATTGGGAACGGTTTATAAGTGTGTGAGAAGGGTTTATAAAGCCTTAAAATATATATAAATATTAAAATAAATGTAAGATTCCTACTTTGCGGATTTTCTTCTATAGTGGGGGGTCTAGAACATAATACCCATGATAAGTGAGGGAATACTGTATCTGAGCATGATGGTATTTAGAACTTACTACTTTGGAACACCAATCTGTGTGATAGGAATTTACCCTAAGTAAATACTGAAATACTTGTGAAAGAATGCCTACATATTCACTGAAGTTTGTAGTGGCAAAAATTGAAAACATAAGACATCTGATAGAAGGAGAAGATAAATAAATGAAAATTTATTCAAAAAAGAAAACGTGGTGCCCAACAGCATATAGAGTTCCATTTGTGAGATATATACAAGATCTCTCCAGAAAAGGTCCAGCCATTGTTAATATAACGAGAATGGTTTGAGCAACATCAATGTAACCTGGCAGCCAAGGAGAGTGGACTGGAATGCGCATGTGTGAACAACGATGACTTCACTGTACTAGTCATTGGGGGTGATAGACACCATTGAGTGAGCATGTGTGCTGTGTGGCTAAGGCACTCAAAATGATTGAGTGAGTAGAGCAACAAATCTGCATCAAATTTTGCATTAAACTTGAACATTCCTCCGTGGAAACTATTTGGATGATTCAGAAGGCCACAGCTATGGGCAACTGGTGATTAGCAGCTTCATCACAACATGCCCACTCATGCTTCACATCTTGTGCATTTTTATGGTGAAATATAAAATCCCCCAGGTAACTGAGCATCTCTATAGCCCAAATTTGGTGCCCTGTGACTTGCTTTGGCCAAAACTAAAATCACCTTTGAAAGGGAAGAGATCTTAGAGTATCAATGAGATTCAGGAAAGTACGATGGGGCAGCTGATGGTGATTGGGAGAACTATGTGAGGTTCCAAGGTGCTTACTTTGAAGAAGACTGAGGCATCAGTGTCCTATGTACAGTATTTCTTGTATCTTCTTTTAAAAAATGCCTCTATTTTTCATATTAGAAGGCTGGATACTCTCTGGACAGACCTTGTATATCCTCTCTTGTAGATACGTAGAGAATATTTGGGAGAAAACACAAGAAACCAGTTTCGGTGATTGCCTCTGGGAAGGAAAGCATATGACTTAGAGACAGAGGTGGGAGAACCACTTCCTCTAGATTAGGTACCCTTTTTATCTTTTGCAAATACAAAATAAATCCTAACTCTTTAAAAGAACGATGGTCTTGAAATTGAGGGAACAGGCTTCTGACTTTCAAAATTTTCTTTGTTGTCTCTTGGAGTACTCACTATCTTTTGTTCTGGGAATTTATTCCCTTTAAAATAAAGAAACCAGAGTGAGGCCTCAAGGCATGAGAGCTGGGAAGTTACCCGAACTGGCCACTTCTACCTACAGTCACTACAACCCCCTCCAGTGGGGAATAGACAAGTTGTTCTCAGAGTGGTTTAAGGTTTGATTTCTCTGTAGTGGGAGAAGTGTTTTGGTGTTTGCACTTCGAAAAGCACTCAGAAAATTGTGGTACAGGAAATATCTACAAAGTGATCTAAGCACACAGTTCATTCTTCTTTCTCATGGTAGCAGGATTCCTAGATATTGCTACCTGCATATGAAACAGGTAGGGTAATGCCTGGAAGCTTATAAAGCCCTGTTTACAGAGAAAGTTGTAGGTTCACCTTCAGTTAAATTTTCACTTCCACATTCTCAACACTTCTGAGCAGATTTCATAAGTCTGATAACACCTAGGTGCTGATTGGGTGGACCTTCTCCTGGCTCAATTAAATCAGAAGTGTCAGTGGTGGTACCAGATATAGATTCCCTTCCTATTTATTCTTTGAGTGAATGTCAATTCAGCAATTATAACTCTACTTGTAAAAAAACAAAAGCATGTCAAAAGCTTTTTTCCCCTTCGTTTTGTTATTTTTATTTCCTCACTTATTTTTATTAATGTATTTTTCCCCAAACAGAATTCTCACTGGGGCAAAAACAATTGAAATGTGTGAATCAGATGTCAACAGCAGCCCTGATATTAGTGCAGGGAGCAGCTGTAACAATGAGCCAAGGAAGAAAGAAGCCAGTGTGGGCAGGCGGTGTTGCGGCTGTCAGAGTAGGCCTGAGACAGAAAATGCTGCCAAGAAACAATATCCCTGGATTAGTGGGAAAGACCAACCTCTAGGATTTGATTACACAGAATTTGCATCATAATCTCTCATTTACAGAATTTTATTGAGCTATATCTGAAGATGTAAAAGAAATGAACCAAAGGGGCTTACAGTCCAGCATGAAAGATAACTGTAATATCATGCCAGAACCGAAGGACTAGGGGCAATGAGGAGGCATGACCTTCCCCTGGGGACCATTGAGCTAAAGGTCGGGACTTCTATTCTCTGCTTGCTGCCTGTGGGCAGATGTGTGTCTTCCTAGCACACACTGCACTTCTAAGTGGAAAGCCTCAGAGTTCTTCTTTCATACTCTTATCATGAGAAGGGCAGAGACATTAAAATCATTCAGATCTGAGGTTGAATCCCAGCTCTGGACAGCCTTCTGAGATGCCATTTTCACACTTATAAAAGGGATAATATGTAGCTCACATGGTTATTTTACTGATTAACTGAAATAATGTTATGCACTAGTTTTAGGACTTAGCATATAGGAAGTGCATATGTTCACCCAGATCATGTTCACCCAGGACTGCGGGTACCCTAATTTATTAATAAGAATAAATAATTGAATCCATTTCCACACACTCATCTAACATCGCAGATATTTCAAACTTCCTTTCTATATAATCACGTGATGTCTCAGCAAGGTCAGCCATGTTTACTGTGTCAGTGCAAGATCAACATTTTGGGGTTATGATGTGATTGGTAGGTACAACAAGGTAGGTTCCAAGATGGTAGGAACAAATGGGTCACCAAATGAGATCAGATTACACCCTAGATGAAGTGATATCTTTTCAGGCCATTATAGAAAGCAATGCAGTGAGGAGAAGGTTGTAATTTTATAGAACTGGTGGATCTACCTCAGGAATCCAGCTGGGGCAAAGTAACCGGAAAGATGAGCAGGTAAGGAGTTCTATCTGACTGTTCACCCCACAAAAAGCTTCCATTGAGAATTTTCTCCCAGGTAAATATCATACAGATTCTCACCTCCAGTGACAGAAAAACAGCTTTGTAGTACCTGATGTACACATAGCTCTGATGGGTTTTCTGTTGGGACTAGAATTTTATCTGAAAATATCATAACAACATGTGAGACATATTTTCCTTCACCTTCACCTTGCCTCATCATCATCTAGCTCCTTGCTTAATAGCTTTCTGAAACCATCCTCTCTGGCTAATGATTTCCAGCCTGATTCTCCTTTACAGGTAAAATGTGTGCGACCCTCCAGCAAAATATTCTTTGGAAGATCTGGGATGCAGCTTAGGAGAAAAAAGCTTTATTGGAATAGAAATGCAGGGAAAGCATGTTGATGTGTGTGCTCTCGGTCTTGGGGAGATACAGGGAGGCGGGGTACAGGAAAATCCTTCTCAGTTTTTTGGATGTTGTGAATAAGTGATCCCTAGATGTTTTACTAAACTTTTTTTTTAATGTAATAATGGAAACTTCCTAAAAAGATGTTTAAAGAGCATAATAAAAAAAGATGTCCATCCCATTAACTTGTAAATATAGTCAAAGTCACAAAGAGAAACTCAGCAACACAAATTCCAAAATATAAGTTTTTTGCTTGTGGCTTAAATCAGCCAATTCTCACTTCCAGAGGGTCCCTTTCTCTGACCCCCTAGCAGCCCACTGAGGAGAATCCCACTTAGCAAAGGTCAAACCCTTCAACAAAGGTCAATGCTGTGGTAGCCTCTAATGCAATATTCCCCTGTCAAAATTTCAAGCATAGATTAGATAAAAGCAAGAATAAAAATGTAAGTAAAATAAACTCCTATTTATCAAGAATAAAAGTCATCTGAAAACAAGTGTTCACAGAATGCTTTTGCTGAACTCTGCAATGATAAATGATTCCCAGGCACTCCAATATCCTAAAGGGCTTTATGACTCACCAAAGAATCACATAAATCATGGTTGGATTGGTCTGCGTGTTGTGAATGTTATTAAGGCCTTTGAACACTTTTTTGAAATTAAGTGGTTCATTTAGGGCATATTAATCAACTTAATCAGAATTTTCCATTTTCCAATCACTTGGTGGGGGGGCGGTGCCCACAAGAAAAAGCACTGACTGACCTTTCTTTGTGATCACCAGACCTCTCATTCGGTCCATCCAGTCATCCATCCAAACAACAAATCTTCATTGAGACCTGCATTACGTACTAGGAGCTCTGTGGTGCTTCCATTTCCTCTATCCAACCAATACCTCCTCTGACCCATCTGTCTTTCTCTCCCCCTCTGTTTTTAATCACCTTCTTGTCTAGTCATTTGTGACAGGAGCTGTGAAATAAAGGCAGGTCCTGTTTCCTCCAAATTTCTTGTAGGTACACAAATATACTATTAAACACTTAGGGCTAAGACATTTCCTCAAATGCACAACTTCCTATGAGAAATTTTAGAGGCTTTCTAGAATGTCATGTTTTTATCATGATTTCATGCTGGGAACCAGAGGCAGACATCACCTCATTTGACTGTCACGTGGATTTCACATATTCACCCACCGATACCTGCTCCTCAATCGGCTGCTAAGACCCCCTTCCTGACCAAAACCACTTAGATGTTACAGCATCAAGTGCTTTTTCAAAACTAAATTTACCAAAGAATCTCACTTTCTCTTCATAATTTCTCAAATTAAGAAAGAGAATTCATTATGCATGAAATATGAAATAATAGAATTACTTTCTAAGCATTTAAATACTTAACCACTCTAAGCCTATGGATGGTAAACTCAGCCAAATGCCTCTTTTACATAGAACAATATTTTAACAAGTGATGTAAATTTCTTTGGATGAACACACATTAGTAGCACTTTAAAATGCCTCTTTATTTGCAAACAGTTAAGTGTAAACTGCACAAATGTTCACCCAGTTGCAAATCTTGTCCTTACTTTTTGTTTTTTTAAACCAGAAGTGTCCGGAGTCTCTAACAGCAGCTGATGCGTTCTTTTTTTAAATACTAATACTATTTTAAATTTCTTTTCCTTTGAAATCCAGCCCTCACTAAAAAATGTATTCACATTCATCTCTGCTTGCTTTGCCAGTGACTGCAAGGCACTTGTCAGCACATGCTGACTTTGCTCTTTGTCTTCCTCCCCCAATTCTTAAGACATGTTGACTCCAAGAAACTGGTCAAGTTATTTTCAGGCATTTAAAAAATGTAAAATGTTATCACAGGGCAAATCAATAACAATGCTGAGTGTGGAAAGAGCAATAAAACTACAGCTAAACTTATAGCCCCTTATTGGCTTTGGTCAGGAAGAGGGTCTTAGCAGCTGATTGAGGAGTAGGTATTGGGGTGGGTGAATATGTAAAACCCACGTGACAGTCAAATGAGGTGATTTCTGCCTCTGGTACCCAGCATGAAATAACCATAAAAACATGACATTCTAGAAAGCCTCTAATATTTCTTACAAGAGGACATGCTGGACCTCAGATGCAGAGGCCAGCTGAGGGGTGGCTGGAGGGAGCAGAGTGCTCCTGAGGTCACACCACTCCTTCAGGAAAATCACCTTGTTTGTTTTCTGTATTTAGCTACAACAGAACTGTTTTGCCAGTAAACATTAACTCTTTTTCTTTGAATTTTTAAAAAAGTAATATTTCTTAAAAATTACACTTGACATGCAATATTATATTAGTTTCAGGAGATAAAATAGTTATTCAACATTTATATATTTTACCACGTGATCAACACAGTAAGTCTAGTAACCATGTATCACCATACATAGTGATTATGATATTAATGACTGTATCCCCTGTGTTGTACATTACACCCCCATGATTTATTTTATAACCAGAACTTTGTACCTCTTAATCCCCTTCCCCTTTTCTACCCAGCCCCCTCTGTTTAATAAGGTTTTTATTGACATGCTCGTCTCTGAATCTGATCTGAATCAGCCCATCGCACTGGTGAGAATTAGGATAATTTCAAAATAGTCCTGTATGGGGAACTGATATGTCATGATATAACTTTAGACATCTCTTCTGACTTTTATGTGAAAGTCTTAATAAAGGCTCATAACATTCCTGACTAAGGCAGTTTCTCCCGATTTCCAAAGATAGCAAACAAGGGGTGAATGGTTTCTGTAGCATCACACAAGAATTCTGTAGTTGTGATGAAGGTTAGAATTTGACATGTCTAATTCCTAGTTTTTCAGTCTCGCTAGGAGAACATGCTCCCTCCCTTTAGGCCAATAAGTCATATTAACCCAGGTATTGATGTTGCTATTCCAATCTAATCATAAAGGTCACTTTCAGTAATGGGAAAAGGACACATTTGCATATATCACTCGGAGTCCATTGTCCTTTGAACACTGCCACAGGCTGAACAAAGGCTCCTACACTCTGTAGTCACAGAGGACTTCAGAGTTCTTATCTGTCTCTGGTCCTGAATATATGGCCCATGTCACAGTATAAAAATATGACTGCCAGGTCAACGCAGGTTTCTGTTACTCTAAATGCCCCAGGAAGGGTTTGTGTGCCTGTGTGTGTGTTTCATCAAAGCCATTACTATAAATAATCATTTTGTCTTTATGTTCCTCTCTAATTCCTAATTTTAAAAGGTAAGGGGAAACAGATGATTCACGTTGGCAGAAATATGTGGAATAAAGTGCAAATATACAAAGTGATCATTATGAACTGCAAGGTTTGATTTGGTGTTGGTTTTTAGCAGCTTCTCACTGTTGACAGAAAACAACTCCTGACAGATGAGCAGATAAACATCACTGAAAAACACCAAAAACTTTTGTTTGTTCAGCTTTAGCTGTGATGAATAGAAGCATCTGCGTCCTTCCCCTGAAGCCTGGGAACACTGGACACTAAAAGTATTCCTCTCCCCTTCAAGTTTTCCTCACTCGGCATCCTTTCTAACATCTATTTCCTACCAGTCTCCAAGCCCTGTGCTAACCTTCAGATTTGGAAAAGAACTAGATTGGCTGCTGCCCCTGGAAACTTTTCTCCATGAATGCTTTTTATATGGTTTTGGCATATATATACCAGTGGAGAGAGAAATCCCACTGGCGAGAGAAAATAAAACCTTAACATAACTGTAATGGCCCCAAGTGGTGTTTTACATGCTATGCTTGCTCAAGATTTATGTTAAAATCAGCCTTGCAAAAGAGGTTTTTAAAAAATCTTTTAAGCTGCCAAAATTTAAATAGCTCTTTCTTTACTATTCAAGGAAGGTTGACTTAACAACTGAAACGCCCTGGTACAAACTGGCATTTCCCTGCAGTCAAAGACCTTGGAGCCCTGGTCTAATTTCAACAAGTAATTTTCTATTTACTTTACAAATGTCTGACTTTTCCTTTTATCCCTCTTTTTCCTCCTCTTCCCTTCCTTCTCCTCTCTCATTTATATTCCTTCTGTTCAAACTTGGGAGAGACCCGAAGGAATTGATACTAACTGATCCAAAGTCATTGAAATTAATATTTTAAATTTGGAGACAACATTTGGAAATGCTGCTGGGCCTGAATGTTTTGATAATAACTCCCACATCACTAATTGCTGATGGTTAGCTAGTTGTCACTTTTCCATGCATACCTGCTCCCCAGAGCAGCTTACCGCTGTTGAGGCAGTTCTGCTTCAGAGAGAGGGTCAAGTATCTTAAATGCAGCTCTTTCTGCCCCTACCTCCACCATCCCGACTTACTACATTCTGGGAAAGGAAACACTTCTGTATATGCATAACTAAGCAATACTTATATCTCCCTTAATTGGCTAATTAATTTACCTGGGAACTTACACTTTTTCAATCACCGCCTCTGACAATTGCTGAAAAAAATTACTTTCCACGCATGAAGCTCCTTCATGTGGTTTAAAATACACTTAGCTAACAACAAACCAGGAATTTTTTTTTTCCTTTTTAATATATTCATCAGGGAGAGACCACCTGCTTCAAAGAAGGAGCTGAGGCAGCAGAACAAGGCAGGCAGGTAATGAGTTTTCATGCTGACTGTACGTCAGTTGCCCAGTAAGTGACAAAGGGCTACAAGCCACAAAGGGGAAATGCAAAAGGACAGAACTCAATAACCATCTTTAAGGAGGAAGGAGGTTGGCCAGCTGTTTCCATTCTGGGTGCAAACAGAAGAAAAAGAAAGAAGCTGTGGTAGTGACGTGGAGAGAGAAGACAGACTTAGGAAGCATAGGTCCAGGTCTGAGGCTTACCACCTCCTTTGGCAGCCTTGCCAGGAACTAACCAGTCCCCATCAGAAGGACCAGATGAGGCCTGTCCAGACACAGGGCTCCATGCAGGGACTAGGCATCCTCTCAAATTTATTTGAATTTATAGTGTTTTGTATTTGCTCTAACAGCTTAGAAACAAAAAGGTGATGGTGATGACCATCAAAATAAGAGAACCACCATGCTGCCCTAGCCTACAGCTCTATGGCCCTCACTCCTATCAGCTGCGTGCTGTTCCCACCTGTCTGAGAAGCAATAAAGCCTACGTTGCCAAAGGAGGATCTTCACAGATTATTATTCACCTGGGTTCCTCCAGTGGGGATTTCCTAGTGTGAGAGGTAAAGATGACTATTTCCTGGAAATATGGCAGGTTCAGAGAGGAAGCCTATGACCTCTGAGGACAGATTAAGAATGCAGTGGTGCAGAGGGTACCATCTGAATTTTCAGTTGGAATGACTTCCACCCCAGGCCCCACACCTAGGCCCCCAGGGTCTTGCTCTACTTCCACCGAAGTCTGTGAGCCACCAAGCATAACGGTACAAGTCCTCTCTTCAGGGTCCTGGTGACCTGCCTACAGAGAATAGTTTTAAATGGTCATACTCATAATTTTCCAAGATGCCTACTGAAAGTCACATTTCCCAAGTATCTAGGATGTCCTAGATGTCCAGTAAATTCCAACTCACCTTACCAATGTTAATTTTTCTTATCTGACGGATAACTAGTATGGTCGGATGAAACTAGACTTGTTCCACAATAGCTTTACTTTGGTAATGAGGCCAGGACAGAAAGAAAGCCATTCCAATTTGAGATTACATGTAACTTAAAAAAAAACAAAAACAAAAAAAACAGACCTATGGTATCAGTGAACATTCTGGGGAAACAGACCTGCGGAGTGGGGACCAGGTCAGCTGCCAAAGATGTGAAAGATTTCTGGGGGAGTCTAGGAGCCCAGAAAGCTACTGTTGCTTACCACAAACATGAAAGATGGCTCTGGGCTGACTCAGGCTCCCTGGCCTTTGGCTCAAATGGTTATCAGAATCTTTTTCTAAAATATTTACTTCATCATGTTCCTTCCCTGTTAAAAATAAATAAATAGCCCTGGTTGGTGTGGCTCAGTGGATTGAGTGCCAACCTGTGAACTAAAGGGTCACTAGTGAGATTTCTGGCCAGAGCACATGCCTGGATTGCAGGCCCGGTTCCCAGTTGGCGGCATACAAGAGGCAGCCGTGTTTCTCTGGTACATTGATGTTTCTCTCCCTCTCTTTCTCTCTCCCTTCCCCTCTCTCTGAAAATAAATAATTTTTTTAAGTTAAAAAATAAATAAATCTGCCCCCACCTTTCCTCCAGCCCCTCATCTAACACAAAATTTAATCCCCTTCACCAAGCATTCTAGAGCTTTCCCCACTTGGCATGAACCCCTCTGATAACATATGCTACAATTCTCAACAGAGACTAGGGTCAGACTAGGTCCACCTTCCAGTTCTGTGAGCAGGAACTCTGCGACCAGGAATGCCTTTCCTGCCTCTCCATCTATCCAGTTATACTTACTTCACACAGCTTCGCCTGACTGTTCCACTCATGTTCCTCCCTCCCCTGGAGCCATTCTGCCATGGTACCCTCAGAACCCAGCCAAAATGCTTGCACTCGGTGAGTGTTTAATAAACACTTTTGCATGGGCAAAGTGGGTAAAGTCAGAGCTAAGGCCCACTCCATGTTGCATCTCATAGTCTGGGGCTGGATGCCTCACTTGGTTTCTTACAAATGGAAGTGAGGCACCCATGGAAAGAAAATGTACACAAATGTATTCTTTAAAGGGTATCTGAATGCAAGTTTTGATGGAGGGCGAATCCTGTCAATTACAAACTCATTAAAGTCTTAAGATTTGTTTGTTCCTTCTTTCACTCAATAAATAATTGTTTACTCTGTGGTAAACACTGGGGTACAAAGATGTGGAAACTTCCCACTCTCCACTCTTGCACTGAACTTTGAGCTGGGAGGAGAAGACTGGAAAAAACCCCAACAAATATAGAGAGGGTGGATGAGCTCAGGATACTGTGAGTCCTAGAGCTAGGACTCTCATTCAGTCTTAAGAAGGGCAGGGAGCTCCCATAGGAAAGCTGGTCACTTGAGGGAACAGCATGAGAGAGTAGCTGTATCCAGAAATGAGTGTGAATTGTATGACTAGGGTGAGAGGAGGCCACCTGGAGGGTGGGTTTAAACAACCTGGGTAACCAACTAGAATGACTAAAATTAAAAAGATGGGTGATACCAGATGTTAGTGAGGATTTGGAAAAACTGGAACTCTCAAATGCTAGTAAGGGAGCATAAAATGGTACAGCTACGATAGAAAGCAGCTTTAAAGAGTCTTATAATGCTAAATACACACTTAGCATACAATGCAGCAACCTTGCTCCTAGGAAGCTACCTGAGAGATATGAAAACACATACTCACACAAGGACATGCGCACAAAGGTTACTAGCAGCTTTATTTGGAATAGTGAAAAACTGAAAATAACTCAAATGCCCACCAACTGATGAACAGACAAACTAATTGTGATAGACCCACCCAATGAAATACTAGTCAACCATTAAAAAGAACAAACTTCTGACACATGTAATATCATGGATAAATATAAAAAGCATTATGGTAATGATAAGAAGCCAGACATAAAACATTACATTCTCTATGATTCCTTTTATATAAAATTCTCTTTTAAAGGCAAAATTACAGTGACATGAAGCAGATAGTTTCCAGGGACAGGAGACAAGGGAAAGGTGTGGAATCAAAGGGAAATTGTCCTATATCCTAATCGTAGCAGTGGTCGTTCCATGGAAAAACACATTTGTCAAAATTAATTGAAATGTACATGTAATGTCAGTGAATTTTGTTGTATGTAAGTTATACCTCAATAAAGCTGAAAGAAAGAGAAAAGAAGGAAGGAAGGAAGAGAGGTTTCTGTGTTGTGCTAAGAGAATGAGTTTTATCTGGAAGGTACAGGGATCCAATGGGAAGCAACCTAAGCAGGTAAGTGACAGATAAGATTTGTGCTTTATGAAGATGCTTTGACAATAGCAGAGAAAATGGTTTACAACCATGACTGTAATGCCCAGCTCTGGAGCTGTCTGGAGGAGACAAGTTCAGCAGTCCCCTTGAAGAGGAAGAAAGTACTTCCTGTGGTTTATATGCCACATATATTATAAGTCATGGCTCCTACCTTGCAGCATCTAAACAGGGTCTAAATGATAATGATGATTATTTCTAGGTAGTAAGTCATAGATAATGTGCCTTCTTAATAACATCTTATGTTTTCCAAATTACCTATAATAAACATGTTATACTTTTATGATCAAAAGTTCTCTCTTTTTTTAAGCAAAAATACTACTTAAAAAAATTAAGCTAGCATCTAATTTCCAAAAAAAGAAAAAGAATTTAGGAAATAGGATAAGCTTTTACACTCTGCATCTGGATAATGTGGCTCTGGAATATCACTCCTGAGACATCTATGATGACACCATTCAGCAGCACCTACCATTGTAGACATCAGACAATGTGCACATGTGTTGTTTTAGCCTGCTGGTCCTCAGCTGGCATGGTAACTGTAGTCACATGGGGAATGAATAGTAAGAGTAAGATGAGAGATAAGACAAAGGGCCAAAGAACAGAAAACCTTCTCTGCAAACTGAGTGTTGGGGCAAACCAAAGTTGGGGTTGGGGGCGTGCAAGAGTCAGAGGTGGTGACTGAGGGGTAAGGCAAATCTGGACAACTCTCCCCACCAAAGTAAGGAGAACCTAAATGTTATTACAGAGCTGAGGGTCAAAGCCAACTCAGCGCTCAAGGCAATGGAAGACCCCAGATAGGAGACCTTGATTTGGGCAAATCTTGTCTCAAGCATGAAATTTTTTATATGGTTTCTGCTGTTGGAAGAAGATGAAACATTTGCTACAGAATACCTGGTGTATGAGGAAGGTCCTGATACCGAATCAGTCATTTAAATGGATTCATTCATTCAACTAATACTTACTGGTATAGACTGAAAGTCTGTACCTCTCCTATCCCAGATTTGTATGTTGAAATCTAATGTCCGCCGTGATGGTATAGGAGGTAGGACCTTCAGGAGGTGATTAGGTCATGGGTGTGGAGCCCATGTGAATGGGATAAGTGCCCTCATAAAATGGACCCCAGAGAAATCCCTCAGTGCTTCCACCATATGAGGACACAGCAAGAAGATGGCCACCGGTGAGTAAGAAAGCAGGTCTTCCCCAGAGACTGAAACTGCCAGCAACTTGACTTTGGACTTTCCAGCCTCTGGAACTCTGAGAAATACATTCTTGTTGTTTAGAAGCCACCCAGCCCGTGCTATTTTGTTATAGCAGTCCTAGCTGATCAAGATACACACTGAGGACCTACCCCACAGTGGGGACAATGCCAGGGCTGCAGAGAGAAAACAAGTTCCTGTCTCATGAATTATTCTTTGATTTTTATGCTACCTTGAAAAAAGTAGTTTGTCATTTACAAAAATTTATCCATTTCGCAGCTGAGGCCCCATTTCTGTATAGTAATCTGAGTTGTACCAGGTCTTACAGTTGAAAAATGATTCATTCAATAGGATGTCCTACTGGGGACACTGGGTAAGCAACATGGGTGTTGCACTTGACCTTTACATTCCAGTCCCCCTTCTCTGTGACTCAGCTCTCTGTCAGTACATGAACTGGAATTCCCTAAAAAGTTAACCTGTCAGATAACAAAACTCAGATCTTGATTTAATCGTTAGCCCTCCTCCTTTTGGGCCGCTATGATGATTGTGTACTCATGATGATGGTGGTCTGAAACTGCCCTTAGGAGTCAATGAGAATCAATAGCATCATCAGTGCTTCTAGATAAATCTGTAGGTTTTAAAAGAATGATACTTTAATCATCAAGTTTCAAGTGTCTTTATCAGTTTAGGTGAAATCCTCCTTTTGTGCATTCTCAACAGTCACATACCCTCTCCCTCATGGCACTAACTATAGTTGAAATTTTGTACTTATGTGTGGGGTTATTTAATTAATGTCACCCACCCATTAAACTATACCAGTAATGAGGGTAAGTACCATATCTTGCCTTATCTCACAACTTTTCCTCCTGAACCAAATACAATACCTGGAACATAGTAAGTACTCTATAGAGATTTGCGAAAGTGGGGAAGGGGGGGATTGAGGAGAGACAGGAAACTAGAGAAGATGGAAGAGCCTGCTGTGCAGCTGCAAAGCAATGCATGCTTCCCACTGAGGGTTGTTGGTCTTGTGCCAACTAAGCTAAGCTGAAACTGTTTCCAGAATTCCCTTCCCAGCATGGTTCCAGGTGAGACCTGGCCAGGAGAAATTTGTACTGGATTTGGAAGCCAGAAACGAAACACCAACCATGACACTCTGATGGTGAGGGCAGGACACCAGGTGTCACGGCAGAGTGTGTCTATAACCTGCTCGCCTTCTGTGTCAGTGAGGAGTAGCATGTGGCCAGTAGATCCTTCCACTCCCATCAAATCTCCTGCCTCAACTTCTGAGACCTGGACTAGGTGTGCATGCAGCTCCAAGGCAAAGGCTGCTAACTCCTACCAGGTCTCCTGTGACTCAAGGTCAGGGTTAGTGAGAGAAATGCAGGTTCTAGGTTGTCCCTGTGGGTTTGTTTATTCCCCCTCTCTTATATTTGCCTTCATATTTTCTGCCCAGCTGCTAGCTCTGCTGACCTAATGTGAGCTGAGGGTGGCCCCAAGTTCAGGGGCAACAGCAGTAGCATACAATCACCTAGTCCATATAAGAAGTCCTTTATTCCAAATCACTCTTAGTGTTGCAGCATCCCAGAGAGCTCCCAGATAAACTATCAGAGCAGCTGGAATCTCTTCCTTCTGGAGGGTAATTGCTCTTATGAATTAAGGGCTTCCATTACTGATATTATAATTAGCAATAGTATTAGCCACCAATTCCTATTGCCAAGCTAAGAAATCTACCCTATGTCACACAGCTGAGGCAAGGAGTTGAGTGTAGATCTGTCTACCTCTAATCCCTTTATTGTTATTATATTACCATTATTATTATTACTATTATTCCTTTTAGTATGCCACGCTTTCTTTTGTATTAGTAAGGTTTTATTTTTAAGTTGGAGTTTTGTCTGCTTAAGTTTCATCCATAACCCACAGTAAACTGATGTTTCGTTTGAAAAAGAAAAGGAAACTGTAGGGCTTTGTTTAGTAAACAGGGCTGCTCAGAGAGACCAAGTGCCATTTCCTCAGTTATCAATAAAATAATCAATAATCTATTTGCATGTGATTCTTCAATGTGAGATGTAATGAATTGAGGACTTAATGAAATTGATTTTCCAGAAGGGAATTCATGGAAATCTTCAAGGACTACGAGGCACCTAATTCCATCACAGCCCTTCTCACAACACAGGGTGTGGCCAACTTCATATTGTTTCTCCAGCACAATAAATGTTTGTTGTGGAACAAATGAGTTATGAATGAGTTTATCTATTCCACTCAGCACTTCTTTCCATAAGCATAATATTGTCCTTAGCTCATAACTGATAATGATAGTCTCATCATTATTTCTATGAGTCTCTTGGAATATTTTGGCATAAATTTAGTGTGGCAATTCTTACTTCCCCATTACATTGATACACTTAGCAGCCAGGGTCAGATTTGGGAAGTTTTTATGACAGAAAAAATGAGTTGGGTCTGCCCTGTCTGACTCATAACATGTCTGCCATGAGGAAAACCCCAAATTAACATGAAACAATGAAATTGGAGTAGATTTTTAAATATATTTTACTTCCCATAAAAGACTCCCATGACAAGCACTCTTTTTCAGAGGTGGGAATCTATACAGCTTCAAAATAACCTCAGAATTGAAGGGAAACTTCTGTACACTCAAATGACAAATGGTTTTATGAGGTTTCACCCTTCTTCCAGTCTTAAGGGATGGGTCCGGGAATGCATGCTGTATGTCAGAGAGCAATCTGTCTCCAAAGTGACACATGGTTTCTCTGACAGGCTCTGTCATCTGGCTCTCAGTGACAGGTTTGTTAAGGAAGTTAAACTGTGACTTTCCATGCTTCCGTGTCATTTGAAATTTGACAGTGAATTTGCTAATTTATTTTCCATATAAAACACTTATCTGGTTTTTATGAACCATGGATTTGATTTCTTTCAGGCTAGCCTCTTTGGGGATTAACAAACTGACAGTGATTTTCAGTAGAGCCTTTCCACCTGCCACAGTCTTGCTATTCTCAGAGAACTGAACATACCATGAAGCTATCCAGACCTCTCACCTCTCTGGTTGATCAAAAGCAGTGAGTTGTGTTCCTACATTTAGCAAATATTTACTAGGAATATATGGTGTAGCTACATCATCGTCTCTCGAGATGGACGGCTGCCGACGACGACTAGGAATATATCACATGCAAGGCACCAGAGAGGATTTAAAAGAAATGTATGAGAGAGGCTCTGCTCTGGACATGGAAAGGAAAATAGTGCTGGAGCAGCATGCAGTGAAAGGTGTGCGTGACTATGATTGGAAGTCTAAGACAGGGGAGAGCACTGTAGCCTGGGTCGTCAGGGAGGTCTTGGAGGAGGTAGGTCAGATTTATCTAAGCCCTGGAATGCTGCAGGTATTACAGAGCAGTAGGGACTGATTGCTGAAGGTCCAGAACAACACGTTTATATAGTTTTAAATTAAGGAGTGATGGCTTTGTAAATAAACAAGTGACAATGGGGTGCAATAATGGGATCCAAAAATAAATCAGCAGCCACAATGAAACCAACAATAAAGAATATAAAGTGACTTTAGTTTACACTTTTCATGATTACCTCAGTTTCAACCCTCTTATCTTTACTGCATTCTCAGTATTCTTTTGAAGGAGAACTTACCAGGGACCTAAAGTGATTCCAGGCCCAAACTTGGAGTTAAGCCAAGTAGGACCAACTCTGCTCCACTACTTGAAAGAGATATGTCATGTAAGATTCAGCTTCCTGATTTTTAAAATGAGAGGAATGATACCTAACTGGATAGCTTGTTCAGAAGATTAAGTAAAGTTATATGCACAGAGTCCTAAGCACAGAGCTTCACATGTAGTACAAGCTCAAATAAATGGCAGCCGTGATGGCATGGTTTGATTCCTCAGGTTTAGCAAGTGCAGAGTGACAGAGAGATGTTTCTTCCAGTTGGGCCAGGTGACAGGCATGTAATAAATGTTTACTAAATGAATGACTGAATTAATTAAACAAAGGTCTTTCCACTTCATTTCAAAGCCACTATTAAATCATAATGGCATTTACTTTATATTGCTGTATTACTTGAGCCTTATTGTTTTTGAAGAAAACCTGTGACAGAAAATGCTCCTATCTGCTTGACCTCAGAGATAATAAGTGAATACACTATGAGGACCTTCAAAAAAAAAAAGCAGAATTTATTAAAAAATTGTGTATGTATCCTTACATTTTAAAACTTCAGTCACCTTCAAAGTACTCTTCATTTGATGCAATACACCTATCAAGACATTTTTCCCACTGCTCAAAACAGTTTTTGAACTTGTCTATTTTGATGCCTTTTAGTGCTTCTGCCATTTTTTGTTCCCCCTCTTCCACATCAACAAAACATTTCCCTTTGAGGACTTTTTTCATCTGGGAAACAAACAAAAAAAAAAGTCACTTAGGGTGAGATCGGATGAATAGGTAGAGTGGGGCTTGGGAGTCATGCTGTTTTTGGTCAAAAAGCGCTCAACACTCAGTGCAGTACAGGCAGGTGCGCTCATGAATCACCCATCATGAAATGGGCAAATGCACTGAGTCTTCAAAAATAATTCACTGAGTCTGAATGCAGTCTTTCACAACCATGCCAGCTGGTACACTGGTAGAGATAGGTTTCTAGAACACTAACCTATTGGGGAAAACCTGTACTACAAGGGGCCCACCCTTCCAAGGATAATTCCTAGATTGTTTTGGGGGGGGGGTCCCACCTCTTATTCTGATCTACAAAAATTATGTGAGATCATGGATGGACCTGGAGAACATTATACTAAGTGAAATAAGCCAGTCAGAGAAAGAAAAATACCATATGATCTCACTTATATGTGGAATCTAATGAACAAAATAAACTGATGAACAAAATAGAAACAGAGGCACAGATACATGGAACATACTGACAGCTGTCAGAGGGGCAGGGGAAGGGAGTATTGGATGAAAGAAGGTGAAGGGATTAAGCAAATAAATTTTTAATATAAAACATAGACACAGACAAATAGTGTGATGATAGCAAGAGAGAAAGGGGTTTGGGGGAGATAGAGGTGGGCAAAGGAGGTATAAATGGGGATGGAGAGACTTTGCTTGAGGCGATGGGCATATGATGCAGTGTGCAGATGATCTTTTGTTGAGTTGTACACTTGAAATCTGTATGGCTTTGTGAACCAATGTCACCCCAATAAATTCAATTTAAAAATTGCCAAGAATTACTGATGAGGTATTCCAAAAATGTGGAAAGCTAAAACGTAATCATGAGAGAGCAACAACTATTTCAATATAACAGATAGTAGCTGCCGATTCAAACTTGAATAATTATGAGTTATCTCCCTTTTTTCTCCAATGGGATTTTTCTTTTTTTGGTCTTTATAATAAGTAACTCCATTCCCTTCATGTAGGAAGATCAAGTGCATTTTTAAAAATGTAAACAAATTTGTTTAAAATAAATTGGTTTTCTTTTTTTTTAATTTTTATTTTTTTGTTTACATTATTTTGTTGCTTTGGCATTTGCTTAATTTTAGTTTTTTTAAATTGGTTTTCTAAAAAGGACAAAATACCACTCAACAGAAGACATAGTTTCTGACTCCTCTTCATCCAAAGGACTTTGTAGACTGCTTTTATAAGTGAATGTTAAGATTAATTTTGAAGAGACATTTCAAGCCCTGAGCATATAATCAGCTCATTGGCACAGGTCAGGAAGAAAAATATCTGTGAAGAGGTCAGAACTGGAGAAGGATGGCCGAAGGATCATTTACATAGTGTAGGTTATCAGAAAATAAGAGAGAAAGAGAGAGAGGAGGAACGAACATTGGCAATAAACTTGTCTTAGGACTGATTCCTTGATATCCTGAACACCACATGGGACAAATTAACTCCATGGTTCAAGGATATCCTGTTTTCTGAAGCTACTGGGCTTTGAACAATTCTGCAGCATCTGTTGGAAGTAAAATATAACCTATTCCATCTCACTTGTATTTTTTAACTTGGCCTCAGCAAGCGCCTCAGATGTTCTAAGAGTACATAACCCATTTTTGGTGCCAGAGCTTTGTGTAAAAGTTGATGGTCTCCAAGAAAGACAAGAGACCTCTGCTTCTGGCCACTTTTCTGGGAAAAAAAAGGAGTGCTGGGCAAATATCAATTGCAGCCATTAAGACAACAAGTCATTTGCCTCACACCTCACAAAGAGCAGGTGCTGCTCTATAAACATTTTATTTTCCTGACTTATTTTAATATTTAGATTTGTTATCTGCATATTTTCAGCAAGAAGCTGTCAACATGGCCAAAGACACATATTCTCCTACTTTAAAAAGTGAGGGATTGTCTAACTCTGTCCAAAGGCAAGGGTGGCCTCTGGCTGCAGCCCAGCTGCTGGTGTTACTCGTAGGGACCCTGGAGAAGTGAGAGCAATATCTGAGGGGAGAGGGAGCGGGAAAGTGGTAGGAGATAGTTAACATCTAATCCTGACACTTCTCTCCACCTAATGAGTGTGTTCCTGACCTTTGTAACTACACAAGAGCAGATTATTTTAAAAAATAAAAAAACTCCATGAATGAATTTTAGAAGAGTCAATGTTTACATGTGTGTTGTGTGTGTATGTTTGTTAAAATGTACAACTTTAAGGTACATGGTCAGAGGTTATACCTTAAATTAGGAAAAAATAACTCTGATGCACATGATAGTTCTACTTCAGAAAGCCTATATAATTAGGGGAGAACAGTAATGTGTAGTCCCCAGAGGCTGTCTGGCAGGCTACCTAGTAAGATTTCAGATATTTTTTATTTTTCATTTTGGGGAAGTACAGGAAGAAGAAAGTGAAGACTAAACCTGAATTAACAACATAACCTATCCTTTCAAATTACTCAAATTGACCCAAATAAAATATCATCTCTATTCTCTGCTTTACAATGTTTTTACAGCTAAAAACATAAAATCAGATATCCAAGCCAGTTTCTGGTCAATAAATGTCACTTGTTATTTTAAAGATAAACATAAAGGTTACATAAGCTTACATGATTCTATTTAAGTGTCTCTGGCTTCAGTGACAGAAGATAGTAGAAATAACTTCCCTGGTCCATCCAGGCTTGAACTTGACTTGTTAGACTTAAGGAAGCTTACCCTTAATTAATTTCAAATGGTCGACTTCAATTAGTTTTGATAAATAATACTGTATAATCAAATTACTACTGAGTCATCTGGCAGTACTGCAAAATTGATCATTTTAATAATGAAGCTAATATTTTAAGTGTAATCTCCAAAAAAATTTACAAGGTCAACCACAGGCGAGGACAATACTTGAATCTGCTATGAAAGACAAGGATAATTATGTATAAAATATAAAAAGATTATTCAAATATATAAGAAAAACATTGACACCAATAGGTAAATGGACAAAGCATATTAACCACAATTCAAATGTAAGAGGAAAGACATATTAGCAAACATCTAAAAAATATATCTGTCTTCATTTGTAATCAAAGAAATACACAAAGCAAGCCCAAGGTTCGATTTTACACCTGTCCAGGTAGCATCTTTAAAACTAATAACATCCATGGTTTAATATATTGTGCCAAATCAGTAAAACAATTTGCACAGCCATTTTGTTAGTATGAAGTTTATAGAAATCATGAGATTTATACAATTTATTTAATAAAATATAAAATAATATGCTTATTCTTATTTAAGCATGTGAGTGAATTATTCAAAAATAAAAACAGTTGTATAAGGGTGGGGAATTCCCATTGATTAAACATCATTTTAATGTTGCTATACTTCTACTTATAAAATTAAGCAGTATACTAAAGTCAGACCCCAGAAGAATGATTCCACACTTTAGCATGTATGCAACATATTAGATAGACTAAGTGCACTGTGTAGAGAAGAAAAAAAGACTAAATCACTTTTCATACCTATCATATCCATCTACTTACTTCAAAATAGTTCCGGGTTAAGAGAACCTTTACTTCTATTAAACTAGCATTTTAGAAGTTGACACATTCTGGCATAAGTACATGTGGGCTACATAGAAGAAGTAAAAAGAAAAGCATAGAGTTACTTTTACTAGATATAGAGGCATAAGACATTTTTTGGGGTGCTAGAATATAACTTCTTAGTCCAATTGGCCTTTTTTAGTTTTGCTAATGACCAAAAGCATGAGAACAATGTAGTAATATACTTTTTATAAAATAAATAATCTGAGGATACTACCAGCTAATTAACCAATCCCCTGGACTATAGTTTACTGATCTATAAAAGGAGCTGATCATCCATAATTCAAGGTTATTTGGGGAATAAATAAGAAAACATGTAAAGCATCTAACTCAGTGCCTATCACTGGGAAAATGACTTTACCTTTTCTTTGGCAATTCCACTTACCCATTTTCTAAGAATGTATAACATATTCTCTCTAACTCTTCTGATGTGAGAAGAATGAATGAAATACGTCCTCAAAAAAAAAAAAAAAACAACACAGAGTATTGATATATATCTATCTATATACATATATACATATATATGTATATATACACGCTGGGGAAAATACACATGTCTAAAAACACTTTGAACTATAGCAAGGTTTTCAATAATTACTCATCTTATTAATATTTATAGCCCAGAGAGACAAGACCTTCCACTCCCGAGAGACAGACTTTTCAGATTTTCTCTATGAAAATTTTTAATTGTCAATGATAAAAAAATTATTTATATATTAATCTAGTTACTCCCTCTAGTTCTCTCTTATTTTCAACACACTATTTTACTTTTGGTTTCATCTGGTTCACAACTAGTGTCGCTGATTCATAACATGGATTTCGGTTAGGTTTGTCCTGCTGCCTCTCTCATTTCCTCTGACTTAAGAGAAAGATAAACAAGAAAGCAGTATTGTGAGGAGCTGTACTGAAGCTTGAGGCAAAAGGAAATGTCAATAATACTGTTTTTATTTAAAAATCTGATTATTTGTTTATCATGGGTTTTTTGTGTTAATTTTGATTTTTTAAAAAACATTGTATTAAAATGTTAATCTTTGTTACTTGGTTTTCTGGCACCCCCTTAAATTTTGTGCACAAGACAAATACTTTATTCTCCCTAGTCCCAGCCCTGTAAAAACGGGGAGGAACTCATTCAGAAAGTTTGGGTGTTTACAACAGAGCTGACAGAAACAGATGCAACAACAAAAGGTGTATGTACACGTGAACCAAACTGATTCTTCCACTCATATGAAGAAACCTGCATGTAGACTGTCTTACTTTCTGTCTTGCCAAACACAGGGAAAAAGGAGGAAGAGAAAAAATGCTTGAAATTCCTTTATCATACATCTTTTTTCAGGAGATAATACTCTCACATCCTGGATTTGGTCTACTCTCTGTCACCCAAAAGCAAAATGGATTGTTAGGAGAGGAGAGACAGAAAAGCAGCTCTGCGCCATCCTGAAGATTGGCCCGTGGATAGTAGCATTTCCAAACTCTGATCTGGGGTACCAGGATAAGAACAATTTAGGGAAAACAAGTTGAAATGTCAGCGAACAGTACAAGCTGTAATGAAGTGAAACCTCTATGAGACCATGTGTGGGTAAGACTGCCTCCCTTTGATCCTGAGGGCTGCATTTGCGCGTGCCTCCAGTGACTCACTGGGTTCTGTGTGGAGCAGGTTGGCCTAGCCTTTCATTCCAGTTAGAGATAAGGCCCCAAGTACAAAGAGGAAACATATAAAATGAGAGGCCAGGAGTGAATGTCTTGTAGACTCAATCTGTAAATACAAGGTCTGTCCAGAAGGTATCCAGCTATGTAATATGAAAAATAGAGACATTCATTGAAGAAAATACAAAAAAACAGCATACACAAGACAATGACACCTCAGTCCCCTTCAAAGTAAGCACCTTGGGACGTCACACAGTTCTCCGAATCACCATTAGCTGCCCCATTGTATTTTCATGAATCTCATCAACAGTCTGAAATCTCTTCCCTTTCAAAGGTGATTTTTGTTTTGCAAAAAGCCAGAAGTTGCAGGGTGCTATATCTGGGCTGTAGTGGGGCTGAGTCACCTTGGTGATTAGATGTTTCACCAAAAAACTCTGCACAAGGTGTGATGCATGAGCACGCACATTGTTATGATGAAGCTGCCAATCACCAATTGCCCATAGCTGCAGCCTTCTGAATCATCTAAATAGTTTCCACAGAGGAATGTTCAAGCTGAACACAATTTGATGCAGATGTGTTGCTCTGCTCACTCAGTCATTTTGAATGTGGCAGCCACACAGTACACATGCTCACTCAACAGAGTCTACTGCCCCCACTGACTAGTACAGTGACGTCGTCATTGTTCACGCATGCGATTCTAGTCCACTCTCCTTGGCTGCCAGGTTACATCAACGTTATGCAAACTGTTCTTGTTATATTGACAATGGCTGGGCTTTTTCCAGACAGACCTTGTATGTGCAATATGTGTAAAAAGCACTATTGTCATTGACCTAATACACATTGAATGTTGAATAACTGGTAACAGGTATTTACTTCATACACTTTAGCCCAGCTGTATTCAGCCTGGGGCACTGTTGGCTAGGAGTTGTGTGGAACATAGTCAGGTGACAAGGGGAACTCATGGCAATAAATCATTCCATTTTTAACCACTTGCCACCCTCCTCCAGGCCTGACCACAGGAATCTCAGCTCTAGTGAGGGAAGGCAGGGGGAAAGGAGAAGAAAAATAACTTGAAATGCATGTTCTTGCTAAGGTAGTGAAGACTTTCTTTCCAAATGAAGCCACCTAGCATTAGTAACCACAACTTTGCTAAAACCAGCTTCTTCTGTTTGATTGATTGCTTATGCTAATTCACGAGGAAACAAAATTTAGTAAAATCCTAACTCTACCTCTTATTAGCACTGTTACAGAATATCTCTATACCTCGATATTCTCACCTGTAAAATGCGTATAGCTACAGTCACTGCTCCATAGGGTTGTCATGAAGGTGATATGAGACAATGAGTGTCAAGTGCTTAGCATAATGCCAGGCACATATAAATGCTCATACATGTCAGCCCTCATTACCAACCAGACTCACAGCTTAGGCAAACAGCAGTTAAGCACTCAATTTCATACATTTATATGTAGTTTACAAAATCTTCAAATCCTCAAAAGTTTGTTAGCCTCAGAGCTACCTACCAAAAATGCCATCTTCTCTCTTCTAATATAGCTTCCTATCTCTTCGTGATATTTCCCATGTCACCAGGATGAGGACATGAGTAACTCGAAGTAGCAAATATTAAAATCCAAGCAAAAGAAAGGCTACAGTCCATTCTTTTAGATCCCAGTCTCATTGTCTCAAGACCTAACCAGGTGAGTGATATAGCTTAGAGGGAGTTTTCACAACCATGAATGACCATGAATGGTGGGTGTGTCTGGATATCTATGCTCTGTAAAATTCAGGAGGCATTACAGGCCTGAGATTGTTGAATATTTAGTGCTAATAAATGTCACATCCTGCAGCTTCTGAGAAGAAAAACAAAAACAAAAACAAAAACTATGCCTGTCCACAGCCTGCACAGCTAATCTAAGCCACCTGCCTGGGCCTGTGTCCAGTGAGTCAGGCAAGCGTAGAGGGCAGAGGAGAAACAGGGGGACCCATCCTACCCACAGAGGAAATCCCCTGTCCTGCTGCTATCTTCGTAAAGAGGGGCTTCTTCTTACTTGAATAATACCCTCCAGCTGGAAGGCCTTGTCCTGTGGAAAGGCCTCACTCACACTTGTGTCTTTGGCTGTTGTCTGGACTGCACCCAGTTTCTTGTTAGAAACCCACTAGTCTCTCTGGAGCCTAGAGATGTGTTGCACCCACCTCCTGACAAACAGAAGGAAGATGCGATGTTAATTCCAGGGTAAAACCCCAATTAGAATTCACTGTGTTTACTGTTAACTTTAAAATGACAAGTGTGGTAGCAAGAGCCCAAGGACAGAGTCGCAAGACCCCATTTTCCATGAAGACTTGGCCTAATCACTTCACTTCTCTGAGCTTCAGTTTCTTCATCTATAAATACAAATTATGGGAAGTTGTTGTAAGGAACTAGCAAGAATTTTATCAGCTCTAAAGTCCTACAAAAATGGAAGGTGTGATGTTGTGATTTCTGTCACTGCTCCAGGAGTTGAGGGATCACTCAACACAGCTCTTGTTTGGTCCAGTCTGGCACCTCAAGGCCAGAGTCAGCCAGCTGGTGACAGACCCAGCAGCTTTCTGAGTCCTGTTCTAGTATTGCATCATCTGGGGGAGGAGCAGGGTGAGGCTGAGCTAGCAGAATTCAAAAACAGTTTCCAGACTTTACTGCCAGGGATGACTTGGAATTGTGAGTAGGGTTTTGGAGAGACAAGCTGGAAGGACTTTGATCTTTATCAAGAAAAAACAGTTTAACACAAATATAAAAAGGCCATATTTGTGGGGGTGGGGGAAGGGGCAGGGAGAAATCCCAAGACTCTTATTAGCAAACAATTTCTAAACACTGGTGTCAGCCTTGTGAAACCCTTCTTGGTCAATATGAAAGAGTTTCCAAAATAATCAGAAATGTTCCCACTAGCAAGTTTCCAAATGCCTTCCTGTGCTCTAAGACACAGGAGACCTTGATAGCTGCCCACCTCCCAACACTGCCTGCCTCCTCCACCCATCATGGCAGAAACAAAAAGGTGGAATACAACATATGTTACTCCATGTAGGCTATAGGCCTGATTCTAAACCAGGCTGCTCAAGCTAAATTTTCCTTTAGAGAAGAACAGCCCCACATTGTCTTCATTTAGCTCTGGGTCTTTATAGTTACCTAACACGTCCTGGCTACAGGAATAATAAATAAAATGCCTGTCCAAATGCCACTGCTGCCACCTCAACTTGTCTTGCATCTGACGCCCTCATACCCTCATGTCCTCCCAGACCACTAACTCTTCCATACAGGTCACCTGGGTGCTGAATGGTGGAAACAAAGAAGGGAAGATGGAAGACCTCAGTGCTAATAAGGGTACCACTGACCTCCTACCCTGACCATCAAAATGGGTTCCCCCAACTCTGGGTCTCAGTTAATTAACCATTTGCTGCCAAAGCCTTGAGCCTAGGTTAATTTTACAGGAAACTGATTTGGTCAGCCCCAAAGCTGACCTTGCCCTGGAGTGACTTATAGAAACTGCCTGCAACTCACACAGCTACAGTCCAAGCATCTGACCTCCAAGGTGGGCTTTTATTATTTCAGTGGGCAATTAACATTTATGAAACTCAGTTACTGTAGAGTTCAGGTTGTGCAGCACGTCGTATTTTTAATTGGGCCTCAGATGGGTCTGCATTTTTCACTGAAATCAAGTGGATACTAATTTAACTGCTGTGGGTGTTTTACCTAAATCCTTATTTTGCATTTTCCTCTTGATGCAATTTAAATGGGAATGTATAGGGTAATAACTAGGGAATGGATCACACCCCTCTGCCTTGGGCAGCTGTTTGTTGGCACATAACTCCTCGAACAAAAATAAAGGCGCAAGAAATAATTCGGCAGTTCCAACGGTGAATTCTGCATAGAAAGCTGGGCTTTCTCCAGGCGTCGACTGGCGGTGTGTCCTTCCTGAAAGGCTCTTGGCCTCAGCCACTGTTCCTGGAGGAGCGCGGCTGGGCCCTCTCCGACGTCCGGTGGACTGGGGTACCCTCAGAACTTCCAGTTACCGCTGGCTCCCTCTCGTTATCGAATCCCGCCGGGATGGAGGCCTGGAAAATGAGCGCAGCCAGAGCGAGGACGGGCGTCGCCAGAGTCGCGCCGAAACCCGGCTCTTAGCACTGGCGGCGTGTGACGAGAAAGCGCGACAAACTGCACCAGCCCACGCCCCGCACCACCCCCCGGACAGTGCGCCGAACTCCCTCGCCGCCCCTCTCGATGGCGTGCTCACCTTAGTGACGCAGGGAGGAGCGCTCGGGGAGGGAGTGGGCAGGCTGGGTGGCGGAGCAGAGGGAGCGGGACGCAGCGGGACTCTAGGCAGCCCAGGCCGCCGGAAAGCCGCGAGGGCTGCTTCGCTGGGCGCGGCGAGGAAGAGGCCCTCCGGCTGCCCGCAGGCCTCGCGCGGGCCGGGGCCAACACAGGTGCCTTCTAGGCAAGCCCAGAGTGAATCCCACGTCCTCCAGGGCCCGCTCCCGTTTGTCAAACCCTCAGACTACGGCTCCAGTGCCCTGGTCGCCCCGGGGGTGTAGGCGATCGAATGAAAGGGGAAGAGGCGTCAGCTCGGATCTCTCCGAGCGTGATTTTAACACGCTCAACGTACGGTTTCCAAGTTGGGTGGCGGATACAAAGAACGACACCCAGCAATCCCGACAGAGGGAGGCCTGAGTGTCAGGGGTCTGTATTTTCGATCTGAGTTGCAATTAAAGAAGGATAATTATGCCCCAGCCGCTCGGCTTATTAATATTTATATCCTCGAACGACAAGGCCTTCGCTCCCTGGAGGATTTTTCAGGTCGAGACGGGGAGCCCGGGCGTCTCCGGAGCCAGTCTTCGTCAGTGAACCGGGAGGCGGAGGTTTGGTGGATAATATGGGAACCGTTCGCCTTCTGCGGTTCTGCTAACGACGGGATGTTGCCAGTCAGCCGAGGTGCGGACGCGTCCGCGGACCCGCGGTCTGCGCGTCCCCAGGGCGGCCGAGGGGGCCACCGCGCAGGCCCGACTCCGGGCAGCGAGCTTTGGAAAGCGCTGTGACGCTCTTTATCAATGACCCCAACATAGCCTTCGTGCAATAGGTGACACCTCCCAGGACAGCCGGCGTGCTCAGGAAATGTTTCAATAACTAGGACTAGGGGTAAATATCTTTTTATGTTCCCCCGTTCCCTGTGAGAACCTGTAGGCGAGGATGAGAGGGATAAACGCGGCCTAGATTTGGGGCGGTTCTGCAAAAAACGCCCACGCCGGCCCTCGGCCCTCCTCCGTCTGCGGGCGCCCCCGGTGGGGCCCGAAGGAGTCGGAAGAGCCCGGGACCGGCGAGAGGGTCTCTCTGCCGCAGCCCACGACGCGCCCCCGGCCGAGTGACGCGCGGGGGCGGCGGAGAAGGCGGAGCGGCGTGCGGGTCTCGCACTCGCCTCCTTGTAGGACTCCAGCCGGCCAGCTCCCGCCAACGCTTCCCAAGCGTTCCCAACTTGCGCTCCGCCCGGCGGTCTGGTTCCTGCCTGTCCTGCGTGGGTGATGGGGGCGGGGAGAAAGCGCGGCCCTCCGCCCCGGCGTGGGGGCGGTGTCCGCACGGGCCGCTTCTCTCATCGTAAACGTAGGGTTCCGCGGGGGGCGGTTGCTGTGGCAACGCGGCGCCCGGTGCCGGCCCGCGAGCCTGGGCTGCGCGAGGCTGCGCGGCGGTTAGAGGTCTGCGCCGCGGCTGCCGCGACCATCAGCCTCTTCCTGCTGCTGCTCTTCATCATCTTCGTCTCCATCTCCGTCGGCTCTGGGCCTCTCCACCAGCCTCTGCCCCAGAACTGTTAACTGAAAATAGAGGGATTTGTCGTCGCAAGGTGTTCCCGCAGCAGCTGCGCCTCACAAAGGAAGGATCCTGCTACATTCTCTGGGTACTTCGCCTGGAGCATCCAGGCCCAAATGGGCCGTCACCAGGCTGCTTTTTCAGCTGTGCTTGGCGCTTCCGAGCCGCTCCGAGGGCTGGTCAACACCGACACCAATAAATGGCGAGGAAGGTTCCCTGCTTATTAAGAGGAGGATCCACGGGATTTAAATATGATTACGGATTATAGCACAGTGGCATTTTTAACAAAGAGACACCAATGGCATTGCAAGAGAGTTTTCTTTACATATATCTATACACACACTCACACCTGATAAGAAAACGTTTTGGCAGGCGTGAATGAATTTTTCTATTTATCCATATAAAGACTGCGTGTAACCACTCGTGGGTGGTGATGTTCAACGGACAGAACAGTGGCGTTAGATGACTTGCAATGAGGAATATGCTATGTGAAAATAAAAACTATACTGTTTACTCAGTCCATTGTCATTTGTATGTGTGCAATCCTTTTTAACGTTAGTCAGCTAAAAAGAATAATGTGGTAAGGATGACCAGCTTCAGTTTTATCATGGGAAAGTAAATCTAATAGAAGGGTAATTTATTTGGTGCAAATGTTCAGTAGGTAAAAAAACACTTGCTCTTTATGGCTTATTTATACTTATTGCTTGAAACAGATTGTACTGATATTTTCATCTTAATTTTCTTGACTTTCCAGTAGTGTCGTGGTAACTGCATTATTATCCATCCCACTCACGCTCTTATCCTGCCTTTTTTAAAAAATAAGCTTTTTAAGTTTTAGAATAGTTTTAGGCAGAAAAGTGGCAGTTTTCCCTATTATTAATATCTTACATTAGTGTAATATATTTGTAACAACTAGTAAGCCAATTTTGATACATTATTACTAACTCTGTACTGCACTTGGATTTTATTCATTTAAAAAAATTTCCTTTTTCTGTTCTTAGACACAATCAAGGATATCACATTACATTTAGCCCTCATATCTCCTTAGGCAGCGATAGTTTCTCAGATTTTCCTTGGTTTTGATGACCTTGAGAGTTTGAAAATTTGTTTAAATTGGAGTATAGTCTATATGTAGTGAAACACTGAGACCTCAAGTTATAGTATTACGAGTTTTGACAATTGCATACACGTAATATAATCCACCTTTGCATAGAAAACATCAAATTTTATATTTGAAATATTGTCACACAAATGTTGCAGGTGTATTGGTAGTTTCTCACACATAAAATTTATTTTAAAATTTCCCACAACTTTCCTATTCCAACTTAATATTTTAAAATTTTCAGCTCCAAAGGATGTTAAAGAACTATTAACCTCATGTTATCTTAATGAGTTGTTGGTCATTTAGGTCACTGATCTTTTGGACACATTGTAAACTACTGATTATTCTCTGTTCTAAGAACGTTTTCTTCTCTGTGGAGAGTATAGACTAGGCACGCTCTTTAAGAAACCAGCAAACTAGGGGATGAGTCAGTCTGGGAAACTTACTGGATTGGCTTAGCAATTTTAAAACTTTTATGCACAGCTCTTGAGGGAATTATTTTAAGTACATTTTGGCAATTTTGTCATAGATCACTGATTCTTATAATTGTAAAAAAAAAAAAAAAGTGTTCACATTTCCTTAAGTCTGAGAATTTGCCATGTGGTATAACTCCAAAGATGTATTTGTAAGTGATGTTAATGAACTTACAGTTGGTGTTCAACAATGAGGAAAACAAAACACAGGTCTCATACCATTTACAGAACACTTGTACTGTAACCCAGAACTTGATGCAGAGACACACATTTAAATCACTGAGTTGAATCACTTAATAGAATCTAATTTTCTCTTTAGTTCTCTGATGTTTCATGCTATCAGGCTCAGTGGGCCACATTTTTATGGTTGGTAATATAGAATAGTGGACATCAGAGAGAGAAAAAAATAGAATTTAAAGCAGCATTTCTCCTCTTTGCCATTCACCGTTCATGCAAAACTTTTTAAGAAACCCACAAACCTGCTCATTGAAGTGGAGACCTTATGGCCGTATTTAATTGAAGCTGGTCATGTCAAAGGATGCTTCTATCAGTAATTTCAGGAGCTGCCTTTCAGAAGAAATTTTTGGCTAACCTAGCTTTTAGAGTCAGGCCATTTTGTGCCAACACAATTCTGGCCCATGTTATTTTTTCCAATCCACAAGTTAAAAACCAAGCCAACTAGGATAGAAGACTGTGCAAAAGGTGTGGGTAGCAGCAAGCAGATGGTTGTCATTTCTTACCATGTGGGCATTCTAAAAAGTCTCAATTCCTACACAAAATAAGTAATATGAACAAATATCCTGCAGAAAAATAATTCTGGGAAAAGAATATGAAATTTTTTGAGGAGTAATGCCTTTTTAATGAAGTCTACCTTAAATTATAGTTTTAAAGGAAGACAAGGTGAAACAACTTGGCATGTGTGATATTTTAAATTATTTGCCTGAATTTGGGTAAACTGGCTATCAGGATATCAGAACAAAAAAAATGTGTTTTCTATATGCTTACAAATCATATTTCAGCAGTTGTCACTCACTGGCTGGGAGTTCAGTTGAGTAGGACATGAGAGTCATGAGTGCACTGACTGGTTCATACAATAGTGACTAATGAATGTGGCCTCTGAAATTAGACAGCTGACTCTGTATCTGGTGCCACCACTAACTTGCAGGTGACCTTAAGCATGTCACTTAACTCTATGCCCTCAACTATAAAGTCAGGATAATAATACCAACTTTATAAACTTATTGTGAGAATTAAATGATATATGCACATGACACTCAAAATAGGAATCATTCGTATGTAATAAATATTATCATTATCGTTTTTCATTAATTTTTTAATAGCTAAAGTAGCCAGGTAGTGTATTATATACCGGACTTTCAGTAATGTAGAAAACAAATGTATTACTTCACGGAGCCTAAAAACTGGATCTCTAGCTTTGAGCCCTGTTTGATCTGACCATTTTAATTTAACAAGCACTTATTTCTAGCCTACAATATAACATTGGGATAAGTGCTGTGGAGTTTGCTGTGTTCTTGTTCATTATCATAAATGAGATACAAGCAAAAAGAAAATGTAACTCCTAGTGATCCTACCCAAAGCCCCAGGTAGATAAGCTTTGTAATCACACACACACATCCTGACAAGAGTCCCCAGGAACACTGAAGCCGGGACCAACTGACCAACTGCAAAGTCTCCTCCATTTACTCAACAGACATTAATGAGTAACCGTCAAGTGTCGTGCACTTCTTAGAGCTGGCTATTCATAGGTAAGGCACAATCCCCACCCTCAAGAAGCTTATGGGGCACTGGGGCAACAGACAAAAGGAAGCACACAATTAGGGTACACAAAATAAGTGTTGTGATATAGATATGTACAAGACACCGTATGAATGTGTAGGACATTGAACCCAGACTGAGGGCTGTAGGTAGGCAAGTAAAACCTCCTAGAGAAAATGTCTAGTGTGGGTGTTGAGGAAAAACAGGGGAGAAACAGGGAGAGCTGAGCTGAGAATGCACTGTGCATGGAGAGAAGGGATTAGGTTCTAGAGGAAGAAGAGGCAAAGCCTAGCCACCAATTGAATGTGAGAACAAGGGAGAGGAGAGAGTGAAGGAAGACCCCAGGTTTTGTTTGGTACACTGGGTGGATGGTGAAGCCATTTACCAAGAAGGGAATCCTGTAGAAAGAGCAGATTTGGGAAGAAGATATCTTGTTTGATCCCAGATACAGAGTTTGAGGTGTCCAGGGGACATGCAAATGGAGATACCTAACCTACAGATGCAAGATTCTGAAGGTGTGATGGAAGATAGGAGGGACTATAACATTTATATGAGCTAAAAGCCCATCCCTGTGGCCTTACGAATGAGAGGCAATCTACCCAAAGAAGGAGTGGAGCAGAGGCTATACTAATGGATGTCGCTGTCATAAGCAATTCCCAGTTCTAAAAGGTACAGAAAATACTTGATCCAAAGGATAGCACCAAGAATTTGTGAGAAGCCATCCTGTTTCCTGGGAGAAATCCCTATGTTCTAGGAAAAGAAAACACGTAAGAATGGGGAAATAGGGGTGGAGGGGTGATACCTGACTTGGAAACATCATGAAAGCCTGCTACAAGGTTTCTAGGGTACCCAATGTAATCATTCCTATAGCCTTAACCTTTTAGGTCATATAATTTCCTGTAAAACAAAAGCAGACTTACAGTTTTCATCAGAGGGCAAGTCAATGAGTAAATAGTATTCACTTTGTAGAAATGCTCTTTATAATTAAACTAAACACCTTATGATCCTAAAAGTATGTGCGGAAATATAGTTAGTTCCCATATTTAGCTAAACACATACAATACCCTTCAGTATCAAAAATGCCATTTTTGAATTTTTCTTGACAAAAATGAAGAAAATATGTGATGGAAGACATCTCATATATGCTAATTATTAATTTTTTTCCATATTTTAGTATTAAGCAAAAAGTGCAGAATAAATTACCAGACTTCTGATTTTTTACAAAGTGTTTGCCTAGGTAATTATTTTTATCTCTCAGGAAACACATTTACATTTTTAAAAAATTACTTTCATTATAATCTCAGCACACATCATATGAGATACTTTTAATATTTGCTGTCACCTGTAATAAAATACAGAAAAAAGCATAACTTGTTTAAGGAGGACAACTGTTGGAGATTCCAAAATGGCTGCAGAGTAAGTGGAAGCTACACTCACCTGCTCCCTGCGCCTATCCAGATTTACGGCTAAATTATAGAACAATCAACCTGAATAACCAACTGAAGGCTAGCTGAACTGAAATATTATAACCAAGGATTTACAGAAGAAGCCACATAGGGCAGAAAGGAAAGGTATGTCCCCTATACCCACATGTGGCAGCTGAGAAACTGGAGGGATATTATGGTTGCAAAACTCCTTCCTGCCAGGAGTGTGTGGTCTTAACTTCATGCAGGGATCCCCAACACAAAGCAGCAAAGAGGGGAAGAGGAGTCCAAAAAGCATCATGTGATAAAACCAGACAAGGACATTGTTCTTCTGGACTTAAAATTTTGTATTTTCTCTGAATTATGTGGCTGCTTTGATATATTTTTAATTTTAGTCATTGCTAGATATGTCATTATTTGCTTGATCTCAAAGAAAAATAAAAAGAACTTAGAGAATCATAGAATCTGGAAAAACTCATTTACTGAGTACTTACTAGGTGCCAGTTTCAGTGCTCACAGAAAAAGATGAAATAGCCAAATCAACCTATGGCAGATTGGCTTCCACCTCAAGAAGCCTCTAAGGAAACAGACCCATGAGGAGATAATTGCAATGTGGCAAAGTTTTGATGGGGCGAGGGTGTGTACCAGGAGCTGAGGAATAGCTGCTTGCCCTCTGTAACACAGCCGGTAAGTGGTTAAGTGGTTAGTTGGCATCATTGTCTCTCAGGAATCAAAATTTCCAAAAGTTTACATTGAAGAATACTGTTCAGAATTTCATAGAACATATGTAACAGTTGAAAATATATTTGTGGAGGTGACAATAGATGGTCAACCTGAGGATAAGTCTTAAATTACCTAGCATGTTTCTTTTTTTTTTTTTTTTTTTTTTAAAGTATATTTTATTGATTATGCTGTTACAGTAGTTCCAATTTTTTCCCCTTTACTCCCCTCCACCCAGTATCTCCCTCCCCCAGCATCCCCCCCCAAGTCCATACCCATGGTTCGTAAAAAATAACTATCCCTCCCTCTCAGATATTAAGACCCTTTGTAATCTTGTAAAGGACAATGGGCGAAGGTCTCAAGCTCCTCTAGCTGCTTCAAGCTGGACATGGTCGTCGTCCTACCTACCCTTGGGTCCAGAAATCCCTAATAAGAGTGGGGGTGTGGAGGGGAGGGTGGCCTTCCCACATGGGGAAGGATCGTGCAGACTCCAGGTCAGTTGGCTGTCTCCGGACAACGGCGTGCTTGGTTTAGCAGGCTGGCATCCTTGTTGTGTTCTGGGGCAACAGATTTGGCAAAAAGGGTTAAAAAGCATCATTCAATCCATAACTACTAGGTGGCAAAAGGCAGGGATTAATTTTTCAATGTTCCACATTAGGAGAAAAAAAAAAAAAAAAAAAAAAAAAAAAAAAAAAAGGGCTTCTTTGGAGGAAGGTGTGCTAGGCACATCTCTCCTGTCCAAAACCCTTTTGCCCATTTTATTTAGTTTGGGCTGAGGGAAATAGTTTATGTTTCCCCCCTCTCAGACCTCTGGGCCCTTTCTGTCCAAGCCATTAGGATAGAAAAGAGAATTCAGTTTTAAAGTGAAGCCCACAGACCACCCCATTCTTCACCAACTCAGCCATTTAGTTCAGCCAAACTGTTGAGTCTCCGGAGGCAGCGCTGCAGAGAGGATTAAGTGAGGCTTATGCGTACAGACAATCACTCAGGTAATGCGGTCATAGGCTTATGCCCTTTGAAAACAGAAAACACATGTTAATTTATGTAACATAACCAACAAAAAAGTCTCTAAATCTGTAAGACTGTCTTATTGGGAAGACATACAGTTGCAAGGCACTTGACATTCTACTTGCCTGCAACTTGAATCTCTTTGGTGATATCACAGATATGGTTTAATTTTCAAGTGAAACCATTTTTTAAATGAGAAGAAACTTTTAAGACGGTTAGCTGCCCTACTTTACAGTCTGCCACTGATCATTGTGATTTTCCTTGAATACTGATTTTTCTCCCTAAGATTACTCTCCTTGTCTTTAAAGGGACTACATTAAGTCCATTTTTAATTTATCCTGTTCATTTGCATAAGCATAACAAGAGCAGCAAATGATCACTTATGATCTTTAGTTCTGTTTTGCTGGAACTTACCCAAGGAACATTTAGGGTGGCCCTCAGTCTGCTCTTCAGTGCACAGTAGCTGGGCCACATACCTGACATTCATCCTTGCCTGTACACACCTGTCCTTTCCAAGTCTTTCTGGTTTTCCATTGTGCCTTAAGGTCCCTTCTAGCCATCTTTCAGGAAAACAACCTTCGTTCCTTCCCTGGAGAGATTGCTGTGGACCGCACAACCAACCATGGCAGCAGGCCTTTTATTTCGCGGGCTTTTATTACCTTTGAAAGTCATTCCCAGTTCCTTAGGGCTTTTTGGTAACAACATGAGCCCAAGCATGTCTCCTTTAGGCTTGACATTCCAGTCAAAGGCTTGTTCAGAAAAAGGAACCTCTATTAACAACTGGTCTTATTAGGTCTATGCAAAGAAACTTAAGTCATTACTTACTTGTTTAGAATGCCAAACTCTGGAGAGATCAAATAGGGAGAAAAATATACAACGTGAAGGAAAATCTTTGTCCTAATATTCACTGAACTGGCATTTCCATTCTTCATATTTTCATTTTCCCCCACTAAAAAAAATTTTTTTGTTTGTTTTTCCATTACAGTTGTCTCACTTTTTTTTTTTTCCCCTCTTGCTTCCCTGTATCCTGCCCCTCCCTTCCCCCACATTCAGTCCCCACTCAGTTGCCCATGTCTGTGGGTCATTTATACATGTTCTTTGATTTTACACTTCCCCTTCTTACCCCCTTTTCTCCCTCCCCCCTCCCCCCTTGTTACTGTTAGTCTACTCCTTGTTTACATACCTCTGGTTCAATTTTGCTCATTTGTTTGTGTTGTTCATTAGTTTCCTGTAATAGGTGACAGCATAACGTATTTTTCTTTCGTTGCCTGGCTTATTTCGCTAAGCATAATTCTCTCTAGTTCCATCCATGTTGTTGCAAATGGTAGAAGTTCCTTCTTTCTTTCTGCTACATAGAACTCCATTGTGTAAATGTACCACAGTTTTTTGATCCACTCATCTACAGATGGGCATTTAGGTTGTTTCCAGCACTTGGCTATTGTAAATAGTGCTGCTATGAACATTGGAGTGCATAGGTTCTTTTGAATTGGTGTTTCAGGATTTTTCGGATATAATCCCAGTAATGGAATTGCTGGTTCTAAAGGCAGTTCCATTTTTAGTTTTTTGAGGAAATTCCAAACTGTTTTCCATAGTGGCTGCACCAGTCTGCATTCCCACCAGCAATGCACCAGGGTTCCCGTTTCTCCGCATCCTCTCCAGCACAAGTTGTTTGTTGATTTGTTGATTATGGCCATTCTGACTGGTGTGAGGTGGTATCTCATTGTGGTTTTTATTTGCATCTCTCTGATGGCTAGTGATGTTGAGCATATTTTCATATGTCTATGGGCCCTCTGTATGTCTTCTTTGGAGAAGTGTTTGTTCAGGTCCTTTGCCCATTTTTTAATTGGGTTGTCTGTCTTCTTGGTGTTGAGTCGTATGAGTTCTTTATATATTTTGGAGATCAATCCCTTGTCTGAGATGTCATTGGCGAATATATTTTCCCATATGGTTGGTTTCCTTTTCATCTTGCTGATGTTTTCTTTAGCTGAGCAGAAACTTTTTAGTTTGATGTAGTCCCATTTGTTTATTCTTTCCTTTATTTCCCTTGCCTTAGGAGATATATCAGTGAAAATGTTGTTACGTGGGATATCTGAAATTTTCCTGCCTATTTTTTCCTCTAGGACTTTTATGGTATCACGGCTTACATTTAAGTCTTTGATCCATTTTGAGTTTATTCTGGTGTATGGTGTAAGTTGGTGGTCTAGTTTCATTTTTTTGCATGTCCCTGTCCAGTTCTCCCAACACCATTTGTTGAAGAGGCTCTTTTCACTCCATTTGATGTTCTTTCCCCCTTTGTCAAATATTAGTTGACCATATGAACCTGGGTTTATTTCTGGGCTCTCTATTCTGTTCCATTGATCTATATGTCTGTTTTTATGCCAGTACCAGACTGTTTTGATTACCGTGGCCTTGTAGTATAGTTTGATATCAGGTATTGTGATTCCTCCTACTGTGTTCTTCTTCCTCAAAATTGCTGTAGCTATTCGGGCTCTTTTTTGGTTCCATATAAATTTTTGAAGTATTTGTTCTAGGTCTGTGAAATATGTTGCTGGTATTTTAATAGGGATTGCATTGAATCTATAAATTGCTTTGGGTAGTATGGACATTTTAATGATGTTGATTCTTCCCATCCATGAGCATGGTATATGCTTCCATTTATTTGTATCTTCTTTAATTTCTTTCTTCAATGTTATGTAGTTTTCTGAGTACAGGTCTTTTACCTCCTTGGTTAAGTTTATTCCTAGGTATTTTATTTTTCTTGTTGCTATGGTAAATTGAATTTTTCTTTCAGTTTCTATCTCTGAGTTTTTATTGTTGGTGTATAAAAATGCCTTTGATTTCTTAATATTGACTTTGTATCCTGCTATTTTGCCAAATTCACTTATTAGGTCGAGTAGTTTTTTTGTGGAGTCTATAGGGTTTTCTATGTACACTATCATGTCATCTGCAAATAATGACAGTTTTACTTCCTCTTTTCCAATTTGGATGCCTTTTATTTCTCTTTCTTGTCTGATTGCGATGGCTAGAACTTCCAAGACTATGTTGAATAGGAGTGGGGAGAGCGGACATCCTTGTCTTGTTCCTGATCTCAGGGGGAATGCTCTCAGTTTTTGCCCATTGAGTATGATGTTGGCTTCAGGTTTCTCATATATGGCCTTTATTATGTTGAGGTATGCTCCCTCTATTCCCATTTTGCTGAGAGTTTTTATCATAAATGGGTGTTGTACTTTATCAAATGCTTTTTCTGCATCTATTGATATTATCATGTGGTTTTTGTCTTTCATTTTGTTTATGTGGTGTATTACGTTTATTGATTTACGAATGTTAAACCATCCTTGCATCCCTGAGATGAATCCTACTTGATCGTGGTGTATGATCTTTCTAATGTGTTGCTGGATCCGGTTTGCCAATATTTTGTTGAGGATTTTAGCATCTATGTTCATCAGCGATATTGGCCTGTAGTTTTCTTTCTTTGTTGTGTCTTGACCTGGTTTTGGAATTAGGGTTATACTGGCTTCATAGAATGAGTTTGGCAGTCTTCCCTCTTCTTGTATCTTTTGGAATAGTCTGAGAAGGATAGGAGTTAGTTCTTTCCTAAATGTTTTGTAGAATTCACTTGTGAAGCCATCCGGTCCAGGGCTTTTGTGTGCTGGGAGTTTTTTGATTACTGCTTCAATTTCACTAGCTGTTATTGGTCTATTCAGACTTTCTGCTTCTTCTTGATTCAGTTTGGGAAGACTATAGGTTTCCAGGAATCTGTCCATTTCCTCTAGGTTGTCAAATTTCTTGCCATACAGTTGTTCATAATAATTTCTTATAATCCTTTGTATTTCTGTGGTATCAGTTGTGATTTCTCCTCTTTCATTTCTGATTTTATTTATTTGGGTCCTCTCTCTTTTTTTCTTGATGAGCCTGCTTAAAGGCTTGTCAATTTTGTTTATTTTTTCAAAGAACCAGCTCCTACTTTTGTTGATCTTTTGAATTGTTAGTTTAGACTCTATGTCATTTAATTCTGCTCTGATCTTGATGATTTCCTTCCTTCTACTTGATCTGGGCTTTGCTTGTTGTTCTTCCTCTAGATCTTGTAGCTGTAGGGTTAAATTTTTTATTAGATATTCCTCTAGCTTTTTTAGGTAGGCCTGTATTGCTATGAACTTTCCTCTTAGGACTGCTTTCGCTGTATCCCATAGGTTTTGGGTTGTTGTGTGTTCATTATCATTAGTTTCCAGAAACTTTTTGATTTCTTCCTTGATGTCATTGTTAACCCATTCATTATTTAATAGCATGTTATTCATTCTCCATGAGTTTGAATGTTTTTGAGTTTTTTCCTTGAGGTTGATTTCCAATTTTAAGCCATTGTGATCTGAGAAGATGCTTGATATAATTTCAATTTTCTTGAATTTGTTAAGGCTTGTTTTGTGTCCTACCATGTGGTCTATCTTTGAAAATGTTCCATGTGCACTTGAGAAGTATGTATATTTTGCTTCTTTGGGGTGAAAACTTCTATATATATCGACTAAGTCCATTTGATCTAGGGTGTTGTTCAGTGCCTCCATATCTTTGGTGTTTCTTTGCTTCGAAGATCTGTCCATTGTTGACAATGGGGTGTTAAAGTCCCCTACTATGAGTGTGTTGTTGTCTATATCTTTCTTGGAGTCTTTCAAAAGTTTCCTTACATATTTGGGTGCTCCTAAGTTTGGTGCATATATATTTATAAGGGTTATATCTTCTTGATGGATTTTTCCCTTAAGTATTATGAAATGCCCTTCTTTGTCTCTTTTTATGGACTTTGCTGTGAAATCTGTTTTGTCTGATATAAGTATTGCTACCCCGGCTTTTTTTTCATGTCCATTTGCTTGGAATACATTTTTCCATCCCTTTACTTTCAGTCTGTGTAGATCTTTTATTCTAAGGTGGGTCTCTTGTAGACAGCATATATGTGGGTCATTCTTTCTAATCCATTCAGCTACCTTATGTCTTTTAATTGGAGCGTTTAATCCATTTACATTTAAGGTTATTACCGATAAGTACTTATTCATTGTCATTTTTCCCCTTTGTACTCGTGTTCTTCTCTGTCTCTCTCTGTTTCTTTATCTTCTTAGAGCAGACCTTTTAGCATCTCTTGCATTGCTGGTTTGGTGGAGATGTATTCTTTTAGCCTTCTTTTGTCTTGGAAGCTCCTTATTTCACCCTCCATTTTGAATGAGAGCTTTGCTGGGTATAGTATTCTAGGTTGTAGGCCTTTGTTTTTCATTGCTTGGAATACTTTTTGCCATTCCCTTCTGGCTTGTAGTGTTTCTGCTGAGAAATCTGATGATAGCCTTATTGGAGTACCCTTGTATGTTATTAGTTGTTTTTCTCTTGCTGCTTTTAGGATCCTCTCTTTGTCTTTGAATGTTGCCATTTTAATTATGATGTGTCTTGAGGTGGGCTTGTTGGGGTTCATCTTCATTGGGACCCTCTGTGCTTCCTGGACTTGCGTGACTCTTTCTCTCGTCATGTTAGGAAAGTTTTCTGTCATTAGTTTTTCAAAGAGGTTTTCTATCCCTTGCTCTTCTTCTTCTCCTTCTGGAATTCCTATGATACGGATATTATTACGTTTCATGTTGTCCTGCAGCTGTCTTAGAACCTCTTCAGTCTTGTTCAGTCTTTTTTCATTTTGTTGCATTGTCTGGGAGTTTTTGTGTAGGTTGTCCTCCAGCTCGCTGATCCGATCTTCTGCTTCCTCTAGCCTGCTTTTAATTCCTTCTACTGTGTTCTTCAATTCAGAGATCGTATTTTTCATTTCCTCCTGGCTCTTATTGATAGCTTCTATGTCCTTTTTCATGCTCACGTAATTTTCTGTGAGTTCCTTGTAGTTTTTCTGGAGTTCTTTGAAGTTTCCGCTGAGCTCATTCAGCTTCTCCATAATCCATGTTTTGAATTTCATATCTGATAGTTCGCTCCCCTCTATTTCATTTAGCACTCTTTCTGGGGATTCTACCTTTCCTTTTGATGGGAGGTTGTTTCTCTGTCTCCCCATTTTTTTGACTCCTATTGTTTGTTGGTGCTTCTTGGAATGATCTGCACTTCCTGGATCTGCCTCTGGTGGCGTCAGATCATGTACCAGTCTGGCCCTAGGCAGCCTGTTGGAGACTTCCAGGGATCTACTGTTGTTGTCTGTCTTCTTTGATTGTTAATCTATTCAATCTGTGATTAGCTGTCAGGCTTAAGGACTGTGGGTGTGGCAGCTTAATTCCTGCAGGCAGGGCTTTTGCTTCCCCTCAGGCTGACGCCACTTGGAGGGGAATGGTCTACCCGCAGTACTGGGGATGAGTCAGCACTGGGACCCAGTCAGCTGCTCCTCCAGTTCTCCCCTCAAAGCCACCGTGCCAAATTCTCCCCAAGTGTCTCCAGTCCTCTCTGCCTTCCCTCTGCTTGAGCCCAGGGTAAGTGGTGGCCAAAATATTTTCGTATGTGATCCACTTAAGAGCTCTTTTTCTCCTGCTGTTTCTCTCCGGCTAGCAAGAAAGCCTGTGGCTTTTCGCTTTTCACAGCTGATACTATTTTACTTTCCACTCTGTCGCTGTAGGCTGGGAAGCCCAGCTGGGGGTTTAGACCCTGCCCTTCTCAGGGGGAATCCCCGGCTGCTGAGCTGTTTCTCAGTCCCTTCAGCAGCCACCCGTGTGAGCCCAGCCAGCCCTTCCGCGTCTCCGCACTCCCTTCCGGTCACGTTGTGATGTAGCGGCCTTTTCTGTCTCTCCGTGGTTATAAGACTTCTTTCCAGCTAGTGTTCCGTTGGTTATTCCAGATGATTTCTCCAAAATTAAGTTGTAAATCCAGACTGGTCCTGGGAGGAGGTTAGTGTAGCTTCCACTTACTCCTCCGCCATCTTGGATCTCCGCATGTTTCTTATAGTGATCTGTTTCTGCACAGTAAGATTTTAATATCAAGTCTTAAAGAGTGTACGGGAATGCAAAGCACAGGAAAGTGGGCACTGTTTGACAAGCTGCAAATTATAAACTACATGTGCAGCCGTTTCAATGATAAGATTAACCCTGACCAGGAACTAAAACAAAATATTTGTTCTTTTACATATTCCAAGTGTTTAATATGGGCCACATTACTAACCAAGCTGTGCCTTTTTTTCCTCATTTGTAAAATGAGATAATATTAGTATTACCTGACAGGGTTGTTGTGACAATTAAATAAGCTCGTCCATGTAAAGTACTTGAAACTTTGCCTGCCACTTAGTGCTATTTTATTTTAAACCAAAATATATAGTGCCTGGAGAAGAAATATTAGTAAAAGAAAATAGAAACAGTTTAAATAATTTGGTTTGGCAGAATTTGTATTCTGCAATCTTTCTTTATTCTTATCTTTTATTTATTATTCATGTGTGAATCATTAAAAGTAGAATCCTTATCTTTTAGAGATTCATACTGAAGTATTTGTGGATGAAATAATATTGAGCTGGCCAAAAAAGTTTTTTTGGTTTTTTTTTCCCCTGTAAGATGGCTCTAGTAGTGCTTAGTTGTCTTGAACTTCATTTGAAAGAATTTTGTTAGGTGCTAGTGTGACAGCAGTTATATAAGCATGCATTTTTAATAAAAACTTATCAAAATTTGTGAACTTTTGTTAGCCACTTTAATATTGAAGATGGGAGAAAATAACACAACATTTCCAGCATATTATGCTTTATTTTTTCAAGAAAGGTAAAAGCACAACTGAAATGCAAAGAAAAAAAAAAAAGATTTGTACAGTGTACAAAGAAGATGCTGTGACTGATCAGACATGTCAAAAGTGGTTTGAGAAGTTTTGTTCTGGGGATTTCTCACTGGATGATGTTCCACAGTCCGGTAGACCAATTGAAGTTGATAGCAATCAAACCAAGACATTGAGAACAATCAACATTCTAGTATGTGGAAGATAGCTGATATACTCAAAAGATACAAATCAATAAAGCTATTGATGAAAATGAAAAATGTGCCTTTTGTTTTATGGAAAAAGCACAGAGACTTTTTGGCCAACCCAATATGTCATCTGGAATTTGTTTCAAAATAACACAGTGGATGGCCATATATTGATCATTGTTGAAGCTAGTGACACATGAAGTTTCATTAGACTAGCCCCCTTTTTTTGTATGTTCAAACCCATACTAAATTCTTTTAAGTAATAATAAAGTCAGGATTTGTAGCTATTATCTGCTCCTATATATAAATTTTCTGGTAAGGACTGAATGTCCAATTTTTTTTTTCAAACCAGGCCAACATGCATTTATGTCAACCTGATGCAGAAATCATGTTGCTATGGCAACTCTTCACCACACTAAATGATTGTAGACTCAAAATGGCAGCAGATTTTCTCCACATAATGATCTGAGTATCAGAGAGAAAAAAATCAATCCCAAAGACCCCTTCCAGCCACCTCCACACCCTAAAAGAGCCTGTATCCCCTGCCTACTATGGGGAACTGAGGGGTGTAGACACCAACAGAGTTTTGAGCCCAGAAGAGTTAGGGGATTAGGAGCATCTTGTAGAGGCCCCTGAAGGAAGCTATCTAAATTCAGTTCTGTTGACTGGACTCTATGTGAAGTTCTCATAGTCCAGGTGAGGACCGCTGGTTGACAAGCAATGAGATCTCTCTAGGAAAACAGACTATCAATGAACATCTGTTTCTTCCCTTTTATGCTCTTTCCCAACATATGCAACTGATCAATGACAAGAAGCAAAGCCTCAACTCAGCTTCCTGCATATGGGACTCTGTTTCTCTAGAGGCCCACTATGTTTTTTAGAATCACAAGAAAACCATCATGTGACCGGGGACCTCTGGGCATCATTAAGTCCATGTCCCTGCATTCAGAAAGACTTTCTCTAAATCATTCCATATGGTGACTTGAATCATGATATGTGGGCAGAGGGACTCTAGGCAAGAGGCATGAGTTTTATTCCACATACACAACAGGCCCTCTTGGCTTTGCTCACTGGAGGCATTAGACTTATTTTGCTGGATCATCCTGGGCAAGTGATTTAACCTGTGTGTTTATTTTCTTGCTTAAAAAATGATCCCCTCAAGGTTGTGATGAGAATAAAACCAGATAAAATATGAAGTAAAAACTTTGAATGTCAGCCTGCAAGCCAAGTGTTGCTGATTCAATTCTCAGTCAGGGCACATGACTAGGTTGCACGTCAGGTCCCCAGTTGGGGGCGCAAGTGAGAGGCAACCACACAGTGATGTTTCTCTCTCTTTCTCCTTTCCCATTTCTTTAAAAATAAACAAACAAACAAACAAACAAATAATTTAAAAAACAAACTTTGAATAATTTATGTGTGATTGCTACACATGTGAAAAGAGGAAAAAATTGCAAAACCATTTAAATCCTTATCTCTCTTCCTTCCTTTCTTTCTTCTTTTAAAAAAAAATCCCACTGACCAGCCTGAGATTTTTTTTTTTTAAACATGTTCCCTGGAGACAGTCTCTTCAAATTTGCAACAACTAGTTTATTTTTAATTTTCTGGGTACTGTCAGTAAGCACTTAGTACATTTTATAGGTCTTTGGCTCCCATCATCCCTCAAAATCTCTGATAGTGCCTGTTACATTAACTCACAATGCTGTCTCTTCTTCCATCTCCCACCAGCCAATCAAATTCAACACTTTATCATGCACACCGCTTATTGTCTCTGAAAATTGCCTACACAGTACAACCTGGAAGTCTGGCAACCTGGAGTTTTATCTACTCAACCAAGAACTTGTCTTTATTATGGGAGTAATAAAATGTTTATTTTAGTTAAGTCAACATGGAAGGAATTTTTTTATTTTTTGCGTTTTTCTTTCTTTTTTTCCTTTTAATATTTTCCTAACACTTGGTGCCATCTGCAAGAAGCCCCAACATCCTGCTCGGCATCAGGGATTCAAAACATTTTTGAAGTGACAGAACATCCATACTAGTGTATATTTTAATATACATCACTGTTTGGAACAGGCTGTTTTTCACAAGGCTGCTTCTGTTCTCTTTTTTATTATGTCAGGTAGAAATGCTGAAAAAGGTAAATGGTCCTTATTTAAATCTTTGTTTTTCTTTTCACTCTTGAAAATAGAAATGCCAAATTCTGTCTTTTGTTTTCAGAATACTTGATGCTTGTCAGGTCATTGAATGGGACGTTAATTATAAATGGAGCGTGTCTTCATTTAGTTACCACAACATGCTATGGAAAGGAAGCACATTTCTCCTCATGAGCTCCCCATGGGATGAAAGCTCCCGAGTAGACAGGGGCTGCAGCATGAAATGCATTGTGAGGGAGAGGAATAGTGTGAGATGGAGTCTCTGGTGAATCCAAAGAGCAATGGGGAGCCACCCAAAGTCCTAGAGCAGTGACATGATGAGAGCCCATTAAGAACCATCTGTCTTGTGCGTTCCTTGTGGTGACTTTGGTAGTCTATAACAATCAAATCAGATTGTAAAGCAATCTACTTGATGGCTAAGCAATCAAACTACAAAGAATGGTCTAGATGGGGCTCAAACTCACTGAGTCTAAAATGTGTCAGTATTAAAGGAACTAACACACTGTGAACATACTCAATGATTTAAAAATAGCAGTGGACCAGTTTCCTTATTTCTGAGAAAAGAGTACCAAGGATTTGTTAAGGAGTGGTCCTCCTGAAATTGAAGAGTTTTGAGAAGACAATCCTTATCTATTAGTAATATTTGTTATCATCTTTAAAAAAAAGCTGAAGTTCATGGAACACTTTGTGAAATCCTATATGAGGAAGAAGGTGAAGTCTGCATAAAAGGAACTTGAATTCCAACTCAGAAAAAGATGCCAGACCCATCAGCCAAGAAGACTATTCACATACTATAGATATAAGCCATATGTCCCAGACCTACCAGTTTGGGATTAAAAACAGTGCCCAAACAATAGTCATAATTTCATATTTCTCAGGAAACAGTACCACTCACTCAGCAGGAGCTCCAGCCCTCCCCTCAGATTCCTAGATTCCTCACACACTTTCAGGACTTTGGGGTAGAGGATGGCTAGGGAAAGTGGGAGCTGTCTCTCTTGGCTTCCAGGTCAGTTGTTCAGTTTTCCTTCTCTCCTGTCCCAACTCACTGCAGGGCCTGCCTAAGTCCTCACAGGGTTCACTGAGTCTCCGTGTTAAGTATGCCTTTACCTCCACAACCACTGACACTGCCTTCTTTTTTTGCTTTCTATGTTCAATGAAAATTTTAGTGAAGCAACCCTTAGTTTTTAGCCTTCTTATTATTCACTCTAATTATTATAAGCAAGGATTCTGAAGTCAGACAGACTTGAGATTTGGCTCCCAGACACTCTTCTCTCTAGCTTTGAGGTCTAGGAGAGGTCACTGAGCATCAATTTTTCCAGCTGTAAAATGGGATGATCGTAATGCTGCCTCTGTAATTAGAATGGCATCAGGACTGAACTAATGGGTCCATGTAAAGGGCTCATCCTGGTGCCTGATCTTCATCAGGCACTTAGTAAATAATACCTGTTTCTATTCAAGTTGTTATAGTTTATGCTACTGTTGCTGTTGTTCCAACTACGATCCCCTATATGATGGCACTCAGCCATGAGTCCATGGGGACAAGGCAAGAGAATAACGTGAGATCCATACTACACCATTGTAAGAAAACCCAGCCCCATAAAGCAGCCAGCACAATGCTTTGCACACAGCACCTGCTCAATAATGCTGATTTCCTCTGTTGAAATGGTTCTTCCCTCTTTAAATACAAATGGCATCTGTGGTCTGAAGGGCATACTTGATTATGTATTCTTTCTTTGGGTTTTTCTTTTTACTATTTTTAAATTTTTTTAAATTTATTGATTTGTGTGAGTGCAGTGTGTGTGTGTGTGTGTAAGAGAGAGAGAGAGATTGATTTGTTCTTCTACTTATTTATGCACTCATTGGTTGATTCTTGTATGGGCCCTGACTCGGGATGGAAACCACAACTTTGGCATATTGGAACAATGCTCCAACCAAGTTAGCTACCCAGCCAGGGTCTTTACTATTTTTAAGCATTAAAATATCTCTCTGTGTTGTTGTTTTTAATATTTGTGTCCCCCTAGCTTGATTAATTGTTTCCCTTTTCCATCTCTTCAAAAACTGCCCTCACCCCTGGAAAATGCCTTGCCCAACACCTTAGAGGTTCCACCATCTATCTCCACCACTGTCATAGGAAATGTGGAAAGTCCTTACCCACCACAGAATCTCCATCAACCTCCTCCCCAGATTCTGTCTGCTCAGCATAGCAAGTCTTGGCCTGTCAAGGGAGTCCTCAGACTACTTTAAATGTTTCCAAAAGTTTAACAACTATCATGCATGGACCTGATTAAAACAGTATGAGCCATGGCATTTGGCTACAAGTCCATCAGCTTGTCCTTCCTGCTGATCAAGTACCCTGAATTTAAAAGTGCAAAACCAGTTAATGATTACTTCTTTTTCCCATGATGGAGGATATTAATAAGAGTTCTCAGTGGTGGAAAGCTGGATGCCTCTGCTCTAGTCAGTTCCATTTACCAGTGTAGACTTTCATGAAAATTCAACCAAAGGGGACAAGGCAGTTTATACAAGAATGTGAAAATATAATAAGCCTTTACAGGCCAATACCTGGTTTTCCTGAAGCCTAAGTCTGGTTTATTTTAGGCTGGAGGCACCTAGGCAAATGCTTAGGTTGGAGGAGTACACTGTTGCTTTCCAAAAGCAGCATACTTCAGACCCTTTTTAGAGTCTTGGCCACTAGTGGGTGGAGGACAAAGACAACTAAAGGAACATTCCTGGGCCTTTTTCCACCACCTTTTCAACGCAGGTCCACTCCAGCTTCACTCTTGCCTGTCAGCCTGAGGAGAGCAGGACAGTGTCACAAGTTGCAGGCTTATGAGGTGGCCACATCACTTCCAAATTCTTTCTCTCTCAAGATCACGCGTTATGCTATTCCCAGGGCCAGCGACCTTGCATTTAAATCATAAATATTAGTTTATTGTGCAAAATGAATTACAATTTTTCAAACACAACTTTAATCCACTTTTGGCTGGATCGGGAAGCACTAATTACAACGTTCCCTGGGATCTGCAGCAAGGAATTTGGGTATCTATAACTCTTTGGTTTGCTTATGAAATAAATTTCAGGGTATGTTTAGTAAACATGATAAAATAATCACAAGCTTTCACCTTCTTGGGTACTTGAAATTTACCTTGTATGAATATGAAAAAGTGAAATCACACAAAAAATAAGATAAGAATGTCAAACCTTAAATGATCAACTGCAATATAAAAGAGACCTCCCCAAAATGGAATTATCTTCTGGAGGGTTGGCCTCTTATAGTACAAATTTCCCCCACTAGGTGAGTTTTCTAGAAACCCATCTGTAACAGTGTACCAGTTGGTATTGTTGTGAGAGGCTTCATTTGGGTTCAGTAAATTTTTTTTGAAGACTCTTTCAATGCATCTGCCCATTTCATGATGGGTGATTTACCAGTGCGCTGGCCCACACTGCGCTGAGTGTTCGCAGTTTTTAACCAAAAAAACAGCATGACCCCCATGCCTCACCCTCCCTATTCACCTGATCTCTCCCCAGGTGACTTTTTTGTTTCTCCAGATGAAAAAAGTCCTCAAAGGGAAGCGTTTTGCCAGTGTGGAAGAGGTGAAACAAAAAATGGCAGAAGCACTAAAAGACACCAAAACTGACAAGTTCAAAAACTTCTTTGATCAATGGAAAAAGGTGTATCTAATGGTGTATTGCATCAAATGAAGAGTACTTTGAAGGCGACTGGAGTTTAAACATGTAAGAATAAATACACAATATTTTATAAATAAATTCTGTGTTGTTTTGGGGTCCCCCCTCATATATAGCACAGAAAATACTTATGAAGGAGGGCAGGGAGATGCACTGAGATGAAGGCGAGAGAAACATTTTCTGGCCAAGAGAACAGCATGTGCGACAGCCTAAGGAAGGGTGTGTTGAAGAGCAGGCTGGTCCTACAAAAGCAGAGCAGTGTGGGACTGGAGGGGAGGTGGGCCTAGCTGGAAATTGACTTAAATTTTAGTGCTTTGTCTTGAGGCACTGAACAGCCACTGAAGAATGGGTAGGGGTTGTCTCCAGAAACACATTTTATATACTGATTTTTTAAAATGTAGTTACTATTGTCCATATTCTGTGTTACAGCCTGTTTTTTTCGCTTAGCTGTATATCATAAACATTTTCAGTGTTCTTCAGTAGAGCCATTTTTAATTGCAAGATGACCAGTCATTTAATCATTCCCTTGTAATCAAATATTTAGATTTCTTTCAATTGTTTTATTATTATAAATTAGAGTAGCACTGAAGAAATTGTACGTAAAGCTTTCTCTCCTATTTAAAGGTAATTCTGTGTCAAGATATGTTCCTAGATGTCACACTTAGCAATATGTGGTAAGTTAATTTCTTTGCTAAAATGACAATTTGATGGGTGAAAACTTATCTTCTAGTTTCAGTTTACATTTCTTTGATGACTTGGAAAATTTAATAGGTCACTGTATTTTCAACAAGTATACTTAGGGCAATAGGTAAAGTCATAAAGTAATTTAGTGAACAAATAAAGAAAAAATTAATTTCATGACTTACACCCCAGTAAACCCATGGAATGTGCAGACCAGCAAAACAATTTTAGACTAGGCTAAAGTTCTTTTATGAGGCTATAGTATTATTTAAAAATCAATGTGGTTTTTAAAAGCTAGATTTTTCTTTTGGAAGAAAGGCATTAAGATAAGCTAATAAATTACATCTACAGATATGTATAGATAGTGAAATCAAGTAACTATATGGCTTAGACACCAAAGTAATCTGTTTATGTAGATAAGACACAAATCTATGCCTTAAACCAGCATCCAAGTATCTGAGAACTCGCCTAGTCTACTAATGTAAACACTAGCTCAACTTCTTTTTACTGACCTCAGGAAGTATCTGAAACGATCTCATTGGAGGGGGCTCTGTGCAGAGCTGCAATGGTTTCAAAATAGTGTTTTCACTGAGCCACTCCACACAGGAAAGCTGTGTTTTCTAGCCCATCAGGACAAATTCCCAACTCAATTTACAACAGTATTCAAGAGAAGCTCAGAGCAAGATTGCTGGTGGATTCCACTTCAAAGGCCAGAGTCTAAGAAAAAAATCTCTCCCCCTTCAGCTGCCTCCAGGATAGGGGGCCACTCTTAAAAGATTTGTTTGAAATTTACGTAAAATCAGATTGGTTCTCAGTGAAATAATCACCACCACTGAGCCAAAGCCAAGACTCAGATGGCTAGACGCCTGAGGTCTGGCTGACTCTACCAAATGGAAAGTCAAAACTTGTTGATGGAGAAAGGGTCTGGTAGTGAGCAGAACCACCCTCTTCCTGAGGGGTTGTTTCCCAGAGTTAAGGTGACACATTCCAGAGGTCAGCCTCGCACTGCAATCCCCAGCAGACCAGTGCAGAGCTGGCCCTGGTGGGCACACCCAGTGAAAAATAGGACTTGGTTTCTCAGGAACTGGGGAACTCTGTGCTGAGGCCACTGACTGAGCCATGGACAGGGAAAGCATTTGGAGTCCACAGTCACCATGGCACAAAGTACCTCTGTCCATGGAGAAATGTGTGTGGGCTCCTCTCCATTGCCAGGGCACTCCTGCAGGTGGTATAGCCCAGAGACAACACCTTCCACTCTCAGTGCATCTGCCCTGCAGTCATAAGTTCAATGTCCATTTAATACCCTTGAAAAAGCCAGTCCTTTAAAACTAGTTTTGGAAAAGGCTGTCAGAATTCTATATGACACTCCAAACTAAAATACTGAAGATAATTACTTGTTTTAGCTCAGTCAGCATAAACCCAAGAAGATAAAGGTTAGTTTCAGGTAGCCTCTTGACCATATAGTTTGTTCTATCTTGGAGCCTCTGAGGTACTATTATATTTTGGGTATCCTCCACACACATCAGATTGAAGAAGAGAAAGCATTTTGCTGAACCCCTCCACCAGGGAAAGCCACTGTGTCTAGACAGACCCTCCTTGCTTTAATTATTGTCTTTGGTAAGGTCAGCAAGTAGGGCAGTGAGCAAAGAACCTAAGGGTATATGAAAAGTCACTCTGATGGTCCTGGCTGGGGTGGTTCAGTTGGTTGGAGCATCGTCCTGTAAAGCTAAACGTTGCAATTTTGATTCCCCAGTTGGGGAGCTTACAGGAGGCCAACCAATAGATGTTTCTCTCTTCACATCAATGTTTCTCTCTTCCTTTCTCTCCCTCTCCCCCCACCCTCTCCCTCCCTCCCTCCTTCCTCTCTTGTTAAAATCAATAAACATATCCTCAGGTGAGAATTAAAATGAAAGTCACTCTGATGTATTTTATGCCTCAGAAAATAAGGACTGTTCATTTTGGGGACTTTCTGTTCTCATCCATGCTCTTGAAACTGGACGCCACTCTGGTGAGGGACCAGTATGAAGAGCTCCAGCAGCACAAAGAGAAGGATAATTATTCAGGTCATTACTTGGCATACAGCCATAGCTTCCTTGGCAACATGGATCTTTCAGCTGTCAGCAATCAGACTACAGGCAACTTTCAATTATCAATGCTATTGGAGGGGGAAGTGATGTGAGTAATCCAAAACAGCAGATAACTGCTCCAAATCATTTAATTTATCTTTTGAATGGTTTTAGCATGTACACACACACACACACACACACAAACATACATGATTCTTTCCTTCTTCATTAAGTTCTGCTTAGGCCAAAAACTAAATTGATGTGCACTCCTTGAGCATACACCCATTAATAAGAAGGTTGACTGAAGGAAGTCAGTTCTCAGATTATACATTTTTTCTGTGGATCATCCTTTCATGGATAATCAAGGGTTTAGTATATTGATTTCATAGGCTCATAGCACTTGAAGGAAACAGGAAATCATTCAATTCAAACCCTTTGCTTTGCAGATGAATAAACTACATCCAGAGACACTTGCCCAAAACCCTGTGGCTAGCTAAATGCCCATGGGTTGTCATTATTTAATTTAAAGATTTTTCCTTCCATTGACTGTTCCTTTAACTAGTTGTGTCCAATGAGGAAAGTCATAGGAACCAAGCTATAGTCTGTTCAAGAGTTCCTCATGGACTGCACAGTATGATGCTAAGATGCCCCAGACCAAAGACGCCCAACCCTGGCAGCGCATTAGAATTGCCCAAGGAACATTAAAAATAATTCCCAACCAATTAAAATAGCATCTGAAATTGGGGCTGGGGTGTGGGGTGGGGGGCTCTGAGGGTGAGACTCAGGCACCAGAGTTTAAAAAGCTCTCCAGGTGAATCCAAAGTGCAATCAAGGTTGAGAATCACTGCCCAGAGCCAGAATCCTGACTCCTTTCCCTACTACCTATATAACCTTGATCAAATCTCCTCGCCTCTGTGCCTCAATTTTCTCTCCTATAAAACAAAACAGTGAGATATTAGTTTAATAATTGCCTTGCTGAGTTGTTGACAGGACTAAATGGTTTAATATATGAAAAACACCAACAATAATTCTGTTGTGAACTGAATGTTTGTATCCTCCCCAACTCCACCCCAGCCCAAATTCATATGTTGAAATCCTGAGCACGAACATAATGATATTGGGAGGTGAGGCCTTTAGAACATGGTTAGCAAAACCTTCATGAATGGGGTTAGTGCCTTTCTAAGAAGAGCACTTGCTTCCTCTCTCTCTCTTCTCTGCCATTTAAGGTTACAATGAAAAGTCAGCCATCTGCAAACCAGAAAGTGAGCTTTCTCCAGACACCAGATATGCTGGTACCTTCATCTTGGACTTCTCAGCCTCCAGAACTATGAAAAATAATGTTTGTTTAAGCCACTGAATCTATGGTATTCTGTTATAGCAGATTGAACTGAATAAAATGCATTGCTGATACACAGAAAACATTTTATAAATGTTAGCTGTTATTATTATTGTTGTTGTTACCACCACCACTACTAATACTACTATATGGACTTTATAGAAGAAGGAACATGTTGAGGGTACTTCTGGAAACACTAGTCTAAACAGGGACTCCTTTTGAAAAGTTGACTTGGGACCTTGAGATTTATGTTGGCTTATCTACTCAACAAAATGTCAAAGGAGGGGAATTTCAGTGTAGGGACCTAGAATAAATATGTCAACTCCTAAAAACAGATTTATCATTCAACTTAGTGGAAAAAGAGAAACAATTTTCATGGGTTGTATTTGAGGGCTATTACCAAACATTTGGCCATTGTTCACTTAACATTCACCATATTGATTTTAATTATATGACAGTATGTTATCAAAGTCTGAATTTAAAGCATTGTTAATTCTATATTACATTAGAGTCACAGCTCCCTTTGAGCAGCTGTGATGCATATTACATTGAGATGAAAGTCAAAATATGTTTTACTTCCCTAGGCCCACAGTGGTTTTAAGAAATTTTGTATTATAATTTAGATCTGGCTCCAGGAATTTTTTGCTTTCCCATGTTGTATTATATTAGCAAACTGTTGGATTAGAAATAATCAGCAACTGGCCATCAGAAATTGACTTATTTACTGTTCTTTAACAAAGTGACAATTTTGTTCTAAGGAAGCTGACATAATGTAAAAACAGTTTCAGGCTGTATTTCATGCTTCTCATGAAATGCTTCTTATAAAAATGTTAACAAATAGGCTTTTTTTTCTAAATAGGAAACTACTATTTTATAGAAAAAATTTTAGACTAATCACTTCTAATAACATATAAAGTATGGCTCAGTGGATTGAGCGTCGGCCTGCGAGCTAAGTGTCGCTGGTTCGATCTTCCAGTCAGGGCACATCAGAGAAGGAAAACTCTGACTCCAAAAAACCTCCGCTGCCTTGCGGCATACCTCTTCAGGGGAAAGGCTAAGGGAGTAAACCCCGACAGAAAATCCAGAGCCGGAGTTCCTAAGGCGGTTTGACGTTGTAGTCAACACCGGCAACTCCTGCGGCGCACCTGAAACCAAGCTGTATTGACTCCGTCTTTCCCTTGGGTCCTTCAGCTGCGAAGAGAGGGGGGGTCTGCTGCATGGGCAACAGCAGACCCTCCATATCACCCTGCCCAGGCTCTGTAGCTTCAGCTTCACTGGAGAGGACACTCCAGCGTCATCGCAAGATGTCGATTCAACACGGGAGGAGACAGATACCGTGTCACTCCCGAGTCGGACTGCATAACCATTCTCGGCGGTGCAGATAGACTCTTAAGAAGCTACACCATCGTCTCTCGAGACGGACGGCTGCCGACGACGATATATCATAAATGCTCATGATTTCTCTACTTGTCCTGAAACAAGACTGAATAGTGAAGCCCACATTGCATCAATCTTTCTGATCGATTTGTCATTTTCCAAATTTAAATCTTAATTTTTCTCAGCCTTGACCCCTGTCTTTGGCATCATTCTTTTTCCCACTGTTTTTTTATGTCATTTTAAGCCTACAGATATGTTCTCAAACATTTTTCTTAAGTGGTTATAGTGTAACCCTACATTGTCAATCCATAGGTGAGCCTGGAAAATGTAGTCAAAGGACCGTCAGCCCTTGATCTCAGTAGGTTACAGCTGAATGACATTGACACTTGAATGATTTGCTGAGATTATCTAAAAATTATTAAACATCCACTTGGATTAAGAAGCCATGAAGGCCCCCCAAACTAAGAAAACACTGCTCTTGAGGGGCTCACAATCTTGAAGGGGAAAAAAATTAAACAGGGCATAAGGCAAAAAGAGTGTAAACCAGGGGTAACCAATCCTTGGCCTACTCCACCCCTTATAAGCTGTGTGACCTTGGACAAGCTTCTTTGCTTCTCTGAGCCTTACTTTCCCCATCTGCAAAGTAGAAATAGTAGAACTCTTTCTGACTGCACATTGGGAGGATTAGATAAAACAGTACTTGAGAACCACTTTCTTAGCATATTAGCTGGCATAGTACACATTCAATAAAAGCTTGTTCTTACCCCCTACCCCTAATTCCTGTTTACACAGCAACAATCATTCACACCTTTAAAAAATCTCAAATGATGCATTTAAAACTGAACAGTATTTTTAATTAAATTGATAGCTATTTTAATTAAATTTTTGCATGTGACATTGCTATATTAATTAAATGCACACATTTAGCAACCATCAGTCCCAAGCTCCAACTGACTTAGTGTCCATTAGTCACAGGGTGAGTGTTCAGGGGTGAGGGGGGTGCAGGATAATGACCCTTCATCCTCAGATTATGTTGAGCAAGTCTGACAAAAGTAAATACAAGTTTTGAAGTTTTAGAATATATTTATCATAAAAAATAAAAGGCAGTGTTAAGTTGAAGATACAGATTAATAAAATGTTCTCAATAACAAATACTGTGCAAACTGATCCAATGAAGTTCCTTTTTTTTTTCAAAAGCACTGCCTGTGTGGCTATCACCACACCTTGTTTAACCACACCGATAAGGCACCCTTGTAAACTCACTGTTTAACTTATAGAACTTTGGACTTTGTGGAAGCAAACAAACTTCAAAGTATACTTATTGTTAATGTTGTTGGTGATTGTGCTTAGAAATCATTTTTCCAAATTTGCTTTGCACCAAAGAACTGTCTGTAATTGGTAATAATATTAAAATATTATAGCTGCCCTGACCTGTGTGTCTCAGTTGGTTGGGTGTCATCCCACAAAGTGAAAGGTGGCTGATTTGATTTCTGGTCAGGGCACACGCCTGGGTTTCAGTTCAGTTCCCAGTCATGACAAGTACTGGAGGCAACCATTGATGTTTCTCTCTCACATTGAAGTTTTGCTCTTTCTTCTCCCCTTCCCCTCTATCTAAAAATAAATAAAATCTTTTTAAAAAATAGCTTACTAGCTGATAGATTCAACTAGATATCACTATAGATATCCCTTTGAAAAAACAGATGTGTTCCTAAAAATTGGCTAAGAAAACTAATTTCTAAAAATATAATCTATTTTATAACTAGCTTTACTTCTTTTTAAATAAAGATGTTCCTTTGGAAACTATTCTAGCACAAATAGATAATAAAACCAGATATAGGCATACATTAAACTTTCACCTTTTTTTTTTACTTTGAGGTAGACAGTAATCATTTTAATTGTTACTAAAAGTTACTGTATCATCCTGGCTGGGTGGATCATTTGGTTAGAATGTCATCCCATATACCAAAAAGTTGTGGATTCAATACCCAGATCAGGGCACATATCTAGGTTGTGGTTCGATCCCTGATTTCTCTCACATTGATGTTGCTCTCTCTCTAAAATCAATAAACATATCCTTGGGTGAGGATTTTTTAAAAGTTACTGTACTACAAAACATAAACACAAAACATTAAAGAATTTTTAAAACTTTTTGTTTTTAAACAATGCAACAAAAATTTCAAGTATACAACAGAGCATTTGAGCTTGCTCTCTGGCATATGTCATCACTTGAGCTCAAATAAAATCATAAAAAATCTCTACAGGTTTGGACATTCTTACATCAATATGTACTTGATGTAGGTTGGCGCGATTCCGAAGAAGCCTACTCATGACCACCCTTTGGACCCAGATCTGGAGGTAGGTACAAACAAGAGCCCATTGTGCTCCTTCCATACTCCCTGTTTTACATTGGGTGAACTTGGGTGAGTTTCTCTTGGAACTTTTGACCTCCTTGTTAGTAGCAGGCCATCGCTTTATTCAACCTGCTCTTAGAAAATCCTGTAGGTGATTATGGGTTAATATAACCCAGGAAAATAAAAGAAAAAAAAAGGGGGGTTGCTGCTTTTAATTTTGACTTTTTAGTTGGATTGATTATTGAGAGTCTGAACAAAATCTTTGCAGATTAAATGAAAGACTGAACTCCCTTTAGTTCCGAAAAAAAAGGTCATTTGCTTCCCCAATCCAAATAGCCAAAAAAGTAATGATAGTTGTTCAGATTCCCAGATCCATAGTGGTAGAGATTGGTGCCACAAGGCATCCACTGTAATTCTGAAAAAGCTGTCAGGACCCCCTTGGGAGAAGGGAGGGGTGCTCTGAAATGAGTTCATCCAAGAGAAGAACCCAAGAGAGGAGTGTGTGCATTGGTTCTAGCAGTGTCCAATAAGCTCTCGGTCCCTTGCTCAGGTATTCTTAGGTGACTAAGAAACTTTGTGGGCTTGCCTGAGAAAGAATTTTCCCCTATGGCATAAAGCAGTCCTATAGGGATAGCCATAGCATTTTGGCTCCTCTGGAAGGTGAATGTAAAGGCTGGTTTTCCCTAGAAGTTTATTCAGACTCTACAAATCTCAAAATTAGCATGGGAAATCATGTTTCTGAGGCCAACAATCCCCACAACAGTCAGCCTCCCATTAATACTAAGATGGCTGAAATGAATGTCCTATGATATTTCTAAATTAATCTTTTGTGTGCACAATTAGAAAAAGCAGGCCATACAATTAGGCAGAATGAATGGGAAAGAAAACTATTAGAGTTTCTTTAAAAAGAATGTAAAAAAGGCCTTTTCCCCAAAGTTAAAGTGAACTATATAAAAGGATTTACCAAAAAACAGAGAGAGAGAAAAATATTCAGATAAATGGGTCAACCTATGATGTTGCTTAGGTGTCAACCCTGTGAGATATTAAAAATAGCCATCCTTATTTCAAAATGGGAAAGATCATTTGGAACTTGACTTGTCAAGAACACATATGCATTGTAAATGGCCTCCAAAACAAAATTTGGATACAACTGCTCTCTGTTTGTGCCCGTCTGTGTATGTCATATATGTATGTTGTAAATGTGAGATAATTTTCTACCTCAGGATGGTATTGTTAAAATAAATTTAAAGGCGAGCACTTGTAAGGATTGTGTATTCTAACATTCTCAGAAGTATAGAAACTAATTCAAATGCTTTTCACATTCACGTAATCTAAGGTAAATCCTTAGTAAATAAAAGTTAGCTTAAGTTTGTTGGTTTCAGTAAAACAGACATGTTTTCTAAAAATAGGTCCATATTAGTAAGTATCCTAATGAAATATGTTTCTAGAGGATATAAAAATGTCTTAAATATATTTACCAGTAAAAGAGCCTATGTTTCTAAAGATTATTAAATATTAGAATGTTAATTGTTTACTTCTTAGTTTTCACTTTAATCCTTAAAACCTCAGTATATGTAGGAAGAACTTTGTGGTGTTTCAGAAGGGGTCCTGGAGCACTTCAAAAGATTTGAAATTGCAGGAAAAGTATTGTAAAATAAGTGATGAAAACTTCTAGGGTATTTTTTATGGGTAAACAATGTTTGTAAATTAAAAATATAGTTGGGGATATGGGGAACCCAAAATGGCCAAGAACCATTTTTCAGTTTTTGTATTCCTTCATGCATTACAGTGTGTTTAAGCTAGACTTAGATGAAGAAACTTATGAGCTGAACTTATTGAAAAGAGACTCCTACACTATTGTTGAGATTTGATAAAGTCGTGTCAAGAAAATGCCAAGTTGTCAACTGCTTCCTTTCACAGTGAGCTCCCAGAGGACAAAGATTTTAGTTATTGTTTTTTTAGAAAGGACATCAAGTAAAAATATATTCTACATCTTTGTTGGAAGGGACCTTATCAGGCACCTAACCATGAATGGATATCTGTCCCTACCTACAATAGACATCAAAAACATCTTTAAGATGAAAAGCCATTGACATCAGAGGTAGACAAATATCTCAAAACACTGTCAAGGTTTGTATAACTATGGATTGATATTGAACTCAAAATTCATTTTGTTTGATTGTCTTTACCTCTCTGCTAATGACATTAAGACATAATAGTAGTTATAGTTGTACTTTGGGTCTTTCTATATAGTTCAACAGTTTATGATTACTGAACATGTAAAAGATAATTCTTAATACTGTTTTCATGGCTTATGTAAAAGTTATATTATATGCCAAATACAGAAAAATGAGACAGAAGGCAAAACTCAGGTCATGATAGTTCACTGGATAAAAATGATCCAGAGTTTTTTCACAATGAAGGCCATAAAACCTAACTGTTTTCTATTTACCAGCCCTTTTCATTTTAGGTAAATTCAGTCTCAACTAAGATCACATGGTTGCAATATTGCCCCATCCCCAATGGTCAACAAGATGTTGATATTGAGGACTTCCTAGGAATGAGACTTTGTAGCTCTGTGAGACCACAGAGATCAAAAGGTTGCTCATCAATACACCCTTTGCATTGATTTATGACCAAAAGGGGAAACTGTGGACAAAAAAAAAAAGGTTCTATGAAAAGAAAGTAACCTCACAGGGTGATCTTATCATAAATTCCTAACTGGGCAGGTAATTAATGATGAGTAGTCACACTCCAGGTATATAAGTTCTTTATAGAAGCCTTATATTTGCTTTAAGCAAGCCAGGTCTATTGTTTCTGTTAATCTGGATTAACAAACCTTTGGAATAAGTGGTAACCACCCTCAAGAGAGTACATAATCTTAACTATCCTATAACCCACCACCCCTATCTTTCCCCCACACTTCCATGTAATCTTCCTAATTTTCCCTCCTTAATTTCAAATGCTTAGATAAAGCTACAAAATTGTTATTGTGTAGTGCATTTGAGGTTTTGCTCCCTGGCATGTTCTCAGTTTGGCCCATCACTCAGCCTCAACAATCACCAACCCCATAGCCAATCCTGCCCCATTCACACTCTCTGACACAGTGTCAATCCTCTCTCTCCCTCCTTATGTTAACAACACCCTCCACCATCCTCACTGGATGATTTGTCTCTTACTTTTAACATGTGATCATTTCCACCTTTGGTCATGCTGGTCCCTCTGATATGGTGCTTCCAACCTCCCTTCTCTGACTGGCCAATTCCCACTCATCCTTCAAGGCCAGCTCAGGGGCCTTGTCCCTGTGGAACCTTTTGTTGTGCTGCAGCTCAGTGAACTGCTCCCATTACTGTGCTCTCACAGACATGCACAGATCTTTGTTCCTGCATCCATCGCTCCATATTGTGGCTGTCTGCTTATGTTCTCTATTTCTCCTCCATTTGACTCCTTCAAAATAGGGACTATGTCCCATTCACTTTTAAGTCTCTGTGCCTAGTCTAATAAACATTTGCTTTGTGATATATATTTGAAAGTATAAACCAGGAAGGTTTTGCCTGTACCTTTTACTTCACTCTACCTTTTTTTCCCCTCCCATTTATAAGGGGATATTGTATATGGCAATCTAGAAATAATGTCCTGACCTTGCTATTGTGGTGTAAGGCCTTAAAATTAAGGTCTAATATTATATATGCCTTGACATCCAGGGAAAACTGGGAGACCTCCAGTGGCCTAAACACAAGTTCCCTTCCCTGCTCTGCTCCAGAGGATAGGTCCTCTAACCAAACAATCCTTCCTAGCAAATAGACCAGGTATCACTCCTGCTCACCCCCAAGTTGTGGGTTTCAGTTCCTTGCCAGCCTTCAGAATACAAAAAGCCAGTCACATCCTCCCACAGGAACCAGAGGGCACCCCATTCTTTTCATTCTACAAAGAAACCTGCCCCCCACAGCTCCTGGTTGTTCGTTCTGTTCCTTGTAGTCCTGTGTGCAGTTTACTCCTCCCCCTGGCTGAGTATAGGTGACTCATAAACTGCTGTTAATCTCACCTGTCCACTGTGCCATCCCCATAACTCTAGAGCAGGAATCTCTCCCTCACCAATGGCATGAATAGGAGGTGATTAAACCAACTATCAGTTCCAGAGGAACTGCAATGATTGTGAGAAGGGGAACCAGGTTGGTAGGAAAGTATATAAAAGACTTAGAAGCCTTGGTTTATCTCCCTCATGTCATGCTGGGCTCCTGAGTTCCTAAGGTATAACTAGTGATCTGTACATGGTTCCCAATGCTATTGAAAAAAAAAAAAAAATTTTACCAAAATATGTATGTACCTGAGTAAAGGCTACAAGGGCTATGAATAATATTACATGTTGGGCAGTCCAGATATTTCAAAACATGGCAGCCATGGAGTGGAAATGTAACTTCTAAAAAGATCTTTATTTGAGAATGTCTGGCCCAAACTGAGCTAAGTTTTGTAGGATTGCTAAGGTTAAATTCTAAGAAAGCCTCGGGCTGATTCCTTTATATGCCATATTGTTTTGCCCCCTTTAACCCAACTTAAACCAAGGGGAATCCACTGAGAACCAAAGCACTGCCCAGCTGGGGTAATTCAAACGAAAGTAGAATTTTGGGGTTTGAATTATTTTCATAAATTCATCACTTTCCACCTGACATTAGTGTTAGGCCAGTAGAGTTATTCTGCAACTATATTTCAAGTTTGTAAAAGAACAGACCCCTCCCAATCATCAGTTTTGAAACAGAAACCACAACTTAAGTGTCCTCTCATTAAATAAAATGCTTCCTATATAAACATATAATAATTTTTGAGATATAGGTATTAGAAACATGGGATAATAACAACCCAAAACTAAAATGAAGAAAAGCCCAAGCTTCAGAAATCTATCAGAGTGATGTTTTCTTAAACAAATTTCCCTTGCTGAATCACTTTTTTAGTGTTTTGGTAACTAATTTCAAAAGTGATTTGTGTTAGAAAAACATTCAGATTTCATCCACAGTTCAAGTCCATAGGTTTCAGGGTAATTGCCTGAAATCAGCAGAGTATTACTCTCTAATATATCAGCCACAAATCATTTCAGCCCACGTCATTCTTCCATCTCTCGTAGATATTTTTTAAAAGGTTCTTTGGCATCCAAAATAGTTGAATACATCTGATAAATGTCTGGGACACTTTGGACATTGTTGAAAGTCATTTTTTTCCCTGAGTAAAGACATTATACTAAAGATAAAGAATGGACTATATTCACCTTTCAAATTCCCTAAATGTTCTAACATTTGCGTTATTGCTATGGGTAGCAATACTATAATATTATTTATTATTGCAACTCTATCTTATTGTATGAAGCACTTTACAAAAGCTAGCAATAATTCATAGCTTACCAGCCTGAAAAATGAGTTTATTAATTTAGTAAAGCTGAAGTAAATAATGTTTCAATAGTCACATATACCTCCTTGTCCTTTTCCACTAATGTCCTCTTAGGAAACCCAAAGATAGCATTGTAGACGAAGGGTGGCTATGGCATAGCTGCTCTTCTATTTTTTCCCCACAGTCTTCAATTATATTTATAAATATTGCTCCATTTACCTTTATTATAGACACCAAGTTACAGAGTAGTTATAGGAACTTGTCCATAGTCTTTCAGAACTAGGAACAGAGCACAGAATTATTGCTCCTGACTTTTCCTATTAACCATTGGAGACCCCTGGAAATTTCTAGAGTACAAAGGGATACTGACAGCTATCATGGTCCAGCCCACATTCCCAGACATGCTTACATCTAAGTGAGTCTCAGTGGGACTCAGGTTCAGGGCATCCTTTTCCACAATCTTCTTAGCAAAGTCTATAAACTGTTTTACCTTTAAACTTTTCTACTTCTCTTACTTCCTTTTCTTTCTCTATTTTTTAAAAGATTTTATTTATTTTTTAGAGAGAGGAAGGAAGGAAGAGAGGGAGAGAAACACTGATGTGTGAGAGAAACATTTATTGGTTGCCTCTCACATGCCCCCAACTGGGCACCTGGCCCGCAACCCAGGCATGTGCCCTGACCTTTCAGTTCTCAGGCTGGCACTCAATCCACTGAGCCACACCAGCCAGAGCTCTCTCTCTTTCCTTTTTTAAACTGAGGTGTAATTAACATATATTAGTTTCAGATGTACAACATAATGATTCAATATTTACATATATCGTGAAATAATCACCACAATTAGTCTAGTTAACATCTATCACCAGTTACAAATTTTTTTCTTGTGATGACAACTTTTTTTTAATACTCACCCAAGGATATGTTTACTGATTTTAGAGAGACAAAAAAACATCGCTATGTTGCCTCCCATATGCGCCCCAATCAGGGATCAAACCCACAGCTAGGTATGTGCTCTGAGAATTGAACCTGCAGCCTTTTGGTGTATGGGACAATGCTTCAACCAATTGAACCACCCAGCCAGGTTGTGATGAGAATTAGGATTTACTCTCTTAGAAACTTTCAAATATGCAATATATTAACTCGTTTCAATGCTGTACATTACATCTCCATGCCTTATTTATAACTGAAAGGTTGTACCTTTTGACTTCTTTCAGCCATTCCTCCACCCCCTTCACCCGACCCTCCCCCCAAATTCCTCCCCCCAGTACACACACACACACACACACACACACACACACACTCCTTAGAATGAAGTAGAAAGCATCCTGAAAGTGAGAGCTCATTGTGTTCATTATTCTTCTTTGGAAAAGGCAGTGGTGGTGTGAATATCTCTTGGCTATTCTTTATTAATTATTGCTCCAAAATGAAAAGAGCAGATTTGAAGAAATCAATTTTCCTTATGTCATGTGTTTTTTGGTTTTATGCTTTTCTCACAATGCCTTTAAATGATATGCCATGCTTGTTTTTTATTCATTGAAGCAGTAAACATTTACAAAGCCCCAAGCCAGATACTGTGCTAGACTCCCAGGAACAACACTGAACGACTCCCATCTCTCATGGGTTTTCTACCAAGTGGGGAGAGAAGCCAATAAATCAATATTTAAAATATGCAAGAGTATAAGGCTTTGAAGAGAAATAAACAAGGAGTATGAAAGATAAGCAGTCACAACCTCTAAACCCAAACTTTACACAGTGCTATAAAGAAATATTCTACTTCCCTCTTTTCCATCATGGCAGGTTGTGTAATCAAACAATAGATGCTTTCTCAGCTCTCTGCAAGCCACTTTCTGAGGTTCAGAGCCTCCCACCTTCTCCGACAAGGCACTTTCTTCAGATATACATAAAAATCACAGAATCATTGGATCCCACCCCGCACCCAAGCCCTGTCCTCCTTTCCACTCTCCTCCCCTCCGCGGGTTGTTTCTCTCAGGGCCTGTGTCTGAGCATCGACCACATCCAGTTTTCTGTAAAATCCCATTATTTCTGAGAGGAAAAGAAAAGATGTTAGAAAAGTCCAGATAATTTGATTACTTATCAATGTTTAGAGTAGCGAAAGAATACGGTATTAAAGGAGATGGCATTAAGGCGAATGATAACTTCCTACTACTGCAAACACTAAGACTGAAATCTCTATGAAAAATGCAAATTTTTCCTATCTTTAATTGATATGGAAAAAAATTGCCAGCTGTTCCCAGAGTGATCCTCACTGAAGGCGGCCGGCGACCATTCAGAAGAAACCGTTTCTCAACAGCGCTTTTCCTCAGACAAAGCCTTCTTCTAAGTCCCTCTGCTGTCCCGAATAACCACCATCGTAGTAACAAAAATGGAGTTGCTGCTGCCCGTCAAGCAGCTAGACTAAAGGAGCGCAGAGACCACTCCACCCTAGAGGGCAAAACGCCCTAATGTGTTTCCATCGTGCCCTTAAAATGAAGTGTCCCAATATTATTGTAACAAGGAAGACGTGTGCAGGAGAAAACAACCCCCATCCACTCTTTCTCGCCCGCTCTTCTCTGGCAGGCAGTGACGGGCAGCCAGCTCTGCAAGGGGCGGAGACAGTCTGGCAGCCTGCGCTTCACCTCGCCCGTCAGACTGAGGAGGCAGCGCCCACGCCGACAACCGGGCTCCTCGGGAAGTAGTGCCGCCCGCGCGCGGAGGGAAACTTCCGGACGGCGCCGGGTGAGACGCCCGGGTGCGCGGTGTGCTTTGCTGTCCGTCAGGTGATGCGTCCGCAGAAATGAGGCTGCGGTGGCTCCGGCTCCCACCGGCCCTCAGCGTGGGAAAGCGGCGGCCGCTCTGCATCTGTCCGGGGAGTAGCTGCCGCGGGCCGCTCTGCACGAGAAGGCAGCCCGAGAGGCTTGCGGTTGGGGCGGGGCGTCGGGGGTGCAGCGGCTCCGGCGTCTTTGGCCGGAGCCTACACCCTGCCAGGCCCTCTCTGCCCCCGGAAGCTCGACAGCAGGTGCCACAGGTCGGGCTTCGGTTCGTGGCGGCCAGGCTGACTGACTGGAGGGACTCGGGCCAGTGCCCCCTCTCCAAACTCCTCCGTTTGGCGCCCGAGCCTCCGGCCCCTCTGCTGGGAACCCGGATGGTTGTGAGGGTCCCAAGTGAGATGATGCAGATACAGGTTAACCTGCGCACATGTAGCACACACAGTAATTTCTCCAAAATAGAGTGAGGAATAAAAAGGAACACGGGGCAACATGCATGCATCTCAAAACACTACCTTCGGGGGGAAAGGTAAACGCAAAAGACCTTAGTCATTGTGCTTCTATGAAATTCTAGAAGAGTCAAAACTAGTTACAGGAAGCAGAGGATGGAATGCCAGGAGCTGGACAGAACTACCTGGGTAATAGGACATTTCCACGTCGAGGAGGAGTGGTAGTTCCGGGACAAAGACAGTTGCCAAAATGCATCCTCAAATAGGTGAATTTTCACATATTCCAATTACACCTCAAAAAAGGGAGAAAGGTTAAAGTAGTGGCTAAGTGTAGTTGAGGAATAAAGGACAGGTTGGTGTGGGAAAATTATGATTTACAAAGTCTGAGCGCTAAACGAGTGCTGTTTCTGAATTGAGTGGCTCCTTGTTTCCTGAGACTGAGTAAACACCAGCACAGAAATACATAGTTCAGGTTCAAGGAGGGTACACTACACCACACCCAGTTTATGCATCTCCCCAGATTTGTGGGTCCCACCCCTACTACCCCCATTTTAGTCTCTTGCTCAGCGCAGAGGTCTGGTGTCTGCTGCCGTGGCTTCCGGTCAGGAGAGACTGCCAGGGGTGAGCGTCAGGCCTCCGCAGGGCCTCTGTCCCACCAAGGCTCTGATGGAGGTTCTGGCTCCTCCCAACAGTGCTAGACTCTCCTGAAAAACTGAGGCTCGTTCAGCACGCTTTTGCTTCCCTTGCAATGGAAAGAAGGATCAGTTACCACACCCAGAAGAGCTGGAGCATGAGGACCCCATGACACAAACTTGCATCAAAAAGGGCAGAAAGCAAGAAGCAGCCAGAATATAAATTCCTCTCCCTCTACTTGATCTAGAGGCATGATGGTTCTGCATGGCTTGTCTGGAAGCTAGCTGCTCTGTGGGACTGAGCAATGAGCTGTATTTTCTTGTGAATTGTTTTAAGCTCAGTGTTGCATCTCCTTGTATTTTTGCTTCCCTTTGCATTTCCCCTCACCCTTACTGCCCTGGGAGTGCCCCTCCTAATAAAATCTTAACACTTACACTTCTCTGCTTTCTAGGTAATCCTTTAGGAGCATTGGGTTTTAGGTCTCTGCTTTACTAACAATTTCACAGCCACAATAACAAACAAAATTAAAATTATTTTGGGCTCTGGTTTATCGTCCTGTTGGCCCTAAACCGCTACTTTTAAAGGTATCCAATTGAGACCAATGCTAAATACATACATTTATATATACCACCTCTGTTTGAAGTTGGTAGAGATAAAAGTTTGGTTTTCCATTTATTGGTGCCTAGTAGTGTTTCCTCTCAAGAATTAATTTCTAGACCAGAGGCACTTACCATGTTTTAAGCATTTGGAAGCTTGAAAAACTTGAGATGCATGTGGGTGCAAAACAAAGAAAATACTTCTCAATCAGGATCATAAAACTATTAGTCAGGGGTGGGGGTGTCTAGTTAGATGTTTTTGGTTTACTCATAAAGTCATGATCTACCTTTCCTAAAATCTTATCAGGAGAGACTATGTCAAAGCTTTTTAAAGGGACTTCTGGTTGAGAATGCTTTGCAAAACAAGTTTTCTTTGCATTATTTTAAATATTGGAGACTTCAGTAAGTTTGTGTTTTTAATGATAGCCACTGACTTTGCAGCCTCTTGTTTATTCCCAAGTTTGTCAGACCTTTTCTTCCCTCCCACCTGGCTTGCCAACCAGCTGTAACTTGATCAACAGTAATTTGAGATGGGACTGGCCAGGGTCGTATGTTAAATAGGACATTTCCACTTTCTTGACCACAAAATCCTCCCTTTCCTAGCCACGTAAACACTATTACATAATCTACAAACACATGAATTCGACGATCTGAGACATATCTTGGCAAGGGTCACACCTGCAAATCTACCTTTCTTTTTTTTTTTTAATTGTTGTTCTTTTACAGTTGTCCCAATCCACCCCACCCCCTGCTCTCCCCTGCTCTGCCCACCCCCATCTCCCACAGTCAATCCCCCCTGTTGTCCATATCCATGGGTCATTTATACATGTTCTTTGACTAAACCCTTCCCCTTCTTTCCTGCCTTATCTCCTGCTCCCCTCCCTTCTGACCCCCCCCCAGTCTGTTCCTTGTTTCCATGCCTCTGGTTTTGTTTTGCTCCTTTTTTTGTTTTGTTCATTAGGTTTTTCTCATAGGTGAGATCATATGGAATTTGTCTTTTGCAAATCTATCTTTCTATTGTCACAATATTTTTATCAGAGACTTATTTTTCTTGTTTATAATATGGCCTATCAGAGCATTAAAAAATTATCTTTAAAAGCATATTCTGCCTAAATCTGTATCATCATAGTGAATTGGTTTTTGCAGAGAAAACTTTGTCGTCCTACAACGTGCGTAATATTTAATCTTTGCACTTGAAAAATGTTTTATCTGAGGTTAATTCCAATCATGAAGGTAGGCTGTACACATAATGTATTTAAATATCTTTCCACAAAAAGAAAAACATTTTTAAATATCATGAGTTACAAACATGCAGTATCTGAGGACATCCCATTAAAGAAACATGAGATCTGTTTAAATCCTGGCACTTGCTTCTTTCCAAATATATGAGGACAGATAATGTTCTAGCAAATATACAGATTTTATATACCAGGTTGGCAAAAATAGGTTTATAGTTATGAGTACTCAAAACAGTTTATTCCTGTTTTATTAACTATTGTATTATTTATTTGTATTACAACTGTAAACCTACTTTTGCCCATCCCTTTATACAAATGAGTGTTGACCCCGTCGGAATAGGTTGTAAGCTTCCTTTAATTATATCGCCATTAACCAAGTATTTTTAGTATTCTTTAGAAATTTGCCATAAGAGACTGAGTCACATTTCTTAAATGACCATCAGTGATAGCAAATCTTCCTCTCTGAGAATAAATTTAATTTTTAGAAGTAAAAAAGTCATTTGAAACCCGACCAAGCTTATTAACATTGTTTAGCAGTGGAAAATGTAACAAGAAAGAATAAAAATAAGTGAACTGAGTAGTACTTTAAAAAAATTAAGTTGTGAGTAAAGAGAATTAGGGAATGATTGAACCAGAAATTAATGAATCAGAAAAAACAAACCTGGCTGGTGTGGCTCAGTGGATTGAGCATTGGCCTGCAAACCAAGTGTCGCTGGTTCAATTCCCAGTCAGGGCACATGACTAGGTTCCAGGCCAGGTCCCTGGTTGGGTGTATGTGAGAGGCAACCACACATTGATGTTTCTGTCTCTGTCTCCCTCTCTCTCCCTCTCTCTGAAAATAAATAAATAAATAAAATGTAAAAAAAGAAAAGAAAAAAACCAATAATTGATCAATTCAAAAGTATTTTTCAGAAAAAATAGGAAGAAAGTAGAAAACCGTCTGGCAAATACATGTAATAGAAGAGAGAGAGGGCCCTAGCCAGGTAGCTCAGGTGGTTAGAGCATCATCTGCCAACATTGTGGGTCCAATCCCTGTTCAGGGCACATACACAAAACCACCAATGAATACATAAATAATGGAACAGTAAATCAATGTTCTCTTCTCTTCCCTTCTCTCTCTTTCTCTCTTTCCCCACTTTCTCTCTCTGGAAATCAATAAATTTAAAAAAGAGAGAGAGAATATAAATAAAATTATAAAGGAGAAAGGAGACATAACATGGAGAAGTTTGGGTTCACTTTTTTAATTATATAAGATACTAAGTGTAGTTAATTATATGCTGAAACATTTTTTTTCTGTAAAAACATAAATCACCCAAATTGAATCAAGAAGTAAAAAAACCAAGTGAGTCAAAACCAGAGAAGAAATTTAAAGAAGCTCAGTCCACCCTAAAGATTATATAGGCAAAGTCTTGCAAAATTTGAAGGACACATAATTCCCTCTTTAAATACATAAACATATTAAAATTTAATTCATTTTTATGAATCAAATGTAATTACTATAAAATCTATCAGAATGATACAAAAACACTCAAGAAACATAAATTCACATAAGAAAACCAATGCCAGAATTTCCCATAAAATTACTAGTAAGTTAAATTTGATGAAGTAAGTCATTTTTAACATGATCGGGTAGATTTTATCCTCATAATGCCAGAATATTTTTAAAATACCAAAACAATTGAAATAAATCATACATTTAGGTCATATAAGAAAAAAATGCTGTCATCTCAATAGATAATAAAAATCATCTGATTAAAACAAATAAAATGGGGAAAAAATAAACCTTAGGTAAATATTAAATTAATAGCCAACATCATATCTTTTAGTCAGACTTTTAAAAAATAATAATGCTAATGGTAAGACAGCCAAACTATAAGGAAGAGAAGAAAACCTAAAGTTAATTCCTCAGCTTCCCTTCACCACTCTTCATACTCCCTCCCAGAGGTAACCTCTATTAATAGTTTCTTACATATCCTTCCAGAAATTTTCCATGCACATAAAAGCATATCATTATTTCCTTTAAATAAAACAGACAGAATCATACTATACATATTGTTCTGCCCTTGTCTTTTCCATTGTATAAAGTAACTTTGACACCTTTCCACAGCAGTACATAAATCTGCCAAAATTTTTCAAAACAGCTGAGTATTAGTGTATGAATGTACCAATTTTCACTAACCAATGGGAGCATTTAGACTATTTTCTTGTTTTCTACAATTATATACAGTTACAGTGATCATTCTTGAATATCTTTGCCTATTGGTGCTGGTGTACTTATAGAATTAATGTCTAGCGATGCAATTGCTAGATCTATTTTTAAATAGATATTTTCAAATTAGCATATAGAAGGCTAGATTAATTTATAATCCCACTAAAAGTGTATGCAAAATTTTTTATAAGTGTTGAAGCTAGGTGATGAATACATAAGAGTTCATCTTACTTTAGGGTATATTTTTAAACTTCCGTATCTAATGATACTACAGTAGAGTCATTATTAAAATCAGGTATAAAGATACCTGCTATTCTTTTTTACCCCATAGATAGCTTGCTATTCTTTAAAATTATGCTGAAACAATTTTGCAATGAGACAAGAAACAGAAATAATAGCTTAAATATTGGAAAGCTAAAGAAAAACTGCATATATTTGCAGGTGACACTTTTGCCTAAAAAACTCAGGAGACCCAATTGAAAAGCTATTATAAAATAACTATTAAAATATCAATAACTTTTCCAGTACCCAACAATAACTTGTTGGAGAATATATAAAAATCATATTCACATATAAATAATACTGGCAACAACTGGAAGGGATCTATACAAAAGAAAGAGAGAGGAAACACAAGAACAAAAGATTTTAATAAACTGAGAAATCTGTTATGCTCTGAGATACATTTATCTATTTTTTAATTTGTGATTTTAACCAAAATTCCAATGGGATTTTTTTGAAGTTGAAAAAAAGTTAATTTCCATTTGGTGAAAAAAACAGAAAAGAGTAGCCAGACTACTTTTGAAAAGGAAGAGTAATAACAGGAAATTCACTGTACCGGATGTTAATACATATTATAAGCCCACAATGATTATAAGGATTTTGAATTATTGAGAAAAGATTGATACATAGATTAATAGTTCATAACAACTTTGATTAAAATTCAATATACAAATAAATGAAGCATGACTAATTAGAAGGACATGGGTTATTCAATAACTAGCACTAGAAAAACCAGCCAATCATTTGGAAGGGAAAAAAACAGATTAGATACTCACTCATACTGTATACTGAAATACATTTCAGATAGAGTACAGAGGCAAATGTGAAAATGAAACTGTAAAAGAACTAAAAGAAAATATAAATAAATATTTAAGTGATTCTTGGATAGGAAAGAACTAACTGCAGAACAATGGAAGAAATCACATAGGTGTATCTGCATAAGCAGCTATATGTCAAAAAATTATAAACAATATTGAATAGTAAATTGCAAAGTAGAAAGATATATGTCATAAATATAAAATGGCAGAGTTACTATTTGTAGCAAGGTCCTTAAAAGTCTTTTCAAAGAAGATACTTCAACATCTGTTGGGCAACAACAGCATTGTATTATGGACACAAACTCAGAAGGAACTACTTCGAGGAAGGGAGTTCATTTAGAAGAATCATTCGTCCCATTCTGAGAATGCTAGGATTTTGTTTCTATGTTTTGTTTTGTTTGTTTGTTCACACCTCATTTCATGTGTAGAAGGTGATATTTAGATTATAAATTCCTTTTTTTCCAATTTTTTTTTTTCAAAAGCAGCTCTAGAATATTGTACTTTCCTAGGTCCTCTGGAAGAAGTTCATTTGATTTAGCTCATTACAAGCCTCGGAGTAGGTATTCTTACTATCCCCATTTCCTAGATTAGAAAGGGTGTATCTTCGTGACTTTAAATACAAATAGGCAGCAAACTGAAATATCGATATAAATTATTTGAAACAAACTCATCAGAAGAGAAGCTAAGCCCAGTGAATGAACACAATTTAAAGGAAGAGAGGCAACTATTAAAAAAGTACCTGCCAATCCTCAAATAGAGTGCTCAGCTGGGATCCTTACACCCCGCTCCCATCCTTAGCTGACACAGACCACACCAAGGGATATGGCCTAGCTTTCCAATGCGCCCAAATGAGGACAGGTCCCAAAGGCCTCTGGCGGGAGTGACATGAGGCTGTGAAGAAGCTGGCTGACCTCAATGGGTAATGCCATCTGATGCCTGCACTTGTGCTAGTCCTTATTGGAGCTTAAAATGGGGACTGTTTTAAGGGTGTTCTGACCGCATAATATGCATAAATTGTCTCATGTAACCATCACCAAACAAACCCAGGATTTAGGTGTTTTTAAGATCTCCATTTTCCACATTAGGAAACTGGAGCACTGAAATTATGTATTTTGCTGAAGCTTGCACAGGTGGAAAAGTGTTAGAAGCTGTATTTGAGCCCGGTAGCTGGAGCTGGAGCTGGATCCCAAGCTCCTTGGCCACATATAACCATGTACAAAGGAAGCCCTTTCATCCACAAGAGCTCCTTTGACCTTTACAATTTTGTGTGGAAGTCAGGAAATATTCTCCCCAATTTACACTAAAGGCAGTGGGAAGACAGAAATCAATTATTGGAATTAGTAATTTCTTTTTAATGATCTGAAAGAAGCTGACAACAGAGCATGGATGGACATGTGATAAGGAATGACTGAAGGGAAAACAAGACTTAAAAGACTTGGATCAGAGAAAGAAGTGCCCTGAACTTTAAGTGGATTAAACATAAACTGCATGGACGAGAAGAAAGCTGGTAGCAGAAGAGGAGATTATTCTGAGCATGGAGAGAATGAAAATTATTCCAGTTCATGAGCCATCAGGTCTATAATGAAGCTAGATGATGAACAGCATTTCCATCATGTTGAACTCAGGAACTACCTTCGTGAAATGTTAGCTCCTCTCCCATGTCATTGTTTGCCTAAGTATCTTGTTGTTAAATTTATATCTATGTTCATTTATCTGGCCTTTTTTAGTTTAGATGACAAGTCTAGAAGTGGCAAAACCACCAAAACTTAAGTTCCTGTTGCACAATAGGATTTTCACCTAGTTTTTAAATACAATCATAATACTAAAGTTTATACAAATACTTTCAGGATTTACTTCCATAGAATTAAAACAGTATTAGTTAACTTCTGAACTTGTTGCTTGCTTTTTAATCATGTTTTTTTATTCCATAATATTGTTAATTCAAAGGAACTCCACGAGAAACATGCATGCTCTGAGAAACTTATATATAAAACAATCTATATTAAAAGCAGCAGACTTCCATCTATTTAAAAGCGGGAAAATAAAGAACTATTTTGCTATATGACTGTTGCCCATACATTTCTGATTTTTGTTCAAATCTGAATTGATAGGTATCAGAAAAGATACATATATTCTCTACTTATTTCAAAATGTTCTTAAAATCAATATGCATCGTCAACTGCAAAGGAACTTATTTTACCTACTGGAAATTACAATATTAACCTCAGGTTCTATGTAATATAATACCAATACCATAATATTTATCATAATAACTTTGTCTCTTTAGGCATAAACATTTTAATGAATTTCCATCTAAATCCCCTCAAAAGTCAGTAAATTCCGTGTACTAAGCCTTTCTAACTTCCTCTACCTGCTCCAAACATGCATTCTTTTTTTCTGTAATTTTTTGTCAGCAAATCCTTCAGTGACCTGTAGTAACCAAACAGGTTTCCTGTATTTGAGCTTAAATAATTAACAAGACAAAAATTGGGGGGATTGTTTAGATTGATATATTTGGTTATGCCTCAGGGGGAATAATAAAAGGCATTCTTAATCTACGATTTTAACAACACTGTTCTGAGATTTTTTTTTTTTTAATTGCTGCTGCTGGCGTGAAAGAAAGATAGGGTGATTCATCCAATGAGAATTTGAATGCTTTTGAAAAACTGTACAGAAAATCCAGGTGAGTTAAAAGAGAAAGAGATCAGTGGTTTATGAGGAAAATGTAGTCAGAAAATGAAAAGAGAGCTTCTATGAATGCAGGGAGACAAACGTAAGTTTGAACTCTAATATTTAAAACCTGCTAAAGGCCAGTGACATATGACACCAGGACAGGAGAAGAGCCAAGGGTGAAAAGTTTTCTAAGCTGACTATTAAATTGATGTAACTCACTGATGAGTGTGCCCATGTGGGATTTTAATTACTGAGACATCTGTTTAGGGAAATGTACAACTAAATAGTGATCAAATACAGAGATAAAATTACACAGGGAGGAAAGTGAAGATGACATTCATGACTAAGAAAGGAGAGCTATCGGCCAGGAGAAAATCAATCCCAGCTTTACATCTCACCAACAGAGAAGCAATTATTTTAGATGTGGGACTGGTTAGCATCCTAGGTCATGAATTTAATTAAATAGCCCTCAAGCGGCAGAAAACAGAGCAAATCACTGTATTTAACTGACAGTAAGACATGCTGCAAATAAATGGTCCAAATTCCTCCTCTTTTCCCTTCCTCCTCCCTCATAGTTTGGTGTAGCTTTCTTAAATTCAAAACTCTTCCTTTTTCTAGTTTAGCTTTTCTTTCCCAGCGGCACGCAATAAACTCATCTAAATAGATGGCTTGAACCAGAGACGGGATTTGCCTTCCACGTTCTCACAATGAGATACGTACTTGGGAAGATGAAGGAAAGGGGCAAAGACTAAGTCACTATTTGAGTCCCTTCCTTGGGCTCAATTAAAAGGCTAATAATTCAGAGAAATATCTTGGAAGGTGAAGAAAACCTGAGGGAGGGAGACTCAAAACAAGTCATTGGAACCAAGAACTGTAGGACAGATTCCCAAGCAGAGAACAGGGCAAAGAGAAAAGCATCCAGCTTTTGAAATAAATATTTACTCAGCACAGCCCCTGGCAGCCCTCTGCTGAGCTCCAGTCAACAGTTGGCAGCCTCTTTTGTCCATAGCTGACTCTTAGTAGGAAGATGATTGTTTTAGAGCCTTCACCCCAGCTCTCCATGCAGCTTTCCTTCCCACATCTCACCACTTCCTTCAGCAACACCACCATTCTTCCAGCATCCAATTCAGATACATTGTTTCCTCTAAAATGCGTTTCTTCTCTTCAAATAAGGAAACCAGCTGGAGAGACCTTAAGTAAAAGTAAAACCACTTCACAGGTACTCAGGTATCTCATGGAACCCAAGAAAGAGTTGAACAACCAAGCCTTCTTCAATGAGAACTAGACCATGGGCAGTTCTCAGGACCTCAGAAGCTGAAATCCACTAATTCTTCCGAAGAGCTGCCATTAAGGACTTAGCTACCAACTTCCAATCACTCTCTTTCTCTGTGAAATACAGAATTACCAGGGGAATCTGATTCTCTGATTCATTCCCCGCTCCCCACTCCCCCATCTCTGTCTCTTCCATTGTGTGCCTTCAAGCTCACTCTGTTCAATAAACTCTGAAAATCATCTTACGGTGTGGGTTCATGCCTTTGAAACTGCTTCTTTTTGCTACCATTTTAAAATCCTAAGAACTATTTCAGGAACTGCTAATTTGAGTGGATGTGACTGATACCACAACCAGATTTCAATGCCAAGTGTGAACAAAGTGGCAGCAGTCTTGACAGAACGGAGCTTGAAAAGAGCCTATTCTTGCTTGGTTGAGCTACACTTTCAAAATGTCCTAGCCAAAGTCCCCTCAAAGGGGCCAATAAGGCTGGTGTGTGGACCTCTGCAGCCTCATTCATTCATTCAATCATTATTTACTGATTGCCTACTGAATGCCAGGCAACTATGCTAAGTGATGTGCTGGGTATAAAGAAGCATGGTTCCTGCCCTCATGGTGCTTAAACCCAGACCTGTGTCTCTTGTGTGAGCAACAATGTAAAAGATGAGAATAATTTTTCACATGAACACTGGTTTTTTAACTCTCTCCCCCACCCTCTTGGATGAGAAGCCCAAGGATTTTTGTCTGAGCTGTGAGGCAATCCCATTGTCAATGAGGCTAAGATTTTACTCCTTGTATTCAGAGAATTAGGCTACACCTGAGAACTGAGACTGGTTTGCAATTAACCACAGCTAGGTGTCATTTATTTTTATGATGTGACTTGAAGGGTTTGATGTGGGGTGTTATAGAATTACTTTTTGAAAAATAGCTGGTATTTTCTTCCCCAGCTGAGCCAAATAGCGCAAGCTAATTTAAAAAATTCTAATCCTTTTCCCTAACTTCAGGTGGTACACACTTTGGAAGAAATCCACTAAGCTGCCAGAGTTAAGTCAGGAGCTTCAAATCAGCAAGAGCTGCTAATGCCACAGAGAGTCTACCCAGGACTATGTGTGCAAAGTGTCTGGTACTTTGGTTTGGGTTTAGATCTGAGAAAATTTTATGTTCTGGCTTGGTTTGATTCCAATTTCAATTAGTTGCCTAAGAGTTTTTAATTTTTTGGGTTCAACTTAAGGTGTTAATTTTAAGGTTTAGCAAATTATTAAAGTCCATTCTAGTTGTGGGTTGATTTAATTCAGTTTATATCTGTGGTAAGCTACAAAAGGTCTGACTAGAAAGCAGCAGCAGCTGGAGGTTGGGTGCATTGGTCCTTGGCCCTGAGATGTGCATAGGTGGAGCATGAGAGTATCTATTATGGTTCACCCCTGTGGTGCTCAGATCCACTTGCTTCTTACAGTAGGTTCTTCCCCCCAGTAACCAGCAACTCTGGGACTCTCGTTGGCTTTTATTGCTGAGGAAACAGAAGAAAATTAGTGGGAAAACTATAGTTGCTGCAGCTACAATGGATCTCAAGCCTGAAGTAACTGATACTTTATTCCCTTCTCCACCACCCCTTGTAGATTTGCCTCTGCCTCAGCTAGCACCCATGCTGGTCTAGGCAGATTACACCATAGATGTGAACACCATAGTTGTGAACCCAGCACAATAGTAGCAAGATAACATGTGGATTTGGGCCAACAGCTGATAGAACTCTATTGTGTCCTTTGGCCCTACTCATGCCCAGTCTTATATAAGCCACTTCCATTTTGTGGTGGATTGCTGCTGGGCCCACCCAACCTATGACTTGCTAGATTTTACAGAGCCCAGCTCATGATATTTTCTCTGGCTGCACAGTTACTTTATGTCCCATGGTTGGATACTCCATCTCAATCAAGGATCATTAGACTGTAAGAACATCTATTTGAATGGTGTATAGATCCTTACTAGGGATGGTATCACATTGCTTCACAACCCTAGGAGTCTGTGTGGTTCTCCTAGTGGGATTACTGGTAACTCTACATGGCATCTTTTCCCACCACAGATACCTTTAACACCATAGACTCTGCTGAGTGATATGGCAGGGCTGCTTGCACTGGTGCCTAGACCTGCTGCAGAGCCAGTCTTTTACAAACTCTGTCACCTGATATAGGCATTGAAATAATACTCTGCAGTACATGGGAAATAATTACTGAACATACTTTATGGAAGTCTCTCAGGCTCCATTCTCATAGGGACCAGCCTCCCTTTAGTAAATGGGTTCTAGATCTGGGAATTGACTTAGGTTAGGAAACTGAGATTGCTTCATAGTTAAGCACAGCAACTGTGAATTTTTATGGGGGCAGCTGCCCTTAGCCTGCTGACAATCCATACTTGACTTTATTTTATAAATTGATTCCCTTATTGCTGCCTACCTATTTTACTTCTAGACTACCAAGTTCTACTAACCAGCATTATAACTCTATATAAATTGGGTCCCTGGATGCCACACCAATTTTGCAACTCATTGCAATAATTGTACACACTTTGCTTCTGACAGTTATGTACTGTCATTGGCCTGTAATTGTGTCTGGGTCCTCTCATCCTTATTAAGGAGCCCAGGTCTGGAACAGTGTCTCCTTCAGTCAACCCTGGCAAACAGAACACCACCACTGAAATTTTCAGTGATCCTTACTTTCTTAACAATGCATTCCTTATCACTTTGGTAAGTGGTGTGTTCTCTGGAACTTTGAACAGTCAGCTGATGGGTTTTCCATCCCTACATGCTGAAGTGCATATCCACCCCTAGGAGTCATTTGATACCTTTTTCCGTTCAGTCAGGCAGTTGTGGTATTTTCACTTCACTTAGTGTGGGATGTTGATTTCTCTAAACTTCCAAGAGCCATTCTCACACCTGGGGTCCTTCTTAGGGCAATAAATCTTTACCCTTAGAGAATGTTCCCATTATCAATAAATTCTCCCTAATCCAAGTTTAGTCAATCTTCTTCATGGTTGTACTGCTGTGTTTGAGCTGAATTTTTCTCTTTTGTGTGCAAAAAAAGGTACTAAAATGTTCTCTGAACAAGAACTTTCCCAGCTCACATTCCAGGATGAAGAAAGGTAAATGGAGCCCGAGCAAAGTTGCTTTCCAAAGAGCTGCTATCTTGCAATGAAAAAAGTCTTGATCCAGTCTTAAAAATCAAGATTAAAAGTATATATGGATTATCCCAAAATGTGCTTTGCTCTTGCATACATAAAATATGTTCCCTGATTTGGTCTTACATTCAATGGTTATAAATATAAGAGTAATGGCTTAATTTTAGTATCTCTACTAACTTAAACTGCAGATTTTACTGTAGAACATACTTTTCTGTGGGGGAAATGGGAAGTGAGAGAAACAGTAAGCTCAAATGGTTCCAGGTTTTGTAATAAAATGCTAATTCATTTTAAAATGAATTGCTTCGTGCAATAATAGCATTATTTGGAATTCTCTTCCAAACCCCATTTTTAAAAGCGAAAAGAAGAGTAGCAAATACTATCCATTGAGCACTTATGTGCACAGTTATACAGGTTATGATTGCCCAAGTGCACCAACACATCTAAGGGGGTGTGGTTCACATTGTAGACATCATTATTTGTATATTTATTAAGAAAATTTTCCAGAAGATGGCAGTAAAGTGTCTTGCTCAAACAAATACAGGATATTACAACAATTCCTACCAAATGGAAGTAAAGTGTCTTGAGGACTGTATGGCTTTTTCCATGCATATAAAAATATCATATACACTAACAGTAGCAGTGCTTACTATGTGCCAGGGCCTATGCTCACTCATCCTTGCTTAATCCTGTGAAATGTGTGCTATGAGTAACTTGCAGAAAGCCAATGAGTCAGGTTGTAGTAGTTTTGAGATTCTAATGTTGGTCTCTAACACTAGAGTCTATCCCCTTTTGCACTAAGTGAAAATATTTCAGAAAACTACAGTCCGGGGATTTAAGGAGACTTGACTACAGAGTCTCACTGCCCTGATGCTCAGTCCAGCTGTTCTACTGTGTGCTTACCACAGTGCTGGGTGCCAGCAGGGACTGAAAAGCAGGGCACACATCAATCATCCTAGAATAAGGTCAAAGTTGACTTAGTAAAGAAAAATATGCAAGAATGATGACATTCTCTTAGGCATTTTAATTTTATGATTTAAACCATGCATGCTACAGAAATTCAAAAAAGAGAACCCAATATAGGTTGCACTAGTTCTCAAAGAATTGAAATTCTTTATATCGAAAATACATTAAGTAAATACCATCAGTAATGCATGAATTTTATATTTTAGTATAAGTTTTAGCAATACTGCATTACCACAAATTCTATATGCATGGGAAAGGCTTTTTAAAATGTATACATACCTGTAAGAAATTATCTTACAAAATGGTATATTATTAGTGTAACATTCTTGATCCAACATTGTAAAACTGATTAGCCATAAACAACACTCAGTTTAAAATTTCCATAGCAAATACTAGTCAATCATTAATAAAAGCAAGCCATTTATACATATTTTATCTTGGTTCCTAATTTATCACTGAGGAAACCTTTTCCCTAAACACACTAAAAGAAACAGAAAAGTGAAAATTCTACCTTCTCTGAAACAAGCAAACTGCTATAACCTTTGCTTTTTATTTTAAAATAGCACTTATAGCATGAATACATTTTTCTAATTTTTTTCTATCTGCACAAAGTCTCAAAGAAGAACTTGGAATTATATTAACTTGTTAATGACAATTATTTTCTGGGTTGTAAGGTTTGGTGTGCTGTTTTTTTTTTATTTCATATAGCTTAAATTTTTTAAATGAAAAAATCTTACTGATTTTTTACAAACAATAACATGCACCATTCTTTAAAGCAATTATCACTGAATATGTGTCCAATTTTATGGCTTACCAAGACCTCTTAAAAACAAAACATAGGTATTTATTAGAAAAATAATTTTTTAGACAAATCAAATTTTAAAAATCCAAAATCCCTTAAACAACTGGTAAATGCAATTGTTATAGTTAAGGCCATCATTTGATCTGTTTACTCTCTGAAACAGAAGAGCTACAAATCAGTATTTTCTAGACGGTGAATTTTGTGGCAAAAATAAGCCAAAGTATTCACAAGCCTCAACATTTGCTAGCACCTAACTTAATCTAAGGGTTTGCAATTTGGAAACACAACAGACAAATCCTTCATTCTTTCAAGGTTAGTTTTTAAACTTGACATCTTGAATGTTTAAGATCTAAGGAGTTTAAGATCAGGGTTTATATTAAGCAGGACCTCAAATCAAGTTTTGAAACAAGCAAATCTTTAATCTTTTTTTAAGCGGGTAGTTTGAGAGGAAAAGGTTAGAAAAACAGGTCAACTTCCTGTAAATACAAGGTCCTCATATGTTTTTTATACAAAATGAAATACACCTGTTTGGTGTTTAGAGTCTTGTGCCTATTTTACTCCCTACATCCAGACAAATATGTTTGTATTAGAAAACTCCATGAGGGCAAGAAATGTAGATTTTTTATCATAAATCATCTGGTATAAACTCCACTTATCTAAGAGTATGGGGCCTGATCTGCCCAATTGCTTGATTTGGGGCTGAAGTGTGTAATCTGTCATTGACTATCATTGCCCATAAATCACAAATTGGATTGCACAGAATGGGACAGTTTACAAAATTATTACATGCATCATTGCAGGTTATTTTCACAAGCATCTTATTAGTAAGCTGAACAGGTATTATCACTCTTACTATTTAATAGACATGACTAGAACCCAGATTTTCAACATCTCTTCCAGGCACAACCTATAGGCATCTATATTTCCACAACAGGTGAATTGAATGAACAGGTAAACCAATAATAAGATTCAACCAATTCTATTCCTGAAGTCCCAAAAAGAAATTGTTCAGCTAAATGAGATATCCTAATGATAGCTGAATATTAAGTTAACTGCAGGACAGAGAGGGAAGAGTGGAAACAGAGGTTGATCTGCCCATAGAATTGGAACTGACAAAGTTCAAACCAGGGTGAAAACATTAGAGAACACCATCAATGAAGAGACACTATACAAACGGAAAACATTTTTTTTTTATGTTTTAAAAAGCCTCACAATAGAATTCTCAAAAAATAAAATTTCATTTGCTTTAAAAGTATTTTATGTCAGGGAACGTTTCATATGAGGGGGATCCCTAAAAACCAGAATTTATTTATTTAAAAATGTATACTTATTCTTACATATTTAAAGTTCAGTCACCTTCAAAGTACTCTCCATCTGATGCAATACACCATTCAAGATGTTTTTTCTGCTGCTCAAAACAGTTTTTGAACTTGTCAGTTTTGATGCCTTTTAGTGCTTCTGTCACTTCTTGTTCCACCTCTTCCACACAGGTAAAACGTTTCCCTTTGAGGACTTTTCTCATCCAGAGAAACAAAAAGAAGTTACTCGGGGGAGATGAGGTGAATTACGATGGTAGGGCATGGGGATCATGCCATTTTTGGTCAAAAACTGCTGAACATGCAGCACAGTGTGTGTTCATAAATCACCCATCATGAAATGGACAAATGTGCTGAGAGTCTTCAAAAAAATTCACTGAAGCTGAACGCAGCCTCTCACAACAATGCCATCTGGTACACAGATAAAGAAAGGGTGCTAGAACACTCACCTAGCTGGAGAAGCCTGTAGTACAAGGGGCTCGCCTTCCAGAAAATAATTCCAGTTTTGGGGGTGTCCCCCCTTATAGTATAAATTTTCCAAATTGCATATGATCAAATTGCAGCACCCATGCACACAATAATAAATACTTATTACTTTATTAGTTTGATACTATTTGACAAGTAATGAAATCATGTGTGAAGAGAAAACCTTCAAGTGCAGCATAACAATGGCAAGAAATACACAATAGGAAATTCACTATTCCCATAACATAAGAGATTGTTTTATCCTACATAGACCTGTTTCTTCATTACTAACATAGTTATATAAGAAGAAAAGGTCATAATGTAAGAAAGATGAAGACTATCTTTACTTTCTCAGATTCTTAAAAGGTTCATAAGACAAGCAGGCAGATAGGAAAGAGGAACAAAGGCTACAAAATTGGGAATAAAAATTATATTTTCTTATGCAATAAGTCAAAGAAATTACTGCAAGAGAGCAAAATGAGTTCAAGGAAGTGTTAAAAAGTCAAACTGCAAGCACTCCTTGGCTGATATAAGACAAAAAGGGACAATCTTGGGTATAATGACGTTTAAAAAGATACAAAAAGCTATTCACTGTTAGAAAATAATGACAGAGATGTATCCAGAAAATACCAAAAATAAATGGGTAAGTTCCTTTTGAAAAGGAATAAAATGAGTCTGAGAAGAAAACCTGAAAGCCAGCCAGATTGGAAGCACTGTGGCCTGGGGGCTCCCTGCTTATCATTCTCCTCCTCTACAATCTTCCAGGGAAGGTCATTGTAAGGGCTGTCCCTTTAGATCAAAAGACACACACACAGGCCAACTAACCACGTATTCCCCAAGGTCAGAAACACACTAGATAGAAGAAATGAAAAGGACAATTCTAATGCTGTTTTTACTTAAAATTTTATTGATACCCTCTCTCATCCTACTTTAGCTCCCTAAGTGAATGAAGATGCATATAAAGTCCGAGCCTGGTGGTGTTCTTTTCAAATTATGTATTAAATCTCTGAAAATGTGACTTTTGAAACTTGGGAAAGTGAAGCTAGGGCAAGAAAATACTGATGGACCATTTTACATGCTTGCTTCCTTGTTTACTCATGAGCAAAGCTAAACTAAGAAACCTTTGATACAAGTGGAAAGCATGCCTGCAGTCGTATAATGCTTAATGTTGATTTCTGTCCTCTCCAGCTCTGTGAAAAGTAAGAAACAGTTTAGGCAGCATAAGAAATGAGCTTAGAAAACTTGGGATGAAAAGGAGAATTTCCTAGGTTCTTAAGGTTATCTATGTATGACAGGTTATTCACAGAATCTATGTGCTCAGTAAATGTCTTTACGTTACCAGCATCAGAGACTCTGTACTTCAGTATTTTCTGTACTTCTGTCATCAGATTCCTCTTTTAACTATTTCCCTTCTATAACCTACTGTGGAATTTGCAAGGCCATTTTTCCTTGCTTATGCCTATAAAGGATTGGCCAAAATAACTATGAGTTGCTGAATACCATCTTTCATCTGTCCAGTTGAAGAGGTGTGTGTATGTATGGTTTTTAATAGAACAATAACAAATGCCTTAAAATTCTTTAATGTCTTTTTAAATCTACCTTTAGAGTAAATCTTGTGTAAATGACTATTAGTAGCTTCTCATATATTCAAGCCACTAATTTTTTAATTATTATAGAAATTTAGAAAATATTATCTAAAAGTATTTCATATTGAATAAATCTAGAATGTACTTAATTCAAATATTTAGAAAGAGCTTTATTTAACAACTGTTATTCATAACTACTATGCTGTGAATTTGAGTAGGAAAACATAACTTTGCTTAGTTAGAAAGTAGTTGATATCTGTCCACTCTTTGCAAAAATGTATCTAAATATCCAGGAGAGTAATACCTGGAAAATAAAAATTTTTATTAGATACTGGTGAAAAGATTCAGCACAGTAGGCATAAAAGATTCAACATAAGATTTTTATCTGAAATAATTCTATAAACGAAACCTCTGAATAATTATGCTCCAGTAATGCTTTGTGCACAAGGTTAAAGACTATCAAGATAATGAACATCAACTCACAAGACTGTGCTAGATAAATAACAAAACATTTAAGGGATATCAATGCAGTGGCAAAGAACGGATATTTGCAAAGCAAGATATTTAAACCCAGTGATGGTATTTTATTAAAGTGAGTTTGTTTTTATTATGTCAAGTAACTGATGTTGATTTAATGATCATAGCTAATAGATTTTTTCCATGTAATAAAACACAATAATCAACTGATGCATCCTAATTGTCTTAGAGATTATTCCCAATGTATGTTTTAATCAGATATGGTGACTCATGAAAATAAAAATTTCTGGGAGCATAATTCATATTAAAAAATTATTTCATAAACTGTTTATAAATATTCCATCATACAAGTCTAGGAAACTAATCAACTTCATTTATTCTTGGACATCTATAGTACTATACATTTATATTTATAAACAGAACATTTTATGAAAGATTTAGTATAAAAGTATTAAATATATTGATTAATGCATTGTGGGATGTTTCATATAACATGGAAAAAATTTACATGCATGTAAAAATATGTCAAATAAAATTTGGCAGAATTCTAGAATATAATAAATGACTAAAAATAATCTAAAGTATAATTTTAAAATTTCCAAAATATTGAAAATAAGTAAGCCTCCTAAGGTGTTTTCTCCAGATAAAACCTAAAGTTTGAGACTTGCTTTGTCTTTTGTTAGTTATCTTTATCATCTTCAGATACTTGGCTTAAAAACTCATAATTGATAGTATACTAATTTCTTCCACCATTTGCCAAGTTATAATAGAAAAAACAGAGCTGTATTTTGTCAACAGTGTGCTTTTTTAAAAAGATATTTTATTGATTATGTTGTTACAGTAGTTCCATTCCTGCCCCCCCCCCCCGCTTCTTCCCCTCTTCCCAGTACTCCCCATCCCTCCAGCAATCCCACCTTCTTTAGTTCATGTCCATGGGTTGTGCATGTAAGTTCTTTGGCTTCACCCTTTCCTATATTATTCTTAACTTCCCCCTGTCTATTTCGTAACAAGCAATTGTGCTTCTTAATCCCTGCACCATTTCCCCATTTCTCCCCTTCCCGCTCCCAGCTGATAACCCTCCAAATGATCCCCATACCTATGATTCTGTTCCTATTTTGGTTTGATTAGTTGGATTTTATTTTTATTTTTTGGATTCAGTTGTTGATAGTTGTGAGTTTGTTGTCATTTTAGTGTTCATAGTTTTTATTGTCCCTTTGACATTTCATATAATAATGACTTGGTGATGATGAACTCTTTTAGCTTTACCTTGTCTGGGAAGCACTCCATCTGCCCTTTTATTCTAAATGATAGCTTTGCTAGATAGAGTACCCTTCATTGTAAGTCCTTGCTTTTCATCAAATTGAATACTGCTTGCCAGTCCCTTCTTGGCTGCAATGTGTCTTTTGAGAAATCAGCTGATAGTATTATAGGCACCCTTTTGTAGGTAACTCTCCACTTCTCTCTTGCTGCGAGGATTCTCTCTTTACCTTTCACCTTTGGCATTTTAATTATGATGTGTCTTCATGTGGTCCCCTCTGGGTCCAGCTCACCCAGGACTCTCTGTTCTTCATGGACTTATATATCTATTTCCTTTGCCAAATTTGGGGGGTTTTCCTCCATTATTTTTTCACATAAGTTTTCAATTTCTTCCTCTACCTCTTCTCCTTCTGGCACCCCTATGATTCTGATGTTGGCATGTTTAAAGTTGTCCCAGAGGTTCCCAAGCCTCTCTTCATTTTTTTTAATTCCTGTTTTCTCATTCTGTACTGGTTGATTGTTTTTTGGTTCCTTATGTTCCAAATCATTGATTTGAACCCCAGTTTTCCGCCCTTCACCATTGGTTTTGTGTGGATTTTCCTTCGTTTCACTTGGCATAGCCTTCACTTCTTCTCTTATGCATTTGCCGCACTCAAGCATATCTGTCAAGCCTGTGAGCATCTTCATCACCAGTGTTTGGAATTCTGCATCTGTTAGGTTGGCTATCTCCACATCTGTTAAGTTGGCTATGTCCTCATTGCTTGGTTCTCCCACGGAAACCTTGATCCGTTCCATCTTTTGGGCCATACTTCTCTGTCTCCTCATTCTGACAGGCTCCTGTGTTTGTTTGCCTCTGTGTCTTAGGTAGAGCTGTCGCTCCTGTTACATTGTAAGGGGAAGAGCCTTAGGGATTTGTCAGTACAGGACGACCTGTTTCACCACGTTGTGGCACTGTATGTGGGGACAGGGTCTGAGAGGGAACAATGCCACTTGCCCAGCACTCACCCCTTTTCCAGGCCCTTCTCCCACTTTTGTATGGGACTGGCGCCTCTCTAGCTGTTGCCCTGGCTATTGTTCCCAGAGTGGATGGGTCTGTGGATGTTCTAGGACTGCGGGGGCCCTTTAAACAAGCGGACTCCACTGAGAGACTGGCAGTTTCTGCCTCCACACCAACCCCGACTGGTTTGTGCAGTCAGAAGCATGAGGCTTTATTTTCCCCAGTGCTGGGACCGTGAGCTGCGTGGTCTGGTCTGGTGCTCAGAGCTCTCCTCAGGTGTTTCTCCTGACTTTTTAAAATGTATAACTCTGTTTTCCGATGGCCTGCCACTGCCGCCACTGCGGTCACCACCACCTCGCATCCTCTCTGCCCGGCTCTGTCCCTCCTACCTATCTGGATGAGTATTTCTTCTTTATCTCTTTATTTGTTGGACTTCCATGCAATTTGATTTTCTGGAACTCCTGGTTGTTTCTAGTTTTGAGGTAGTTGTATTCCTTCTTAGTTGTGGAAGGAGATCCAGCATGTCTCTACTCCTCCATCTTGGCCGGAAGGTAATAGTGTGCTTTTATTGATAGTTACAGTTAAGTATATATATACAAACAAACATAAAAAGCTATTTTAAAGAATGTTTTTTCTCTAATGGCCTCCTAGTCAGAAAAAACATTGCCGCTTCAAGAGTGGATCTCTTCAAAGTATTGATACACTAAGGAATTCCCAACTGTTTCTCTCTCTGTTTGAGTCAGTCACAACTTTTAAAGTAGGCCTCACCTTCCCAGGCCTTACAAATATGTCAGACAAGATATGCAGTTTTCTTTTCATGTAAATGGCTAGATTAAAAAAAAAAACACCCAAACTTTAAAGATTATGTTGCTATATGGTAGCTGCTAACCACACACTCCTTATGAAAGAACCAAAGTGAACCTCCAAAAAAGTACTGGAAATTCCTTTTCTCTGCCTGTCAATCACTGCTATCTCAATTTACCTCTATATATCCTTTAAATAAGTAAATTAACCTTATTCTAGATCTATGTAGAATTTGAGTTATTATACAGTTACCATATCAGAGATGTGCCTAATTGAAGACTGTATGCATGTCTTCTTCCCCAAATTAGATGTTTCCTAAAAGCATCTTCCCCTCCCCAGTTTAGGCAGCAATCTAGAAGACAAAAGAGTTCCCCAAAAACCTCTGGCTGTGAAGTGGGCAAAGACTAGAGCTTAGATCTCCTAACATCTAGTCCTGGGTCTATTCTCTCTCATCATACCAACTACTTTTATTAGGAATTTTTTAAGATTACTAAAATTGGAAGGCAAAAATAAAGTAAATGTTTAACGTAATAAGAGCAGAGAATATAACCATTGATAATCTGTCTTATAATGAATAATTAGTTTTAAAATAGTCACCAAGTGATTCTTGAGAATTACATAATTGCAAAAATAAAACCATCTCAAGATTATATTTATCTTTTTTCATAAAACAACATTTCCCAACATTTCTATAAAACAATTTCATAGAACCTAATGCTTTAAAAAATGTCAGAAACTTGAAAAAATCAGCTAAACAAAAGTCTTCATGATAGTCAATTTTTAACATAAAATCCCAGATCACAGAACATTAGAAGTTAAACATTTATAGTGGTATTTTGACAAAGCACCAAATTAGATTCTAACATCACAGAGTATTTTTATTTTCTCTCATGCTCTGTAAAATAATCCTAGAATGAAGTAGAAAGAAGACTTCTATTCAAGAAAGTAGTTTACCATTTGTTAATCCTAATAGATCATTTCATTTTGTTGGCCCTTTAGTTGTTTTTCTTTTTTTCTTTTTTTTCCATTTTTCTATAACTTTGTTTATGTTAGAAAATTGTATTGAAAGTCATTTTAACCTAACATAAAATAGTATTATTCTTGAAGGCACGTGTAAGTGTGTAAAAATTAACTTTTATTTTTTGAGAAAATATTTTCATATGTTCTTTATTTAGTAATTTTACACAACTATTTATATGTTAACTGTTTATATAAACAGCTTGGTATATCATTGTATTTGTAAATTATATATAGCAATATACATTTTATGACATATTATTCCTTTGGTATATTTTATATATATTAATATTTTTAAGGCTAACTTATTGTAACTCTTGTTCAAGAAGTTCTCATAAACCTACCAAAAGTGCAACCTTTGGAAAGAACTTACTTGCAGAATATATGTGAACAGAAAACAAATTTTACTCTTAAAGAAAATTATTTTTGTTTTTAAAATTAGTGCTACCATATGCATTAAAACCACTGATATTAAATAAGAATAGTCTATATCACTTATATATTATGAGTTCTATAACTGAAATTTTTGTTCTCTAATGTTAGAGGAAGAAAGAACTGTAAGGTTAGAAGAATATGATATTTAATTCTGCATGTGTTTTAGGCATTTTTCATATAATAAAAAAAGTTACCAAGAAGGTAACTTTCATTTTATTTATTTTAGATTTAGTGGCATGGTTCTCTTTCAGGCTTACAAAGTCTGAGGCTTAAGTTTAATGATCTTCAACTCAACCTCATTTTTAAAAATTAATCTTGGAAGTAGCTTCCTGCTACATTACTATGAAACACCTACATATCATGAACAACTTAATGTAATTTTTTTCAAATATAAATTGTAACTTTCTTTCTGACACTCAACATTTATTTCCTATCTATAATACTCCCATTAATATAAGTGTGAGCTTAATAATAATATCTGCAGGGAACTGTGAAAATCAGAATCTATAGTCCCTTTCTAAATCAGGTTTACATTAAAGATTAATTTAATTTGAACATTGTATTTAGGTATTTTTTTAAGAAACACATGTCTTACATTATTACAGAAATGTCTCAAATGGCATTCCAGTTTAACTTGGAAATGTATGTGTCAATATATAACTTCAGGGGGGAAAAGCGATCAAGAGCAAAAGTAAATGTACAGATTAGTCTTGCCCTGGCCAGGTGACTCTATTGTTTGGAGCATTGTCCAATGCACCAAAAGGATGTGGGTTTGATCCCTGGTAAGGGTGTATTCAGGGCATATCCCTAGGTTTTGGTCTATCCCCAGCCAGGGCACATACGGGAGGCAACCAATCAAGCTCTCTCTCTCTCTCTCTCCCCCACCCCCCAACTGCTTCGGTGAGGAATTTTTTTAGGTATACATTATTTCAAAGTTCACATTTTGGCACAGTGGATATAAAACCTAGATTTGAAAACAGAAAAACCACAGTATAAATCTGAACTTCTCAAACTCTATTTTTCCCACCTTACTATTTCCTCTGGGTAACAGTTGTTAATACTGTTCATGTATTCTTGTAAAAGAGATCCAGGTTCTGCTTTTATCTCTTGGATCTTTTTAAGTTCACCACTTGTTACAAAAAGTTGCTTTGCGATCATGTGCCAGCATCTTGAAAACTGAAGCACATTAAAATGTCAGCTTTTCTTTTACAAGTTGAATTATTACTACTGAAAAGCAACAATATATCCAAGGAAGTGTAAAAGAGAATTTATGTCCAATATACCTGTAACATAATGAGCCTAAATTTGCTGATGATTAGAAGTAAAATTCAGTCTTTTTAGAAACGTATGAACTTTTTATGTTGTGCAGATGGAATAAAGGCAATGAACATGAGCAAAGGCAATGGAGATCCACTCACACACATAAAACATAAAGTGCTGTCCCTCCTATACTGACACCCATTTAAAATCTTTCCGCTACCCACAAAATTAAAGGCAAAGGCCTTAACCGGGCCAGAAAGGCCTTCTGTGACTCAGCAGCTAAGTACCTCTCCAGCTTCCTTTCCCACTACTCTCTATCTCAAATGTGCATGCCAGGTTGTTTCTCGCCTTTGCCCATGCTGTTTCCTCTCCTAGAATGCCCTTCCATGCACACCGCCCCTCTGCCCACCCCAATTTGCTTGGAAAACTCTTGCTTATCTTCTAAGATTCAGCTCAGGTATCACCTCCTTTAATAAAGTTTCTCTGGGACTCCCCTCTTCTCTTATCCCAAGATGCGTTAGGTACTTTTCTTCTCTCATAACATTCAGTTAAACCCCATTGGTGCACTTACCACATAATATCTTAATGATCAGTTTATATCTGTCACAAATGTCATGAAGGCAGAAACTGTACATTTATTCATTCATTTATTTTTCTAGTGCCTGGTGCCCAGTAGATGCTCAATTAATGTTTAACAAATGAATGAACATACTAATGAGTAGACAGAAAGAGGAAATTAAGGAGATGTTAAAAAAATAGACAAAGAATCAGAAGAATAAGGAATCAACAAATCCAAGAGAAGATTTTAAGAAACAACTAATGAGAACTAAAGAAAGTCCCTGGATTTGACAGTGATGTTTGTGTGTTGAGAGGAAAGAGCCAGTGCTGATGAAGATATTAATTATGCATGACAACAACTGACCAGACAAGGAAGGTCCTGGAGAGGGGGTTCACAATGTGAGAATTCCCACTCTCTTTCCTGGTCATCACTATTTCCTCTGACAGAAACACCCTTTCTCTCCCCCACCATTCTTACTTTTACTTCAAAACCAGCTTTTTTTCACTTGACTTTCTCCACTGAAGACCTCCTGAACACCTCAGACTGCATTCACTTACTTCTTTTTTAAAAAGTTTACTATGGCCCTGGCCAATGTGGCTTAGTTCTTGGGGAGAGCATCATCCCATAAACCAAAAGAGTGGCAGATTCTATTCCCAGTCAGGGCACCTGACTAGGTTGTAGGTTCAGTCCCCAGTCAGAGCGTATGAAAGAGGCAAACAATCAATATTTCTCTCTCACTTCGATGTTTCTCTCCCTCTCTCTCCTCCTCCCTTCCCTCTCTCTTCCCCTCCTTTCCCTGTCTCTAAAACCAAGAAGCATGTCTTCAGGTGAGGTTTTAAATTTTTTAAATAAAATTAAAAAATAAAATGTTTATTATGAAGTCTAGCACATTTAAAGTATTTGCTAATTGTTTCTTCTGGTCTCCCTGGCTAGATTACAAAGTTCCTTGAAGAAGACCTTTGTCATATTCTATTTTGTCTATCCCTCAGAGCTGTACAGGTTACATACAGACATTTAACAAATAATTAAAATTACAAAACAATATGGCTAATAGAATGTTAATACATATTACCTGGACCAAAAAAAGAAAAAAATGAAATGGAGATTGAGGATTCAGTCCCCCGAAAGAGCGTGTATAGGAGGCAACCAATCAATGTTTCTCTCTCACACTGATGTTTCTTTCTCCCTTCCTCTCTCTCTCTAAAATCAAAAAAGATATGTGAGAATTTTTTAAAAACTGAAATGGTCTACAGATATATCAGTTTTAAACATTTTTTTTAGCCTGAGCAGTTTTCATATCTTCTATGTCTGTCCCCAGCCACATTAAATTACTATCTTTTTACCTTCTGCCTTGCTTTCTCATGCCTTTTTAGCACTCTGGTATCCTTAGATTAAGAAAACATAAAATTCTGCCTGAAGCAAATATTCCTGAGGGACATTTATTAGACTATATAATATAAGGTACTCTCTTTATTTTATCTTGGCTATTTAACCTTCCACAAATCTCAGTGATATATTTTTATTTACTTTAGTGACTCATTTTTAACACAGTTTGGGTTAGTGTTCATTTTTATAGCAAATTCAATAAAACTAGAATATCTCAGTAGCCTAGAAGATTAGCCTATACAATGAAACTTTCAGAAATAATGTCAACTACTTATTTTCAAGAACTGATGACTGTCTATAGATGATCCACTCAGTTCCTTATTGCCCCCCCCCCCTTTAGCTGGTGATTTTCTTACTTATTTCCCAGTGAGGGGGTGAGGGAGAATAACTTCAGCAATATAAATGTACTATCCAGTGGCTGTCGTGCTTGGGGGTCAGCCAAACTGTTAGAGATCATGGACAGAATTCAGAGAAGTGGAGGCTATTAGTATCTATCAGATGAGTACCTAAAACTAGACGTATCTAACTCTAGGAACTAATTTACAAGCTATAACAATATACAGTTTTGTTCATTATTTCAGAAAAAGAATATACAGAGAGTAGTACCTCCTTTATATAGTATTATAACTGACTATTCAAATAAATTTGGTCCCCATTTATTTTTATTAATTTTTTTTGGATTGGAGTCCACTTTTATTAGGGAAATAAGTGTGGGTTTTTTTAAGTATGCTTTATTGATCATGCTGTTACAGTTGTCTCAGTTTTTCTCCCATTGCCGCTCTCTACCCAGCACACCTCTTCCCTCCAGCAATCCCCTCCTTAGTTCATGTCCATGAGTCATGATTATAAGTTCTTTGGCTTCTCCATTTCCTATACCATTCTTAACCTCCCTCTATCTATTTAGTACCTTCCAATTATGCTTCTTAATCCCTGTACCTTTTCCCCTTTTCTTCCCCTTCCCCCTCAATGCTCATAACCCCCAAATTATCTCCATATCTATGATTCTGTTCCTGTTTTAGTTATTTGCTTAGTTTGTTTTTGTTTCTGTTTTTTAGATTCAGTTATTGATATTTGTGTGTTTGTTGCCATTTTAATGTTCATAGTTCTGATTTTCTTTTTGTTTTTGAAAATAAGTCCCTGTAATATTTTATTTAATAATAGCTTGGTCTTTAGCTTTACCTTGTCTGGGAGACACATCTGCCCTTCTATTATAAATGATAGCTTTGCTGGATAAAGTAGTCTTGGTTCTAGGTCCTTGCTTTCCATCACTTGAATATTTCTTGTCAGTTCGTTCTTGCCTGCAAAGTTTCCTTTGAGAAATCAGCTGACAGTCTTATGGGAATTCCTTTGTAGGTAACTCTCTGCTTTTCTCTTGCTGCTTTTAAGATTCTCTTTATCTTAAACCTTTGACATTTTAATTATGATGTGTGTTGGTGTGGTCCTCTTTGAGTCCAAGTTGTTTGGGGCTCTGTGCTTCCTGAACTTGTATGTTATTTCCTTCACTAAATTAGGAAAGTTTTCTTTCATTATTTTTTCAAATAAGTTTTTAATTTCTTGCTCTTCCTTTTCTCCTTCTGGCATCCCTATGATTCAGATGTTGGCACTTTTGAAGGTGTTCCAGAGTCTTTTTATTCTCTCCTCATTTTTTAGAATTCCTGTTTCTTCATTCTGTTCTGGTTGACTGATTATTTCCTCCTTGTATTCCAAATCGTTTATTTGAACCCTGGCCTCCTTCCCTTCAATGTTGGTTCCCTGTGGACTTCTTTATTTCACTTAGTGTAACCTTCATTTTTTCCCTACAGCTTTTGCTGTACTCAATGAGTTCTCTGAGCATCCTGATGACTAGTGTTTTGAATTCTTCATCTGATAGGTTGGCTATCTCCATTTTGTTTAGTTCTTTTTCTGGGGTTTTGTTCTTTTCTTTGATTTTTGGCCATATTTCTTTGTTTCCTCAATTTGGCAGCCTCCCTGTGTTTGTTTCTGTGTATTAGGTAGAACTGCTTTGACTCTCTGCCTTGGAGCACCTGTTAAGTTGTATGGGGTAATTGCCAGGGCAGGGCAACCTGCTTCACCACTTTGTATCTGTGTGGTGGGGGAGGAGTTGGAGAGGAGTCAATATCTCTGCCTGGCTTCTGGAGGCTTGCCTGGCTCTTGCCCTTTTTCCAGTCACTTCACCCATCTCCCATATATGACTGGAGCCCTTCTGGCTATTTCCCTATTGGTGATTCCCAGAGTGAGTAGGTTTACATAGGTTCTAAGCCTGCATGGGCCCTTTAAGCAGAATCTCCTGAAAAACTAGCAATTTCTCTTGCTGCCCCAACCCCCACTGGTTTTTCCAGCCATAAGTTGTGAGGTTTATCTTCCTGGCACTGGAAGCCTTGGTTGCACAGTCTGGCCTGGAGCTGGGATCACTCACTTCCAAGGTATCCCTCCTGATTTTTCCCAGCACTCGTGAATGTGGGACCACCTGTTCCATTGCCATCACTACACCGCCACCACTGCTCTCATATGACACTGCATCCTCTCTGCCCTGACTCCCTGTCTCCACCCCTCCTATGCATCTGGATGAATTTGGCCTCTTTAAATCTTTTGTTGCTGGATTTCCATACAGTTTGATTTTCTGGGTTTTTTTTTTTTAGGTTAGTTTTGATTTTTCTTGTGGTTGCATGAGTAGGCAAAGTGTGTGTACCTATACCTCCAACGTGACTGAAAGGTTTTTTTTATGAATTTTAAATCATCTTTAACTATAATGTTTTATGTCTTACAAACAACTCTGTGTGTGTGTGTGTGTGTGTTTGTGTTTGGGTGCTTAATATGTGCTTGGGATTCAGCTAACCTCTTTTCTTATAACCATCTCATTTAACTTTACAATGACCCTATGAAACAGGTACTCTTGTTATCTCCGTTTTATCATACTAAGGTTTACAGAGGTTAAAACTTTGCTAAAGATATTACAGCTGGTAAATGTAAGTCCAGGTACTCCAATGCCACACCCTGATCTCAAAGCCACTATGGGATATTATTTCCATAGATCCTGTTTTCTTTTTTTTTTTAATGTATTTTATTGATTATATTGTTACAATAGTTCCAATTTTCTCCCCTTTACTCCCCTCCACCCAGTATCTCCCTCCCCCATCAATACCCCCAAGTCCATACCCATGGTTCGTAAAAAATAACTATCCCTCCCTCTCAGATATTAAGACCCTTTGTAATCTTGTAAAGGATAATGAGCGAAGGTCTCAAGCTCCTCTAGCTGCTTCAAGCTGGACATGGTCATCATCCTACCTACCCTTGGGTCCAGAAATCCCTAATAATAGTGGGGGTGTGGAGGGGAGGGTGGCCTTCCCACAGGGGAAGGATTGTGCAGACTCCAGGTCAGTTGGCTGTCTCCGGACAAGAGCGTGCTTGGTTTAGCAGGCTGGCATCCTTGTTGTGTTCTGGGGCAACAGATTTGGCGAAAAGCGTTAAAAGATATCATTCAATCCATAACTACTAGATGACAAAAGGCAGGGATTAATTTTTCAATGTTCCACATTAGGAGAAAAAAAGAAAAAGAAAAAAGGGCTTCTTTGGAGGAAGGTGTGCTAGGCACATCTCACCTGTCCAAAACCCTTTTGCCCATTATACTTAGTTTGGGCTGAGGGAAATAGTTTAGGTTTCCCCCCCTCTCAGACCTCTGGGCCCTTCCTGTCCAAGCCATTAGGATAGAAAAGAGAAACCAGTTTTAAAGTGAAGCCCACAGACCACCCCCTTCTTCACCAACCCAGCCATTTAGTTAAGCCAAACCGTTGAGTCTCAGGAGGCAGCGCTGCAGAGGATTAAGTGAGGCTTATGCGTACAGACTATCACTCAGGTAATGTGGTCATAGACTTATGCCCTTTGAAAACAGAAAACACATGTTAATTTATGTAACATAACCCACAAACAAGTCTCTAAATCTGTAAGACTGTCTTATTGGGAAGACATCCAGTTGCAAGGCACTTGAAATTCTACTTGCCTGCAACTTGACTATCTTTGATGATATCACAGACATGGTTTAATTTTCAAGTGAAACCATATTTTAAATGAGAATAAACTTTTAAGACGGTTAGCTGCCCTACTTTATAGTCTACTACTGATCATTGTGATTTTCCTTGAATAATGATTTTTCTCCCTAAGATTACCCTCCTTGTCTTTAAAGGGACTACATTAAGTCCATTTTTAATTTATCCTGTTCATTTGCATAAACATAACAAGAGCAGAAATTATCACTTATGATCTTTAGTTCTGCTTTGCTGGAACTTACTCAAGGAACATTTAGGGTGACCCTCAATCTGCTCTTCAGGGCCCAGAAGTTGGGCCACATACCTGGCATTCATCCTTGCCTGTACACACTTGTCCTTTCCAAGTCTTTCTGGTTTTACATTGTGCCTTAAGGTCCCTTCTAGCCATCTTTCAGGAAAACAACCTTCGTTCCTTCCCTGGAAAGATTGCTGTGGACCGCACAACCAACCATGGTACCAGGCCTTTTATCAAGTGGGCTTTTATTACCTTTGAAAGTCATTCCCAGTTCCTCAGGGTTTTTTGGTAACAACCTGAGCCCAAGTATGTCTCCTTTAGGCTTGACATTCCAGTCAAAGACTTGGTCAAAAAAAAGAAAAGAAAAAAAAGAGGAACCTCTATTAACAACTGGTCTTATTAGTTCTATGCAAAGAAACTTATGTCATTACTTACTTGTCTAGAATGCCAAACTCTGGAAGGATCAAATAGGGAGAAAAATATACAACGTGAAGGAAAATCTTTGTCCTAATATTCACTGAACTGGCATTTCCATTCTTCATATTTTCATTTTTCCCCCACTAAAAAAAAATTTTTGTTTGTTTTTCCATTACAGTTGTCTCACTTTTTTCCCCCTCTTGCTTCCCTGCACCCTGCCCCTCCCTTCCCCCACATTCAGTCCCCACTTAGTTGCCCATCTCCGTGGGTCATTTATACATGTTCTTTGACTAGACCCTTCCCCTTCTTACCCTCTTCTCTCCTTCCCACCTCTCCCCTTGTTACTGTTAGTCTACTTCTTGTTTACATAGCTCTGGATCAATTTTGCTCATTTGTTTGTGTTGTTCATTAGTTTCCTGTAATAGGTGACAGCATAAGGTATTTTTCTTTCATTGCCTGACTTATTTCGCTAAGCATAATTCTCTCTAGTTCCATCCATGTTGTTGCAAATGGTAGAAGTTCCTTCTTTCTTTCTGCTACATAGGACTCCATTGTGTCAATGTACCACAGTTTTTTGATCCACTCATCTACAGAGAGGACACTTAGGTTGTTTCCAGCACTTGGCCATTGTGAATAGTGCTGCTACGAACATTGGAGTGCATAGGTTCTTTTGAATTAGTGTTTCAGGACTTTTCGGATATAATCCTAGCAATGGAATTGCTGGTTCAAAAGGTAATTCCATTTTTAGTTTTTTGAGGAAATTCCAAACTGTTTTCCATAGTGGCTGTACCAGTCTGCATTCCCACCAGCAATGCACCAGGGTTCCCGTTTCTCCACATCCTCTCCAGCACAAGTTGTTTGTTGATTTGTTGATGATGGCCATTCTGACTGGTGTGAGGTGGTATCTCAATGTGGTTTTTATTTGCATCTCTCTGATAGCTAATGATGTTGAGCATACTTTCATATGTCTATGGGCCCTCTGTATGTCCTCTTTGGAGAAGTGTTTGTTCAGGTCCTTTGCCCATTTTTTAATTGGGTTGTCTGTCTTCTTGGTGTTGAGTCGTATGAGTTCTTTATATATTTTGGAGATCAATCCCTTGTCTGAGATGTCATTGGCGAATATATTTTCCCATATGGTTGGTGTCCTTTTCATCTTGCTGATGTTTTCTTTAGCTGAGCAGAAACATTTTAGTTTGATGTAGTCCCATTTGTTTATTCTTTCCTTTATTTCCCCTGCCTTAGGAGATACATCAGTGAAAATGTTGCTACAGGGGATATCTGAAATTTTCCTGCCTATTTTTTCCTCTAGGACTTTTATGGTATCACGGCTTACATTTAAGTCTTTGATCCATTTTGAGTTTATTCTGGTGTATGGTGTAAGTTGGTGGTCTAGTTTCATTTTTTTGCATGTCCCTGTCCAGTTCTCCCAACACCATTTGTTGAAGAGGCTCTTTTCACTCCATTTGATGTTCTTTCCCCCTTTGTCAAATATTAGTTGACCATATGAACCTGGGTTTATTTCTGGGCTCTCTATTCTGTTCCATTGATCTATATGTCTGTTTTTATGCCAGTACCAGACTGTTTTGATTACCGTGGCCTTGTAGTATAGTTTGATATCAGGTATTGTGATTCCTCCTACTGTGTTCTTCTTCCTCAAAATTGCTGTGGCTATTCGGGCTCTTTTTTGGTTCCATATAAATTTTTGAAGTATTTGTTCTAGGTCTGTGAAATATGTTGCTGGTATTTTAATAGGGATTGCATTGAATCTATAAATTGCTTTGGGTAGTATGGACATTTTAATGATGTTGATTCTTCCCATCCATGAGCATGGTATATGCTTCCATTTATTTGTATCTTCTTTAATTTCTTTCTTCAATGTTATGTAGTTTTCTGAGTACAGGTCTTTTACCTCCTTGGTTAAGTTTATTCCTAGGTATTTTATTTTTCTTGTTGCTATGGTAAATTGAATTTTTCTTTCAGTTTCTATCTCTGAGTTTTTATTGTTGGTGTATAAAAATGCCTTTGATTTCTTAATATTGACTTTGTATCCTGCTATTTTCCTGAATTCACTTATTAGGTCGGGTAGTTTTTTTGTGGAGTCTATAGGGTTTTCTATGTACACTATCACATCATCTGCAAATAATGACAGTTTTACTTCCTCTTTTCCAATTTGGATGCCTTTTATTTCTCTTTCTTGTCTGATTGCTGTGGCTAGAACTTCCAAGACTATGTTGAATAGGAGTTGAGAGAGTGGACATCCTTGTCTTGTTCCTGATCTCAGGGGGAATGCTCTCAGTTTTTGCCCATTGAGTATGATGTTGGCTTCAGGTTTCTTATATATGGCCTTTATTATGTTGAGGTATGCTCCCTCTATTCCCATTTTGCTGAGCGTTTTCATCATAAATGGGTGTTGTACTTTATCAAATGCTTTCTCTGCATCTATTGATATGATCATGTGGTTTTTGTCTTTTATTTTGCTTATGTGGTGTATTACATTTATTGACTTGTGAGTATTAAAACATTCTTGCATCCCTGAGATGAATCCCACTTAATCATGGTGTATGATCTTTGTAATGTGTTGCTGGATCTGGTTTGCCAATATTTTGTTGAGGATTTTAGCATCTATGTTCATCAGCGATATTGGCCTGTAGTTTTCTTTCTTTGTTGTGTCTTGACCGGGTTTTGGGATTAGGGTAATACTGGCTTCATAGAACGAGTTTGGGAGTCTTCCCTCTTCTTGTATCTTTTGGAATAGTCTGAGGAGGATAAGAATTAGTTCTTTCCTAAATGTTTTGTAGAATTCACTTGTGAAGCCATCCGGTCCAGGGCTTTTGTGTGCTGGGAGTTTTTTAATTACTGCTTCAATTTCACTAGCTGTTATTGGTCTATTCAGACCTTCTGCTTCTTCTTGATTCAGTTTGGGAAGACTATAGGTTTCCAGAAATTTGTCTATTTCCTCTAGGTTGTCAAATTTCTTGCCATACAGTTGTTCGTAATAATTTCTTATAATCCTTTGTGTTTCTGTTGTATCAGTTGTGATTTCTCCTCTTTTGTTTCTGATTTTATTTATTTGGGTCCTCTTTTTTTCTTGATGAGCCTGGTTAAAGGCTTGTCAATTTTGTTTATCTTTTCAAAGAACCAGCTCCTACATATGTTGATCTTTTGAATTGTTAGTTTAGACTCTATGTCATTTAATTGTGCTCTGATCTTGATGATTTTCTTCCTTCTACTTGATCTGGGCATCGCTTGTTGTTCTTCCTCTAGTTCTTGTAGCTGTAGGGTTAAATTTTTTATTAGAGATTCTTCTAGCTTGTTTAGGTAGGCCTGTATTGCTATGAACTTTCCTCTCAGGACTGCTCTCGCTGTATCCCATAGGTTTTGGGTTGTTGTGTGTTCATTATTATTGGTTTCCAGAAACTTTTTGATTTCTTCCTTTATGTCGTTGTTAACCCATTCATTATTTAATAGCATGTTATTCATTCTCCATGAGTTTGAATGTTTTTGACTTTTTTCCTTGAGGTTGATTTCCAATTTTAAGCCATTGTGATCTGAGAAGATGCTTGATATAATTTCAATCCTCTTGAATTTGTTAAGGCTTGTTTTGTGTCCTACCATGTGGTCTATCTTTGAAAATGTTCCATGTGCACTTGAGAAGTATGTATATTTTGCTTCTTTGGGGTGAAAACTTCTATATATATCAACTAAGTCCATTTGATCTAGAGTGTTGTTCAGTGCCTCAATATCTTTGGTGTTTCTTTGCTTTGAAGATCTGTCCATTGTTGACAATGGGGTGTTAAAGTTCCTTATTATGAGTGTGTTGCTGTCTATATCTTTCTTGGAGTCTTTCAAAATTTTCCTTACATATTTGGGTGCTCCTAAGTTTGGTGCATATATATTTATAAGGGTTATATCTTCTTGATGGCTTTTTCCCTTAAGTATTATGAAATGTCCTTTTTTGTCTCTTTTTATGGACTTTGCTGTGAAATCTGTTTTGTCTGATATAAGTATTGCTACGCCGGCTTTTTTTTTTCATGTCCATTTGCTTGAAATACTTTTTTCCATCCCTTCACTTTCAGTCTGTGTAGATCTTTTCTTCTAAGGTGAGTCTCTTGTAGACAGCATATATGTGGGTCATTCTTTCTAATCCATTCAGCTACCCTATGTCTTTTAATTGGAGAGTTTAATCCATTTACATTTAAGGTTATTACCAATAAGTACTTATTCATTGTCATTTTCCCCCTTTGTACTCGTGTTCTTCTCTGTCTCTCTCTGTTTCTTTATCGTCTTAAAGCAGACCCTTTAGCATCTCTTGCATTGCTGGTTTGGTGGAGATGTATTCTTTTAGCCTTCTTTTGTCTTGGAAGCTCCTTATTTCACCCTCCATTTTGAATGAGAGCTTTGCTGGGTATAGTATTCTAGGTTGTAGGCTTTTGTTTTTCATTGCTTGGAATATTTTTTGTCATTCCCTTCTGGCTTGTAGTGTTTCTGCTGAGAAATCTGATGATATTCTTATTGGAGCTCCCTTGTATGTTATTAGTTGTTTTTCTCTTGCTGCTTTTAGGATCCTCTCTTTGTCTTTGAATGTTGCCATTTTAATTATGATGTGTCTTGAAGTGGGCCTGTTGGGGTTCATCTTCATTGGGACCCTCTGTGCTTCCTGGACTTGCGTGACTCTCTCCTCATGTTAGGGAAGTTTTCTGTCATTAGTTTTTCAAAGAGGTTTTCTATCCCTTGCTCTTCTTCTCCTTCTGGAATTCCTATGATACGGATATTATTACGTTTCATGTTGTCCTGCAGCTGTCTTAGAGCCTCTTCAGTCTTGTTCAGTCTTTTTTCATTTTGTTGCATTGTTTGGGAGTTTTTGTGTACATTGTCCTCCAGCTCGCTGATCCGATCTTCTGCTTCCTCTAGCCTGCTTTTAATTCCCTCTACTGTGTTCTTCAATTCAGAGATCGTATTCTTCATTTCCTCCTGGCTCTTATTGATAGCTTCTATGTCCTTTTTCATGCTCATGTAATTCTCTGTGAGTTCCTTGTAGTTTTTCTGGAGTTCCTTGTTAGTTTCCCTGGAGTTCTTTGTAGTTTCCGCTGAGCTCATTCAGCTTCTCCATAATCCATGTTTTGAATTCCGTATCTGATATTTTGCTCCCCTCTATTTCATTTAGCACTCTCTCTGGGGATTCTACCTTTCCTTTTGATGGGGGGTCGTTTCTCTGTCTCCCCATTTTTGTGATTCCTATTGTTTGTTGGTTCTTCTTAGAATGATCTGCACTTCCTGGATCTGCCTCTGGTAGTGTCAGATCATGTACCAGTCTGGGCCTAGGCAGCATGTTGGAGACTTCCAGGGATCTACTGCCTTTGTCTGTCTTCTTTAGTTGTTAATCTATTCAATCTGTGATTAGCCGTCAGGCTTAAGGACCGCGGGTGTGGCAGCTTAATTCCTTTAGGCAGGGCTTTTATTTCCCTTTAGTCTGATGCCACTTGGAGGGGAATGGTCTGTCTGCTGTACTGGGGCGGAGTCAGCACTGGCTGGTCCTGGGAGGAGGTTAGTGTAGCTTCCACTTACTCTTCCACCCTCTTGGATCTCCATCTGTGTTGTCCTTGATGTTATTTCTTTAATCTGTCTGGTTGTATTTCAGCTACTCTTTTTTTCTCTGGTTAGTTGATTGAGAATCACTCTGCCCACCTTGTCTTGAGATCTTTTGTGGAGGTGCTGCTAAAACATAATCACACAACCCAGGCAAGAAACTCACACCCTCCAATATCTCCCAGAACTACAATCTCACTATAGGTTGCAAATGAGCCCATATTAATATACTTGTGGAGATACTGGGACTCTTATTTCGTAGGAGAAACAGATAGGAGTTGTTTTAATTGAAGGAAGGGTAATTTTTGAGCTGGAAGTTGATAGAGTAATAATATTAGCAATTGGGATCAAGGTTATGTAAGACAGCAATTAACATTTACACTGCATGTTTGAAAAGGAGGAGAGGGTTACAGTGTGGAGTGAGAAAGTGGAAGTGTATAATATTAGGATTATATAATCAGTATATGCTATATGATTAGCGTGGAAGGGAGGATAGACACAACAGACATCCAGGCAGACAGACAGCCAGAAATTGAAGGAGAGGGCTGAGGAGGTTAGAAGGTAGGAAACAGATTGAGAAAGAATTTTTCAAGAATAAAAATACAAAGTAGAAAATAGCAAGACAGGAAGGTAGAGAGGAAAGAGAGAGAGAAAGTAGAGAAGAGAAGGGTAGGAGAGAGAACGAAAGAAGAAGGGGAGGGAGAAGAGGGGGGACTGGATTAAAAAATTTTTAAATTATATATTATAAAAAAGATTAGGAGATTAAAACGATATAAAATTGGAAAATAGAGAGAAAGAGAGAATATAGGAAGAGAGTAATATGAGATGGGAAAGCAAGAGGATGGGGGAGGGAAAGAACACGGAGGAAGGAAGGAAATCAAGAGGAAGAGGAGATATTAGGGAGGGAAAGATTGAAATAGAAGAGTTGACAAAAGATAGGATGAAGGAGAGAAATACAAGAGGGAGAGAAATAAGTGAGGGGATGGGGTGGAAAGAGAGAAGGGGTAAGAATGGGAGGGTGAAGGGAGAGGGGGATAGATTAGAAGTATAATTTGAATATTAAAAGATTAGAATATAAAGTGGAACAGGGAGAGAGAATACTTATAGGGAGAGAAGGAAAATAAGGGCAAGGGATGAAAGAAAAACAAATGTAGACTGAAGGGGGACAAAATAAAGAAAGAAATTTAATAAAATTGAAGGTGCTTAGCGCAGAGAAAGGAGAGAGAGAGAGGAAATGGAGGGAGGACGAGGATAGGGCGAGGGAAGGGGATTGGAAGAAGGGAATAGGAAGGAAAGGGAGAGAACTTAAAATTAAAAAATTAACAAAGAATAGGATGCAGGGGAGACATGCTAAGGGGAGAGAAGGGAGGGAAGAGGAGGGGAGAAAAGGAGAGAGAATAAGAAAGGACAGGAGGGGCAGTTAGAGAGAGAGTGAGAAATAAAAGAATGAGGATTTTAACTCAATTCAACTTTTATGCACAGTATTTGGGTATTTTTGGTTTGTTTGTTTTTTTGTTTTTCCTTCCTTCCTTCCTGAGTCTGCCCCTATTCAAAATTCTATGAGTTTCAAATCTTTTCTGGTTGGTTGGCTGGCTGTGGGAGGGTTCTGATTGATTCTGGGAATGCTAGTCTTTTATTCGTGGGCCTACCACCGCTGTGCTGTGAGCTGCATTTAGATGTCCCCTCCTGAGGCACCCTCAGCCCTCCTCAGGCTTGTCCAGCTACTCCTTCCCACTATTGGTCCAGCCTGTGCCTGTCAGTAATCACCACCCTGCCTCCAGTTGTGTCTCTATTCCCAGGCTACAGCTTCTGCTCTCTTCCCTGCCTATATGCTTGCGCACCATACCTCTCTCCCTGTCTCAAGATCGTCCCTTTGTTCTGCAGGACTCTGGCACAGTTGGTCAAAGCGCCGGGCCCAGTGGTGCTTTCCTGCCCAGGGCCTCTCCCCTAGTCTGGAGCTCTGCAGCAGCTTTCCCACGTGGGATCTTCTCCTTGCCCCAAAATTGTCTTTATTCTGAGCTACAGCTTCCGTTGGCTTCCCTGTCTATAGGCCTGCGCGCTCTATCTCTCTTCCTGCCCCAGCACCGTCCCTTTGTTCTGCAGGACTCTAGTGTGGTCAGTCAGCGCAGCGCTCTCCTACCCAGGAGTTCTCCCCAAGTCTGGAGCTCCGCAGCAGCCTTTCCCTGCGGCCCCTTCTTCCCGCCCTAAAACTATCTCCACTCTAGAACCACTACCTCCGCTCTCTTCCCTACTTACACACCCTGCGTGTCCTATTTCTCTCCTAGCCCCAAACCCGCCTTTTGTTCTGTGGGATTCTAGCGCGATTGCTGAAGGCGCCGGGGGCATGCACTTTTCTCTTGCTCAGGAGCTCTCCCCGGTCCGGAGTTCCGCAGCAGCTTTTCTGTGCGGCTGGTCTCCTTGCCCCCAAACTGTCCCTTTGTTCTGTAGGGCCCTAGCGCAAGTGCTGTGCACGCCCAGAGTGCCGAGCTTTCCGTCGGAGGTTGCACCTGAGGAGATTTCCCTCTAGACTCAGATCACACAGTTCCTCCCAGTCCTGGTTGTTCACTGTTCTCTCACTCCTCCGGCTTTTTCAGCCAAATCCTCTCCCTAACTCCCTACAAGAATTCACTTATCGGTGTGCCCCTAGCAGGGGGAGCCTCCAAGCAGCTCTCAGCTAGTGAGCTCTCTGGCTTGGTACTGCAGATGCATTAAATGACTCCGCCTGCAGTGTGTGGTAAACCCCTCCACCCCCCTCCACGCTGCTCCCACGCTCTCCTCCCTGTTCACGCTATCGGAGATCCACACTCACTCAGTCACTCCTCTCCGCATTCGTTCCTGGAGTCTCTCCTTAACAGGAGCGAGCTGAGAACACTGTCCCTACTCCGCCGCCATCTTCCCCTCCCTTGCTCTAGATCCTGTTTTCTTAAATCAAATCCCCTGAGCACAATTTAGCTGGTCCTTGATAGCTTAGGGTCACCATCCTGGCCACCAGTGGCTGTGGCAACACAGTCATTCTCTCTCAGTCTTTGCTATCCATTGTCAGTACTGCTGGCTGCTGTCCTCTGCTAGCAGCTTGACCTTCCTGCCCTACTACTTTTAGTCTGCAATAATCTAAGAAATATTCAACAGCTACATTTGTTTAAGTTGTTTGTAAAATAAGTCATTCAACTTCAAATGACTGTCTATAAGCACCTCCAGTAAAAGTATGAACTTTGTGGAAAATATTTCAGTGGCCTGAGATTTTCTCCTCTTCTTTTGAAGATTTTTGCAGTGTTCCCCGATGAGTGAGACTGACAAACACCAGGAAAATTACTAAAAGTTATTTACCAATATAAATTATCTATATGTATTATGAGGATTTTGTGTGTTGACATACTATTTACTTTCCAAGAACATTAAAAAAGACAATACAGAAACCGATGAAGAAGGAAGTGTGAATTATATATGTGTAAATTTTATAAATCTACATTACCATCCCTGTCAATACAATCATTGACAGTTAAGTAGTAGAACCCTGACCCCATCATACAGAAGAAAACATTGACCCAACAGAAAAAACAAGTTAATTCATTTTCATTTTCTTCCCACACTTTCAGGCTAAGAGCACTTCTTACCTAAATGAACTATCCAACCACATGCTTCAGAATATTGGAAGGAGCATCATATTGAAATGGTTCAAGGACTGGTAATAGGTGAATTTTTATAAGATATTCTTTATTGCTTTTTTATCCTATTGAAATACAAAGCAAATACATACTAAAGTAAGCAATCAATGAAAGCTTGACAAAAATTCATGTCTCATGTTCTTGGAATCTGAAAATAAAATCAATTTCCTGGTCTAAGCTGCAGTTGTTCATTTTTTAAATAGTTGTCAGAAAAATTCCTTCTATTTTTCATTGGTTTTATCATAGAGCACTGTGCCAGTTATCTTTGTGTCAAATTTTTAAATGTATAGTATATTATTGAGCTCTTAAAATACCTATGAGGAAGTTAAAATTATGACTTATAAAGCTATAGACTATAAATTAATATGTATTATGTTTTATTGGTGTAAAAATTTGTGTATATGACACTGTAACACAACAAATGAGAAAATATTTAGTTTACTGTAGGAAACCATTATTGGGCATTCTATGTTCTCCAAAGGGCTTCATGGCTTCTAGGTATGTAGTCAGAATTATTCTACTGTGTGCATTAATGAAAGAGCATTTGCAGATATGCTGCTATAGATCACAGATAGAAACTTCCCCACTCACAGATAGAATCAAAACAGAATCTACTCAACTGCAGAGGAAAGCTCAATAATTGGGAGTGTATCACCCACAAGCAAAAGAATAGGTACCCACAGGTACCTTTCCCACTTTCCCCCAATACTCTGTATTTCATGGTGACACCACGTGGTGCTGTTCCCCTGCCAAAACTGTAGCTGAAGAAGGGCTCTGATGTGACTGCAGCACATTCCTGAAGCCATTTCTAAGGCCATGGCTGGTTGTGATTCTGTTTCTTTGTGTTAAAGCTGGCCCCCTTCACTTTGGAAGGCTTCACAATTGAATTTATCTACAGCTGTTTTCCACTAGAAAATCACATCTGCTTATATGTACAGGGGTGAGTGAAAACAATCTTATTTAAAATCAAAATTTGTTTTCTGTTCACATATATTCTACAAGTAAATTCTTTCCAGAGATATAAGTTTATGCACTTTCGGGAAATTTATGAGAACTCCTTGACCAAAAGAGTTCCAGTAAGTCAGCTTTGAAAATACTAATACATATAAAATTTACCAAAGGAATAGTATATCATAAAGTATCTATATACTATATATAATTTACAAATACAATGATATACCAAACTGTTTATATAGCATATAAAATATGTGTAAAACCTCTAAATGAAGGAAATACAAAAATCTTTTCTCAAGAATACAAAATAAAGTTAATTTTTACACATTTACATATCCCGTAGGGAGAATATTATTTTTTGTAAGGTTAAAATAACTTCCAATACAGTTTTAAAATATAACCAAAATTATAGAAAGGGAGGAGCAAATGAAACAGCCCCCCAAGTGGAATGACCTATTAGAATTAACCAATGGTAAAGTACTTTCTTGAATAGAAGTCTTCTTTCTACTCCTTTCTAGGATTATTTTACAGAGTACTAGGGGAAATAAAATCTCTGCTATGTTAGAATTAATTTGGTGCTTTGTCAAAATACCATCTGCTAAAAATACTATCCTTTTCACATTAAATTGCCTTGGTATCTTTGTGAAAAATCAATTGACCAAAAAAAAAAAAATCTATTTCAGATTTTCAATAAAGTTACACTGATATATATGTCTTTCTGAAAATATTTACTACACTATCTTTATTGCTGTAACTTTGAGTAAGTTTTGAAATTAGGCAGTGTAAGTCCTTCCTTTTCAAGATTGTTTTGGATAGTCTGGTCTTTCGTATTTCCATGTGAATTTTAGAATCAGCTTTTCAAGGTGGTGGAGGGGAGCCAGCTGGGATTTTTGATAGATTGTGTTGAATACATAGATCAATTTGGGGAATATTGCCATCTTAATAATATTGAATCTTCCAATCCGTGAATATGGAATGTCTCTCCATTCAGATTTTCTTTAAATATTTTCAGCAATGTTTTGTAGTTTTCAGTGTACAAGGCATATACTTCTTTTGTTATATTTATTCCTAAGTAATATGTTCTTTTTGATGCTATTGTGAATAAAACTATTTTTTAATTTTATATTTTAATAGATCATTATTAGCAAAATATAAAAAATGATTTTTATGTTTTGATCTTATATCCTCTAACTTTGTTGAACTCTTATTCATTCTAGGATTTGTGTGTGTGTGTGTGTGTGTGTGTGTGTTCCATGGGGTTTTCTATGTACATTATCATGTCATATGTTGAATTTAAAATTTGGTAGTCTTTAGTAAATGTGCCTATGTTAGCAAAATGAAATCGTTCTTACACCTTCATACTGTGATTGAAAAGAAATTATAGGAGGTCAATAAACCCTTTTATTTAGTTAACTCAGTAAATCAAGTAATATCTTACTTTGAACTAATGAATAACAGATTATGAATTTTTCTAATTATCATTGCATTTAGTAATTAGTGTTTATCCTTAGACATACCTAATATGCGATCATGTCAGAGGAGGAGTCATGGGCTATCTATTTAGGACAATTTGAGGTTGAGTCTGATTTTCCTATGAACTAGCATAGCATCTACAGTTCTATATTCATTTATTCACACTGACTGAAGCTGTTGTAAAACCGCAATAAGTGATTAGAAACACTATATTTTACCTCTTAGTAAGATACATAAGAATAGTAATTAAGAAAATAAAATTGTCAATACAAACACTTGATACCATTTTAATTGTTTTTCACAAAAAAATGAGAGGAATAATAGAAATTATTCATTATTGATTTGCTTAATGTATTTTTTAACTGTTTAAAATTAAAAAATGTTTCTTATTCAAAAGTTAATTTTGTTCTGAAAGCATTCTGGCCCAAAGAGTTATAAGGAAAGGGGAACATAGGAATACATTTTGTTTCCTTAGGTTAGGCAAAGCCTTCTTAGGTATGGCTCCAATTACACAAGCAACAAAAGAAAAAATATATAAATTAAATCTTATTAAAATTTAAAAGTGTTTTGCTGTAAATGATGACATCAAGAAAGTGATAATAAAATCTACAGATTGGGAGAAAATACCCTTACAACTCAAAAATAGCATAAATTTTAAATGGAAAAGGGTCTGATTAGAATTTTCTCCAAAAAATATATATGAATAACTGATAAGCAAGTGAAAATATTTTCAATATCATTAACCATCAGGGAAATAGAAATCAAAACCACAATGAGATATCAGTTTAGACTCACTAAGTGGGTATCATTAAAAAAAAAAAAACAAAGATAATAAGTGTTGGCAAGGATGTGGAAAATTGAAATTCACATACATTGCTGATGGGAATACAAAATGGTGCTCACATTGGAAAACAGTTTTGCAGTTCCTCAAAATGTTAAACAGAATTATTGTATTAGCTAGCAATATACTAGCAAGTATCTACCCAAGAGAAATGAAAACAGTCCACACAAAGCCTTGTACAATAATGTTCATAGCAGCATTATTCATAACAGACAAAGAGCAGAAACAACCCAATTGGTAAATGGCTAAACAAACACAGTACAGTACGATAGCATTTGACAATAAAAAAGAACAAAATATCAATATATGCCATATGAGAATGAGCCTTGAAATTTATGCTAAGTGAAAGAAGCCAGGAACAAAGGGCCACATGTATTGTATGAGTCCATTTAAATTAAATGTCCAGAAGAGACAAACAGAGAAAGTAAATTAATGGTTGCTTGGGAATAGGTAGAGAAGATATGAAGTGATGGCTAATGAGGGGATTAAAATGTTCCTAAATTAGATTGTGGTGTGCCTGCACAATTCTGAATATACTGAAAGCCAACGAATTGTACACTTTAAACGGGTAAATTATATGGTATATAAATTAGATTTCAACAAGTCTGCTTTAAAAAGTTAAATGGTACACAATAAATCAAATAATTATCTTAAAAAGTTTTATAACTAAGGTAATATAATGAACTTATTCAAATGCCAAAGCTAACATGGAACATAGGATGTCTCTAATCAATACAAATAAAAATGCAATTGCTTGAATATTTAAAAAATGTATGTAGGTAAGCTTATTAAATAAAAAATGTATTTTGTTCAGTTTTTAATATGGTATTTGAAATAACATAGGCACAGGCAGGTAATAAAACTATGTGAAAATATGAAAGAAATTCTAAAGGGCTGCTCATTGGTTCTCTTGGATTGGAATCAATTAGAGAATGTTTACAGAAACCGACATGCCTTTGGGACAAAATAAACTTCAACATAGCCTTATAATTTGAAAGCTACCACAAAGAAACAAATGAGAAATACCATTAGACAGTTCCTGAAGCTTTTGGTTGCATCTTTCCCCACTGAATAGTGTCAAATCAAACAGACTTGAACTTTCCTTCAATAACTGGTACAATCCAAGTGTCCTTTGGGAAGGAAAAGAGAATAATCAAGTCCCTATGTTAAAAAATATTTGGATGAATTTAAAGCCTTGGAAGATTGATAAAGATCCCACTTTTTAATTAACTACCCAGTGTATTTCCTGAAAGTAAATATTGTATCAAATGTAGGCAGAAGGAACCTTAACTTCATTAGCAAACCTAAATGTTTTACTAAAGTCACCTTTGTTAAAAAAAACAACAGAAAAAATTATTCTTACTTTTACTCCAGTGATAATTATATAATATCATAACAATTCATTAAAAACTAAGTTATATAAACTTGGTAGTATATAAAAAGTATACAGAATGGGCAAAAGAAGGTTTACAGTTGTAAGTAAGTGAAATACACAAAGTTTATTCTTGTATTAATATTTATTAATTATTGTATTATTTATCTGTATTACAACTGCAAATCTGCTTTTGCCCACTCCTGTACAGTGCTACATAAGAGAGTACTTGCAAGGGTTTCTCAGCTATAATTACTGTCAACTCCCCACTATTAATTTTTCATGCTCTAGCTCACATATTCCTTTATTTCCAAAACTTACAGGAAAATAGAAGCTATTAAATGCAGAAATCTGAAAGTGATAGAGTATCTGATAATGTATTTGTTGACAATCTAGAAGTTGAACATAATTACTATTATAGCCTGGGCAGCACAGCTTATGCCTAAGAAACCCTGCAGAGGAGACAGGTCACTGGAACACTAGAAGAGGCAGGAAGATGAGAACTGAGGAAGAGGGAAGAGGGAGGAGGAAAAAAGAGGAATTGGGGGGATAGGGGAGGGAAGTGGGAGGAAGAAAAGACAATAATGATAATGGGTTAAAGAAGTTTGAGGCCAAAGAAGACTATATATATAGGTTAAAATTACATGTATGTAAATAAGCTGTCCTGAACAATTCAAAACTGAAAATGGGGTAGCGAGTTTTCAACCAGAAAGTCAAAGAATCACAGAATTCTTAAATGGGAAAAGACCTTAGCACATTGTCAATCTTATTTGTCCTACCAAGCATTGCCAAGGAATGCAGTTAACGTTGGAGAAATATAAGGGAAACCCCAAATCTACCAAATCATTGCTTTGATTTAGAAAATCTTATTTAAAAAACAACAAAAAACATTAATCTTAGAAATTAACTTCACTCAATGAATTTGTAGAGAAATAATATGTAAAAATACCCAAATATACTTAAATTTAATTTTATAAAATTTATAAATGTATAAATATATAATTAAATAAATGATTCACTATATATAACTTTGATAATCCCTGAACTGTACAAGTCTAATAAACTTCCTGACTCGTTGTATAATCTAAAGTTACTTCAGCAAATGTGTTTGTTTTCTTATATGTTAATTTATTGTTTTAGTTAAAATGTAAATATAATTTTACTGTTGTTAATTTTACTTTGAATTATTGACTTTTCAGTGCACTTCCTTTAATCCAAGTCAGTTCTGAGAGCTGTTTTCAAAAAGTTACATGTTTTCCTAATAAGGTAGTATCCTGAGAAACATTTTCTTTCTTTGAAATTCTATAATTATTAAACAACCTATCCTGCTTTATATTCATGTTTTGTGAAGAATTTTGGTAGCTAATAATATTTTCTTTCAAAAAGCTGGATTTTTTTAAATGCATATTTTTAAATGTTTAATTTTGTAAATGGTATGGACATTTTTCTTTTAAGGAACAAATTTAAGACACGTAATTAAAAGACCTGACAAACTTGGAGTTAGGAGAGGTAAACCATGGCTTCAAGAACACCTCCTGCCCAGTTATATTATACATTTGAAAACATCTTAAATTCATTTGGACTCAATATTTTAATGTAAGATGAGCTAAAGTTCTCTCCAGCTAATTTTAACTCCAAAGTTCTACTATTCTTCAATTCCAGCCCTATAAAAAAGTCAGCAAGAATGTAGAAGGCAACAACCAGATATTTATTTTACAAACAACTTTGCACCTGCAGAAAACTTTCTTTGAAATATATCACAGATTTTTAGAGACATGGGTAACCGGTTTTCAAAGAAGGGTCTCCTTGGTTCTGATGAATTTGTGTTTCTTGACCTCTAAAAGCAATATTGTCCATAATGAAAATTAAAACATTTTAAATTATATATTTTTAAGAGTGAGTCAAAAATCTAACAAACCTTCACAAAACAGTAAGAATTAAACACTTTAAAAAACAATCATTAAAATGACCATTCTACCCAAAGCAATCTATACAGCCAATGAAATTCCTATTAAAATAGCAATGGCATACTTCATAAAACTAGAATAAATATTCCAAAAATTTATATAGAGCCATAAAAGACCCCAGATAGCCTCATCAATCTCACAGAAGAAGAACAAAGCTGGAGGTATCACAACTGATATTAAACAATACTATAAGGCCACTGTAATAAAAACAGCTTGGTACTGGCACAAGAACAATCATATAGATCAATGGAAAAGAACAGAATGCCCAGGAATAAATCCACACCTGCAGGAGCAATTGATATTTGACAAAGGTGGCTAGAACATACAATGGAGTAAATACAGCCTCTTCAATAAATGATGTTGGGAAAACTAGACTGGTACATGCAAAAATATAAAATTTGACCACCAATTTACACCACACACAAAAATAAACTCAGAATGGATAAAAGGCTTAAACATAAGTCACAAATCCATAAAAATTATAGAAGAAAACATAGGTAGTAAAATCTCAGTCAATGTAGAAATACTTTTACCAATATATCTCCTAAGGCACTGGAAACAAAGCAGAAAATAAACAAATGGGACTACATCAAATTAAAAAGCTTCTGTACAGCTAAAGAAACCATCAGCAACATGAGAACATTTTCACCAGTGATATCATTGACAAGGGAGTAATCTTCAAAATACACAAAGAACTAATACAACTCTATATCAGGAAGACAACCCAATTAAGAAATGGGCAAAAGAGACTTCCAGTCAAGATGGAGGCATAGGTAGACACACGTTGCCTCCTCATGCAACCATAGAAAGAATTACAGCCAGATCTAAAAAACAAATACCCTGCCCCCCCCAAAAAAAGACAGTGTCTTATATTAATTTTTGCTCCTAAAGATGCGCTAGGTCTTATTTTCAGGGGATGTTCTATTTTTCCATGAACAAGAATTTGCATTTATTGTTGAACAAAAAAAATCAACATTTATTAATATACTGTAGTCATGTGATCACAAACATCAGCATAACCAGCCAAACTCTGAATTCCATCAAGAATTTAGGGGGAGCTGTAGCAATGACTGCCACTAGGTCTTATTTTCAGGGGAGGCCTTATATTTCTAAGCTTGAAAAAAATTTCACTAGGTCTTATTTTCGGGGAAACATGGTAGCAACCAGAACCATCAAAAAATTGAGCTATATGAAAGTCTGACAACCAAGGATTTAAAGAAGTCACATTAATCCAGATGGGTATGAGGGGCAGAGTCACGAAGACAGAGCAGAGAGGTGGTGTGGCTCAGACAAGTGGCGGTGGTGGTGGAATAGACAGTCCCACATTCATGTGTGGTGGATAAAAATCTGGAGGGATACGCTGGGAGTAAGCAATCTCAGCCCCAGGCCAGACCACACAGCCCAGGGTTCCAGCCCTGGGGAGATAAATCCCCATTACCGCTGGCTGTAAAGACCAGTGAGGTTGGGGTAGCAGAAGAAACTGCCAGATTTTCACCACCTAAAGGGCCTGGATGGTCTTATAATGTACATAAACCCCAGACAACTGCAAGGGCATACAGGAAATGGGTGAAGTGACTAGAAATGGGGTGAGTACCAGGCAAATTGCCAGAAGCCAGGTAGCAGCACTGTCCCCTCTCTCAGCCCCCCACCATGAACAGAGCCACAAAGTGGTGAATTGGGTGGCCCCACCTTTGCAATTACCTAAGGCTCCACCCCACACAATTTACAAGTGCCTTTTCTACATAGACCACATTACTAAGACAGGGAATAAAAGCAGCTCTACCTAATACACAGAAACAAACACAAGGAGGCTACCAAATTGGGGAGGCAAAGAAATATGGCCCAAATGAAAGAATAGAACAAAACCCGAGAGAAAAAAATTAAAGGAAACAGAGATAGCCAACCTATCAGATACAGAGTTCAAAACACTGGTGATCAGGACTGATAGAGTACAGCAAAAAATAAAGGAAGAAATGAAGGTTACACAAAGTGAAATAAAGAAAAATATACAGGGAACAAAAAGTAATGGCCTTAATATGATCTTCTGGTTCTTCTGACGAGCAGATTGACAACTGGGGCACACCCTGCAAAGTTAATCAAAAGAGCAAGTGTTAGGAATCTAGAGCAGGATTAAAGAGTCCTCAATGTCTCTCAAACATTAGAAGAAATCATTTTGACCTTAATCCTTTTTTCCCTAGGTGGTTCAATAAATGAGCATATCATGGGGGCTATCAGTTTTTCAATTCAATAAAATGACTAGAACTAACTTACCTTAATTATCTGTTCCAATCCAGCTAAACCAAAACTATCTCTGCTAGTATTTTCTCCCCACGTAGAGAGGCATTTAACCAAACAACAGATGCCACAGATCAATACATAGGCAAAATCAGATTCTACTGTGACACTTTAAAATGCTTAGATTTTAAAATATTTATTTTCCTTTGTTAAAAAAAGTTAATTTAGAATCCTTTACAATCACCTTTTCACTAAGCATAATAGATCTGATGACAAAATAACTACTATAGATTTAAAATTCCATGAATAAGGTGAGCCAGAATTTTATTTAAGTAATTTTTAGATTAAATATATTCACTAAAACCTTTCTTGAAATAGTAAATAAAATTAAATTAATTTTGGCCTACTTTAAATGATAGTTTTGCCCATTTTAATGATTTAATGTTAAAGTAGAAGTGATTACTTTTGTCACACAGATAGCATGTGATTATATTTTGCATTTTAGGCTTCAGTTTTATCTAAATAATCAAAACATATTTAACTAACAGGCCTCAAATATACCACAGTTTCTATATCTAAGGAAGAATCAAATAGCCAAATCAGATTATAATTCTAGATTCAGTATAGGAACAATTTTCTAACTAATTTGAGACTATAATAATTATCATCTTAAATTTAGTACCACAAAAGTCAATGTCACATTGTCATGCTATATCATAGCAAAAACCAAATGATCATATACGCTTTTCCCCCCCTATACTGTCACAGACTCCGGCCAGTGGTGTCTGCAGCATTGTGGATGAAGGCGAATAAATTCACATGGACTCTATGAATTCTGTGGAGAAAAGGGACAGAACGACCACTCTGTAGGTGAGAGAGTTTCCTGACCCTTGCCTGGACAGGCTTTTATTGCTTTCAGAGTGGATTACCTTAAAAAAAGCCTTGCTAAAGGCAAGGTCACTTTGGATGATTATTCCTTACAGAAAAGAATGTCATGCATACAAGGGAGTGATAAGGATGGGTGGGCTAGTGATATCCTGTCCTTAAAACAGCTCAGAATAGTCCTCAAAAAGTACTTTTAAATTGTACATTAAACATTTATTGTTTCCAATTCAGGGTGAGGGAGTTTTAGCAAAGGCAAGCTCCAAAGCAGCCTAGATACAATGAAGGCCTGATTCCCACAGGAAAGCTGATCTGCAGGGCTGGTTCCTGTGTACCGCCTTGCACCTGTCAGTTTTCCAAACCAGGGCTGAGCTACATTCACCATTGCCACGCAGACCGGTTCCCTATACTGTATCTGTAAATTTGGTTATTAAGACCAGTTTCCTAAAGAGAGCTGCCATATTTCTTCATTGGCTTCTTTTTTCCAACTAAAAATGTTTTTCTGCCCATATAAAAGGTAAGACCTGTCTTCAGAATGAGGCAACTTTCCAAAAAGTCCATACTCTGGGACATATCAAGACCGAAGAAGGAGGAAAAGAAGTCAGTCTTCCCCACCCCATCCTCCAAACTCTGATTTACTGGCCTCAGCAGCAAATGAGATAAGAAACATGAATGTGCTTTGAAAATGATAAAATATTATTTAAATGTGAAGTACTGTTATTAGTCTTTATAGTACTATGTAGTAAAAACAAAGAATGACACAGTAATATGTGGTTTGCCTAAAACTGCTGCTGCCACCTTGATCTTCAATTAAGTGGGAGAAAACTAGGTGGGAGAGGCCAGCAGCAACCCTAGACCAAAGGAGAGAAGCACCTCCTGGTTAGTTTTGGGAGGAAAATATAGGAAGCAAAAGCAATTACTATTTCTTTCATCATTCTTCCTATGTGTAAGCTTTCTGACAATCCACAAGAGAACTAAGAATCAAAAATCCCAGTAATATCCCCATAGTGACCTTTCAGAAAGCAGGACTACTGTTCTAGTCTCTATAATAGTCTTTGGTAATAGAAGAACAAAAAGAAACATGTAGGATAAAAAGTAAGTAAAGCCAAGAATTATCAAGGAATAGGTAGAAAATGAAGATCTGAGGCTCCTTTTTATTCTGAGGATTACCAAGGGATAAAAAAAAATCCACACTTCTGTTTAACATACAGCAGCAGGTTTTCTATGATGATAAGAAACCCACACCCTAGAGGGTGCCAAAGACACTGTAAGCACACAGCCTTGAAGCGTTCTTCAGGACATCAATATTTATACATTCAATCAATATTTTTGAGCACCTACTATGTGTCAGAGTTACACGTATGGTGAGTTAATATCAAGTTGTAAATTGAGATGAGGCCCAATTCCTGTAGCAAGGACATAAAACATTGCCATCTGACATATGCTCTGAATTGCCCCCATCTAAAAGAGAAATGAGTTCATGAAAGCTGATGGAAAGTAGATAAAAGGGATGTCCTAGCCATTGTCATCTATCCAGATGACAGGAAAGGGGAAAATGACTGCTGGGCATGTAATTTAAATAGTTGTCTTTAATCAAAGTATGCTTTACATGTTTGTAAATATATACAGTCAATCCTTCAGAATACAAATACACTGAATACTATATTTCAGTACATGTAATACTAATACTCAGAGGTATTGATAGTTATCCCCTTTATTAGGACTAATATTATTAGTCCTAATAGCCAAAATCCCCTGGCTGGTTTGGCTCAGTGGATTGAGCGTTGGCCTGCGAGCTAAGTGTCGCTGGTTCGATCTTCCAGTCAGGGCACATCAGAGAAGGAAAACTCTGACTCCAAAAAACCTCCGCTGCCTTGCGGCATACCTCTTCAGGGGAAAGGCTAAGGGAGTAAACCCCGACAGAAAATCCGGAGCCGGAGTCCCGAAGGCGGTTTGACGTTGTAGTCAACACCGGCAACTCCTGCGGCGCACCTGAAGCCAAGCTGTATTGACTCCGTCTTTCTCTTGGACCCTTCAGCTGCGAAGAGAGGGGGGGTCTGCTGCATGGGCAACAGCAGACCCTCCATATCACCCTGCCCAGGCTCTGTAGCTTCAGCTTCACTGGAGAGGACACTCCAGCGTCATCGCAAGATGTCGATTTAACACGGGAGGAGACAGATACCGTGTCACTCCCGAGTCGGACTGCACAGCCATTCTCGGTGGTGCATAGACTCTTAAGAAGCTACACCATCGTCTCTGGAGACGGACGGCTGCCGACGACGGATGATAGTTGTAGATATTAAATACTGAGTAAAACTTTTAACTGTCTACAAAGTAAACCTTACTTCAAGCATTGCTTTCAGAAACTTACTAAAAAGTCTTGAAAATAAGCTGAAGAATTTTTCAGGTTTCTTTCACTCTGGTTAGTTATATTTTATAATCTGTGGGAGAGTTTTACTATAGCTCTGTCTTGGAATTTTTCACTACAATAACTAGAAGAAAACCAAGCAAGAACATACCTTGGAAATGATCATTGCCATTGCCAGATTCTCAGAATGAAGCACCACATAACCAAGCATCATGATGCCAGGCAGCCTTATGTTTCCTTTGCAAGACCCAGTGCAAGCAATCACAACAGCGGCTCCTCCTGTGTTAACTATCAACTGTGCAAGCTAAGGGAAAGGAAGGAGCACTAGGTAATTGTGACCAAAAAGCATAAGAAAATCTTTAAATAGTACTTTAGTATTGCCAAACGTTTTTACTTAGGACATAAAAACACCTGGTGAAATTTGAAATATGATTTAGTGAAATTACTATACTATTAAAGAAATCCTATTTTGAATGTACAAGTACACTCACTATGTGGAGCTTACCCTGTGCTTCAATTTTTCATGCATCGATGGCACAACTTTTATCCCTATTCTAATGGATGTCAAAATTTCTCACTTAGACACCAAGCTGAGGGCTAGTTCATAACTAGCTAACTATTGAAAGCCCCAGTCACAACATATGAGTATAAAGCAGATTAATCATTGAATGCTGAACGACGATGTCAAACTTGAATTATTCTAGCCTAATTATCCCCCCTTTGCAAACAATGATTACTAACTGATTACACTTCAATCACAAAAATTTCAGCCAAGTAAAGATATTAGGTGAAATAAAGAATTTAAACTTGAGTAAAATGAAATTGATATTTAACTTGAGTAAAATGAAATTGATTAGTCAAAATAGACACAGGAAAAGATACAGCTTTGAATCCACCCAGGCTGGCTTCATCTCTATTCCTTTAGCATCTAAGAACTTAGAGCAGGAACCACGATGTAAGAGCAGCTACTAGAGCAGTTACACTGGGCTGGGGGCCTGGTGGTCCCTCCCACCCTGGAACTGTACAAACTCTCATTACTTTCAGCTGACCTGAAATGACAAGAATGGTAAAGGTCTATGGTCCCCACAATCTAGAAATGGAAAGCAGGAAATGATTAAAAACTGAGATTTCTGTCTCAAACTCCAATGATATAACCCAGTGGGGTTCTCAACAAGGAATACTTTTGTTGTCTGGGAAACATTCGGCAATATGTGGGGACACTCTTGATTATCATGATGTGGGAAGAGGTGCTACAAGCAGGGGCCAAGTATGCTCCTAAATATCTATCCTGCAGTGCACAGGACAGTACCCCACAACAAAGGATTATCTAGACCAAAATGTCCATAGTGCTCAGAATGAGAAACCCTGACCTAACCAAATAATGTGGCACAGCAGCTTGGCCTTTTATACAAACTGATGTTTTAATTAACAGTGAAAACTAACTAATATTATTGTAGTTAAAGCTTTTTTTAAAAAATTTACCTTGGGTGTATATTTTGCAATCTCTCTAAAATTAAAGTGGAAGCATTTTTCTTTACATATTCATCTTTGTCATTCAGGCAAATGAGTACAACCACCATTTGTGCCAGATCCACGAAATGTTTTGCAGTCTGACTGAGAGCTGAAAGGACCTCATGCTGTCAAGCAAAAACCAAAATAAAGCTTACTTAGGGTCCACTGCAAAGTTCAGGTGTAATTTAAACAGCTTTATACACAATCCAATTCATTTATAAAAAGAAAAAATAATTACATGTCCAAATAACCCAAGATTTCTGAGTCCTGAGATATTCATATCCTAGTCTTATACCTAAATACTCAATTTCTTAAATCCCCTCATTTCCAAATTAAATGTCTTAGTGCTCTATAGACTATTTTAACCTCTATTGCACTTCCAGTCAAGATGAAAGTGTAGGTAGACATGCTTCACCTCCTTGAGCAACTATAGGAAGGATTACAACTAATGTAAAAACAAAAATCACCCAGAACTTCCAGAAGATCAAACTATATGGAAGTTCAACAACCAAGGATTTAAAGAAGCCATAGTCATCCAGACAGGTAGGAGGGGTAGATACAGGGAGCCAGGGCAGAGAGGACACAGTGCGGTGGCAATGAGGCAGCAGCAGCTAGGGAAAGGGTAGTCTGAATTTTACATGTGGTGGATTGAGCGATCCCAGTCCCAGGCCAGACCATGCAGCCCAGGGTTCCAGCACCAGGAAAATAAAGCCTCATAAATTCTGGCTGTAAAAAGCAGTGAGTGTTGGGGCAGAAGAAAAAACTGCCAATTTCTCAGGAGAACCACCACCAGCACAAGAGCTAGAGGAGTGCCAGTCACATACGGGAAGGGGGTGAAGTGACTGGAAAGGGGGCAAGTGCTGAGCAAGCATCCAACAGCCAAGTAGCCACTTTGCTCCCTCTCCAACCCTTCCCCCACATACAGAGCCACAAAGCAGTGAAGCAGGTTGCCCCATACAAATACTTAAGGCTCTGCCCCATACAACATAACAGGTGTGCCAAGACAGGGAGTCAAAGTAGCTCTACCTAATACACAGAAACAAACACAGGGAGGCTGCCAAATTGAGAAAACAAAGAAATATGCCCCAAATTAAAGAACAGGAAAAAAACCCAGAAAAATAACTAAACAAAATGGAGATAGCCAATATATCAGATGCAGAGTTCAAAACACCAGTGATCAGGATGCTCAGAGAACACATTGAATATGGCAAAAACATAAAGGAAGAAATGAACGCTACACTAAGTGAAATAAAGAAAAATCCACAGGGAACCAACATTGAAGGGAAGGGAGCCAGGTTCAAATCAACAATTTGGAATGTAAGGAAGAAATAAACAGTCAACTAGAACAGAATGAAGAAACAGGAATTTGAAAAAATGAGGCAAGAATAAGAAGACTCTGGGACATCTCCAAAAGTGCCAACATCCGAATCACAGTGGTGCCATAAAGAGAAGAGGAGGAACAAGAAATCGAAAACTTATTTAAAAAAATAACGAAAGAAAATTTCCCTAATTTGGTGAATGAAGTAGACATACAAGTCCAGGAAGCACAAAGAGTTCCAAACACATTGAACCCAAAGAGGACCACATTAAGACACATCATAATTAAAATGTCAAAGGTAAAGAGAGAATCTTAAAAGCAGCAAGAGAAAAGCAGAGCATTACCTACAAAGGAGTTCCCATAAGATTATCAGCTTATTTCTCAAAGGAAACTTTGCAGGAAAGAAGGGACTAGCAAGAAGCATTCAAAGTGATGAAAAGCAAGAACCTACAACTTAGATTACTGTATCCAGCAAAGCTATCATTTATAATTGAAGGGCAGATAAAGTGCTTTCCAGACAACATAAAGCTAAAGGAATTCATCATCACCAAGCCATTATTATGTGTAATGTTAATGGGACTTATTTAAGAAAAAGATCAAAACTATGAACATAAAATGGCAACAAGTTCACAACTATCAACAAATGAATCTAAAAAACAAAACAAACTGAGCAAACAACTAGAACAGGAATAGAATCATAGATATGGAGATCACTTGGGGGGTTATCAGTGGGGAGGGGGAAGGGGAAGAATGCAGGAAGAGGTATAGGGATTAAGGAGCATAATTGGTAGGTACAAAATAGACAGGGGGGAATGTTAAGAATAGTATAGGAAATGGAGAAGCCAAAAAACTTATAATCACAACCAATGGACATGAACTGAGGAGGGGATTGCTGGAGGGAAGGAGTGTACCAGATGGAGGGGGACAAAGAGGGAAAAATTCAGACAACTGTAATAGCATAATCAACAAAATACACTTTAAAAAATAAATAAACCTCTATTGCAGATGAGCAAAGAATATGAGCTTTGTATAAATCCTATCTCTTAATTATGCAATACTTAAATTGTCATTTTACAATACATGTGGTAATATAGTACAAAAAAAAAGGTCAGGCAGAACTAACACCTTATTTTTGGCATGATGCTGATAACATTTCAAGGAACTTTCCATTGCTTAGTTAACATTAACAATTTAAAACCTTATAGGACATATTAATTAGTGACAATTAACTGAAAATTATATTTTAGAAAGCCATAAAAAAGACAAATATAAATATGAAAATTTTCATAAGAAATTTAAATATAATAGTGGTGAGCTAGAAACCCTTTCGGTACTTTCCCACCCTCAGATTCAATTATGTGATTCTTTATTTTAGTGATTAATGTTAATACTGATGCTACTTCTAATTTTTAGCATTGCACATATTTTTCCTAGTCATGTCTTTATTGTCTAATTCTTACAGGATAATTAAAAGATCAAATACAAAATATAGTCACATCTGTTTTCAATGATAATTTATAAATTATTTCTGAAAATATAATGTTAATCAATATGCATTTCAATTTTCTTAGATTAACAGAAGTCTGTTTGCTTTTTTTATTTTTAAATACCTTCAATTGAGCATCAGGGTACAGCATCATCTGGGCTAAGTGAGCAATAGGTCCTGCATCCACTACTGTCTCTGCTAACTCTGGAGAATGCTTTGAAATATCAGTGAGGACTGAAGCAGCCATCCTTTTCAAAGCAATTTCTGGCTCCTGGATACAGAGTACTAAAAGAGGAACTGCTCCCGCATCCACCACAGCTTGTGACAGTTCTGTGGGTCCAAGAAAAGTAATTAAGTGAGTATGGGTGACTGACCCTTGTGCAAGCCATTTTTCACCCTGACAGATACAGCAAAGAAAAAAAGGGGAGGGTGTACTTCAATGTCTCGACATCTGCATTTCAAATCAGCCTTCCTGGTTTCATAAACCATGTGGACCAATCCTGAGCTGAAAAGAATACAGGTCAATAGATGGACCTCCATTTACATGAACACATTTGAGGTAGATTAGGCTGAAATGGCTTGTTATTCTTTTTTTTTTTTTTTAAGAGAGTAAGCAGATGTCAGCTGTTTAAGCTCTGACAATTCTGTACTTCTCAATAGACAAGCATTTTATGCGTGGTTTACAATAACAGAGAAAATTAAAGTACCAAAAATTTACCAACCATGTTAATTAGGCAGTATTTTGTACTATTTACATGAGTAAACATTAACATGAATCTTGTGCTAACAATGTCGATTTTTAAGTCTCCTTCATCTCATAGTATTTTTTAAAAATGTTTTAAAACTGTATACAAAATAAAAAGATGCATTTCTATTGTACTCATAAAAAAATTTTCAAAACAAGATCTGTGACTAAACAGCATACTTTAATATATATAAATGTTAATGTTTAGATAAAGGAATAAATTTATCTTAACCATTTTACTTGTCAGAAAGAAACATCTTTTGAGTAGACACATTGATTTACTTGTGTGTCCAAGAATAACAGCTATAAAAATAACACATTTAAAATTTTAGATACGAGAGACAGTCAGGCAGACCCATATAATCTATATGTAAAAATGTTTTTTGAGAAACATAAAGCACAATACATAAGTTACAAGATTCTACTTTCATTGTATTCATGGCCTCCCTTAATGGATCACATATAGTCATATCTATAATTTCTTTCAAAATATGTCCTCATTTTCCCACATTTGTAATGCCCTGACAATTTGTGTCTTAATAGCCAAGCTATCAATCAGCATATCACTTAAAGTTTTTAAAGAAAATATGGTGCTTAATTTTTCAAAAGATAGGTAATAAATATCACATTTTCTAAAAGGAAATAATGTTAGAAAATACAGGTTAGCATGCAATATTTGTTTTCCTTAAATTATTATAATTATCTTAGAAGTCCCAATATTGTATAAACAATTCATTCATTCTTTCATTAAACAAGTATTAATGGAAGGCTATTATGTGCCAGAGTCTTTCAACTCTAGTGCAGATGACAGACTTCTATAAATTAACACTACATTGATTAGCAGATATGTTTCAACTTTTTAAATCTAGTGTAAAATATGAAATACAATGGAAAGTTAATATGTAATCAAGAACCAGAGGCAGATAAGAGAAAAATGATTTTTGAAAGAAAAAAAAGTCAACAGCAGCAACAGATTAGAATATCAACCTAGCACTGTAGCAATTCCTAGAAGCATCTCTGTGATTCTGTTGCAGTTGCCTAAAGACCAATAAGACATTGTCCTTTATAAGATTACAAAGGGTCCTAATATTTGAGGGGGGGGGGATAGTTAATTTTTATGAACCAGGGGTATGGACTTGGGGGGGATTGCTGGGGACGGGGGGTGCTGGGTGGAGGGGAACAAGGGGGAGGAAATTGGAACTGTTGTAACAATATAATCAATAAAAAACATTAAAAAAAAAAAACCAATAAGACAGCAGGTGAAACAGGTGATCACTATTTCTCTCTCCCCCACCCCACCCCACCCACCCAGAGGAAATGGAAAGAAATATAAAGCATGTTATTATATGTAATTTCTAGATATAATTTTCATGTTTTATATTAATTATTAACATGTTAATTTAATTCAGTCCAAATTATACAGGTATTGTACAAAAACATCAACTTTATATGCACATATTTAAGGGCACCTAGGATATATCTATACAATAGAATGGACATTGATTTTTAGATTTAATTTATTTGTTTTTAGAGAGAGGGAAAGGGAAGTAGAAAGAGAGAAACATCGATGTGAGAGAGATATCATTCAGCTGCCTCTTGCATGCCCCTAACTGGGGATCTGGCCCACAACCCAGGCATGTGCCCTGACTGGGAATCGAACTGCAATGCTAAGATGTGCAGGGCAGGGCTCAATCCATTGAGTCACACAAGCCAGGGTGTGGACTGACACATTTTGCTTTGAAAGAGTATAAGGATTAGTGCATCTAATTATGTATTTTCATTTTTACATATAGTTTCTAAGAGTCAAGAATATGCAGTAAACTACACCTGTTTAAAAGTAGTATTTATAAAAATTTAAAGTTCTTTAAAAAACATTTGCTATCTTTATAATTCCCACACATTTTATCCTTTTCTTCAATAACAAAGTGCCATACCCTCTTTTCCCTGAACTCTACAGTGTGAATAATAAAGCAAACTATTCTTCTGAGTTGTTACCCAATTTCATCCTTAGCTGTTTTCTGTTCCCTTTAGAGTAGTGGTATTAAATGTGGGGAAGGCTGAGGATAGCACTGGAGGAAGATTTTCCATGAAGATAACAAACCATTCAAGAACCTGGATTGGGCCTGGTGATTCTGTACTCGTGATTTCCTGAATTCTACATCTCCAAATTTATATGATTCTATAAGACTGGCATCTGCATAATGCACACCCTACTATACTATACAAAATACAGGTCTTTCAACCTGCTGCCTATCACTCTACTCTTTCTCCTATGGCATATCCTTCTCCTTTTCCCTACTATTGCTTCCTTTGGCATTTCAGTGCCAATGACTGTTGGTGTCTACCCAACAGCCTTTGTCAGCCAGGGCATGGGCTTGTGAACCAATCCTGGTGAATGGGGCCTGAGTAGGAATCAGCTAAAAGCATCTGAAAAGCTGTTCTCCTCAGTCATAAGCAGAGACACACAGGAGGAAACATTGTGGGACATGGCCATTTCTGCAAATGACATCTGGAACTCCTACATCCATCTTGCAACTATAACGAAAGAAATTACCAATATGCTAAGGATGGCTGAGTACAAAAATGAAAAACATCTGGGTCCTCCATGACACTGTTCAGCTGCATAACCAGTCTTGGAGCTGCCCCGACTCTGAACTTTGTATCATGTGAAATAAAAAAATTTCCTTATTGTTTGAGCCACTTGTAGTTGATATTTTGTAACTTACAGTCAAAAACATCCTGATGTAATTCTGTCCTCCCTTGTGCTCAGCATATGTGCATATTTTCCTCTTCCTTTAGTCACTGAGTGTTCATTAAGTGCTTACTACGTGCTAGAAACTTGGCCAGATATTGGGGAAGAAGAATAATAGAGTAAAACATTGTTCTAGTCTAGAAGACTCTGCCCAGGGCAAACATACAAATAGATCACTACAAGTATGCAGCAGAGCTAGGAGTCAAGTTTGTGGGGTGTTTGGAGAAAATGTATACAGGGGTGCCACTTCAGGCAGCGATTCCCACCTTATTTTCTTCTCCCTTTTTTCCCCATACTTCTCTACTCTAAAAAAAAACAGTAGTAACCAAAATATACAAAATTCCGATAACACTTAAAAATAAACTTCCCTTAGGAGAAATTACACAGAGCTCATTTTAAAACTCTAATTTGGTTCAATTAATTATCATGCTTATGAAATTAAAGACTGATATATATATAAACTCAGATGCTCAGAAAAGATTTGACCAAAAAAAAAAAAAGAAAGAAAGAAAGAAAAAGCCTAGTCAAGAAATTTATCTTTCAAATCTGAAAATAACTTAGTTCATTTAAAATTTTAAGTGAATCTTCAAGAAGATTAATTCTTAAAAAATACACCTTTTGTTTTGCAATAACAACAGACATAATTATATACTTTTAATAACAGAAAGATTAGTAATAGTTATGCAAAGACAAATGCAGAGTAAAAAGGCTATATTTTCTACCAACATACCTATAGGATTTACACCGGGTTAATGGTACTATTGGTGATATATTTTTCTTCTCTCTTTGCCAAATTTTATTCAATGCGATGACATATTTTTTTTTTGTACACATTTAGTTTTATTGTAACAAAGCAACTTGTACACTTTTAATGTTTAAAACTGAGCATCATCTTTCCTTTCCAGTGAAACAAAAAGAAATTTTAAAAATAAACAAGAACAAAATTACAATAGAGAAAGTCAATTCCAAATAAGAGCCTACAGGTTCTGCTGATTCTCCCATCGAGTGGCAGGGCTCAAGTCATCATCAGGAGAGTTTTATTTTAAAAGTGTCATCTTCAATTGCAAGGATGTCCGTGAAACATCACAATTAAACATGCCGAAGGAGAAGCCGTGTTGTCAAAATGCCCACTTAACCCACCCAGACATCTCAAACCCACCCTTTGCCGACCTTCTATAACCCCCCCTTTTTTTAAAGTTTTTTTTTTTTTTTTTTTAAACAAGAGAAAGTAGACAGATACATGTTGGTAAATGCTAACTGTCCATATTCACATAGAGACACAGTGTGATCTCTGAGCCCAATATACAGAGAAAGGAGGAAAAAAGCTAGAATTCTATGCACTACTACACAGGGGCCTAGCTCCCTCCAGCTTCCAGCAGAGCTAAGGAAGCAGGAGGTTTTTCTTTTTTCCCACAGAGCACGGTGGTGTTGATTCCATAGTTTTTGTCAAGATAGGAAGGAGTAAAAATTAATTTGGAACAGAAAGGGGCAGAGATTCTTTTCCCACTGTATTCTGCTCAAGGTACATCCCCCCCAAATAAGGTGAGAACCATGGTGTAAAGGAGAGAAAAGAGACCTCAAAAACAGGGAGACTGAGCACAAGAGGAGGAAAACAGAAAACAAAAAGAAGGACTGCAACTTGCTCCCAGGGACTGGAGAAAATTAAAAAAGAAGGTTGGAATCCATCAGTGTTCCATTAGTCATCTTCTCCTTCATCTTCCTCTCCTTCCTCCCCCTCATCATCTTCATCTTCTTCACCTTCATCCTCATCCCCTTCTTCATCAATATCTTCCAACCCTTCTTCTTCTTCATCACCATCATCATCTTCTTCTCCTTCCCCCTCTTCATCATCCATATCAGGGACCAAGTAGTACTGTAATGGATTTGGCCAAATATCATCTTTGATGACTTCTCCTAACTCATCTGCACCTGCATCAGAATGGTCAGTAAACCAGGTAAAAAAGCTCTCTGGTTCCTCATGCTGCCTCTTCCTGCTGGCTTTATTCTGCGTTTGACTTGAACGTTTCGTCAAATCCTTTCCAGATTTCCATTTGATTTCAGTGGACTTGGAAGATGGATCACCACTCTCATTCAGATGAAATTCTTTGGAGAGAACTTTATTTTCGAAGTAAGGATTTTCATCAAAATAAAAATCTATTCTGTAACCTGATTTAATATCTTCAAATTCTGTCGCTTCAACTCTTGTCAAATAATGCAGTGCCTCTTCATCCTCTTCCCCAAGCAGGGCAGACACTTGTGGATGGTTGACAAATGTTGTTACCCAAAAATTTGGGATTTTGGCGATCAATTCTGACCTCTTCTGAAAAAATGGTTGGCGGAGTTTGTTATATTTCTGTTCTACTTTCAAAATCTCCTCACTGGCTTGTTCATTAAGTCTGTCTATTTCATTTTGTACTTCATCAATATGTTCAATTGCTTCCTGCTGTTCTTTTTCTTCCTTTCGCAAGTCGTGAGAGGTGGATTTCTTGTCGGGCTTGGGGGCAGGAGGAGGTCTCGGTTTCTTCGTCTGGGGGGGCAGCAGAGCCTGGCGTTTGGGGGCCATGCTGGGAGATAAGTCGGAGAATGAGGCCGAAAGGAAGTTGCGCTGCTGGAAGAAGCGCCGAGAACTGACATATTTTTAAAAAATAAAAGAAATACAAACATTTTTTTTGTCTATACATGTAGCTACTGCTAGGGCTAACCATATTAACATTGCTATTATAAAGAACAAATAAATATAAACATTTTAGCTTATTTCTCAATACAGCAGAAAATTTCTCATTTTAAAAAATGGTGGGAATGTATGTCTCCTTTAAAGAAAATATTAGTAGTGTATAATTATGCTTTAAAGAATTACTAATCTATACTAAAAATATTATCCATTTACTTTTTTCACACTTTCCCTCCTGCCTTAATCCATGCCCTTATTGCATTTAAGTTGAAATATTATATTTTTAAATGTTAAGGGTTATTAATCATTTTTTGTATTTTTAGATTGCAAATTGTCAGAGAATAAACAATCTAATAGCACCTTCCTTATTAAAAAATAATATTAAAAGCATACATTATAGATGATTGAATATAGAGTTCTCAAATTTGATGGTCAACTTTTTTCAGTAAGGAATAACTACTTCTCTTGGGCTTCATGAATTGTTGAGTGGAGAAACTGAGGCAGCCTCCTCCATAGGACTGTGACAAGGGTAATGGTGGGGTCATCCCATCACAGTCCTGTCTCCAGTTTTCTATGGTTCTTTCTAATAACATTTATGAGGCTTATGTGAATGGAACTCTTTGAATATTAATAATGTGAAATTTTTGTGTGACAACTCTTTACTTCTTAGACTGTTGCTTTTTTTCTTAAGAATTTTATTCTATGCTGTTCTCAGAACATGGATTTTTGTTTTTAGGGTTTTTTCTCCCCTAAAAAATAAAAGACTGACCTTGCAGTGCTTTCTCACTAACAGGTGGGAAGTGTTACCATTTAAATGGATCAAAATCTTCAATTTAGAATAATAGCAAAGATCAGTATAATTTAGATTTAATTTTAAAACAAAGAGACACAAATAAAAAAGAAGATTTTGAAAAATCAACATTTATAAAATTAGTATTATCTCAGGCTGGGTGAATGAAATATTAGAAATTACTTCATGCTGACTAGAAAGGAAGAGCGCAAATAGAAATGCCCATTAGTGTACAATAGGCACGACTCTAACAGGTAAAGCTAGATAAGTCAGGCAAAAGTAATGTTGCTTTAGTAGTTCTCACAATGGCTTTAATCCTGGCTCTTAACTGTTATTCATGGCTAGTTGTTTGTTAAGATTAAGAATGGTAAGCTTAAATGTCCCCAAGGCCCAGGCAAGTAACTAGAATAGAGAAGCCAGAGGGTGTAAGAATAATACCCAGTAGGAGCTCTGGTCCTATGGCTCAATTGGTTGGAGCGTCATCCCAATACACCAAGGCTGTGGGTTCAAATGCATAAATAAGTGGAACAACAAATCGATGTTTCTCTCTCTCTCCTCTCTTTCTCCTTACTCTTTCTCTCTCCCTCTCCCCCTCTCTCTCTCAAAATCAATAACTTTAAAAAAAGAGAAGAAAAATACCCAGTGGGGGAACAGCAATACACAGGAAAAGTTTAGGCACCAGCTGTAAGGAGCAGGAGTTACTCAGCTTCAGCCCCATGTGGCCATGTAGGAATATAGGCCTACTGTTGTCAGATTCTTTTATTTTTCAAGAGGATCCAGAAATCTAATTTTTAATGTGAAATTGCCTGGTTTTTAAGTGTCGCCAACTTCCTTTTTTATAAGAACATAGTGCCAAATAAAACACATCCATCTGTGGGCCAGCTACGGCCTGCAACCACTGTTTTACAATTTAGGCTTGCATCTCACACCTTCTAAAATGGCCTGTGGGGGGTTTCCTGGATGTGGAAATGTGATGTACTTTCTATCTTTGATTCTTGGAATCATGTTTGCGAGTCATAAAGGAAGAACCATTCTAGTGGTTATATAAGAAAATTCACAGGAGAAATTGAGAAACCTAAAAACTGGCCTTCAAAAAAAGGATTAATCTAAACATATTAATCTCAACTAATTTTTTGACTCAAGAGAGACATAGGAGAAAATTAAAGAAAAATTAACTCATTCATCGTGAGAACTCACAAAAAACTCACAATGAAGAGACTCTCCAAAGGGAAGGAATAAAGGAAGGGAAGTATATCTATGCATGTATTTAGCACACTAATTCAAAAACAATCAGGCAAATCAAACACCTCAGAAATTCTAATTTATATTAATTTTATTTTTTTTAATTTATTTTTCCAAATACTACTTTAGCTCACCGATCTCAAGCCCTACAAAAAGTTATATTTTGTTTAATTAAAAAGTGAAAGTCACGAATCATCATTTCTCTGCACTTAGGTGACCCTACTGATCAATTTTAGTAATAGGCTGGTTTTTGCATCTAGCTTTAAAACATACAGCTATATCACTTCAAAACCTCTGTGAAATAAAGCAGGCCAAAAAATAAAATTAAAAATTTGGCTACCATTTATGATGTTAATCTTAATGTTATAATAACCAGTCACACTATTCAGCCAAATTTTTCATGATTTGATGAAAAATAGTAAAAACAAACGTGCTGTTGCAAATACCAAAACTGGTTACATACTGACCATACTCCAATATGATTTTAGGAATGTCACTTCCAAAGTAGAAGAAATTTGTCTAGCTTTTGGTCTAACGAAGCTGTTTACAATTGGTTTAGTTATCTACTGCTCTGTAACAAATCACACCAAACTTAGCTGCTTAAAACAGGAAATATTTATTATATCATAGTTTCTTGTAGGTCAGGAATCTGGGAGTGGCTTAGCTGAGTGGTTGGGTCTGTGAGCTCTCACTAGGCTACAGTCAAGATGGGGCTGTAATTATGCAAGGCTTAACTGGGTCTAGAGTGTCTGCTTCCAACCACACTGGTGGAAATGTTAGAAGATTTCGGTTCCTTCTCATTTTGGGGGCCTTTCCACAGGCTGTTCATGATGAGGCCTGCACCAAAGTGAATGATCCAAAAGAGAGAACCCAAGACAAAAGCTGCAGTCTTTTATATTCTAATATCAGAAGTGATACCATCACTTCTGCTCTATTTCATTGGTACACTGTAAGAGCAAACTACACAAGGAGCTGAATAAGAGAAAGCAGGCAACATTGGGGGGCCATCATGGAGGATGGCTACCATAAACCCTTTATTCTTTACCAACACATCTGAGAGGCAACATCATTCCATAGGTAATGTTCACTATAGCTATTATTCTGAACTGAGAAATTGATATCTACAATTTCAGGTAGGAGTGAGAAAAGGGTGGAGAAGAAAGTTGCATATTATTATGAAAAAGTCTAATATATAATTTTTATCTATCTCCCCCCCGCCCCATCTTGCCCCTGCAAATGTCATTTTTTCCTGTTCTCATCATTTCCACACCACTTTTCTCCACCCAGCCTTCAGAGCCACTGGTCTAACTCTTACACATTGATGAGTTGAGCATTTGAGAGATTAAGAGTTAACATACATACACACATTGCTTTGAAGGTTAAGTAATTCTGGCTCTTTTAAAAAGTCAAGTGAGTCAAATGAGCCACTGATGTGAAATTAATGGGACCTTTGTAAGAAATTACAATCAGCTGGAATGGAAGGCACACCCTTACAAGTGGGGACGAGAGACAGTGAAGGTAGGAAAAGATAAAGATTTAGGTATGACCTTGGAATATAATAGGTAGCATAAGATTTAAAGCAATTTTTAAAACCCCAATTTTAGCAATTTTTAGTTTTTTACTTATAATTTCTTAACAGCTGAGATAAAGCTGAATAGAACAAGCAAAAGTAGAGAGAGTTTGAAGTGCTTTTGTAGTCAAGAAAATGAATTATTTGGAATCTGAGCTTTACAAAATATACTTTTGTACCTAGAAGTTTTTACATGTTTTCCACTTGCTTTACATAATATTGCAATCATAGTTGCATTTTCACCCTACCTATAATTCTGCATTCTGCTCCACTAAAACTTAATGGAAAATTCATATTTTATTGTTCACACTTCACTGGCATTCACACTTTGCTCCAGCCCAGTTTTAGATAAGTCCTTACCTTCAAAGAGCTCAGGCTCATGCAAGAGGCTCCATAGCAAAGGGCCCTGGTGGGATCCTCTGGAAGAACACCCAAAGGAAAGAGGAAACAGAAAAGGTAGACAGAAATGAGACATTGGATGGTTAGAATGTTTACACAGCATTTTTATAAAAGTGGTCCCTGATCAGCAGCTGTTAGTGTGACTCTTTTTGAGTAAGTTCTTTGAAGCTATCTGTAGGCTTCTATTGTCCACTTTTATTTCTGAAGATGACGCCAGCCCAACATTTTTAATAACTGCATAATATTCTCTGAGTAAATATGCCACAAGTATACTAACTGATTCTCCTCCTTTAGCACATTTATTTTGTTTTGGGGTTTGCCATTATAAAGTACAGTAGAGTGAACATTTTTTTACCTTCAGATCATGTATTAGTTACCTATTGTTATGTAACAAGTGACCCAAACTCAGCAGCTTAAAACAACATCGTTTATTAGCTCACATTTCCTGTGGGTCAGGAATCCAGGAGCAGCCTTGCTGGATGGTTGTGACTCAGAGTTTCTCATGAAGTTGTCACAGTCAGCTGGGGTTGCAGTCATCTGAAGGTACAGTTTGGGGAGGATCTGCTCCCAGGCTCACTTCACGCAGTTGGTAGTAAGCTCAGTTCTTGCTGAGCTTAGTAGCTCCCCACATGAGCCTCTCACAGGCTGCCTAAGTGTCCTCATTGTCTTAGTAGCTGGCTTCCCCTAGAGCAAGTGAGGAGAGGCAGAGAGAGTGAGAGCAAGAGAGGAAGAGATTGAGACAGAGAGAGAGGGAGAGATCCCAGGACAGAAGCCTCCTTCTTTTTTATCTGGTCACATATTCTCGAAAGTGACACACCATTACGTCTGCTGTATTCTAGTGGTTACTCAGGCCAATCCTGGTCAATGTGGGAGAGGACTATATAAGGATGTGAATACCAGGACCCAGGATCTTTGAGAGGCACCTTGGAGACTGGCTACCATGGGACATACATACATACATACATATATATCTGCACAGGTTATACAAAAATACATATGTATGCATGTGCATGCATGTGTGCATTTACTTAAGATAGAGGCCCAGATATGAAATTCCTGAGGCAGAGAATGTTGACATTTTTTGAGGTCCTTGATATTTTTAGATTAAACTACATGAGACTGCTGTTAAGTCAAAACCAGTTGAATATAGGTCAACCTAATGTGCACTATAATATTGTTTCCAAATGGCATGTATCAGTATATGTCCCTATGGACAATGCTTGAAGCTGACAATTTGACCATTTACCTTATAAAGTTTATTTTAGCCCTTATATCCAGCAACTAATTGCTTAAAGTTGAATAATCATTTACTTCTCCCCAAATAGTATTTTTAGTTCCATATTCCTTAACTTACTGCATACTACAATGAGTTAAAAAATGTGAGACTTACACTGACTAATAAACATGAATATTAAGTATGACCTTTTTAGACCACAGCATTACTACCATATTGACTTTTGACAAATAACTACAAAGCATAGGCATGGAATTTCTAAGTCAGTGCTGTCAAATAGGAGCATGAGCCACATATATAATACAAAATTGCCTAGTGACCATATTTAAAAGGTAAAAGAAAAATAAGAGAAATTAATTTTAATAATATACATTATTTAACATAAAATATTATAATATTAACATGTAAATAATATTTTAATGAGATATTTCACTTTTTTTTTCATACCAAGTCTTGGAAATCCAGTGTGTATCGTGTACTTACAGCACATCTCAATTAATCTGTTATATTTTTATTGGAATACTCAATCTCTATTTAGATTTCAAAAGGTTTACAGTTTAAAAAGTAGGTTCACATATTCAGGTTGTTCCATCATGCGTGAAAGTGTTCCAATAATAGGTAATCAATTTTTTAATTTATATTAATTAAAAGTAAGTAAAATTAAAAACTTAGTTCCTCAGGTACACTAGTCACAATTCAAGTAATATGTGACTGCTGGTTACATATTGGTAAAGCTGTGGTGTGAAGTCAAAGGAGATATACAGAAATATTCTATGACTCAAATGGTTAAATAGCTACAGTTAATACCGGTTCAAGGCCAGAGGTCCTATCTTAAGGAAAATGGTTTGATGCAATTAACTTATACTACATTTTTATTGCAAATTGGTTCATTCATTTAAAACCACAGATAAGGACAAAGTAAGCTCCCAAAATTAACTGTGCAAATTCATCAGATAACATAGTAATTATATAGCAACTATTTTCTTGTTAAGTGTGAACTGAGAACTTTTGGTAAGATAAGATAATGAACATGACTAATGTCAAAGTATAATTCTTATGCTAACAAAGTCCTAAGCTTTTAATAGGTAAAGTCTCTTGTAGATGTTTGTAAAATGCTTAATTGAAGTACTTTCAAATTTCAGTCAAGTGTACACTATGACTAACATAGTTCTAGAAATTCAAATGTAAATAAATGTAAAATGTACATAAAAATGTGTTTTCCTTCAATACCTAAAAGATGTTAGGAAGATTTATACATCGGTGACTGTTCAAGAAACAATTTTGTTCAAACTTAAAAAACACGTTATAATGCACTGTTCAAACATGATTTATGAAACTACTAGGACGCAAATACTTTTCTCCCTATCCACTCAGCACAAACATTTAGTGACACTTCTCACACAGGTATTTGCACTAAACAGGAAACAAAGCCTCAGACTAAAAAAATGTTAGGTGCCATCAGGTAGAGGAAGTATTGTGTGAGGTAGAGGGCTAAGTGTTTCAAATATTCAAACCACAATAAATAAAAATACAGGAGGAAAAAAACACAGGAGGATTTACAATATATTTTTTTACTAGCATACAAACTAACCCCCCAAATTACTAGCAAATTAGGTAACTACTGAGTAAAGTTATAATTAAAATGTTATGTTGTTTAACACATTTGGCTTCTATGCCCAAAGAACATAAAAGAGGCATTTATTTTCACTTTGTCTTTTTCACCAACACTTATGTAAATAGAAGAGTATTTGCAGAAATAAATATTAGGATAAAAATAGGTATAATGTATATAATCCCATAAACATCATTTGCCTCTATGCTTGTGTATTTCTCAACCCCTCCAAGATAAAAAAAAAAAGTTACATCAATAAAAATAATAAGATGGTACAAAAATCAACATTATCTATAGGCACCAATAAAGAACATTGTCTGTAGGGCTTCTGAGATAATTTTCAATTACCAGGCTCTTGTCCCCTTCTCTCATCCATCCTTACTTACTCTAAGATATACACTGCAAAGTCCCTAGTTAAGTCAGATATTTGTTAGTAACATGTGGATTTTTAAAAAGTTAATTATTGCCCTGGCTGGTATGGCTCAGTGGATTGAGTGCTGGCCTGCAAACCAAAAGGTCAGTGGTTCAATTCTCAGTCAGGGCACATGGCTGGGTTGCAGAGAGGGGGCATGTAGGAGGCAACTGTTTCTCTTTCACATAACGATGTTTCTCTCTATCTCCTTCCCTTCCCCTCTCTCTAAAAATAAATAAATAAAATCTTTAAATAGTAGTTTTAAAAAGTCAATTACTGCTTCCTAAGCCTGTTCCACACAATTTAGGATATCGGTATATAGGTGACATGAGTGGCATGAGATGAATATTTGCAAAAATTCTGAATTTTTAAGTTGTTTTCTTTTTTAGTCATTTCATCATTCTATACAAGATAGAAGAGAATCAGGCTGGCCAGCTCTGCCTGGATTCCTTCCTTATATTACTTATTTAGTAAATAGGATCCACTCTACTACATGTTTCTGTAGTGACCAATTCAGCCACTTCCTGGAAGCCCTGCTCATCTTTGGCCTCTGCAATCTCATCTCCTAACTCCTGCTGAGCTGGAATGGAAATTTCTCATTTGATTTAGGCCCAAAAGACGTAAATCAGGTCTATAAGAGAAAGAATAGTCACACATGTAGAAACCAGCCACCAGGGACTGAAACAGAGGTATCTGGCAAGACATTCAAATACAAGAAGGAGGTTAAAACGAAGAATGATGATCTCTCACACACTTTTCTTTCCCACACTATAAAAATGAAAATTTTTTCTGAGAGGTTTTGAGTAATTGTCAAGCAGTTTCACCATTAATTGCTGTCTGACCAGAATAAATCCTTTAACCTCTCTACTTCAGTTTCCTCATCTATAAATATAATTATATCAATAACTAAAATGTTTTATAACACCTACTCGAATGCATTTCTGTTTGCCAGGCTCGACAGAAGCCAAAAATTATAAGAGACCAAGTTGACAAGACAGCATTTTTAGCTGAAGCTCCCAAAATAAACACTTAAAAGTTACTTTTGAGCCCAAATGTGAAAGATTGTTCATACAAAAAAACACTTAAATGGTTCTTCCTTCCTCACACTTCCAGTCAGACTCTTGCCCTCACCTCACTAAGTACTGTAATTGCTGCCACACCCTTAACATAAATTCATTGGAAGGACTCCTCCACAAAGCTGTTGTGCTACAAACAAGTCACAAGGCACACAGAGCTTGCCAGGTGGGAGCAAGGAAGGGGGACCTGGAGCAGGGTGAAGCACCTTTCTGGGCCCCTCCCAGTGAAAGCATTGTGGCTCCACAGTCCCATAGTTCCTTCTGCCTCACCTCTCACACTTCCATCCCACTTACCTCACTACTTGTGTCTTCAAAAGCATGACTAATTTTTAGAACTAGTGAGAGATTTGACATTAATTAGAATAATTCTGCAAAGTGAAAGTGTAGAAAGAAGAACAGAGACAATCGATATGAGAAGTGTTCTACCTCAGCCTTTATTAAGGAGCAGGAAAAAATATAAAGAAGTACCGTATTTTTCACTCCATAAGATGCACTTTTTTTCCCCCCAAAAAGTGGGGGAAATGTCTGTGTGTCTTAAGGAGCAAATATTGCATCACAGACTGTGATGTGTATTACCTGACCTGTCAGTGGTGGTGACAGCTGTTAAAAGAGGAAGCGGTGGGCCCACATGAAACCCCTGGGGACGCTTAAATGTCCCACTTTACTGCTGAATCTCAGGGCATCTGGTCAGTTGCCGTCCCCATTTGCTCATCACCCCAGGACCTGAGAGAGTGCAGAAAGCCACCTGACACTCCCAGCTACAACCGCTGACCTGTCGAATCAGCTGAGGCTAATAACAGGTATGAGGCACAGGGCCAATTGCCAATTGTCTTTGACACTGGGTGGGGTCTGTGTCAGTAGAACTACCTCCAATCACCAATCACTGTGTCTTAAGCTCTGCAGATCACGAGAGGCAGATGGGTCGAGCTGAAGTAACATGTTCTGGGCTGACGACTGGCTCTGTTAGATGCTACAGCTGTCTAGTCTACCTCCATACTGTTTCCAGCACATACCAGATTTCTGTGTGAGGAAGCCAGCAGTAACTGGGTGAGCAACCATAAACACTGAAGTTTGTAGTATATAAAGGGAGTTATGGTGGGGTCACTACAGGTACTGAGGGGCTTAAGGGGTATCACTAGCCATTACAGGCACTGGGGGTAGTCTGCCAGAGCCTACAACTAGGATAGTGATACTCTCAGTGACTGTTACAAGTAGTGATACTTCTTAATTCCGTCAATGCCTATTATTAAAGGCCCCCATAAATTCTGACACTAGCGATGATGAGTTCTTGGGGTTCCCAGAAAACTAGAAGAGTACTTGAACCTTAAAGTCTCTCCTCATTTGTTAATGACAGTTATGATGGTTCTTAATACTGGTGTTGACTGCTGTTCACTTTACATGGTTGAAATATTATTCTATTATATTTAATTAAATATTTTAGTACACCATTTAGTTCAGAATATTTTTCTTGTTTTCCTCCTCTAAACCTAGGTGCGTCTTATGGTCAGGTGAGTCTTATAGTGTGAAAAATACAGTAACTTATCTTCAAAGTAAGGATGTGTTTAATAACCAGTAGTCTAATCATAGAAATTTAATGACATAATTTGCACAGAATTTTTTTAAACCCACCATTTCTGGCTGTTAGCCCTCTGTTCCCTTTGATTATCTGTAAAATCATTTAAAATCTATACATAGGTGTAGACTTCATAAATTTTATTTTTCAAATAAGGAAAAGTCAGATGATGCCCATTCATTTCTCTTCTCTACTAATTGTATGCTTACTTTATTTTTATCTCCTATACACAAAATATTTTCCTTCTGTTGCCATTAAAGATAATTTTATTTCTTTTGCATCTCTATTTGAAGTTTATATTTCTTAAACTGTTTAATCAAACAGTTCATCACTAATACTAAGAAAAAAACATTGAATGAATGTCCTCCCATTCATCTCAATATATTCCACTTTTTGTAGAGAAAGAAATCAGGTTATTTGGAGGCAAATCTATTTCAACTGATATTCAGTATGCAAATGATGATTTTTTATTTCTTACAAATAATAATCCCCCTTCTTTCAGAGAAATCTATATAGTAAGTTCTGGGAGCTCCTGGGTCCAGGCCTTTAAGTATCATAAAATACTGAAATTACAGAGGGAATTCCATGTGGGAACCAGGTTATAGCAAAAAACTTGAATGGAATCCCTTAGATCCTATTAATAAACTATTATCATTTAGCCTCAAACTGAACAAAAAGAAGGTATGGAAAGGTTATCAATGCTTACCTGCCTGAGAATGTACCTGTACAGTTGTCCCTCAAAGCTCTTTTGCACTATCCATTGAAATACTCATGTTATGGGTTGGCTAAAAAGTTAATTTGTCTCTTTTCTGTAAGATGGCTCCAGTAGAGTTTAGTTGTTTTTAACTTCATTGATGACAATTTTGTTAGATTATATTTTGACAGCTGTCATATCAGTGTGCATATTTTTAAAAAAACATCAAAAGTGGTGAATTTTTGTGTAGCCATTTTAATAGTGAAGAAGGAATAAAAGACACAACATTTTTGACATATTATGCTTTATTACTTCAAGAAAGGTAAAAATGCAATGAAACTCAAAAAAAGGATTTGGGCAGTGTATGGAGAAGGTGCAATGACTGATCAAACATGTCAAAAGTGGTTTGTGAAGTTTCATGCTGGAAATTTCTGACTGGAAGATGCTCCACAGTAGAGTAGACCAGTTAAAGCTGATAGCAATCAGATCGAGTCATTCATTGAGAACAAGCAACATTATACCACTTGGGAGATAGCCGACACACTGAAAATGTCTAAATCAATAAAGTTATTGGTGACAATGAAAAATATGTCTTTTATTTTACAGAAAAAACAATATGGACTTTTGGCCTACCCAATACAATCTGTTTTTCTTAAAATCCTCTGACATTAAAAACAAAAAACAAAAACCCTGAATATATTCATGTAGTTTCCCCATGATAACCAGCTTCTGATTTAAAACATTACCTTAGTTTTTTTCAATCAACATCTATTAAGCAATAGCCCTAAGGTGAACCTATCTAGAAAACCAAAATCCAGATATTAAGGAAATAATTTTAATATACTAATTCTTTTTATTTTATTTTAAGTATATTTTATTGATTATATTGTTACAATAGTTCCAATTTTTTCCCCTTTGCTCCCCTCCACCCAGCACCCCCTCCCCCAGCAATCCCGCCCCAAGTCCATGCCCATGGGTTCTACATACAAGCTCTCCCGCTTCACCCTTTCATATATTCTTGTTCTTTTTTTTAAATAAATGATTAATTAATTATTTTAACAATAAAAAATAACAATCCCTCCCTCTCAGACTTAAGACCCTTTATAATCTTATAAAGGACAATGGGTGAAGGTCTCAAGCTCCTCTAGCTGCTTCAAGCAGGACATGGTCGTCATCCTACCTACCCTTGGGTCCAGAAATCCCTAATAAGAGTGGGGGTGTGGAGGGGAGGGTGGCCTTCCCACATGGGGAAGGATCGTGCAGACTCCAGGTCATTTGGCTGTCCCCGGACAACAGTGTGCTTGGTTTAACAGGCTGGCATCCTTGTTGTATTCTGGGGGCAACAGGGTTAAAAGACATCATTCAATCCATAACCACTAGATGACAAAAGGCAGGGATTAATTTTCCAATGTCCCACATTAGGGGAAAAAAAGGGGGCTTCTTTGGAGGAAGGTGTACCAGGCACATCTCACCTGTCCAAAACCTTTTTGCCCATTATACTTAGTTTGGGCTGAGGGAAATATTTTTGGTTTCTCCTCTCTCAGACCTCTGGGCCCTTTCTGTTCAAGCCATTAGGATAGAAAAGAGAAACCAGTTTTAAAGTGAAGCCCACAGACCACCCCATTCTTCACCAACCCAGTCACTTAGTTCAGCCAAACCGTTGAGTCTCAGGAGGCAGCACTGCAGACAGGATTAAGTGAGGCCTATACGTACAATCACTCAGGTAATGGCATCATAGGCTTATGCCCTTTGAAAACAGAAAACACATGTTAATTTATGTAACATAACCCACAAACAAGTCTCTAAATCTGTAAGACAGTCTTATTGGAAAGACACCCAGTTGCAAGATATTTGACATTCTTCTTGCCTGTAAATTAAATATCTTTGATGATATCACAGACATAGCTTAATTTTCAAATGAAAACATATTTTAAATGAAAAGAAACTTTAAAGATGGTTAGCTGCACTACTTTATAGTCTGCTACTGATCATTGTGATTTTCCTTCAATAACGATTTTTCTCCCTAGATTACCCTCCTTGTCATTAAAGAGACTGCATTAAGCCCATTTTTAATTTATCCTGTTCATATGCATGAATGCAACAAGAGCAGCAAATGATCACTTATGATCTTTAGTTCTGCTTTGCTGGAACTTATGCAAGGAACATTTAGGGTGACCTTCAGTCTGCCCTTCAGGGCACAGAAGCTGAGCCACATACCTGGCATTCAGCCTTGCCTGTACACACCTGTCTTTTCCAAGTCCTTCTGGTTTTCCATTGTGCCTCAAGGTCCCTTCTAGCCATCTTTCAGGAAAACAACCTTCGTTCCTTCCCCAGAAAGATTGCTGTGGACCGCACATCCAACCAAGGTGCCAGGCCTTTTATCAAGTGGGCTTTTATTACCTTTGAAAGTCATTTCCAGTTCCTCAGGGCTTTTTGGTAACAACCAGAGCCCAAGCATATCTCCTTTAGGCATGACATTCCAGTCAAAGTCTTGGTCAAAAAAAAAAAACAATCCTCTATTAACAACTGGTCTTATTAGTTTTATGCAAAGAAACTTATGTCATTACTTACTTCCTTAGCATGCCAAACTCTGGAGGGATCAGATAGGAAGAAAAATATACAGTGTGAAGAAAAATCCCTGTCCTTCTAATATTCACTGAACTGGCATTTCCATTCTTCATATTTTCATTTTTCCCCCACTAAAAATTTTTTTGTTTGTTTTTCCATTACAGTTGTCCCTCTTTTTTCCCCGTCTTGCTTCCCTACACCCTGTTCCCCCCTTCTCCCACATTCAGTCCCCACTCAGTTGTCCATGTCCGTGGGTCATTTATACACGTTCTTTGACTAGACCCTTCCCCTTCTTACCCACTTCTCTCCCTCCCGCCTCCCCCCTTGTTACTGTTAGTCTAGTCCTTGTTTACATACCTCTGGTTCAATTTTGCTCATTTGTTTGTGTTGTTCATTAGTTTCCTGTAATAGGTGACAGCATAAGGTATTTTTCTTTCATTGTCTGGCTTATTTCGCTAAGCATAATTCTCTCTAGTTCATCCATGTTGTTGCAAATGGTAGAAGTTCCTTCTTTCTTTCTGCTACATAGAACTCCATTGTGTCAATGTACCACAGTTTTTTGATCCACTCATCTACAGAGAGGGCACTTAGGTTGTTTCCAGCACTTGGCCCTTGTAAATAGTGCTGCTATGAACATAGGGGTGCATAGGTTGTTTTGAATTAGTTTCAGGATTTTTCGGATATAATCCTAGCAATGGAATTGCTGGTTCAAAAGGTAGTTCCATTTTTAGTTTTTTGAGGAAATTCCAAACTGTTTTCCATAGTGGCTGCACCAGTATGCATTCCCACCAGCATTGCACCAGGGTTCCATTTCTCCACATCATCTCCAGCACAAGTTGTTTGTTGATTTGTTGAAGATGGCCATTCTGGCTGGTGTGAGGAGGTATGTCATTGTGGTTTTTATTTGCATCTCTCTGATAGCTAATGATGTTGAGCATTCTCTCATATGACTATGGACCCTCTGTATGTCCTCTTTAGAGAAGTGTTTGTTTAGGTCCTTTGCGCATTTTTTAATTGGGTTGTCTGTCTTCTTGGTGTTGAGTTGTATGAGTTCTTTATATATTTTGGAGGTCAATCCCTTGTCTGAGATATCATTGGCAAATATATTTTCCCATATAGTTGGTTTCCTTTTCATCTTGCTGATGTTTTCTTTAGCTGAGCAGAAACATTTTAGTTTGATGTAGTCCCATTTGTTTATTCTTTTTTTAAATTTCCCTTGCCTTAGGAGATATATCAGTGAAAATGTTGCTACGTGGAATATCTGAAATTATCCTGCCTATTTTTTCCTCTATGACTTTTATGGTGTCACAGCTTACATTTAAGTCTTTGATCCATTTTGAGTTAATTCTGGTGTATGGCGTAAGTTGGTGGTCTAGTTTCATTTTTTTGCATGTCCCTGTCCAGTTCTCCCAACACCATTTGTTAAAGAGGCTCTTCTCACTCCATTTGATGTTCCTTCCCCCTTTGTCAAATATTAGTTGACCATATAGACCTGGGTTTATTTCCGGGCTATCTATTCTGTTCCATTAATCTATATGTCTGTTCTTATGCCAGTACCAGACTGTTTTGATTACCGTCGCCTTGTAGTATAGTTTGATATCAGGTATTGTGATTCCTTCTACTGTGTTCTTCTTCCTCAAAATTGCTGTGGCTATTCAGGCTCTTTTTTGGTTCATTGTAAATTTTTGAAGTATTTGTTCTAGGTCTGTGAAATATGTTGCTGGTATTTTAATAGGGATTGCATTGAATCTATAAATTGCTTTGGGTAGTATGGACATTTTAATGATGTTGATTCTTCCCATCCATGAGCATGGTATATGCTTCCATTTATTTGTATCTTCCTTAATTTCTTTCTTCAGTGTTAGGTAGTTTTCTGAGTATAGGTCTTTTACCTTTTTGGTTAAGTTTATTCCTAGGTACTTTATTTTTCTTGTTGCTATGGTAAATGGAATTTTTATTTCAGTTTCTGTCTCTGATATTTTATTGTTGATGTACAGAAATGCCTTTCATTTCTGAATATTGACTTTGTACCATGCTATTTTACCGAATTCACTTACTAGGTTGACTAGTTTTTTTGTGGAGTCTATAGGGTTTTCTATGTACACTATCATGTCATCTGCAAATAATGACAGTTTTACTTCCTCTTTTCCAATTTGGATGCCTTTTATTTCTCTTCCTTGTCTGATTGCTGTGGCTAAAACTTCCAAGACTATGTTGAATAGGAGTGGAGAGAGTGGACATCCTTGTCTTATTCCTGACCTCAGGGGGAATGCTCTCAGTTTTTGCCCATTGAGTATGATGTTGGCTTCAAATTTCTTGTATATGGCCTTTATTATGTTGAGATATGCCCCCTCTGTGCCCATTTTGCTGAGAGTTTTCATCATAAATGGGTGTTGTACTTTATCAAATGCTTTTTCTGCATCTATTGATATGATCATGTGGTTTTTGTCTTTCATTTTGTTTATGTGGTGTATTACATTTATTGACTTGTGAATATTAAATCATCCTTGCATCCCTGGGATGAATCCCACTTGATCGTGGTGTATGATCTTTGTAATGTGTTGCTGGATCCGGTATGCCAATATTTTGTTGAGGATTTTAGCATCTATGTTCATCAGCGATATTGGCCTGTAGTTTTCTTTCTTTGTTGTGTTTTGACCTGGTTATGGAATTAGGGTAATACTGGCTTCATAGAACGAGTTTGGGAGTCTTCCCTCTTCTTCGATATTTTGGAATAGTCTGAGGAGGATAGGAGTTAGTTCTTTCCTAACTGTTTTATAGAATTCACCTGTGAAGCAATCCGGTCCAGGGCTTTTGTGTGCTGGGAGGTTTTTGATAACTGCTCAGTTTCACTAGTTGTTATTGGTCTATTCAGGCTTTCTGCTTCTTCTCGATTCAGTTTTGGAAGACTACATATTTCCAGTAATTTGTCCATTTCGTCTAGGTTGTCAAATTTCTTGCCATACAGTTGTTCATAATAATTTCTTACAATCCTTTGTATTTCTGTGGTATCAGTTGTGATTTCTCCTCTTTTGTTTCTGATTTTATTTATTTGGGTCCTCTCTTTATTTTTCTTGATGAGCCTGGTTAAAGGCTTGTCAATTTTGTTTATCTTTTCAAAGAACAAGCTCCTACTTATGTTGATCTTTTGAATTGTTAGTTTGGTCTCTATGTCATTTAATTCTGCTCTGGTCTTGATGATTTCCTTCTACTTGATGTAGGCTTTGCTTGTTGTTCTTCCTCTAGTTCTTGTAGCTGTAGGGTTAAATTTTTTATTAGAGATTCTTCTAGCTTTTTTAGGTAGGCCTGTATTGCTATGAACTTTCCTCTCAGGACTGCTTTCGCTGTATCCCATAGGTTTTGGGTTGTTGTGTGTTCATTATCATTCGTTTCCAGAAACTTTTTGATTTCTTCCTTGATGTCATTCTTAACCCATTCCTTATTTAGTGGCATGTTATTCATTCTCCATGAGTTTGAATGTTTTTGAGTTTTTTCCTTGAGGTTGATTTCCAATTTTAAGCCATTGTTGTCTGAGAAGATGCTTGATATAATTTCAATCCTCTTGAATTTGTTGAGGCTTGTTTTGTGTCCTACCATGTGGTCTATCTTTGAAAATGTTCCATGTGCACTTGAAAAGAATGTATAGTTTGCTTCTTTGGGGTGAAAAGTTCTATATATATTGACTAAGTCCATTTGATCTAGAGTGTTGTTCAGTGCCTCAATATCTTTGGTGTTTCTTTGCTTCGAAGATCTGTCCATTTTTGACAATGGGGTGTTAAAGTTCCCTATTATGAGTGTGTTGCTGTCTATATATCTCTTGGAATCTTTGAAAATTTTCCTTACATATTTAGGTGCTTCTAAGTTGGTTGCATATATATTATAAGGGTTATATCTTCTTGATAGATTTTTCCCTTTGGTATTATGAAATGTCCTTCTTTGTCTCTTTTTATGGCCTTTGCTGTGAAATCTGTTTTGTCTGATATAAGTATTGCTACCCTGGCTTTTTTTTTAATGTCCATTTTCTTGAAATACTTTTTTCCATCTCTTCACTTTCAGTCTGTGTAGATCTTTTGTTCTAAGGTGGGTCTCTTGTAGACAGCATGTATGTGGATCATTCTTTCTAATCCATTCAGCTACCCTATGTCTTTTAATTGGAGAGTTTAATCCATTTACATTTAAGGTTATTACCAATAAGTACTTAATCATTGTCATTTTCCCCTTTTGTACTCATGTTCCTCTCTGTCTCTCTCTGTTTCTTCATCTTCTTAAAGCAGACCCTTTAGCATCTTTTGCAATGCTGGTTTGGTGGAGATGTATTCTTTTAGCCTTCTTTTGTCTGGGAAACTCCTTATTTCACCCTCCATTTTGAATGAGAGCTTTGCTGGGTATAGTATTCTAGGTTGTAGGCCTTTGTTTTTCATTGCTTGGAATATTTTTTGTCATTCCCTTCTGGCTTGTAGTGTTTCTGCTGAGAAATCTGATGATATTCTTATTGGAGCTCCCTTGTATGTTATTAGTTGTTTCTCTCTTGCTGCGTTTAGGATTCTCTCTTTGTCTTTGAATGTTGCCATCTTAATTATGATGTGTCTTGTAAGTAACATACTGAACGCTAGCTGGAGAGAAGCCTCATAACCATGGAGAGAGAGAAGAAACCACTTCACCACAACATGACTGGTAGGGAATGCAGAGACGAAGAGGGCTGGCTGGGCTCTCATGAAGTTCTGGAGGGATATTTCAGGGGCAGGGAGGTTCCCCCTGAGAAGTGTGGGGTCTAAACTCCAAGCAAGCCTCCCCATCCTACAGCCAGAGAGCTGGAAAGAAACCCAAATAATATCCAGCTGTGAAAAGCAGCTGGGTTTCTGTCTGCCAGGGAGAGACAACTGGAGACATAGAGAGCCTCTTAAAGGGCCAACGTACAAAATTTCATTTGCAGCCACTTACCTTGGGCTCCAGCAGAGGGGGCATGTAGTGGACTAGAGAAGCTTGAATAGAGTCTAGGGCTGATGCCTCTGGGGAGAATACTGAAGGGACATCTACCAGGATCTCTTACTGTGCTGAATCATTCCCCACACTAAAGAAGCCATCTTTCTCAGGCAGAGCACTCCTCTCTGAAAAACATCAGCCTGAAAGGAAGCAATAGCCCTGTCCACAGAAATTACTCTGCCTCACCCTGTGGTTCTTAAGCCTGGATGCTAATTACTTCTTGATTAGATTAACAATTGATCAGTTAAAGGATGATTAGTTTAGCAATTCAGGAGGAAAATACAAAGAGGCAGACAAAATGGGAAGATGAAGAAAGAGGCCCCAGATGAAAAAACAAGATAATTCTCCAGAAGAACTAGATGAAATGGAGACAAGCAATTTATCAGAGAGTTTAGAGTAATGATTATAAGGATACTCAACAACATGAAGAAAGACATAGAAACCATAAAAAAGGACCAGTCAGAAATAAAGAATGCAACATCTGAAATAAATAATATACTGGAAGGAATAAAGAGTAGGTTCAATGAAGCAGAGGATCAAATCAGTGTTTTGGAAGACAAGGTAGAAAAAACGCTCAGGCAAAGCAGCAAAAAGAAAAACAATTTTTAAATGAGGAGAGCTTAAGAAATATTTTGGGTAACAAGAAGCATAACAACACCCACATCATGGAAATACTAGAAGGAGAAGACAGCATGCAAGGGATCAAAAACCTATATGAAGAAATAATGATGAAAAACTTTCCTAATCTGGTGAAGGAAAAAGTTACACAAATCCAGAAAGCTCAGATAGTCCCAAACAAATTAGACTCAAAGAGGCCTACCTACACCTACACATCATAATTAAAATGCAAAGGCTTAAAGATGAGGAGAGAGTTCTAAAAGCTACAAGAGAAAAGCAGGTAGTAACCTACAAGGGAGCACCAGTTACACTGGCACCTGATCACTCAACATGAACATCTCAGGCCAGAAAGGAGTGGTATGAAATATTTGAGGTGATGAAAAGCAAGGACCTATAACCAAGGTTACTTTACCCAGCAAGGCTATCATTTAAAATCAAAGGAGAAATAAGGAGCTTCCTAGGCAAGAAAAAGCTAAAGGAGTTTGTTAACACCAAACCAGTACTGCAACAACTGTTAAACAGCTTGCTTTAACAAGAAAAGGGTGGGGGGAAGGGGAACAGAGGAAAACAATCTAACAACAAAATGGCACTACATATGTATTTATCAATAATCACCTTAAATGTAAATGGCTTAAATGCTACAACCAAAAGACATAGGGTAGCTGAATGAATAAGATAACAAGACCCATATATATGCTGCCTCCAAGAGACCCATCTCAGAACAAAAGATACACACAGACTAAAAGTAAAGAGTTGAAAAAAGATATTTTATGCAAACAGAAAAAAAGAAAACCTGGGGTAGTAGTACTTATGTATGACAAAATAGACTTTAAAAGAAATACTATAGTAAGAGACAAAGAAGGACACTACATAATGATTAAGGGAACAATCCAACAAGAAGAAATAACCCTAGTAAACATTTATGCACTCACTGTAGGAGCACCAAAATATGTAAAGCAAATCTTGATGGACATAAAAGGAGAGATCCATAGAAATAAAGTAATAGTTGGGGATTTTAACATTCCATTGACTTCAGTGGATAGGTCTTCCAGGCAGAAAATCAACAAGGAGACAGTTGCCTGAAACAACACACTAGATAAAATAGATTTAATTGATATCTTCAGAGCATTTCTGAAGCAGCAGACTATACATACTTTTCAAGAGCACACAGAACATTTTCTAGGATAGACCACATTTTAGGACACAAAAGAAGTCTCAATAAATTTAAGAAGATTGAAATCATATCAAGCATCTTCTCTGACCTACAATAATATGAAACTAAAATTCAATCCCAGGAAGAACACTGGAAAGCACACAAAAATATAGAAGCTAAAAAATACATTATTAAACAATGAATGGGTCAACAACAAGATGAAGAAAGAAATCAAAAGATACCTTAAAACAAATTAAAATGAGTACACAACAATCCAAAATCTGTGGGACATTGAAAAAGCAACCCTAAGAGGGAAAGTCATAGCATTACAGGCCTATCTCAAAAAAATAAATAAAATAAAATAAAATAAAAAGCTCAGATAAACAATCTAACTTAACGCTTAAAAAACTTGAAAAGGAACAACAAACAAAGGCCAAAGTGAGCAGAAAGAAGTAAATAATATAGATCAGAGCAGAAATAAACAAAACAGAGCCTTAAAAAATGATATAAAAGATCAATAATTCCAGGAGCTGTTTCCTTGAAAAGATAAACAAGATTGACAAACCTGTAACCAGACTCATCAAAAAAAAAAAAAAAAAAAAAAAAAAAAAGAGAGAGAAAGGACCCAAATAAATAAAACCAGAAATGAAAGAAGAGAAATAACAACTGGCACCAGAGAAATACAAAGGATTTTAAGAAATTATTATTAATGTTTATATGCCAACAAACTGGACAACCTGGATGAAATGGATAAATTCCTAGAAACATAAAATTTCCCAAAAATAAATCAGGAAGAATCAGAGAATCTGAATAGACAGATTATACCTAACGAAACTGAAGCAATAATAAAAACAACTCCCAACAAACAAAGCCCTGGGCCAGATGGCTTTACAGGTGAATTTTACCAAACATTCCAGGAAGAACTAATACCTCTCCTTCTCAAACTACTTCAAAAAATTCACGTGGAGGGAAGGCTCCCAAACTCATTTTACAAGGCCAGCATTATCCTAATTCCTAAACTAGATAAAGATGCAAAGAAAAAAATTATAGGCCAATATCAGTGATGAACATAAACACTAAAATCCTCAACAAAATATTAGCAAACAAAATATAGCAAATGCATCCAGAAGATCATACACCATAATCAAGTGAGATTTACCCCAGGAAAACAAGGTTGGTACAACATTCACAAATCAATAAATGCGATTCACCACATAAGCAAAATGAAGGATAAATACCACATGATAATAATAGATGCAGAAAAAGCTTTTGATAGAATCCAGCACCTACTTATGATTAAAACTCTCAGCAAAGTGGCAATAGATGGAACATACCTAAACATAATTAAGGCCATATACAACAAACTCATTTCCAGCATCATATTCAATGGGCAAAAACAACAAGTATTCTGCTTAAGTTTGTGAACGAGATAGGGGTGTCTACTTTCACCTCTCTTATTCAACATAGTACTGGAAGTCCTAGCTGCAACAATCAGACAAGAAGAAATAAAAGTCATCCAAATTGGAAAGGGAGAAGTAAAATTGTCTTTATTTGCAGATGACGTGATACTGTACATAAAGGACCCCAAAGATTCCACCAAGAAACTACTAGAACTGATCAATGAATTCAGCAAAGTAGCAAGATACAAAATTAATATCCAGATATCAGTTGCATTTTTATATGCCAATAAAAAATTAACAGAAAGGGAAATTAATAAAACAATCCCATTCATAATTACTTCAAAGAGAATAAAATACTTAGGAATAAACATAACCAAGGATGCAAAAGACCTATACACAGAACATTATAAGACACCAAAGAAATAAAGTGAAGAAAATACAAATAAATGAAAGCACATACCATGTTCAAGGATAGAAAGAATTAACATCGACTGGGAGGCTAGAGACCAACTCCCCGAGCGAGCGCCGTGCAGCAGGCCTGAGGCTAGCTCCCCGGCTAGCTGCCTTGGGCATGCACGGGTGAGCACAGGCGCGCGAGCGCAAAAGCACCCACCAATCACTCGCTTCCACTGTGCACAGTGTCTGGGGCCCTGCACTGGGAGGCGAGAAACCAACTCCCGGAGAGCAGCTTGGCAGGCCTGAGGTGGGCTCTCGGGCGCCTTGCACGCCGGGGCACCTCAGCTAGCTCCAACGGGCGCCAAAGGAATGCGCCATGCCGGTCACCATGCGCACACCGCTGCTGCAAGGAATAGGAACCTCTGACCTGCCACATTAGACCAGCTGTGGATGCAGAAAAAGAAGATGACACACAAAGGCTGAACTGCGTAAAAACATTTCTTTTGTTTTTTTCTTTCTCCTTTTTCTTTTTCTTCCTGAAGGGGAAAAAAATTATATCTCTAATTTGTTTCATACAATCTCTCCTTCTCATCCTTCCTCTTCAATTGTTGTTTATATGTCTGTGGGCCTAGTTTAGCCTCCCTTTCACTCTAAATAAATAGAATATAACTACTATATAAATCCAATACTATACAATTCCACTTTCTTACTATATTCTGCATTCTTCCCTTTTTTCTTCTATAGTTATTAACATACAATGTAAATATTACTTACTGTCTTGCACAGTCTCAACTATTATTAATTTATTATCCCCTCTCTCAAAAATAATATTTTTCCTCCCTAAAAACAACTCTTATCTATTCTTCCTATAGTATAAAAGCTCTAATCTCTCTACATTTATATTAATACTGGCTCATTGGCTGACGATAGCAGGATAGAGGGTGGGAGATATTTTTGAGGGTGCGGGTCTCCTGCCTGGGCTGTGTGTTTATGTTTTTAACAGCATCTCCACAAAAGAACTCAAGACAAAGTGGATAGAGTGACTCTCAATCAACTAGCCAGAAGGAAGATCCTAACAAAGAGCATCTGAAATATAACCAGACAGCATAAACAAATGACATAAAGGGTACCCCAAGAACATCAGGCTCAGGAGATCAAAGAGACTGCACCACTGAAACCCCCAGATCTCCCATAAAGAATCACATACCACAAAGGTGGGAAGTCAAAGCAGACAAACCCCAAAAAACAAACATAAACAAGAAGAATCCAATATGGTAAGACACAGAAACAACCTCTCAATGAAAAGAAAAGAGGAATCCCCAGACAGAGAGGTAGATGGAATAGACATAGCCCAAATGTCAGACATGGCATTCAAAACAATGGTGGTAAAGAAGCTCAATATACTCGACAACCTTAAAAACAACTATGACAACCTCCAAGGAAGTTACCAACAGCTCAAAGAAAATTACAGGGAACTTGCAGAGAACTACAACAGTATAAAAAAAGACATAGAAACTATCAACAAGAACCAGGAAGAAATGAATAATGCAATCTCTGAACTGAAAAACACAGTAGAATCAGTCAAAAGCAGACTAAACGAAGGAGAGGATTGGATTAGTGAGTTAGAAGATAATGTAGAAAAAAATTCTCAGACGATACAGCAAAATGAAAAAAGATTGAAAAAGTATGAAGAAGAGGTAAGGGAATTACAGGGTAACATAAGGAAGAACAATATAAGAGTAATTGGAATCAAAGAGGGTTCAGAAGAACAAGGAATAGATAAACTGATAGGAGAAATAATGACAGAAAATTTTCCCAACCTGATGAGAGAAAAAGTTATGCAAGCCCAGGAAGCACAGAGAGTTCCAATAAAGAGGAACCCCCCAAAACCCACTCCAAGGCACATCATAGTTAAAATGGCAACATTCTAAGACAAAGAGAGAATCCTAAAACCAGCAAGAGAAAAACAGCAAATAACTTACAAGGGAGCTCCAATAAGGCTATCGGCCGATTTCTCAACAGAAACACTACAAGCCAGAAGGGAATGGTCAAAAATATTTCAAGCAATGAAAAACAAAGGCCTATGACCAAGAATACTACACCCAGCAAGGCTCTCATTCAAAATAGAAGGTGAAATAAGGAGTTTCTCAGACAAAGGAAGACTAAAAGAATACATCTCCACCAAACCAGCATTGCAAGAGTTGCTAAAGGGAATGTTCTAAGAAAAAGGAAGAGAATAAAAGAGTAGGGAAACAGAGGTACAAAGGGAAATGAATAAATACATGTCAATAATAACCTTAAATGTAAATGGATTAAATGCTCCAATTAAAAGACATAGGGTAACGGAATGGATAAGAAAACAGGACCCACATATTTGCTGTCTACAAGAAACACACCTCAAAACAAAAGATTTACATAGACTGAAAGTAAAGGGATATAAAAAAATATTCCAAGCAAATGGACCTGAAAAAAAAACTGGGGTAGCAGTCCTCGTATCAAACAAAACGGATTCCAAAGCAAGGGCAATAAAAAGAGACAAAGAAGGACATTTCATAATACTTAAAGGAACAATCCATCAAGAAGATATAACACTGATAAACATATATGCACCCAACATAGGAGCACCCAAATACATAAAGCAAATACTGGAAGACCACAAGAAGGACATTAACAACAACACACTCATAGTAGGGGACTTCTACACACCATTATCAACAAAAGACAGATCATCGAAGCAAAGAAACACCAAGGATATACAGGCACTGAACAACACACTAAACCACATGGACTTAACTGATATATATCGAACTTTTCACCCCAAAGAAGCAAAATGCACATGGGACATTTTCAAAGATAGAGCACATGATAGGACACAAAACAGGCCTCAACAAATTCAAGAAAATTGAAATCATATCAAGCATCTTTTCAGACCACAATGCCTTGAAACTAGAAATCAACCTCAGGGAAAAAAAATCAAAGACACCCAAACTGATGGAGAATGAATAACATGCTATTAAACAATGAATGGGTTAACAATGACATCAAATAAGAAATCAAGAGATTTCTAGAAACTAATGACAATGAACACACAACAGCCCAAAACCTATGGGACACAGCAAAAGCAGTCCTAAGAGGGAAGTTCATAGCAATACAGGCATATCTGAAAAGGATAGAAGAAGCTCAAATAAAAAATTTAATCCTAACGCTACAAGAACTAGAACAACAGCAACAAACAAAGCCTAGGGCAAAAAGAAGGAAGGAAATCATCAAGATCAGAGCAGAATTAAATGACATAGAGACTAAACAAACAATCCAAAAAATCAACAAAACTAGGAGCTGGTTCTTCAAAAAAATAAATAAAATTGACAAGCCTCTAGCCAGGCTCATCAAGAAAAAAAGAGAGAAGACCCAAATAAACAAAATCAGAAATAAAAGAGGAGAAATCACGACTGATACCACAGAAATACAAATGATTGTAAGAAAGTACTACAAACAACTGTATGGCAAGAAATTTGACAATCTAGAAGAAATGGACAAATTTCTAGAAACATATAACCTTCCAAAACTGAATCAAGAAGAAGTAGAAAGTCTCAACAGACCAATAACAAAGAAGGAAATTGAAACAGTAATCATAAATCTCCCTGCACACAAAAGCCCTGGACCGGATGGCTTCACAGGCGAATTTTACAAAACATTTAGGGAAGAACTAACTCCTACCCTCCTCAAACTATTCCAAAAAATTCAAGAAGAGGGAAAGATCCCAAACTCTTTCTATGAAGCCAGTATTACCCTAATCCCCAAACCAGGTCAAGACACAACAAAGAAAGAAAACTACAGGCCAATATCACTGATGAACATAGATGCTAAAATCCTCAATAAAATATTGGCAAACAGGGTCCAGCAATACATCAAAAAGATCATATACCACGATCAAGTGGGATTCATCCCAGGGATGCAAGGATGGTTTAATATTCACAAATCAATAAATATAATACATCACCTAAACAAAATGAAAGACAAAAATCACATGATCATATCAATAGATGCAGAAAAAGCATTTGATAAAGTACAACACCCATTTATGATGAAAACACTCAGCAAAATGGGAATAGAGGGAGCATACCTTAACATAATTAAGGCTATATATGAGAAACCTGAAGCCAACATCATACTCAATGAACAAAAACTAAAAGCATTCCCCCTGAAATCAAGAACTAGACAAGGCTGTCCACTCTCTCCACTTCTATTCAACATGGTGTTGGAAGTCCTAGCTACAGCAATCAGACAAGAAAGAGAAATAAAAGGCATCCAAATTGGGAAAGAAAAAATAAAACTATTATTATATGCAGATGACATGATAGTATACCTAGAAAATCCTATAAACTCCACTAAAGGACTACTCGATATAATAAGTGAATTTGGAAACATAGCAGGGTACAAAATAAATATACAGAAATCTAAGGCATTTCTGTACACCAACAATAAAATATCAGAGACAGAGACAAAAAAGAAAATACCATTTACTATAACAACAAGAAAAATAAAGTACCTAGGAATAAAGTTAACCAAAGAGATAAAAGACCTATACACTGAAAATTATGCAACATTGAAGAAAGAAATTAAGGAAGATACAAATAAATGGAAGCAAATACCATGTTCTTGGATGGGAAGAATCAACATCATCAAAATGGCCATACTACCCAAAGCAATTTACAAATTCAATGCAATCCCTATTAAAATACCAATGACATATTTCACTGACCTAGAACAAACACTCCAAAAATTCATATGGAACCGAAAAAGACCCCGAATAGCAAAAGCAATCTTGAAACAGAAGAACACAGCAGGAGGAATCATGATACCAGACATCAAACAAAACTACAAAGCCACTGTGATCAAAACAGTCTGGTACTGGCATAAGAGCAGACATATAGATCAGTGGAACAGAATAGAGAGCCCAGAAATAAACCCAGGCCTATATGGTCAACTAATATTTGATAAAGGGGGAAGGAACATCAAATGGAGTGAGAAGAGCCTCTTTAACAAATGGTGCTGGGAGAACTGGACAGGTATGTGCAAAAAAATGAAACCAGACCACCGACTTACACCACACACAAGAATAAACACAAGATGGATCAAAGACTTAAATGTAAGCCGTGACACCATAAAAGTCCTAGAGGAAAACATAGGCAGGAAAATTTCAAATATCCCACGTAACAATAACTTGACGGATACATCTCTTAAGGCAAGAGAAATAAAGGAAAGAATAAACAAATGGAACTAAATCAAACTAAAGAGTTTCTGCTCAGCAAAAGAAAACATCAGCAAGATGAAAAGGAAACCAACCATATGGGAAAACATATTTGCCAATGATATCACTGACAGGGGACTCATCTCCAAAATATATAAAGAGCTTATATGACTCAACATCAGAAAACAAACAACCCAATTAAAAAATGGGCAAAGGACCTGAACAAACACTTCTCTGAAGAGGACATACAGAAGGTCCATAGACACATGAAAAAATGCTCAACATCATTGGCCATCAGAGAGATGCAAATAAAAACCACAATGAGATACCACTTTACACCAGTCAGAATGGCCATCATCAACAAATCAACAAACAACAAATGCTGGCAAGGATGTGGAGAAACGGGAACCATAGTGCACTGTTGGTGGGAATGCAGACTAGTGCAACCACTATGGAAAACAGTATGGAATTACCTCAAAAAACTAAAAATGGAACTGCCTTTTGAACCAGCGATTCCACTGCTAGGATTATACCCAAAAAATCCTAAAACCCTAATTCAAAAAAACCTATGCACCCCTTTGTTCATAGCAGCCTTGTTTACAACAGCTAAGTACTGAAAACAGCCTAAGTGCCCATCTGTAGATGAGTGGATCAAAAAACTGTGGTACATTTACACAATGGAATACTATGTAGCAGAAAGAAAGAACTCCTGCCATTTGCGACAACATGGATGGAACTAGAGAGAATTATGCTTAGTGAAATAAGCCAGGCAAAGAAAGCAAAATACCATATGATATCACCTAATACAGGAAACTAAAGAACAACACAAACAAACAAACTAAATAGGACAAAGAGTAGAATAGTAGTCAATAGGGGGGAGGGGGGAGGGAGAGAAGGAGGATAAGTAAGGGAAGGGTCTAGCCAAGGAATGTGTATAAATGACTCATGGACATGGACAACGGGGAGGGATATGATTGCAGGAGAGGGGGTGGACTGGGTGGGGGGGAGCAATGGGGAAAAAATGGGACAACTGTAATTGAAAAACCAAAAAATAAAAGGAAAAAAAAAAAGAATTAACATCATTGAAATGTCCATACTACCCAAGGCAATCTATAACTTCAATGCAGTTTCTATCAATATTCCAATGACATATTTCACAGAACTAAAACAAATATTTCAAAAATTTATATGGAACTACAAGAGGTCCCTCATAGCAACAGTAATACTGAGAAGAGCAAAGTTGGAGGAATCATACTACGTAATATCAAACTATACTACAAGGCATAGTAATAGAAAAAGCCTGGTGCTTGCATAAAAAACAGACACATAGATCAATGTATCAGAATAGATAGCCCAGAAATAAACCCACATTTTTATAGTCAATAATGTTTGACAGAGGAAGCAAGCACATACAAAATGGATCAAAGACTTAAATATTAGACCAAAAATCATAAAACTCTTACAAGAAAACATAGGCAGCAAAATCTCGGACATTGCTCATAACAATTTTTTATTGGCTATTTCTCTCCAGGCAAGGGAAACAAAAGAAAAAGTAAACAAATGGGATTTCATCAAACCAAAAAGGTTTTGCACAGCAAAGGAAATTATCAACAAAATAAAAAGACAGCCCACAGAATGGGGGAACGTATTCGCCAATACAACTGATAAAGGGTTAATATCCAAAATTTATAAAGTACTTACGACACTTAACATCAAAAACCAAACAACTCAATTAAAAATGGGCAAAGGACCTGAATATACACTTCTCCAAAGAGAACATACAGATGGCCAATAGACATATGAAAAGATGCTCAATGTCACTAATCATCAGAGAAATGCAAATTAAAACCACAATGAGATACCATCTCACACCAGTCAGAATGGCCATCATCAATAAATCAATAAACCACTAGTGCTGGTGAAGATGTGGAGAAAAGGGAACCCTTTTGCTCTGTTGGTAGGAATGCAGACTGGTGCAGCCACTGTGGAAAGCTGTATGGTGATACCTCAAAAAATTAAAAATGGATCTGCCTTTTGACCCAGCAATCCCACTTCTGGGAATATCTCCGAAGGAACCCAAAACACTAATTTTAAAGAACATAAGCACCCCTATGTTCATTGCAATGTTATTTACAATTGCCAAGATATGGAAGCAGCACAAGTGTCCATCAAGAGATGAGTGGATAAAACCACTATGAGACATTTACACAAAGGAATTCAACTTGGCCATAAAAAAAGAAGAAAAATTTATCCCTTGCAACAGTATGGATGGACCTGGAGAACATCATGCTAAGTGAAATAAGCCAGTCAGAGAAAGACAAATACCATATGGTTTCACTCATATGTGGAATCTAATGAACAAACTGAACCAACAAGCAAAACAGAGACAGACTCATAGATGGAGAGCAGATGACAGCTAGTGGGGGAGTAGGGGGTTAGGGAGTTGAGGGATTGAGCAAAAAGGAAAAAGGACTCATGGACATGGACAACAGTGTGGTGATTGCTATGGGGAAGCGGGTATAAGGGGACCAAATCGTAATGGAAAAAAATACAATAAAGATTTAAAAAATAAAAAAGCTAGCCTTCCAAAAAAAAGAAAGAAAGACAATCTGGAAAATGAAGAAAAATATCCTTAATTCTATCACCCTAGTAACACAAACATGTATGTCTTTGTAATTTGTGTTCACATAAAAACTTATTTTATATTATTATAATTGTAATATATAATTTTTTTCTTTTTTACATTATAATCACTTTTCTATGTTACCATGTAGGATTCATAGTTGTCTTTTTAATTTGTTGAATAAGAGTCCATTAAGTAAACTACCATAATTTAACCTATAAATTCCTGCCAAATATTTGGGGTGTTTTCCTATCACAAATAATGCTACAATAACATTTTCATGAATATAGTTTTTCATTTTGAGAATTATTTCCTTAGGATCAATTCCCAAAGCAGGCTTTCTAGAGTAACCATAAACTCTTTTGTGACTTAGATTAGTTTACCAAACAACTTTCCACAAGTTTATACAATTTGTAGTGCCTCCACCAATGGGTGTAAATACTATCATGTCCTCTCTAACAATCAGTATTAATACTAATACCTTTTATTTATAGAATATTTCGCATGTGTCAAGCACTGTTCTAAGTGCTTCACATGTATTATCTCATCATCCTCACAACATATCTCTGAGGGAGCTACTTTGAACATCCTACAACATATCTCTGAAGTAACTCTGAAGTAGTTACCCTGTTTTTTCAGAGGAGAAAGTAAAGGTTCAGAAAGTTTAAAAGCCATATCCAATGTCACATAGCAACTAAGTGGTAGAACTTAGATTCAAGCTCAGGTCCTTCAAATGCCACAGTGCTCTTAACCACTTGGCTCTACTTCTGTTTTACTCTTTTCCCCTCCAAGTAATAAAAGGGGGAAAAATATTTACAATGATGTTTTAATATGCAGTTCTTGATTACTAGCAAAGTAATCATTTTTACATATGTTAAACTGCATAGTCTTGTTGTGTTATTTGTTCTTATTATTTAGCAACTTGTATAAAGGGGTGGGTACAATTTTGCTCCTTGTGTATTTTTTTACTAATCAGGTGTGTCAGCACAACCTTCACACAAGAGGTCCAGGCACTGAGCTGTCAGTTTATAAGCAATGGTGGTCCTTCTTTTTCTCCTCTTTCCTGCCCAATATGGGCTGAGTACAAACATGTCCTCGAACATTATGTCCATATGTTTTTAACATTACTCACTCAAATGATATGGCTCCTGGCTGATTTGGAATACCCTATATTATGAGTAAAAGTGAAGACTCAATGTACCCTGAGGGGTGACAAACTAAAATTATTTTTTAACTGAACCAGTTTGCCAAGGTCTTTCAGAATGAATATGTCATTTGCCCTATTTCCCCACCCCTCTTCTCTTTCCATCCACAAATTTCTCTTCTGCTAACTAAGATAAAGACTAGAATGTATAAATATTTTTATGTATTTGTAATCCAACAACTTGGGCATCAGTCAGAGCTTATCTCCCATAATATATAGAAACATCATTAAAAACTCACCTCTGCTTTACTAAATAAAGCCAGGTTTACATAATAAATATAAACTTTAATAATCCTACTTTAAAATATGCTCCATTAGCTGCATTATGTCTTGCAATACATCCAAGTGTCCATGCTGCAGCCTCTGACGCCAGGATCAAAATCTTCCAAGCATATCACCAGCGTATCCAGTGCCCCACAATCAACTATTGCCTGAGCTAGTTGAGGAGAATGTTTACCAACCACTCCTAACACAAAGGCAGCTACTTCCTTGTAGAAATGCTACAAGGATAAAATAGATAAAATTCAAAGTGAGTTGAACACTTACATAACAAAAAGTTAAAATAGACCAAAACCAATATAAAAATAACATTAATATAATAAAGCTCAACAGCTTCTATATATGAAATAAAAGCATCTTGCAACCTCATTTTGAGTTTTTGGTTCAGTAACCAAACAAAAACAATGTGAATCTTTTTTACATTTCAATTTTTATTCTAAAACATGCATTTATAAATATTTCCTGCAAACTGTATTTCCTTTAAAAAAATCCATAATATAATGAGATTTTTATGTATCTGTATTACACTAAAGGTATTTGTTTGAACCATGTTAACTCTGGATTGTTATCATGCGCTACCAAACCGTCAACTGACAAATTTGTTTCTTTAGTTGCCCTCAGTCTCTAAGTCTGGTGGGCCTTTCATGACCTCAACTAATCTTTCTGGTGTTCTAAGTTATCCTGAAATAACAACCATGTTTTGAGATGCACTTATCAATCATTGAATAAACATAAAGACAAAACATTCATGATACATTTTAAAACTCTTTCTGGCAAATAAACCAGCCATACAATGGGACATGTTACTTATCTCTTTGTAGAAATGCTTTTAGAAAAGTAAATACAAATGACTTGCCATTATGTGAATTTTAAGTAATGCTTTATATTTATATTTTCTATATATAAATTTCTATTAGATTAAGAAATAAAATAAAGCTGAAACATGATTTTCTTCATATAGCTAAGAAAATTAAATGTCTAGGAATTATTTCGCTGTAACTCTCGCTGTGGTTTTATGGTTCACATAATGATACAGTAATGGTCTCCTAACTCTTCTTTTCATTAATAGAACCCAATTAATCCCCTATTTTAGATTCTATTTCTACTTCTTTACAGTGACTACTAAAAAGTGACTGGTTATCATAGCACCTGTTTTGAAAGCATTCTATTTACTTAGGCTAAAATATTAAGATACAAAAAAATGTATAGGAGAGAAAAATAGATCAGGTATATTTTTAACCTATCTCAACGCCTGGTATACATTGATGATATATGAAACAGGCTATTTAGTAATGATGTTTTGATTTTAAATATTTCTCCAGTTTCTTAAATGTAACATGCATTTATTAAAATATTTGTTGTAAAGTCTAATTTTATATGCCAGTAACCAAATTAGCTACTAATTTATTGTTAAAGTTTGAATTTTAAAGTAGCTTTCCACAGATTATTTTCTTATAATTGTGGAAGAATAATGGTGATACATTTCTTATCATCACCTTAAGCTAATTTGACATTTTATGTTGTAAGAATTTTGAAATTCACAATTTATAGGGTATTAATAGTCACTACTAACTCGTCGGCAGCCGTCCGTCTCGAGAGACGATGGTGTAGCTTCTTAAGAGTCTATCTGCACCGCCGAGAATGGCTGTGCAGTCCAACTCGGGAGTGACACGGTATCTGTCTCCTCCCGTGTTGAATCGACATCTTGTGATGACGCTGGAGTGTCCTCTCCAGTGAAGCTGAAGCTACAGAGCCTGGGCAGGGTGATATGGAGGGTCTGCTGTTGCCCATGCCAGTCCGTCTCGAGAGACGATGATGTAGCTTCTTAAGAGTCTATCTGCACCGCCAAGAATGGCTGTGCAGTCTGACTCGGGAGTGACACAGTATCTGTCTCCTCCCGTGTTGAATCGACATCTTGCGATGACGCTGGAGTGTCCTCTCCAGTGAAGCTGAAGCTACAGAGCCTGAGCAGGGTGATATGGAGGGTCTGCTGTTGCCCATGCAGCAGACCCCCCCTCTCTTCGCAGCTGAAGGGTCCAAGGGAAAGACGGAGTCAATACAGCTTGGCTTCAGGTGCGCCGCAGGAGTTGCCAGTGTTGACTACAACGTCAAACCGCCTTAGGGACTCCGGCTCCGGATTTTCTGTCGGGGTTTACTCCCTTAGCCTTTCCCCTGAAGAGGTATGCCGCAAGGCAGCAGAGGTTTTTTGGAGTCAGAGTTTTCCTTCTCTGGTGTGCCCTGACTGGAAGATCGAACCAGCGACACTTAGCTCGCAGGCCGACGCTCAATCCACTGAGCCAAACCAGCCAGGGTACTCACTACTAACTATACTACCAATAATTCTCACTTTCTGATCACATTCCCCCTTTTTCCTAATTTCTGCTTCCCCAAATTCCTCTTTCCTCTTCTATTTCTCACCAAAGGAATTTTGTTTTAAAAAAAGCAAAAGCAAAATCAGAGGACTTTGTACCTCATAAATCTCCTATGAGAAATGAGTGTAAAAACTGGTAGGTAAAGAAAACAGGAGGTTGTGAATAATGCATCACATTCTCACTTTCTCATTACTTTTCTGCCCTAATAATTTTTCATCCCTTTACAACTAATGAACATAATTCACACTTTTAAAAAAACTTCTATTAAAAACATTCTGTCCTCAAAGGATGAAGTTAAGAGACCAGGAGGAAGAAAGTCTAACAATACTTGATGATAGAAGGAATATCTACAAAAAAATAAAATTTCTGTGATTCCTTGGAGAGATAAAACAGTCATTAGTAAATGATATCTAATTGATAAAAATAAGGCAAATTTTTCACTAGTACAATTTGTATTTACTTTTTAAATTCTGATAAAATACACATAACATAAAATTTACCATATTAACCATTTTAAAGTATACAATTCAGTAGCATTTAGTACCTTCACAATGTTGTGCAACCACCTTTCTAGTTACGGAATATTTTTATCACCCCAACAAGAAGCCCCATATCTGTTAAGCAATCACTCCTCATTCCCCTTTCCCACTGCCCTGGGCACCACTAATCTGCTTCTGTCTCTATGGATTTGCATGTTTTGCTTCTGTCTCTATGGATTTGCATATTCTGGATATTTCATATCAATGGAATCATAATACGGAGCCTTTATGAAGACATAAGGCTTCTTTCTCTTAGCATAAGATTTTCAAGGTTCATTCATGTTGTAGCATATATTAGTACCTTTTTATGGCGGATAATATTCCACTGTATGGATATATAACATTTTGTTTATCCAGTCATCTTTTGGCTATTGTGAATAATGCTGCTATGAACATTTGTGTACAAGTTTTGTTTGGATACCCATTTTCAATCTTTTAGAAATATCATAACAAGGGGTAGAATGGCTGGGTGGGTCATATGGTAGTTATATTGAGAAATTGCCAAGCTGTTCCAAACAGCTGCACCATTTTACACACCTACAACAACCTATGAGGGGTCCAATTTCTCCACAGCTTCACTAACATTTTTCTCTTTTTCTTTTTTATTATGGCCATCGTAGTAGGTGATGTGCTATCTCATTATGGTTTTGATTTGCTGTTGAACATCTTTTCATGTTTGTTGGTCATGTGTACATCTTCTTCGGATAAATGTCTATTCAAGGCCTTTGCCCATTTTTAATTGGGTTGTTTGTCCTTCATTTATACAAATAGGAATATTAAAGATATATCAGGAAAGATATATTCCTATGTTATGACAAACTAGCAGAATGGAATGAACAGTCCAAGGCCCTGCCGATAGGAAGGTCCTTAACTACTGTTAGGTACTGTTAGGTGGTGCTGTACAGAAACATAGAGTGAAACTAGATAGAAGGAGAAAAAAATATTGGGCACTCTTGGATGACCCTTAAAAGGCCTGACACGTTTGCATACTTGGTATAAATCCTTCATCAAACCTCCCATTAAACACATTTCCCTTCCTTTTGGATGCTTCTCCTCTTCTTGCTTTAAAGCAATGTCTTACAGTTGCCATTACCCAAATTTCACCTGTGTATAAAGATTTCTGTAAACAATATTTTGTGTGCCTAAGGCTTTATATACCTAAAACTGCTCCTATAATTTTAATACTTCCATACACATAAAAACTGCTTTATGTATAATTCCATTACATTTTTAAATCTGTTTTCTCTTTATATTAACAATAATGGAAAAAATCTGCATATCCTCAAAGTAGAATGCCCTAAAGATATTATGTTCAGTTCAAATAATTGAATGTGTATTAACATCTTAATAATTCTAATGCCTACAAGCTTGCAAATGTACCCAAACTATCAATTTTTTAAAGTAAAAAACATAACTTTTTTTTTTAATTCTTATATTCTGTTCTGCCAACGAATAAACAAGCTGTGGAAAAATGTTGCCCTTTACAACTGCTTCTGGTCATCATTATAATTAGCCAGTCCCCAAAATGCCAAAGTGGCAGTCTGTTGAATCGTTGGAACCACATCCAGAAGAGACCTCAGCAAAGACACTACACCTGATTTAAATTATGAAAGGACAGGCCTGGCCGGATGGCTCAGTTAGTTTGAGCATCATCCTGTGCACCAAAAGGTTGTGGGTTTGATTCCCCATCAGGGCATATACCAGGGTTACTGGTTCATTCCTGGTTGGGATGTTTACAGGAGGCAACCTATGGATGTTTCTCTCTCACACTGATGTTTCTGTCTCTCTTCCTCTCCCTCTAAAGTCAGTGAACATACACTTGGGAAGGAATTTTTAAAAATTATGAAAGGACAGAAATAAACAAAACTTAAAAAGCAAGGGTACAATCTGTATATGCAAATAAGAAAATTAAAAGAAAAAAAATTAGAAAAACCCAAAATTAGTCACTAAAACTTAATAGGATATTTAGAAGCATGTAACTGGCCAAGATACAGAATACTGTAATAGAAACTGTAATTATCAAAGCAGCAGCAGAGTGTGGAAATAAGAACGGCTTTGGAGTTAGATAAGAGTTTAAATCCCTGATCTGGCAAATACTAGCTGTGTGACCTGATAGGGCTGTCATGATGAATGCAAAGAAAGATTGTGAAGCACATAGTATAATGCCTAGCTCATGCATGGTGGGAAAGGGGGTGGAGTCCCCTCACGCCTCTACCCCCTACCTCAGCATTTGCAAATCCTTTCAGGGCTCAGTTCAGATTCTTCCCTCTCAATGAAGTCTTTCTATTGTTGGGGTTTTTTATTTTTCTTCTTTGATTCCAGATATTGGGTCTTTTCTCTGATTACAAATGAACTTAGAATTCATTATAGAAATTTTATCAGAATCTATCTCAGAGCCAGGGAAGTAGGGCCATTTGGCTAGGATGTCATATCCATGAAGGGTTGCGCATCAGATTTCTGTCATTATCTCCAAATAAATAAATTCTTTGATGTAAGAAAGTATATTGTATTATCAAGTCTCATAATATTAATTTTAAGGTTGAATACAAAGTAGGTATATTATTCTCACAACAATAATAAAAGTAGCTTATATTTATGGAGCACTTATCTGCATGCATTTTTGTCTTTTGTACCTTCTGAATTTTATTTTATTTTATTTTATTTTATTTTTATTTTTATTGTTTTTCTATTACAATTGTCCCACTTTTTCCCTCATTGCTACCCCCCACTCAGCTCACCCCTTCTCCCACAGTAGATCCCGACCCCGTTGTCCATGTTCATGGGTTATTTATATTAGTTCCTTTACTAAACCCTCCCCCTACTAACCTCCTTTCCTCCCTCCCCCTTCCTCCTGATAACTGTTACTCTGTTTCTTGTTCAATTTTGTTCATTTGTTTGTGTTGTTCATTAGTCTCCTGTATTAGGTGATATCATATGGTATTTTTCTTTCATTGCCTGGCTTATTTCGCTAAACATAAGTTTCTCTAGTTCCATCCATGTTGTCACAAATGGCAGGAGTTCCTTCTTTCTTTCTGTTGCATAGTATTCCATTGTGTAAATGTACCACAGTTTTTTAATACACTCATCTACAGATGGGCACTTAGGCTGTTGCCAGCACTTGACTATTGTAAACAGCGCTGCTATGAACATAGGGGTGCATAGGTTTTTTTGAATTGGTGTTTCAGGATTCTTAGGGTATAATCCTAGCAATGGAATCGCTGGTTCAAAAGGCAGTTCCATTTTTAGTTGTTTTGAGGAAATTCCGTATTGTTTTCCATAGTGGCTGCACCAGTCTACATTCCCACCAGCAATGCACTAGAGTTCCCTTTTCTCCGCATCCTCGCCAACACTTATTGTTTGTTGATTTGTTGATGATGGCCATTCTGACTGGTGTAAAGTGGTATCTCATTGTGGTTTTAATTTGTATCTCTCTGATGGCTAGTGATGTTGAGCATTCTTTCATACGCCTATGGACTCTCTGTATTTTCTCCTTGGAGAAGTGTTTGTTCAGGTCCTTTCCCCATTTTTAAATTGGGCTTTCTGTCTTCTTTGTGTTGAGATATGTAAGTTCTTTATATATTTTGGAGATCAAGCCCTTATCTGATATATCATTGGCAAATATGTTTTCCCATATGGTTGGTTCCTTTTTCATCTTGCTGATGTTTTCTTTTGTTGAGCAGAAGCTCTTTAGTTTGATGTAGTCCCATTTGTTTATTCTTTCCTTTATTTCCCTTGCCTTAGGAGATTTATCAGTGAAATATTGTTATGTGGGATATCTGAAATTTTCCTGCTTATGTTTTCCTCTAGGATTTTTATGGTGTCACAGCTTACATTTAAGTCTTTGATCCATCTTGAGTTTATTCTGGTGTGTGGCATAAGTTGGTGTTCTAATTTTATTTTTTTGATGTTCCTATTCAGTTCTCCCAGCACCATTTGTTGAAGAGGCTCTTTTCACTCCATAATATGTTCCTTCTCCCTTTGTCAAATATTAGTTAACCATAGAAGCCTGGGTTTATTTCTGGGCTCTCTATTCTGTTTCATTGATCTATATGTCTGTTCTTATGCCAGTACCAGGATGTTTTGATTACGGTGGCCTTGTAATATAGTTTGATGTCAGGTATTGTGATTCCTCCTATTGCGTTCTTCTATCTCAAGACTGCTGTGGCTATTCAGGATCTTTTTTTTGGTTCCACATAAGTTTTTGAAGTATTTGTTCTAGGTCTGTGAAATATGTTGCTGGTATTTTAACAGGGTTTGCATTGAATCTATAAATTGCTTTGGGTAGTATGGACATTTTAATGATGTTGATTCTTCCCATCCATGAGCATAGTATATGCTTCCATTTATTGGTATCTTCCTTAATTTCTTTCTTCAGGGTTATGTAGTTTTCCGAGTACAGGTATTTTACCTCTTTGGTTAAATTTATGCCTAGGTACTTTATTTTTCTTGTTGTTATAGTAAGTGGGAGTTTTTCTCTAGTTTCTGTCTCTGATATTTTATTGCTGGCATACAGAAATGCCTTCGATTTCTGAATATTGACTTTGTACCCTGCTATTTTGCCAAATTCACTTATTAGGTTGAGTAGTTTTTTTCATGGAGTCTATATGGTTTTCTATGTATACTATCATGTCATCTGCAAATAGTGACAGTTTTACTTCTTCTTTTCCAATTTGGATGCCTTTTATTTCTTTTTCTTGTCTGATTGCTGTGGCTAGAACTTCCAATACTATGTTGAATAGCTGTGGAGAGAGTGAACATCCTGTCTTTTTCCTAATCTCAGGGGGAATGCTTTCAGTTTTTGTCCAGTGAGTATGATGTTGGCTTCAGGTTTCTCATATATGGCCTTAATTATGTTGAGGTATGCTCCCCCTATTCCCAGTTTGCTGAGTGTTTTCTTCATAAATGGGTGTTATACTTTACATGCATTGCTTTAAGTATTTGTTTTTCATGTTAATTCACTGACCTCTCATAACAAACCTATGAAGTAGGCCCTATTATTACAGTAGCCCCTCTCTATATCACAGTTCACTTATCGTGGCCTCGCTGTATCATGGGAATTTTTAAAATATTATATTTCATTATTTATCACGAATTTTTCACTGTATCATAGGATTTTGCGGTACTGTATACATATGTTAAAGTTACGTTGGTTTAAGAGTGTAGAATACGTTTAAGAACATAAGTCGTGTTTATAAAAGTGTAGAAAAGGTTAATAAGGGAGTGGGAAAGGTTAATAAGGGACTGGGAATGGTTTATAAAGCCACAGAATATATATAAATACTAAAATAAATGTAAGGTTCCTACTTCGTGGATTTTCACCTATCGCAGGGGGGTCTAGAACATAATACCCGCGATAAGTGAGGGAATACTGCATATCTATTTTACAGATAAGGACACTGAGGCCGAGTAAGATTAAAAAATGTCATACAACTAATAAGTGGTGGAGCAAGGTTAGAATTTTGACCTTATTTATTGATAATTGCTAAGTAAATGGTGGCGCAAAGTTAGAATTCTGATATCAACTTTGCCTTACTAGAAAATATATAAAACAGTCAACTGCTATTTGTGCTTTAATGATGGTGTTTTAATCTAAAGTTACAAGAAAGGTAATAATTTTAAATATAGTGTTTTAGTAAAAGGTTACAAGAAAGAATGATTAAGTTCAAACTGGAAAAAAGTGTTCCTTGACTTTCTAAACTTTATGTAATTTACAGCAAGCTATTCAACTGATGTTATTATATCTTTTCTATAAAAGTATATTCCAGAGATCTATAAAAGCATATTCTTTTATAATGTTATATTCAGAAACACTGGAAATAGAATAAAAGAAAAATCTTTGCAATAACATTTAGGATTAGACTAAAGTAAGATAAATAGTACTACCAAATAACATAAACAGAGAGTAATGATGGGACCTGTGGTTTTTCATGGTTTCCAGTTTCATTTAGTGATGATTTTTCTGTCCAAGTTGGCTTGGTTAGATCATTTTATACAAGACCGCAATTCCACGTTTAAATGCTACAGAAGCTAATTAACTTTGCAGACACAAAGTGCTCCTGCTCATGCGTAGGTCATAGGTCCTGTTAAACAAATCAACATTGCCTATATTATTATCTGTACTATTTTTCTAGAGAAAATTTCTGAAATATCTCAATAAAAAGTTCAAAGCACAGGATAAAGTATTAAAATAACTACCAAGCATTAACATGGGTTCTTTCTAGAAAGTTGGGTTTAAAGCAATTTCTTGATCTCTTCTTTGAAATTTGCTTTATTACCTGATATTTGTTTTTCTTTCAATAGTGGTAAAATACACATAACATAAAAATTACCACTTAAACCATTTTTAGTCTGCAACCTAGTGGTACTAAGCACATTTCCAATGATATGTAATCATCACCACTATCTAGAAACCGTTACACTGTTTTCTACAGAAGCTATTCCATTTTACATTTCCACCAGCAAAATACAAGGATTCAAATGTCTCCACATCCTCACCAACACTTACTTAACATGCTTTCTTTTTCTAAGTAATAGCCATTCTGCTAGGTGTGAAGTGGTTTCTCATTGTGCTTTTGATTTTTATTTTCCTAGTACTAATGATGGTGAATGTCTTTTTATGTGCTTATTAGTCATTTGTACACCTTTATTAAAATGTCTAATTTGGGTCCTTTTCCCATTTTAATTGGGTTATTTGTTGTTGAGTATAACAACATTTTTAATAATAAATATGCACCGTTAGAAAAAGAAATGCTAAATTTGTTAACTTATATTTAAAGCTTTGTAATAAATACATTAATGAGGCCAAAAATATAAAGTATAATTATGCATAGAATAGTTTTAAAAAATCAAAATTTAAAAAATAAAAAAGTCATGATTATGGTTTATGTTATTTTTTCCTCATGATTCTGTTATTTCCTTTTTTTCTCACTTGATAAATTTATGTGCAGGAAGTAGCTTATTGTATTTTGAAATATAATTGGAAAATCAATCCACGTTGGGTTATTAAACCTAGATATTTTAAATTAAAATCTCAAGAACTTTGAACTTTTAAGTTAAGAATTTAATGAATTCATCTATCTAGGTCTATAATACTTAACTTAATTATGTGTTTATTATTAGTTATAGTATTTAGCTAATATACCAAAAGTCTTCAATTTTGGAATATTTCAGTTTGCAATTTTAGCCATAAAATATTTTACCCCCAAAGGTATTTCACTTGTCCAAATACTCAAAGAAATTTTCTATTTTATGTATTTTTATCTCCATTTTTCTATTGCATCTGGCCTAGGAAAAATAATGTCAATAAAATGACACATAATTTCTTTCCATTTTTTAGTGTATTCAATATTCAAATTAGGCTTCTACATGGAAACTTCTGTTCTATCATACATTTCTTATATTTCTTAGTTCAAACAGTAGTAAAATGAGGATTTTGAATTTTTTAAAATCTCTGAATCTATAAAAGTAAAAGCTAAAGTTTCCATTTAAAATATCTTTGGCGAGTGGGGACAGGTAGAAGAGAGTAAACAGGATAAATGAAAACAGGAGATTAGACTTTGGATGGTGAACACACATAAAGATGATGTATTATAGAATTGTACACTGAAACCTATATAACTTTATTAACCAATGTAACCCTAATAAACTCAATAAAAAAATACTTTATTTCTCTTATTAGAGAAAATACTGCCCCTAATTTCTAGCCCTTAAATTGCCTCTTGTGTTTTATAGTCAGTCAGGGACATGTTTTTTGTCTCTTCTACAGATTAAGCATAGAGATACTGTTATTTAATTACAGGTTTGTTCTAAAGATACAATTAATGATGCAAGAGACACTGAGATAAAGAAAGAGAAAGGGAGGGGAGGGGAGGAGAGAGGAAAAGAAATATATACAACATAAAAAGAAAATTTTCTTTTCCTGCCTGTCCATTAGGAATCCATAGTGACTGATCCTCAGTGAGCGAACGCATAAACAATTAGAGTCCATAAATTACAGCAGCCTGAATAGTTGCTATAGTATCAGATACACAAGGACTCTAGCGAGTAGCTAATGACCTCATTGGGGTCTTCATTGAAGGACCAACATGATCTATCTAATATTAAAAATAACACATATTATACTATAAAACAATTTAGTCTACTCTATACCAACTGATAAAATAGTGTGAAACTATTTTGAAATTTAAGTTACAAATTTTAAAATTCTCCCCCTCACTCAACTTTATAGCTTTGAGTTCCTTTTCTATTTTTCTTGTTCCAGTACCATACTGGAGACATTGCTGCTAATACCTACATTGCAATCCAGTTATGCTAATCCTGCCATAATCATTCATTCAAACACACAGATCAGGGTTTACCAAGTGGCAAAAGATAGAACTACATGTGAGTTAAGGCAGATCCTCCTCTCAAGAAACTAGTAATCAGATGAAGGAGATTATTAAATAGCCTCAAAATAATCACAGCTCTTTCTTTTATTCCTTTCAATGCAGCATAGGCCTATTTACTTTGATTTCACATGCCAACTGCATATATCAATTAGGAATGAAATGTAAAACATTTCCAAAGACAAAAAATACCAATTTGTTCTCATTTTACATATTTAACTCATATACACATTACTGCAATCTTCTGTTTATAAAGATATTTAACATCTTGCTCTGGCTGGGTGGCTCAGTTGATTGGAGCATGGATGGTCCCATATACCAAAAGGCTGTGGGTTTGATTCCCGGTCAGGGCACATACCTAGATTATGGGTTCCATCCCTGGTTGGGGTGTGTATAGGAAGCACCCAATCAATGTTTCTCTCTCACATCAATGTTTCTCTCTCTCTCTTTCCTTCTTCCTCTCTAAAAAACCAATAAACATGTCCTTAGGTGAATGTTTTTGTTAATTAATTTTTATAAAGATATTTAATAGCTCAACTTCATTTCTCTAAACACAAGTGTCTATAAACTGAGCCTTTTAAGTCATAGTAAAGATTTGTGGTTGCCCTGATTACTTCTAATCTTGTTTGTTTTGTTTTTCACTTTCTTAAATTTTATTTTTATTGTGATAAAATATACATAACAAAATTTATTATTTCAACCATTTTTAGATGTACAATTCAGTGGTATTAAGTACAGCCACAATGTTGTGTAACCATTACCCACTATCATTTCCAGAACTTCATCATTGCTAATAGATACTCTATACAAATTAAACACTTAACTCCCCATTTCTCCTGACCCCTAGTAACCTCTATTCTACTTTCTGTCTCTCTGAATTTGTAGATATCTCATATCAATGGAGTCATAATATTTATCCTCTTTTGTCTTGCTTATTTCATACTTAGCATGTTTTTAAGGTTCATCTGTTATAGCATGTATCTGAATTTAATTACCTTTTTAAGATGAATAATATTCTATTGTATGTATACAAGTTCTGTCCAGAATGTATCCAGCCATGTAATATGAAAAATAGAGTCATTTATTGAAGAAAATACAGGAAACAATAAACATCATACATAGAACAATGATGCCTCAGTCCCCTTCAAAGTAGGCACCTTGGGACTTCACACAGTTGTCCCAATCTCCATCAGTTGCCCTCTTGTATTTTCAGGAATCTCATTAATGGTCTGAAATCTCTTCCTTTTCAAAGGTAATTTTAGTTTTGAGAAAAGCCAGAAGTTGCAGGGCACCAAATCTGAACTTTAGTAGAGCTGAGTCACCTGGGTGATTTTATGTTTCACCAAAAAACTCTGCAGGAGACATAATGCATGAGTGGGTGCATTGTCATGATGAAGCTGCCAATCACCAGTTGCCCAGAGCTATGGCCTTCTGAATCATCCAAATAGTTTCCATGGAGGAATGTTCAAGCTTAACGCAAAGTTTGATGCAGATTCATTGCTCTACTTGCTCAGTCATTTTGTATGTGATGGCCACACAGTGCACATGCTCATGCATGAGCATCTACCACTGCCACTGATTAGTTCAGTGAAGTCATCATTGTTCATGCATGTGCATTCCAGTCCACTCTCCTTGGTTGCCTGGTTACATCGATGTCGCGCAAATCGTTCTCATTATATTAACAATGGCTGGACTTTTTTTGGACAGACCTTATATACAATATTGTGTTTGGCCATTCATCTGTTGATGGACATTTAGATTGTTTCTATGTTTTGGTTATTGTAAATAATGATGCTATGGGTATTGGTGTGCACGTATGATTTTGAGTCCCAGCTTTCAATTCTTTTTAGCATATACCTTGGGGTGAAATTGTTGGATCAAATAATTCTGTGTTTAATTTTTAAGGACCACCAAACTGTTTTCCATGATGCACCATTTTACATTCCCACCAGCAAAGCACAAGGTTCCCATTTTCTCCATATTCTCACCACACTTGTTATTTTTTGTTGTTCTTTAATAATATTCATCCTAATGTGAATGAAGTGGTATCTCACTGTGGTTTGATGTGCATTTCCCTAATGACTAGTGACATTGAGCATCTTTTTATGTGTTTATTGGCCACTTTTATAACTTCTTCAGGAAAATATGTAGTTTTTGGCCATTTCTTAATTAGGTTTGGGGTATTTTTGTTGAATATTAGGAGTTCTTTATATATTCTGGTTATTAATCTCTTATCAGATATATGCTTTGCAAATATAGTCTCCAATTCTATGACCTGCCTTTTTACTCTCTTGGTAGTGTCCTTTGATGCCCTTCTTCATATATTTTTTTAAGTGAAGTGATTTCTATGATATATACCCTTTACTTTCCAATTTTATTCAAAATTATCATAAACTTTGTTAAAGATTTATTATTGTAAATTTTGCAAACCTTTAAAAATATAAATTTCAAAAAAAATGTTTTATTTTTATCTAAAACTACTTTCTGTATGACCATTTACTATGAAACTGTCACTATAGTTCACTCAAGTTTTGAAAGAAGTGATTTCTGCATATAATTAACCAATACAGAGCAAAGAATTCATCTTTGACTGTTAGTACTATTATCTACTTATGCATTCTATTTGGAATCCATTGAGAATATAAAAGAAATTCATGCTTTAAAAAAGAAGGAATCATTTGCCCCACTTGTTATATAACTGCTTATGTTGAAAGACAAGAGACTGTGGTAATTAAAAGCCTGTATTTGGAGGTAGACTGGTTGGGTTGAAATCTGGGTGCTGTCACTTCCTAGCTGTGGGACTCAGCAAGGTAACTTAAAATCTCCATGTCTCATTTTCCTCATATGTATAACAGTGGTTAAATTCTCAGGCTACCTCATAACTTCATAAAAATGTTGTGAGAATTACAATGAGGTCAAATCTCTAAAGTGTTAGGAAGATGGGACAAAGTAAACACAAGTGCTTGACAAATAAAAGTGCTAACTAAAGGAATCAATTCCCTATGTTAACCATATTTTTCATCAATATTTTATTATTATTAGTGTGTATGACTCATTAATCAATACTTTCTATTCTGATGAAAAACCATTTAAGGTTCTATGGACTCATAGGTTGAGCCTTTCTACCACATATTTTAGAAATTACCATAGAATGAATAATTCATTTAAGAAATATCTGGTATAGGGATTGACTGAGGGAGTGGAGGGGGTGGAGCAGTGGGGAGCAATGGCAGAAAAATTGGGACAACTGTAATAGAACAACAATAAAAAAAGAAATTTAAAAAAGGAAAAAGAAAAAGAAATGTCTGTTATGATTCAAAACAATTCCTATCAAATTACCACTGGTAGGACTTCTGGCCAAGATGGAGGCCTAGACTAACACACTCCATCTTCCCCAACAGCTAAGAAGGATTACAACTACCGCAAAACCAGAAATAACCAGAAATTCTAGAAAATAAAGCTACATGGAATTCCAATGTATGAAGTTATAAACAAGTGGTGCTCATCCAGATGGGTAGAAGGGGTGAAGCCAGAGCAGAGAGGTCAAGCTGTGCTGGTGACGGCAGCTGCAACATGGCGGAAGGATGAGAGTAAGCACAGACACCTATATTTTTTAAAAGGCGAGAAACACCTGGGGAGCTCCCCTGGCTGCAGACCAGACCCATCAGCTCAAGATTCCAATGCCGGGGAAGGCAGACCCCCATTGCCTTGGACTGTGAGGGCCAGAGGGCGTGGGGATGGAGGAGGAGGCTCTTGGTCTCTCAGCAGAGAGTAAATGGCAAGAATGCATCTTGGACCCCTGCCCCCGCACACAAAATGCCACAGAGTGGTGAGAAGAGTCACGCGGTAGTGATGAGTGCACATGGCTATGCCCCCTATAGCATAGGAAGTGAGACAGCCCCACCCAGGAAGCAAAAGTAAACACAAAACTGTCAGAATGGCAGATTATGATAGAGATCCCAGTGATGCAGCTGACCAGCCAGCAAATATCTGATCTAATGGACCAGCAGATAGGACATCTTTCTGAGGCACCGTTCAGAGCTTTGGTTATATGATTGCTTACAGACCTAACAGCAGATCTTAAATAAGATGGGGAAGGAATGAAGCCTAGTCCTGCTGAAATGAACAAAAACACATACGAAACAAGTGGTGAGAGAAAGAAAACCAGGGATCAAATCAACAAATTGGAACATAGAGAAGGAACAAATAGTCAACCAGTGCAGAAAGAGGAAACAAAAAGTGAGGAAAATGAGGAGAGGCTCAGAAACCTATGGAACAGCTATAAGCAGGCAAACATCTGAATCATAGGGTTGCCAGAAGGTGACGAAGAAGAACTAGAAATTGAAAAATTATGTGAAAAAATAATGAAGCAGGACTTCCTTAACTTGGGGAAGGAAACAGACTCTCAGATCCAGGAAGCACAGGGAGTTCCAAATAAGCTAAACCCGGGGAGAGCAACACCAAGACACATTATAATCAAAATGTTAAAAATTAAGGATAAAAAGAGAATCTTAAAAGCAGCAAGAGAAAAGAAGAGAATTACATACAAAGGGGTCCCAATAAGACTATCAGCTAATTTCTCAAAAGAAATCTGCAGGCAAGAAGGGACTGGCAAGAAATATTCAAAGTAATGAAAAGCAAAAACCTACAACCACGATTACTCTATCCAGTGAAGCTGTCATTCAGAATAGAAGGGCAGAGAAAGTGCTTCCAGTATAAAGTAAAACTGAAGGAGTTCATCAGATCCAAATCACTGTTATATGAAATGTTAAAGGGACTTGTTTAGGAGAAAGAGGATCAAACTATGAACATTAAAATGAAAACTGTATCACAACAACCAACAACAGAAGCTAGGGAATTGAAACAAAGGCAAACAAAGAAGGCAACAAGAGTGGGACAAGAATTATAGGTATGGGGAACATACTGGGGGGTGGTCAGCTGGGAGGGGGAAAGGGGAAAAGGGAGGGAGATGGTACAGGAATTAAGAAGCATAGTAGGAGGGAGTGGAGTAGATAGGAAGATGGTGAGAAGAACTATATGCACAACCAATGGGCATGGACTAAGGGGAGTGGGGACAACTGGAGAGAGGGGTGTCACTGGGTGGAGGGAGACAAAGGGAAAAGAAATTGGGACAACTGCAACAGTATAATCAAGAAAATATATTTTAAAAAATACCATTGGTATACTTCACAGAACTAGAATAATCCAAAAATTTGTATGAAAACACAAAAGACCCCAAACAGCAACAGAAATCTTGAAAAAGAAGAAAACAGAGAGGGTATCATGTTATATGATACCAAACTATACTACAAGTCTACAGTGATCTAAACAACATGGTACTGGCATAAAAACACACATATGTCAATGAAACAGAATAGAGAGCTCCAAAATTATTTCATGCTTATATGTTCAATTAATCTATAACAAAGGAAGCAAGAACATACAATAGGGAAAATTGGACAGATACACACAAAAAATGAAACTAGACCATCTTATTACACTATATCAAGAATAAACTCACAACAGATTAAAGACTTACATGTAAGACCTAAAACCATAATAGTCCTGGAAGGAAAACATAAGCAGTAAAATCTCTGACATTTCTCTTAGCAATATTTTTTTTCTGGCATATCTTCTTGGGCAAGAGAAATAAATAAACAAATGGAACTACATCAAACTAAAAAGTTTCTACAAAGCAAGGGAAACCATCAACAATATCAAAAGACAATCTACTGAATGGAAGGATATATTTACAGTCATACATCTGATAAGGGTTAATAGCCAAAATTTATAAAGAATTCAGACAACACAACACCAGAAAAACAAACAATCCAATTAAAAAGTGAGCAGAAGACCTGAATAGATATTTCTTTAAAGAAGACATATTGATGGCCAATAGATATATGAGAAGTTGCTCAACATCACTAATCATCAGAGAAATGTAAATCAAACCCACAGTGACGTACTACCTCACACCTCTCAGAATGGGCATCATCAATAAATCAATAAACAACAAGTGTTGGCAAGGATGTAGAGAAAATGGAACCCTCAAGCACTGTTGGTGGGAATGTCAATTAGTGTAACGTTTCCCCAGAAAAAGTAAAAATGGAATTGCCTTATGACCTACTGATTCTGCTTCTGGTAATATATCAAAGAAACCTAAAACACTAATTTGAAAGAAGTATGTACTGCTATGTTCACTGAAGCATTATTTGCAATAAGCAAGCTATGGAAGCAACAAAAGTGCCCATCAACAGATGAGTGGGTAAAAATGCTGTGCTACATCTACACAATGGAATACTATTCAGCCATTTAAAAGAAAGAAATCTTACCTTTTGTGACAGCATGAATGGATCTAGAGGGTATTAAGCTAAGTGGAATAAATCAGACAGGCAAAAACAAATACCATATGATTTCACTTATATGGGGAATCTAAAGAATAAAATAAACAAAATAGAAATAGACTCAAAGATACAGAGAAGAGTGTCAGTTGACAGAGGGGAGGAGGTTGGGGGGATGGGTTAAAAAGGTGAAGGGATTAAGAAATACAAATTTGTAGTTACAGAATAATCACACAGATGTGAATTACAGCATAGGGAATATAGTTAATAATACACAATAACTATGTACTGGGCCAGGTGGGTACTTGAATCAGAAGGAGCACACTGTCAAGTATCTGATTTTTTAACCACTATGTTGTACACCTGAAACTAATACATAATAATATTGAATGTAAACTGAAATTGAAATATATATGTAAAGAATAGACAAAACCTTGAAACACAATTGTCTGACCTCAAGAAACGTGTAAAGACGCTGTGAGAGATAAACAAATGCACCATATTATGATGTCTGCAACTAAACAAGAAGTAGAATATGCTCTGTAAGCATACAGGAGAACATCTAACCCAGGCTTTAAAGAACACAGAAAAGGCAACCCAGAAGAACTAACATCTAAGTTGATATCTGAAGGCTTCTGAGCAGACTTCCCGGTAAAAAAATGGAGTAGAGAGGTAAATGGATTGGAGAGTATTCCAACCAAAAGGAACTATATAGTTTGGAACCAGAAAGAGTTTGATATATTGACAAAACCGAGAATGTAGTATGACTAAATTACAAGAGGGGAGAGAGAAGGTTGAAGAAAGAAACAAAAATCTTGAGGGGGTACAATAAATTATTTTAAAATATTGTGAATTGTATCTGAACATAAGTGTCAGTTCAGTGACAAAATCAAATTTGTACTTTGTAAAGAAGAATCACTCTGATTACCTTGGGGGGAAAAGGATGAAAATAGACAAGCTTGGAGACTGGAAGACCACTTAGGAAACTGTTGTGAGAACGCACACCAGATGTGAAGATAGCCTGGAGAACAGCAATGGCAAAATGGAAAGAGAAAAGTGGAAGATCTAAGGAGATATTTAGGAGACAAACTGATTAATGTGAAGAAGACGGAATAATCAGTGATACTTCCAGGTTTCTGGCTTGGACAAGGGATGCATGATTGTGGCAGATTATTGAAGAATCCATGACAAATTCAGATCAGCCTGAAATGTCAAGTGGAGGGGTGACATGGCAAGAGATGAAGCTAGAGAGTTTGGTTGGGACCAGATCAAATTTAGCTATAGGTCAAATTAAGATTTTGTGATGCTATTCTAAGTGAAATGGGAAGCCATGGGAAGCTTTATTGTTTACACTGCTTACTCTGAAGGAAATAAATGAAAATGAAGACAATAATTCCCAGGTCCACAATGTATGGCTGAGCAGGCTGTGAACTGCACAAATCCAAGGGGTGCCACTAATCTACATCATGATATAAATAGTACTCTCAAAGTTATTCAAAGCTCAGCAGCCATTGTTGACATAGCATGTTATGTGGTCATCTACTTTGTTTTATGTGAATAAATATCTTATCTCCATAGTAAAATAATAAGCAGAGCTTATGTTTTATACTTCTCTTATGTTTCTCAAAGAACCTAGTACAGTTCTGAACATACAGCTAGCTCTTATTGAAAAATGTGTGTTCTTGGCTCTAGAAACCACAACTCACATTGGTTTTACTACTCTAAGCACTACCTTTTCTCCTATCAAAGAGTTTCTCCAATTACACTTAACAGCTTTAATATATTTAAATTTTTTATTTCTGTAAGATATTACATTTACATGGTTCTACTTGTAATGAAGCAAATTTCATGACATGAATGAATTTTGTAACTTGCTCTCATTTTCCATCACTGGTCATATTTTATTTGAAATTATTTACATGTTCCTCCCTTGCTTTTTTTTTTAGAGAAAGAATTTTCAGGACATGATTTGCTTTCTCCCAGCCTCTCTGATTATGTACTTCAGGCCACTTATTCCTGCATTTAATTAAGAAATCATAAATTTGGTGTGTCTATTTTTTGTTGTTGTTTTCTGTGAAATACTTTTATACTGTCATAACTATCAAGTCAATTGTGATTTTAGATGTTATATCCCTTACAACACACAAAGAGTCTTATAATTTATTTAAAGGGTCAGAATGAATCACAAACATATGTATAGTCTTTTTACATTATGATAAAAAATCAAAAAACTGTGGCACATTTACACAATGTAATACTATGCAGCAGAAAGAAAAAACTTCTACCTTTTGTGACAGCATGGCTGGAACTAGAGAATATTATGCTAAGTGAAATAAGCCAGTCAGTGAAAGACAAATACCATATGACTCACCTATAAGAGGAATCCAATAAACAAAATAAGCTAACAAACAAAATAGAACCATAGGCATGGAAACATGGAACAGACTGAAAATGACCAGAGAGGAGTTGGGAGGGGAATAATGGTGAAAAGAAGGGGATGGGACTAGACAAAGAACATGTATGAATGACCCACAGACATGGACATCAGTGTCAGAATTAACTGTGGGAGTTGGGGGTGGGATGGGCAAAGGAGGACAAAGAGGGAAAAATTGGTACAATTGTAATAGAATAACAATAAAAACAATGATTTAATAAAAAATAAACCAAAAAATTATCTATTTTCTCCTTTTAAAATTATTCTTATTATAGTTAATACTATAGTTAGTATCGTATCGGCAGCCGTCCGTCTCGAGAGACGATGGTGTAGCTTCTTAAGAGTCTATCTGCACCGCCGAGAATGGCTGTGCAGTCCGACTCGGGAGTGACACGGTATCTGTCTCCTCCCGTGTTGAATCGACATCTTGCGATGAAGCTACAGAGCCTGGGCAGGGTGATATGGAGGGTCTGCTGTTGCCCATGCAGCAGACCCCCCCTCTCTTCGCAACTGAAGGACCCAAGGGAAAGACGGAGTCAATACAGCTTGGCTTCAGGTGCGCCGCAGGAGTTGCCGGTGTTGACTACAACGTCGAACCGCCTTAGGGACTCCGGCTCCGGATTTTCTGTCGGGGTTTACTCCCTTAGCCTTTCCCCTGAAGAGGTATGCCGCAAGGCAGCGGAGGTTTTTTGGAGTCAGAGTTTTCCTTCTCTGATGTGCCCTGACTGGAAGATCGAACCAGCGACACTTAGCTCGCAGGCCGACGCTCAATCCACTGAGCCTAACCAGCCAGGGTACTATAGTTAGTATCTTACTGTTAACTCAGTTGTTTCTGAGTGAAGGGCTACCATAACTGATATGTCATTTTTGGGTGGAGAGAGATGAGAGGAAGATGGGACTGGGACCACTGACTCACTGAACAAGCTAGCAACTCTTCTAAGAGGGCAAGGAAGCAGAGTATGTATTTATTTACTAATTTAAAAATATATAGCATGTACCATTTACCAATTAAAACTGGTCTATTGCCGGGTTTAGAGTCCATAACAAAGGGTGTAACCTGCTGAATTAACATTACTCTACACTAACATTACTGTAGCTGTCTTTATTACTGTATTAAACTGAAATTCCATTCATTCTTCTAGTGCATCTGACTCTCCACTATGTCACAGCCACCACCATCTATATATGTGAGATTTGAACTGAGTGAGCATGTTGAGGATATAAGTTTTAGCAAGTTCAATTTACATATACTTTAGACAAAATTATTGGAACTTACATGTTTATAATTATATAAAGACACATAAAATGAGCTTTAACTATACTTTTCAAATGAACATGTAAGTTCCACATATCTAAACCTTTACTCTCAGCTATGGTATCCTTTCTGGGCTTCAGAGCCCTATCTATCCAACTGCTTACCATAGTCACTGGCACATAGATATCCTAGACACACTAGGATATCTCAACACTGTTAAGAGTGAAGTCCCCATTTCCTCTGCCTCTTGTATTCTCTTTCTCCATTAATGAATGGCACTAATGTGCCTACACAACCAGAAGCCTGGGACTCACTTTAAACCTAAGTGCCCATCTGTAGATGAGTGGATCAAAAAACTGTGGTACATTTACACAATGGAATACTATGTAGCAGAAAGAAAGAAGGAACTCCTGCCATTTGCGACAACATGGATGGAACTAGAAAGAATTATGCTTAGTGAAATAAGCCAGGCAAAGAAAGCAAAATACCATATGATATCACCTAATACAGGAAACTAAAGAGCAACACAAACAAACGAACTAAATAGGCAAAGACTAGAATAGTAGTCAGTAGGGGGGAGGGGGGAGGGAGAGAAGGGGGATAAGTAAGGGAAGGGTCTAGTCAAGGAACGTGTATGAATGACTCATGGACATGGACAATGGGGAGGGATATGATTGTGGGAGAAGGGATGGGCTGGGTGGGGGGAGCAATGGGGGAAAACTGGGACAACTGTAATTGAAAAACCAAAAAATAAAAAATAATAAAAATATAAAAAACTCATCCCTTTCCTTACCTGCCCCTTCTACTAAGTCACAAGTTTTGCATGTATCTTATCCAGTGTGACTGCTATAGCAAAAATGGATACTTGGTCTTCCTGGTCCTTTTTTAATCCCCTCCAATCTGTTTTCCACACTACTGAGAAAATCATCTTTCTAAAACACAAAATGTATTCCTATGTTCCTCTAATTAAAACTCTTCAATGTATTTCTATTGATTTCAGGATAAATTCAAGCTTCAGAGGAGATTTTTTCATAATTAAGCCTGTTTTCCTCTCTAGACACTGACTTTCTTTGCCCTTACTTTATTACTCCCAAGTCTCCAGCCATACCTAAACATTTGCCTTTTCTATCAAGTGTATACCACATTTTCTCTTGCTTTTGTGTCTTTCTACATAATTTCCCTCTACCTGAAGGCAGTTTCCCCTTCCCCTGCTTCGCCTGACTAACTCCTGGGAACTCCTCCTAGAAATCTCCTATAAACAGCACCCTTCACTCCCAAAGCCTGAGTTAACTACCTTGCATATGTGCTCCATATGTCTATCTTTAGACACTTATCAAACAGTATTTTATTTATCTATATATCTCTCCATTAGCAAATAAGCCCCTTAAGGGCTTTCTATTTTTGTATGATCAGCTTCTAAGAATTCATCTGGCACTTGGACACTCAATAAATGTTTATTGAATGATGAATGAACAAATGGTGAAAATTAATATACAAAGAATAAATAGGACAGTTCTAAAGAAACTGCTCCAAGAGGTTTGATGAGTAATATTCAAAGAGGAAAATTTTGGAAGGCAGTTGGTTCAAAAATATATCTTCAGATAGAATTAATTTTTTATTTTATTCATACCTCACCTATTCTAAATTCTTCATAGTTTACTCTAAAATACATGTATATAAAGATAATTATTAAGAACCATGTAGGGGAGACATGAATTGACAATTTTATTAGAAACATGAGTTAGGAATAGTTGCTGCAGTTGAGCTCTGAACATAGCACTAAGTTTTATGTTAGCAAAAGTAAAAAGGGAAATACTTTGTGAAATAAAAGAAAGTAGGAGCATTTTTTCCCCCTGAAATCCCATACCAGGGGCTACCTTGACATGTAATAGTTAAGAAAGATGGTTAAAATTGTTTTAAAAAAGACAATATCTTCAATGGCAGATTTAAAGAAGCTATGGGAAATTGTCTATTTTAAAAATAAGCCCTTGATTTAAAAATTAAAAGGAAGGCATATTATTAGACTAATTCTTCAAAGACATTTCTATGGAAAGCTAATATAATCTAGTAAATGTACATAATTTAATAGTGATTCTAACTTTACACAGACAGAATATATGAAAAAACAGACAGAGACCATTTCCTTTGGAAGCACATGCATATATACACACAAACACAAATGTTACTTGTTTTCACCAAGACTTTTAACAGAACTTGAATAATAAATTTTAAACTGAGCTACCCTTGAGACAGAAAACATTGGGCAAATGGCAAAAGCAAATCATTATTAATTTTGAAAATTAAGGCAGTCTGACTTGTGTTCTGATGGGCCATCCCATGCACTAAAAGGCCAGCCCAATTTTTCTCAAGGTGTGGCCCTGGATTTCTTCTAGGGTCAGTACATCTACTTGACAGAAACCCCAAAGTTCTGCCCCCCAAAAACATGGGAGAAAAATCCTTCACATAAAGTATGATTAAATGAAAAGCAAAGCAAAGTGTTAAGTATACAGTCACATCAATCAACCAACATTTATCAAGTGCCTCCCCCTTCACTGTGCTCTACCTCAAGTGTTCTCAAAAAGCCCAGGAGAAAAGGCTCTGATGAGGTTGCCTCTGCACCTTCCCTGATGTGGGCAGGCTCTTAGTCCAACAAGTCTCTGAAGTACTCTCTTGGGTCTCAACTCCCAGTGGATTACACGCTTTCTTCTAGGTTATTTAAATGAGTTTCTAGTTTGACAAGGCTTTTCCTTAAAAGCAACAGGAAACCTAAAAGTCCTCTAGAGCTCTGAGGCCAGTTTAACCCTAAATACAACTCCTTCTCCCTCAAACCTCCAGGTATTTACTAAAGTTAGTTCTCTGCATCTGACCTCCACTCAAGCTCCCAAAATGGTCCTCAAAGAGACTTCAAAAGTCAATTATACACAATTACTGCATAGCCTTGGTACCCAAAGGCCTAAGCAGACAACTTGTTTTAACAGTTAACACTGAGGTTTATTAGGAATTCCTAGAGCCATTTAGAAATAGTTTACTAATTCCTACAAGCAGAAAGAGCACAAGGTCAGACAGCAATAAGAAACACCTCTTAGTTCCACTTTGGCCACTAACTCACTTTGTGATGAGGGCAATTATTCAACCTTTTTGGGCTTAAGTGTCCACAATGGAGAAGATACCTACTCTACCTACCTAAACTGTTACAAAAATTTGATTTTTAAGAGATGTGAAAACACAAACATAATTATTTCTTCATTCCATCTAAATATGTTAAACATCTGTTCTATGCTAAGCATTATGCTGGGCATGGAATTCACAGTTAGTGGAGAAAACAAAAACTAAATCATTGCAATTATAGTAAGTATTACGAAAGAGAACTATTAGGAGCAAGAAAAGCATAAACTTACTATGAGAGCCCAAGGAAGTTTTCCCTGAGGAATCAACATCTAAACAGAGCCATAAAGAATGAGTAAAAATTAATTAGGCAAATAAATATAGGAAAAAGTTCCAGTCATAGAAGCAAAGGCCATAAAAAAATTAAAATATAAAGTGGTTTTTAAAAATATGTAAATAATCTTTCAAAGACATTTAATACGTAACATTTAAATTTAACCCACATCATTTGCCATTTCTAAGCCCCACTCTTCTAGGCTCATTGATAGCTTAGGTTTACTTTTTTTTTTTTCCCCCAATCATCCAGATTTTCCTAAGAAAACAATGAGAACTTAGCTCTCAGTATATTATTTTCTATTTATGTACCAATGCTTATATAACAAAAGAAATAAATGTTCATGTAGGAACAATGGTTTGGAACACAGAATAAAATTCTAAATAATCTGGTTTTTAGGACATGTTGTTAGATACTACATTTACAGAACTTTTATACTTCCCTAGAATATTTTCCACTTATATGTGGAAAACACCTCCACCCCTATCTTTTAAAAAAAAAAGTCAGTGCTTTGATTTATCACATATTTACAACTATGTGACTCCTTTTGTATTAACAAAATGCATCAAATTTAAATAGCATAATTCGTTAAGTCTTTTGAAGTTGCTCCACTAGTTATCTTTACCCTACTGCACAGTAGTTTTTGCAAGAGAATCAAGGTACATTTACCTTCCACATATGTTTTGAATACATCATAAATGCTTAGCACAGCCTTTTCCTTCTCATAGCAAATTAAGGTGTTAGATAATTAATCTAAAGATTTTAACCCTGCCCCAGACATGTAATTTAAAATCATTTTATGTCAACATATACTACTTATTTTTTTGAATTCTGAACCATTAAATTGACTCAACTTGCAAATTAGCTTCATCCAGAAGCATATTTGAAGTGTTTTGCAAACTTCTTTATTTCTACTATTATGAAAATGTAAATACCTACTAATTTGGCATGTTCACTGTTTTACTATGGGTTGTATGTAATATATTACAAAGTATTATTTTAAACTTTACCGCCACTTTACTTATAAAAACATCTGCTTCAGAGAAGTTTATTTTATTTAACTAAGCAGTTTAAAAATAATTTTCTTGAAACTTTTATTAGCTTATTTCAAAAGACCTCTTAAACAACCTAAGAGTGGCCTGGTACTCCAATATGCCATAAAACACGATTCTTGTATTTTATAACTGAACAGTCACCTTAAATTGCTCAAATTCTATAATTGGTAGAAGTAGCAATGTTTATTCATACTATTACAGGCGTTATTCAAAGAGGAAAAGTATCAAAATTCATTTTTAAATAGCTGCAAGATGGAATGGTTGAACATACAGGGTTTGATGGTGCAGAAAGAGATTTTCACAAACAATACACTTTTTAATGTTTTTATTTATGCTCTTTTTATTTAGAAGAAATGAAATCTCAATGAGGAAAAAATTACCCAAGGTTATAGACACACTACACAGTTCTCTCTAGAAACAAGTTTGATTAGAAATCAAACTTATTTTTGTCCAACTACTCTGAGGAATATGTCTAGCAACACTTTGTTTACTTTAGTATTTACTTTGGATATATTTAAGAAGACAAAGTCTCTCATTAACACATCAAAACACAATGAAAAAGAGCAGAGATTTAAAATAAAATAAAACTCCATGAATGATTTTCACATTTAAAGTTCCTTTCACAGTGAATGATTAAAAAATTCTTAACAAGTGATTTATCATGATGCCTATATGGACATGGTTTTCACATTATCTTGGATACACTGTATGTATTTATTTAAATGGTGTATTAGGAAAGTGAGGAAAGCACCCTCCCAGGTATGCAGAAATTATGTTAAAGTCAGAAATAAAATGCACTGGTGTCTTAGACTGCCAAAATGAAGTCATGTGTCTGAGAGCACAAACCTTGATAAGAATATATAATTGATGCATACATACAGCACCTTATTTGAAAGCATTTTTAAATCCAGAAGATTTTCTTAAAGAATATTCCATTTGAATATTTAAGTTAATTGACTATTAAGAAAAGTTTTCATAACAAAGCTTACAGGTTATTTTTAATTTAAAAAATAAATATATTAGAATATTCATGATCTGTCTCTATTTAAATTAACTAAAGAGGTACTTAAATCTAGCTAACATGAAATATGCTAAAATAAATTTCTCAGGAAAAGAAAAATCTTGTTAGTGTTCCATCAAGATATTAATTAAGTGCAAATAACTTTAAAACATTAAGTTATATTCCTTCATAAGCCAGAACTTACATGGAAATAGGTGGCTACTTAAAATGTCATATCTAAGTGCCTTATATTGTAGTGATCACTTAGCCTAAAAGTTCGAATTGATTCAATTCCATAATGTATTCTACACTATACACTTATGGGAAGAGAAAACCTGCCACTATTATACTAAAACATGGTATTCTGTATTATCGATACTTCCATATTTCAGTATCAAATTTTTAATATGATGTCAATCATTTTGCCCTTAAATTTTTTTAGTTTAGCTGTATATTGTCCAAAAAGTAAATATTTGTCAATTGCAAATGTCCATTCACAAAGGCCAGTGAGTAAGACTGAGAGAGGAAAAAGTAACCTCAAAATAAATGCATTTTAAAAATGTAATATGCTCTAATAAACTTTAGTCAGTCAGTATATATGAAACATTGTGTGTCCAGCACTATTCTGAGTAGTTTGAAGAGTATATACATATGCATGCATAAAAGCACACACATAGATGCAATTGTTAATCCACATGAAACAACTGTACAACAAAAGATTATCAACTTTGAAATGACAAAGCATTTTAAATGGAAAACAGATTAGTGGTTGCCCAGGGTTAGGGACAAGAGGGAGGGAGGGAGGTGAATGTAATTATAAAAGGGCAATATAAGGAGGCATCCTTGTGGTGATGAAAGAGTTTTGTGTCCTAACTATGGTGGTGATGGAGACACACAGGATAAAACTGTATAGCACACACACAGACACACACAAACCACACAAATATGTACAATTAAAACTGGGGAAACCTGAATCAAATCAATGAATTATCAATGTCAGCATCCTGATTGTAATATCATACTACAGTTTTGAGGTATATGGAATCTTCTATTATTTCTTACACTACATGTGAATTTATAATTATCCCTAAATAAAAAGTTTTTAAGTAATTATAAAATACACTTTCTCTATTCTAAATACATGTCCTGACTCCAAAAACAAAAAAGAAAGAAAGAAAACATACAAGCAATAAACACCAAAATCCCTCCCAGTGACAAAAGAAAAAGAAAAAAATACCATCTAGGTGCATTAGTAATTCCCATGGGGTGGGGGGTGAGGGGAACAGAGTAAATACTATATCTAAACGTTCTTACTCTGCCAATATGTTCTTAATTTTCTTTTAATTCCATGTTAATTTAAATGAGTTTTTAAAATCATATCCTATAAATTGAAGGTTTCTCACGACGCTGTAGTGATAAAATGTTATCTTACTTTGTGGCTGGAATCACGGTTAGTGAAAGAGAGAGGGAGAAGAAGGAGGAGGAGGAAGAGAGAAGAGAAAAGGAGAGCCATCATTACCTTATGTCTTTGCTAACAGATAAGAAACAAATCACATACACACCCTCTTCCTCCATAGACTGACTGCAATGAGTTCGGTCTGAGAGGTGAAATGAGAACACCAAAAGGATTTCTCAAACCTAGTTCTTTACCGACTTTGAATCTCCCGGAAAATATTCAAGCACATCATTGCTCTTTCACTAATGCAAAACGAGAAATAATGTGTCAACCGCTCTGGAATTCCTTTGGTGTAAAGAAGTGGAAGGTGATCAAAGGCAGAGTGACTTGCACCGGCACCCGGATAAAACGAGTCTGATTAGGGTAGATTCCCATTCCCGTAAAATGACTTCCAGGCAATTCCTTCGGCTTTGACTTCCAACTTGACACTTGCCTAGTTGTGAAAAAAGATGGAAATAGGGACGTCGGGCCTCTCTCACACCAGTCTGTAAGCTTCACCCTCTCAGCCTCACCCCCAACCCGCTAAAGAGTCTGAACGCTTCTAAGCCTTCGCGGTGAGTTGGAGGGATTTAGGGACGCCTTCCTTCAGCCCCCTTTTTTCTCCTCCCCAAAACTCAGCCAGTAGGGAGGGAAGTAGGAAAGGAGGCCGGGGGAAGGAGAGGGTTAAGGCGGGGAACCGAGGACTCCGGACTAGGAGAGGCCAGGGGACACAGGGCGGCGATTGGCCCGGAATACGGGTGACGGGCGCGTGGGGGCCGAGGACTCAGGGTGACCAAGGCCTCGAGGCGCTGAGCAAGGCCGAGGCACCTGGTGACACAGCCCCGCAGGTCCGAGGCGGCGCGGGTTCAGGTGAGGGCTCACCCGCGTTCTGCAGGGTCTCGACGTTTTGGGATCTGGTCGCCAGCTCTGCCACCATCTGCACGAACTGAGTCCGGGCCTTCTGGTACTGCTCGAACACTGCGGGGAGAGAAACGGTGGCGCTGCCCGCCCCGTCGGCGCTGCTCCCGCGGCCGTCGGGGCGGCCGGCCCAGCCCCTACCTTGCAGCACCTGCTTCTGACTCTGGCGCCGCACCCGCAGCTCCCCGCCCGCCACAGACTCGTGGGCGAGCGGACCGGGCGAGTGCGACGGCCACTCGGCCTCCGACGGGGACCGGTCCTGTCTGTGTACTCCCGTCTCTCAGTCAAGCGACCGGAACCGGAACGCTGCCGTCTCGCTGCACCGGGCAGTCCCGGGAGTGACGTCACGGCCGCGGGGCCCCCGCGTTTGCGAAGACGGCCAGCCCCGGGGGAACTCCGCCTGCAGGGGCGCCCCCGACGTGCCCAAGGCGCCCAGCCGCTGCAGGAGTCGTGCCCCGTCGGGTGTCACTACCCCGTTGTGTAGGTGGTCGACTGAGCACAGGTTCTTTACAAACAGACCCCAGACCCACGTAGCTGCCTGACCGTGCGCGACTGCTCTGGCCAGGAGCCCCATGCGTGGGGAAAACCCTGTGCAAGTGCAGGGAGACGAGGAAACTGGGCAACGAGTCGTCTGGTCTTCGACAGTCAAGAGAAATCTCAAAGTGATATTGTAGAATCTGATAAATATATTATTGTCAATGCAACCTTAAAGTCAGACGTTTTCCCCTTTAGTCCAGCTTTCATATACCTGGTATTTCGGTTTTCAGAATTCCTGGTGGGTCAAGACACCGCCGTTGACACACTGAATCATGTTGTATTGAAAGCATTTAGTAAGCACTCCTAGATATTCAACGAGAAAAGCAGGCGAGGAAACAATGTGATAAATGTCCTGTCTTCCGTGACTTTCTCCTACTACTACTAGCTTTGCTGTTTTCCTCACTTTTGTGTGATTTTTAAACATTTTCACTTCTTAAAATTTAGGCTTATTTTGTTGCTGAATAACATTTCCAAATAAATAAATAAATAAATAAGAGAGAGGTGGGGAGAGAATCTTTACCTGGGAAGTCTTAATTCAAATAATATTAACCAGACTTCCCTAGCTTACACAACTTGAACTCTTTACTGAGTCCCTTTTAACAGAAAATAGGTACTTACTGTATTACTGGTTTCTAGCGTCTCTAAAATACTGTAGACCATATGTTTCAATCACAGGTGTCAATTTCAAATGTTTCCCTATCAGAAACTACAATTTCACCAGGTGCCAAGTGAGTAGATAGTCACAGCTGCTGCTGAGTAGTGTCAAGACAGGAAACCTCTTGATATCTCTACTTCAATAGAAAGGAGCACACAAACTTAGCTGGTTCTTATATTTGGGGTGAGTTCTATAAAATAATCTTGGAGATCTCATTCTGACTTGAGCTCTCTGATGAAGTCCTGATATTCTGTGGAGCCCCAAATAGCTGGGGAATGGACCCACAATCAGAGAGAGCAGTAAGTGTGTTCAGTAAGGCAGGCGCCTGCCTGTTTTTTGCTCTGCAGTTCAGAAGCCAGTGATACCCACAATTCCTTTATTTAACTCTAAGACGTAAGTTCCACAACGATCTCCACATATCCGTAAGGAAACAGACCTTTAAAATTAAGGTTGTTCTGTATTTTTATTTCAAGATATGGGGAGAAACAGATTGAGCAAATAATTAAAATTGCAAATAAACCTTCATTGTAATTTTGTTTTCAGTTCCTTGTTGCATTATGAAAAAAATCCCCTTAAAACTAAAAGGTTCCATAATTGGTTTCAGTCCTTAAACAATCAAACTCCCAAGCTAGTACAGCTGCCATTTTTAGTAAATGTTTTACTATGTATTTTTTCTTTTACTATGTATTTTCTACTTTAAAAGTTTTGAAATAAGAGCTCCGTAGTGAAAAAGGTCTAAACCTATAAACATAAATCTATTTAAGGAATGCTACAAAGTTTGAAAACTTAAATTCAAGCGGCATCTAATTTATTTTTAACTATAGATTCTGAGAGTCTTTCATTAACAATGTCTATGGATTAAATTGTATTGTTCCTAATAAAACACAGTATAGGATTCCTACTTTATATCTGAAATTGGCATATTAAAAAAGCTAGATCCTTTCTCCTTAATTCTAGCTTTCTTTTTAGAAGTCTTTAAAATTAAATGGATAAATATAACATAGAATGATTATAATATAAATATAGTTAGTAATGCAAATAAAATATGGCAACAGATTATTGTTATTAACAAGAAAGCCAACCTATATTTTCTGACCCACTTTTCAACTTCCTAACTTTAACATAAAATACCATTCTGTTTTTACAAAGTTAATTGAATGCCCCAACAATCACATACACACTTTTAACAGTTAAGCAGTAAGGAAAAAATACTATTTAAAGGGATGTTTCAGGGGTTTTTTTCAAAGTGCTATTTTAGATAACTTAAAGTTCTTAAAAGTAGCAGCTGACTTTAAATACAGATATACAATGTACTTGACACATTAAACAATACTTTTGATTGAGAATGAAACATATTATCTGAATAATTTGCAGAAATATTTCCATGAAAGATTTGTTTGGAAGACTTTGGCTCTTTTGTAAAAAGCTAACCTTATGTAACTTCAAAATCATCTTTGTATTCTTCTATTAATGTAAATGAAACTCCAAAAGACAATATAAAGCCAACTGAAAAGTTCTGTTCTGTTTCTCTTTAAAAATCTGCTTTGGAAATTCAGAAAATCCTATTATCATGGGAATATATTCTACACATACCTAAAAGAAATGTTGTCAATTTTAACACAGGTTTTTTAAAGTTCAGCTCCTAGCTAAATTGTAAAAATTAAAGCTCTATATATGCTAATCAGATATTAACATCCACATTTTAAAAACTGCTGTTAAGGTGAATCAAGTGTGTATACATATGTGCTAGACACCCTGTCTTCTAAGACATGAAATCTAGTGGGAGACAGACATGTAAACAAAGTATTAATTTACTCAACAAGTACATACTGCAGCCAGCCCTGTTTTAAGGGCTGTAATTGCTCTAAGCACTGTAAGTGCTTTGGGAGCAAACAGGAAGGACTTGGGGTAACCTAGGTGAAGAGGTAAGACTATCTAAAACATCACTTAAAAAATAAAAGGCTCTATGTTATTAAAAAATGTAGCTTTTTCATCTAGGTATACAATCTCCTTCCCTCCTCCCCCAAACAATTAAAACATAGTGTTAGCATTTAGATAAGCATTCATTTGGCAATTGCATATAACTCAAGTTATGAAAACACAATAATCATTTTGCCAACACCAAGTCTAAAATTAATGAAATAACTCCTTATTTACATACTTTAATTTAAAATAAAGGCATTACATTCCTCATAACCAAGTTAGTGGATTCAAAATATCTATAATGAGGAAAACAAACATATTACATCTTAAGTGCTGCATTGCCACTCTTGGGGGGAAAAAGTCATGATTTTATGTTATGTCTGAGCAGACCAATTCTGCCATCAAGTTTTGTCAGCAAGGCAGAAGACTCTTGGACTCTTTGGTCCAGGATGGGAAGATTAACATTTCTGTGCTTGTGTCTTATTTCCCATTCTTTGCTTGTCAAGCCTTTTAAAGCCAATTCTTTACATTTTAAACTTCAGAGTTTTTACTCTTAGTGTTAAGGTCAATAAAATGTTAAGATTTAGCTGGTCCCAAAGTTCTCAAGATACACCTATATCTTTTCCACTAATTCAGTGGATACAGAGCTTTTGCACACTCCCAAAGTAAACTGTCATTAAGGGGATTACGCACAAGAATAATTTCATCTCAGAAAACACCATAAAGCACAAAGTAATACTAAAAATTGATGCTTCTGATGTAGAAGTCTGATATACAGCATAACATTTTCTAAGACAATGAGCATGCATAAAAATCAAATATTGCTGCTTGGTCTGTGTATGTGTGTGTGAATATCATCTTTCTAAAGATTACGTGGGTGTTCTTTAAAAATTGTACCCTATAACATCAGGTGGAAGTCTCTAAGCGCCCCTCCAAACAAGCCTGAGAGCCCCTGAACGCCACCCAGGCCCACCACCCCTTTAAAATCTTGTCGTTGTTGGACTTCTCTCAGAGACGATAGGTACCACTTCTTTATTGGTAACGGTACACAAGAGACAGAGATGGGAGGTGCCACAAAGTAAACCGACCCTTGGAGCCCACCAAGTCCGCATAGGAGCTATGATCCGGCAGGTGCAGATTCTGCCAGCCCCGAACCGAATGTTCTCAGCCAGCACCACAAAGCTGGACACGGAAGGGTCCCTGCGCGGTGTGGGCGCGGGGTTCCGGGTTCGAAGCCTCTGGCCCTGGCAGGCACCTGCGTTCAGTGTTGGCAGGGGTGCTGGGGTTGTAGAGGAAGAGAAGGATGCAGACCTCCCTCATGTCCACGGCTCTTCCCTTACCCCGAAGTTTCTAGAACCCCCAACGAGCACCCTCGCGCTGCCCGCGCACTACCTAACGAAGTAGGGTGCAGGTAGTGGGTTGGAGCTACGTCAGGCTATAGTTCGAGTTAGAACCACTGAGGCCTCCGCGCGAGTCGCTGGGCCAGGCCGAAAAGGGGCCGCATGTGAGGCTGGGCAGAGAGCGCGGGCGGGAGGAAGGGGCGGCGCGCGGCCCCAGGGCGCGAGTGCGGAAGAGGAGCGCAGGCTCGGAGTGTTGGCCTCAGGCCCGCGGGGCCTCCCGGGGCGCTGGGAGCGCAGGAGTAGAGCGGAGGCGCGAGGGGAGTCCCTCTCTCCAGCCTTCTCTTAGCCCTGCCGGCTGCCGGCCTGGGGACAAGGAGGGAAGGGGCCGATGGGTCCCTCAGAGCTGGCTTCTGCAAGTTTCGGGGGGGGGGGGGGCGGGGAGGAGATATGAAGAAGGCCTCTGTTCTTTCGCTTTGCTTCCGTGGCCAAGCCTCCAGCAGGAACCGCACCCCGCGCGGGCTTCCTCGGAGACGTCCCGGCCCGAGTCTCCCCGCGGCGCGGCGGACCCGCAGGGGCGAGCTGGACAGGGCAGAAGCCGGGACACAGGAGCCAAGACCCCGAAGCATTGGCGCAGCAAGAAAAGCTCGCCAAAGGCCGCTTGGGTCGGCCTTCCTTCCCTCTGACTTTCTGCCCTGGGGACTTTAAAAAAAGAGTCTTGTTGGGGCGGGGATGAGGGTGGAGAGCGGGGGAGAAAAGGGTTTGGGGTTTCCAGACTGTCTTTGCCTGGAGTCGGGTTGGGGAACCCTGCACTAGCTTACATCAGCCAGCTCCCTAGACCTCGCCTGGCAGGCCAAATCCCAGAGGCAGGGTGAAGAGCCAAAAGCTTATTTAAAAAAAAGAAGAAGAAAGAAAGCAAGCAAGCTGCACCTCACTGCGCATGTGCGAGCCTCAATTTTTTAATTTTTGACGTCATTTCTCTTTATCAAGTCCCAAACCAAATTTCTTGCTCATGGATTACTCTGACGCCTAGGAAATATTTCAAAAGTACAGAAAGAAGGTTTTCAAGGTTTCTGCTTTTACAGAAATAGCATAGGTTATTGATCTATTCTGCATGTCCCCACGGGGATTATCAGACCGTAGAGTGAGCTACGCTAACAAACAGACTAAATTGGAAGACGTGATGGCACAGCATCTAATTTTTTAAGAGGAGATACTGGGGATACTTGCACTACAATTCGCAACTCCTGTCTTTTTTTTTCCCCCCTGGATCTTTCAGAAGAAACAGCTCAATGCTGCTAAAGCTGGATTACTTTACTTCCTACTCCAACATTGCCCCATATTTATTTTTTAAGTGAAGAATAAAGTTTCTTATATGGAAAGCATAAGAAAAGATTAATGGCCACCTATAAGAAAATGCTAATAACTTTCCCATTAGTAAGAAAGGAAATGAAGTATAAAGAAATGCTCTTTATTCTAGTAGTGCTTTTTTTTCCTGGTGAAAAAATACATAATTGCTTATCATTTTAATTATAAGTCAAGGGTAAAGGTCTTGGAGGTTTACAGATACACTTGGAACTATACAAATAATGCCACTATGCTTATGGTCAAATCCCAAAGAAAAGCAAACTTACAAACTCTTTGCTTAAAGAGTGCCTTGCAATACTAAGTACACCAAATGGGGACAGTGAAGATATAGACTTGTTGTAGCCCAGTTGGATAGAAAACATTATTTTTAAAAATGAGATACTTAATGCTTTAAGTGCATGGCAAATGTTTAAGAGTGCTACAAGTAACTGGTATAAATTATCTTTCTGGGAAATGATATTCTCAGAACCCATTGCAGACCATTATAATAGATTTATGTTGCACTACAGTCTCTCTAAGTTTAGAGAGCCTATATGAATTGTGTATATTAAAACTCATGGAAATGCATCTTCTTAAGTCTATTTTAAATGTTGCTTTTATTCCATTGTAAACTTACTTTATTGTAATAAGTTTCCTTAAAACTGTCCCCCAGGTGACAAAAATTTTAATAGGTGAGAAATTTGAGCAGAATGATCATTTGGTAAAAGTGAATGAGGTCCACTGGGTCTCATTATCTCTTTTTCTTTGGGAAATAATGGGATAGTTTGAAGAGAACCCAAGTGAAAATATTTTAAGAAAATTGTCATGAGGCATATGTAGAAAGAAACAGCTGGTAAACACATTTTCCCAAGCTTATTCTGAGTTCTTCAGTTACACTAGAAAACAAACTGTAATGAATCATGTTCAAAGCAAAAACATTCTCCTGAGTTAATTACTGATAACATTAGTTTTGATTCATGAACAGCTAGTTGCTTTCTAAACATTACTCTATCTTCCCAGTACAGTTTATACTTACATATTTTGGAAGTGTGTTTAATTGAACTTTGGAGTTTTGCTAAGGAGGTTGGAAAGTAGTAAAAAATTATGTGGTAAGATTCTATGGAAATGTAACCAATTCCAATAAAAGGTCCTCTGTACGGAAGTACATTATGGAAATGACGTGGTTGTCAAACCTAATTGTTTGGCTTTTGAGTACTCATAGAAGAAATTCTACAGCCTTAGGGGTATAGACTCAAAAGCAGCAGCATTTCTGGTTTCAGTTTAAATAAAACAATGAAATCCATCATTATTCACGTCAATAGCGATAATTCACATGAATATGAATGCACTTTGATCTTATCCTTCAATTCATTGAAAGACACAGTTGTAATGAAAAAGGGAGATAATCTCTTTAACTTGGTCCAAAGCAAGTTGTTGGAGCTTTTCATTCTCGAAAGACCATAGAAAGGAACTTTTCACTAAAGCCTTGCTTTCCTATTTTTAAGGTGGTGGTGGGGGTATTTGGGCAAGCTACAGGTCATTATGTTGCCTCCAGGAACCAAGTAGTGCTAACTTTCTTCTTTGAAGTAAACTGTCTTATTTAGTGAACTTGACATTTTGTACAAATTAAAGGTGAAACTCTTTTATAACATCATACCTAAGAGTCATTTTAGGAGTCATGTTGACCTGAGTTTGCCATCTGATATGATTGAGACATATTAACCACTTTCAGTATGTTTTAAAGCTTATTTGAGTTAAATAGGATATTTCAAGAAGCATTGTCTTAGTAAATTAACAATATCCAATACTAGCCCTTTCCACATTCCTGTTGAACTTTAAAGATAGTTAATGGCATGTCTGTGCTCTATGAAAGTATGAAAGTTACTTTAAAACCTCATCTTATGGCTATTTAACCAGTTTTCAGATAGTTTTGGTGAGAAAATAGCAAAGTTACAACTTTTTATTTACAATTTACTATTCTTAGAATTCTGGAAACATCTGTCAGATATTTTTAAGTACAATGTACAACATTTGAAATATAATTAGGTAAAAATATGATGAATGAGGATATCTGATTAATGCCACTAGCCTGGAAAAATGTGTAGCTTTCCATTGAGTTCATTAAAGATATCCAAACTATAGTAGTTATTAGTAAGGTTTTGTTTTTCTAATAAGGGTTGTTGAACTTCTGGAATCCTCTGGAAATTCAACAGATATTTGTCATATATTTAAAAAAAGACTCTGGAGCATACAAAGATAAATAAAACAGATGCTCATCAAGAAGCTTTATACTTAGAAATTTCAGCACATCTGTGATTTACATGAAATTTCAATCCACGAAGAACACTGAACTAAATAACTATTTAAAGCCAGGACAGTTATTGAGAGTGAAGAAATTTAGCAGTGCACATTATTTCTTGAGTTATCCTACTCGCTAAATAAAAAAGATTTTGCTGGATACTTTGGAGATTTTTCTTCAATGAAAACACTCACAAGGGTTCTATTTAAAAAATAAGTCAATGTCCTAGGACTACAGAAAATAGAAAAGGCAGAAAAATTCGTAAGGATTATTCAGTCATTTTCTTTATGCATAAAACCACTCAATCCACACTGCCAAGAGGTGATGTGGTTCATCAAATGAAATGAACCATCCACTTCTGTATAACAAGGACAAGTATATGGATATAATGTTTAAGCTAACACGAGTGGTTATGAGTTATGGACTTCGTGCAAAATATTCGTGGCAGACAAAGATGGAAGATAGTAGCATTTGCCTGTGGCTCTAACCCAGAGGAAAGTCACCATTACCAAGAGCAGACACAATCTTAAGCTTTTGTTTGTGATGATGTTACTAAAAAGGGAGTGGGCGTCTGGTCTTGACCACTTCCTTTACCACCATCCTTATTAATGATGTCAAGAAAAGCTTTCTAATGGACTGGCTACTGATAAAGGATTTAGGCTCAAGGTGGAGAGAGAGCACCTGGAGCTGGGACTAAGCAAAACGCCCCTCTCTCCCGGGGCTCAGGTGCCTGTTCAGCGTGGCGGGCGCTCCAGTGTGCGTTCTCAACTCCCCTATTGTCTGCCGTGGGGGAAGGGCCGAGTCCCGGGAGCTGGCTATTGAGCGAAACTGAGGATCCTTAAAAAATGAGGACCCGGGGCTGGGACCAGAGATGTCAACGAGGGCCACCCCCAGAGTTGCAAATGCTCTACCCTAAGGTGTACCAGGAGGCAGCAATGCCAGCGGCAACAGCCCTGGTTGCAAATCGCCGTCGTGTGGTTGCTACTGGCAACCGAGCCTCTGCCGAGCGCGCAGCCACGCAGCCCCTGGAAGGAAGGTGGCGGCAAGCGAAAGCTGCTGCGGCGCCGCGGTAGCGGCGACTCGGCCGCAAGTAGGGCTCTCCCTCCCACCCGCGCCCTGCAATCCCTTGTGGCCTTGACCACAACTGTGCCGCATGAAGGGCCAAAGGGCTCTTGGGTTGGGGGTGTCATTGCTTCTGGAGCGTCAAATTACTGGCGTCCTCCGTGAATGCAACATGGCAGCTGGGGCTCCAAGACTGGGTTCCTTCAGTCTGCCGAGGAGGCAGGGACCGCAGACTCCGCAGAACGCCCGCCTGCTCCTTGCAAGGCCTGGAGTCCGCTCTGCTCGCGCCCCAACTGGGAGCCAGGCCGTGCACAGGGCAGCCTCGCTTGCGGACCCCCGCCTCACCTTCACCCCTCGGCCCTTTGTTCTCCACTCGGTAGGCTCCTCACACTACGGGGGCTTTTAGTATAAACCTTCGAAGAGGGAGACCTGGAGTGGGACTCCAGACCTCCTAGCACTGCATAGAGTCCTTTAGCTTCCCGGGTCTCCGGAGGGCTCCCGGCAGAGCTGGAAGCGGGAGTGCGGGATCCCCACCCGCCACTCCCGGAGGAGCCGCCTCTCGTCTGCGGCTTCCTGCCCGCTAGGCCCAGCTGGCTGTTTCCCCGCCTCCCAGGTCGGAGGTGCGAGGCGGGAGACCAGGGCGGGGACGGGGGCCAGCAAAGAGGCCCGGCCCGTCACGACCCAGGGAAATGAGATTCTTCTCATTGTGGAGAGGAAAGCTGGGGTCTCGAAATAGCCCCAGCTTCAAAAACCGGGGAGGAAAACACCCCATTAGGTCTGTGCTGGACTTCATGCCCTGGGGTCCAGAGGCTAGCCAAATCGCAGACATCCACGAGTGCAGAAGGGGTTCACTCCTGCGGGGTAAAGGGAGAACCTAGGGGGAGATTTACATTTTTTAAAAACCGTGGTTGGAAAATAAATTATGCCACAAAGACAAGCCAGTTGTGACGTTCAACACAACGTGCTACTGAAATACCAAAAACCGCCACCAAATGGCGGCTCCTACAGTCGGTTGCACTGATAGAGTACATGCCCAGCGTCGCCCATTTTAGGCCGCTTTCACTTCTCTCCCGTTACACCGACCCTCCCTCTCCAAAGTCGTCCCTCGCTCTCAGGGTTTCTGGGTGCACGTGGGACTCCCGAGTCAGAGAGGCGTTTATACCCTGGGGATCCAGCAGGCGCGGGCTCTACGGGAAGCCGGCTGTGTCCCCGAGGACTTCGGAGGCGACATCCCACTTCCGACCCGCCTCTCCTCTGCCCGGCCGGGGTCCCCAGGGCACCGGAGGGTGCGAGAGCACCGGGTCTTCCCAGGTTTGCCCTGCCCGGAGACCCATCTAGGCGTCGCCGTTGGGTCTCAAGGTGTGGTTCTTTGCCCAGATCTTTTGATTCCTGCCGCACAGCCAACCCCTCTCGATGACACTATCACCTGGTCAAGTTTCCTTCCCAAAGGAGTAGAGCCTGTTCTACCCATCCAAGTTGAGCTGGATGACTCTCTCTCATCGGCCTTTCTAATCACAGGCCCGCGAAGCTCAGCCTTGGGGAACTTTCAAGGTGGCAGTTTTACGTTTACAGTACATCCAACAAAACCCCCAACTCCAAGGACACCTCCTTATTGAAGGAGAAAGGACGTGAGATTTGAAGCAGGAGGACACAGGAGGGCAGAGCGAGATGATGATCTCGAATGGCCCCCCGCAGAAATGCGCTTCCCTGTGCTTTGCAGGCGAGGCCGCTGCGTCCCTGGTGGTGGGTCCGTTTCCCGCGGGCGCTGCGCCTCGGTGGCCGGGCTCCCTCGCCGTTGCCTCGCCTTCGGCAGGAAGGGGACCACCTTGTGAGGTTATGCGCACCCTGCTGTCGCCACCGATCACGACGGGGTCCGACGTTGGTTCAACGACTTGGTTTCCCAGCCAGCCAAGCCCCGCAGGGCCTGAGAATCAAGCTTTCAAAATTGGCGGGATGCGAATCTGCCCAGCCAAGTGCGGCGCGGGGCGAGCGGCGCACGCGCAAAATGGCCTCCCGATGCCCCAGGCGGCCTGGACTAGCGCGGGGCCCTGCCGAACCCCCACAGCGCGGTTCGTAGTGGAGGTCTGAGCTGTGGCTCTTCGCCGTCCTCGGAGAGCTGCTAGTTAAAAAAAGTGAGTGGGAGAAGGGTCCTTTCCTCTTAACGTGCCTGTTTGGTGAAGGTTCCCTGACCGCGAAGGCAGCGCTGCCAAGAAAGGGAGGTCTTTTTCTGCAGGAGGGCGTCTTGTGCGCTTTCCACCGAGCAGCAGAACATAAAAGCTTTCTAAGAGGGTAATGGAGAGCCATTGACCTTCCCACCCTAAACACCGTCGCCCGGCTTTATCTTCCAAGTCATGCAGTGCGCGCGGGTCTTCAGCTTTGGGCTTTGTTCGAGTATCTTCCACCCCTGGGGGTATTGAGACCTGGACAGACCTCTCATCCAGTAATCTCTTTATCTATCTCTGTAACATTCTCATTCCATTCCAATTTTCAACATATTTCCCTGAATACCCTGTTCCTCAACCATCCAAGTCTCTTCTCTCAAATTGAGTTCTATCTACTGAGGAGGATAGCAGGTTGGAGAACGCAGAATGGGTACCAAACTTGAAATCACGTTCTCCGTAAAGTTTGGATTTTATGGTGACCCCATCCCCACCCCCAACAAGAGAGCAAAAGGTAATATTTGTGTTGAAATGTGATTCTGAGGGAACACCACCACCTGCTATTTGGGGCGTTCCTTCTGATAGCCTCTAGAGGGGATATTTTAAGACAAGAGTTAAAATAATGGAAGTAATATAACTCATTCATTGGAAGCTTTTTTTTTTTTTTTTGAGTGCTTAATTTTTTTTTTTTTGAGGGGTTAAATGAGATTTCGGAGTTTTCCACAGGCACTTGAACTTCAGAAAACCCACACGCATCTTAAGAGTGCTGTCTTTCCAGAGATAAATTACTTTTGATGCCGTCGACTTGAAGACAAAAGTTGATAGTGAAGTCTTTATGAGACCTCTAGAAAATGCACACTAAGAAAAAGAAACTGGTGCAAATAAAGGAAATCCGTTTCAAGAACCAAAAGAAGAAAAACGTTAAAAAAAATTAACTGCGGAAACAGGAAACACTCGACTGTGTAAACATTTTCGGAGACATTCATAATCAAAACCGGGCGATCTTGAGATTTGCAAGATCTACAGGCTCACCGTCAGCGCGGGGCAATTTCCCACATCTTAGTTACTGGGAGGCTCTAATAGGTGAAGGACCGGGCTGTCTGAAATCTGTAGTCCCAGTTTAGCTCAAGGTTTTATTTTAGAGTAGTCAGAATTTTTTTTTTTTTTTTTTAGAGCAACCTTAGGAAGAATCACCTGTTGTACTGTTCCATTTTATACTTGAAGAAACATCCTCAAGTGAAATGACGTTATCTAACTAACCCAGAGCCTTATGCTGGAGCTGCATTCTGTGTTCTTCAGACCATTAGCTGTCTTTAACAGTAAATGTCTTTTTTAAAGGGGTCATTTAAATGTAATTTCATCAAGACCTTTTGTTTTGGATAAAATTTGAGTTAGATTTTATGGGGGAAAGCACTGAACTAAATCAGAGCTTCCAATCATTCCAGGGACGAGAAAAGATAACATTTATCAAACCTTTAAAATATATAAAAGATGAAAAAGTAAGACTTCCTTCACCCCAGAATTCTAAGAGACTAGGTTCCCTGTGCACATTGTCTCGAAAATTAAAATCCCATCTCCTCAAAGATTACTATAAGCTATTTTTAAAAAACCAAACAAGTTCATTTCTTGTTGGACAGTGCAAGTAGTATGTCCTATTAAATGCCTGTCAAGATTTCATAACAAAACTTCATCTTGGTAGGCCTGTGTGACTGTACCAGAAGATTTCATGAATGGACTAAAACTCCAAATATTGGGAAAATAAGAGGGAAGAATGAAGAAAAGCCCCTACAAGATTACTCTACCTGTTGCATTGTTCCTCCAGAGATCCTAACATTTGCACATACAGATATAGAAACGAAGCAATATGTTTGGTGGGTTAAGTCAACTCCCCCTCCCCCCCAACTCAGTGCAATTAACGGCCGGCAATTTTAAAAGCAAAGTGTATTTGTAAAGTGGTATGCATGTGTAAAGCAAGATAGATCACTATTTACACAACAGCAACCAGCCTCATTCTCTTTCTGCATTTAAACTAAAATCTGTGAAATCAATTTAGGCATTTTCTGTGGAAAATTTTGTTAGTACTAACTTGGTAGTATAGAATCCTAGAATACTTTTCAGAAGCAAAAGCCAACCTTAATGCCGACTTTTCATGTACCCTGCTTTATTGCTAAGTTACAAAAGTTAGCAGCTTTGATATAGGTTTTTGTAAGGCTGAATTTTTTTAAAGTGGTAGTTTAGCAAAAGTTTTAAATCTTTATTGTCAGAACTGTGATGGCTGTGGCTGATTATGAGAATGCAAAAAATGTAATCTTCTGTTTCAATAAAAGACAATAAAGTTTTCAAATCGAATAGGGGAAAATCCTTTTTCTAATAAAATGTACATGTTTTCAAGTATTGTGTTAAGTAAGCCATAAATGCAGTATCTGATGTTTTAGTAAGTAACTTCAAAAATAAGTCCTTCATTAAAGTCTAAGTTCCATGTTGGTCTTACAACTTGGTTTTGTGTAAGTCAAATGACAGTCCACTATCATTTGAAGTTTTTGCCTTTGAAAAGTTTTTTTCATTTTTTTATACACATAATCCAAAGTAAAAATACCACTGGAAACTTCCATTAACTAACTTTTCTTTGTCTTAGATAACATCATGAAAAACTTGAGGCCTAGAAAAATGAGTTAAATTCACCAAAATTGGCAAACATGGGTAACTTTTACTTCAAAGATTAGAAAGTAAATAAACAGATACATCTTTCAATTGGGCTTTCAAGCAATTATACAACAAATCATGTACTTCTTAGCAACATCACTATTTAAGACAGCAATGGATTCTCTTTAGCTTTTAACCTGTTGTTATCCACATAGGGTTTCCAAAATTTCTGCACATTGTGCTTTTCATATCAAATTTTTATTAGTTTCAGCTATTTTCTAAATGAATATCCTTTTCATTGGATTTTTCCCAATTACAAATGAAATTAATTATACATCTATAATTAGAAACAACACTTACAGTGGGACTGTACAAATTTAGGTCAAAATAAAAATATATGTATTTTGTGGTTTCATAAAACTTCATTTACTGTATTTTTAAAGAAAGCAGAAGTAACAGCAATATATGTAAAGTAATGATTTAATGACTATAAGCAAGACAAAGCAATAGAATTGTGCTTCTTTTGCAGACTGGGGACAATGAAATTGTTTAGCTACAATTTTCCCATACAAACATGAAACAATATTCATATAGAATAAACACCCTCACAAATAACTGATGGGTGATGAACACACACCAAGTTCGACCACACACCAAGTTCGACCAAAGCAAAACACAAACTAAAAAGTGTTGGGGTTATTCATATTTTAAATTCAACATGCTCACTCTATATAAAAATTAATACCTGTAGAAGCTCATAATAAATTGCTTCATGTTTCCAGATATTAGAGAGAGGGCATATGCCATTGTTTAAAACTGTAAAAGCAACTCTTAAATTTGAAATTACTGCTAATACCATGTATTAAAATAATTTTAGATAAAATGCCTTCTTCCAGCAATTTGCTGATTTATTTTAAAATTTGTTTAAAGATTATAGTGATCAATGTGCATTTTAAAAACACATTAACTTCAGCAATGGGAAACGAAGACACTATTTCCAAATTCCTTAGTTAGAAGTTTTTCTTTACTGCAGCAACATATTTTAGAAGTAAACATGTATCGCTAGAGAAAGTCAGTATAAGGATTTGCCAATTGCTCCCAAAAGAACAGACTTTAGAATTAGATATCCACATTAAAAGTATTCTATGCTGAGAAGGCTCAAACATACGGCATTTGCAAAGGTCGAACCAGTTTGGAGAATTTTAACAACCATTTCTGAATGCATGAAACACAATATTTTCTTTATAGTATTTATAAATATATCATACAATACTGTTTTCCTGTTATGTCATATACCAATATGGCATTGTACAAGCATAATGCCATCTGATTCTTACAAAAGCGAATCATTTAAACAAGTCAGTAAAATAAACGGTAGTACCCGCTTTTAGGCATACAGATTGTAAAACTGAAGTTTACTTTCCTTTGATCAGTTTTGCGTAGCAACAGAGAAGTAAAAATCAAACAGGAATCAAAATGGCTAAATATGCAAGAAATCGTTATTCACAGTGACATGGCTACATAGAACGCATTATTCTATGCATATTCTTTCTGTTTGTTGAATTTCCAGATAAAAGCACTTGTTTTCTACATGTTCACAAAACAGCTTAATAACAAGAACAATCAAGGAGAATGTAATGTAGGCGTTAGTTGAAATTAACAAACTATGGCCAAATCTTTATATCCACTGCAGAATATTTTCAAATCCAAAAAACAGTTACAGAAACCATTTCATATCTTTCCTAACACAGAGAAAAAAAACCTTGCCTGCCTTCTCAGAAACCAATTCTTTATAGGAACACTCTTTCTTTTCAATTAACATCCACATCAGTATCACAGCTAGTCCATCTTTTATAGCCAAATTTAACATCACTACAAAAGAAAGCAAATTAGACAATAGTCACATGTATTAGCATCTATAAAGCTGTAACAGCATGAAGATATCTATATAAATCAGGGGTTTTAAATTTTTTTCCTTAAGGTCTCAGGTATCAACCAGATGAAGTTGCTGACGACCCATTTACTGATGATTTTCGAGGTCTATTGGCAAAGGGAGATTGGTGGTTACCGCTGGGGCTGTTGCTGGTTCCATTCATAGTACTGGAAATGTGAGGAAACTGAGGATGAGGAGACTGAACTGGAGTGCTGGGGCTAGGCAAACAAGAAGAGGTGGAGGGAATACCTCCTGCTGGGCTGTTGGCCTTGTCACTCCCAGAGTCACTTTCCAGTTCTCCAGCATTTGTCAGTCCATCTCTCTGGTGACTGATCTTCATTCTTTTACAAGTAGGTCGAACTCTGTATTTCAAAGGAAGGGGGCCATTCTACAAAGTTAAAAGGGGGAAAGTAAATCAGTCTTAAGTATTTAAATACAGTTCACCACAATAATCTGTATTAGATATGCCACTTACCCTTCTCCAGGTATAAATGTAGGCAATATCCATTAGTGTATAGTAATCCTTTAAAGGTTCCTCTTCATACATGACATCAATCTATTGAAAAATGGCACTTCAATTAAATATGACAAAAAACAAAGGTAAATCTAGATTTCTCTTTTGTCATCTAAATATAATCCAAAAATGCTTTAAAAAACATTTTCTCCAAACATTTGGACAAAGAATCCCTCTTGAAATCTCAAACAAGGGAAAATAGATCCTGAAATTATTAAGGGATTTGTTTTCACAGCACAAAACATAAGTTATTTTAGGAGATACTTCCAAGTACAGTACTAAATTACATTAAATTAAACAATTTTTTTCCTGCTTTTTTGGTTCAGAATCCCAAAAGAAAAATGTCACTGAATTAGAAAGAGAGAGAGAGATAGAGAACTATAAAAAATGCATGAACAATATAAAGTACATACCTGGAAAGTATTAGGTATGTCCATTTTACTTCTGAGAAACTTTCTTAGGTGCATCACAGTCATTGCTGCTGGGCATCGTAAATACCTTTTATCATTCACCTAAATACATTTAGAAAAATAATTTTTTTGTTCTTAATTTTCACATAAAAAAAGTTACGTTGCCTAAATGTGATAAAAGGTATCCCCAAAACTGGGATATGACTAAATTCTCAACTATAGTTTAAGATTACTATTTTTATAAATATTAAATGAACAGATTCCTAATATAATAAGGAAACTTTAAGTACATCAAAGCATTAAACATTAATTATTTTGTAAGAATAGTGATCATACAGAAAATAAATTCTATTTATTAACTATCAGATATGGATAACTCTTAAACATCAAACATGACTATTTTCTTCTATGTGAAAGCATCATCTGACCCTAGAATAGTCTAAAGGGCAACATACACTCATAAAATTTTGAGTCTAAACGTTTCTTTTATGCTTTGGGGACATGGAACCTTACCTCCTCCTTAGATTTCTCCTTGTCTTTGTTTACTTTCCGATCCAATCTAGGAAACAGATCATTTATTAGTGGAACAATATATCTAATAAACACATAAGTATAAAACATATTTCCTAAAAAATTCACCTGTTTTGATCAAAGAATTCAATGGATAAGCTTATTATCTCATCATCGGTTATAATTCTCTTATCTTCATCTGCTACTTCTCCTCTATCTTCATTAGAGCCATTGGCAGCTATAAAGACATTTTGAAATTCAATCTTAAAAAATTAAGTATTTAATTAAATATTATATATATGAGAATGGAAGTGGTACTTTAGATTAAATTCAATTTTAATAAGTTACTGAGTAACTTCTCCCTCCAAATAAAATGTCTTTCCCCCTCGAAAGAGTTTACCATCAGCTGAAGGATGAGCTGCATAAAAATCCCTTCTTCTCTTCATTTCATCTAAACGGGTAGGGGAGGAAAAGCCTTAAACATTTGGTATAGTGGGTAAAACTGATAAAATACTTTTTAAAAATTCATTTTTAAGCAAGTTACCTACTTTTGAAAAGCCCTGGAACTAATTTGTATACAATATCTTGAAGAGTTTTATCTGACCTGAAAAAGAATACATTAGAAAAATAAACTACCAATACGACAAAAGCTAAAAATGTTCATAAGTTATTATATATTATTTGTTTTCCCAAAGCTATCATATTTTATTTGATTATGCTATTGTCTATAACTACATCAGTAAGATCACTAATTATGGGAATAAAAGTTCTTTACGTAGTAGCACTGAAAAATCAGTAGAAAAATATTTCATAGTCACCAAAAAATTCTTCACGTTTCACTGTATCAAGAGATGGGTGCCCTTTCAGTTACTAAGTTAGCAATGGAAGAATAAAGAATATAAGCACCTTAAATGCATTCACTTTTTTGCCCATCATCAAATCAATAAAACAATGCCAAAATGGAGAACTGATTCAGTTTTTAAGAACCTTAAAATCACCTGAATAACACTGAACTTTGTTTAAAATTAGTCATTATTAACATGGCAAGAAATTAAGGGCTATCCTCCAAGAAGCATACACATTAGGTGGGGACTCAAGGGCATATTTTCTGTGAAGAAATAAACAGGGTAACCTTCACTAAATTATGCAATTCTAACAACACTTCCAGACAATGATTTTACATTTTACATTTTCCTACCTTATATTCAGTAGTGGTCTGGTTTTGTGAACTTGGACATCACAGATAGGACAATACTTGCTGGTCTCCAGGTAACGCACAATACACGTTTTACAGACTAGAAGTAGAAACACATTTTGTAAGCTTAGAAATTATATGCTAAGCAGTAAAATTAGTGTCAGAAATGGAGAACAGTAGCAAAATGGTAAATGCCAAAACATATTTTCAATTAGCTAAAGTAAACTAATACCCTGAGAACACTTACACATTGCATACTTATATGATATTATATAAACATATATTAATAAAAACTCACTAAATGCAAGAGAAAAATTGATTCCATCACTTTTTAGCAACATTCCCAAGGACTATGGAATTGCTAATTTCCCTTTTTCAGGATAAAATGTGAAATACCTATGACACAAAAAAGGTCTAAATCTTTGTACTTACAGGAATGTAGACATTCTATTATGGTTGTGGCATCAATGAAGTACCCTCCACAAAGCACACACATTAGGTGGGGATTTAGCTCAGTGATCTTGATTCTGGTTGTTCGATGCATTTCTGCTTGATAAAAGATCCTGCAAGACATAGAAATGTTGGCCATAATTCACAGAAAGAGAATAGACATTATCTCAAAATTCCAGTAACTTGTACAATCTGAAATGCTGAGGTGCCCATGAAACACTGTACAGCTAGACTGTCCCAATGTTTTCTACAGAAGAAACTTATTCAGACTCGAATCAATTCTACGGTGAAAAATGTTCCAACTCAAGTTAACTTGTGGTCCCTCCGGTCATTCCAGCAGGGCAAAGAAAAGGTCTGGGGTGGGGGCAGGGAGCCAAGAGTATTCGGGCTCTTTCTTCCATTTGTCCTCCAGCCTGGCAGCCCCACGGCTGCTGCAGTCGCCACACCGTCCTCGCAGATATTTACCAACCGCTAGGGCTTGTTCAGTCTCCAAATTTATTGTAAAACTTCTTTATGGATCCTCAATAGAAAACCCAGGAGCATGCCCTGGCTTTCCAGGAGTTCTTGTTGTTTTAGGCGCTCTCAGCAACCAGAACCTGGCACGTTTTTTACGCAACACAAAGGGAAAACAAATTCTGCTCTATCTGCATCCCTGGCATTTCCGGAGCTGGGTGCTGGGGCCTCAGGAGAAGCACCTCCAAGTCGGCCTTGGGCTGGGGCCTGAGCGCGCGGACACTCGGGGTCCGGGATGCGAGGGGCGGATCCGGCTCTGTGGCTCCGTCTTGCTCCAGATTCGGAACTGCCCTCTGTCGGGGTTTCCATAGCAACTTACACTTACACTTGGCATCCGGCCACTGCTACAACTCTGTGCGGACCCAGGCGGAGCTGGAGCTTCAACGAGCAGGCGTGCGGGGCGGTCGGGGCGGTCAGGGCGGCGGCGGGCGCGGGGGAGGGGCTGGCGCGGCGCGGGGGCGGGGCCGGCGAGGGGGCGGGGTGGGGTGCGGGCGCACAGGCGCTCGGTGGGTGGGGCGGTCCCACGAGGCCCGCGACACTGGGGAACAGTATCCTCGCAGGCTTCGACCTAGTGAGGTAGCTGGGGGGGCCCCAGAGTGGGCGAGTGGCAAACGAAAATGCAAACAGCACTCCCGGCCATTTCGGACACTCTTGGGGGCCTCTTTCCACGTCAACTCCTCGCGAAGAGCTTCTTTCAGATCGCTTGACTCTTTCGGTCTCTCCCGTTAGAAATCACTAGGTCAAAAACTTCACGAAGGGATCTTCTGAGAATTGCCAACTGTGCACTTAGCCCCAAACTGTATGGGCTCAAATTGCAGAGATGTTTATTCAACTGAACCTCTTTAAAACTTCTTTACTATGAAGTTCTGCTGTAGACTGCATGAGCAACACAAAGTTTTGGAAAGGCTTAAATATTTTACAAGAAGATGAGAAGGGGACAAAGCCTTGTATTTTATTTGGGCTATGCTGGATGCAAGAAAAACTACTTTAATGGGTACAATAGTGACAATATGTAAAAATACATGTGACCAGCCCATCCCCAACGCTAAATCAACACCTTGTCAACCCAGAGCAACCATAGGAGACAAAAACAAATGTCATTGTTTTTCAGCCTAAACTCCGGAGACCCCCACACACAATGAAATGACATTCTCAACAGATACCATGTTATAAAAAGTCACGGTGGCGTACTGTCAGTAACGATACACCAGTGTACAACCAAGGAAGTCAATTACTTCGAGTAGTAGTCTTGAAAAACACATTTCTTACTCCCACTTCATTCATTTCTGAACCTAAAATAAGACTAAGCTTCTAGACCTGTCTGAAGTACATTCTCAAAGCTGCCTTGAATAGAAATCTGGGAGCCTGTGAAACTTGAATATATATCTGAGGTTTTAATTCTTAGGAAATTAATGTAGAAGAGGAAAATACCAATCAACATACGTCAATGGCTGAAACTAAAAGCTTTAGAGCACTAAAAAATGTTAAAAGAAAAAAACAAAACCTTTTCTATGAAAGTGCCTACAGTGGCAACCAGGGACTTAAACCAGAAAGCTTCATGTTTGACTCCTCAGTAATCTTTGGGTGACTTGTTTAGAAAGAATACTGCCAACATATTGTTGATATAAATCCAAGTGGGGCTGCAGAGGAGTTGTGGATGATGCAGTGTCCCTAAAGAGTAACAATATTTAAATCCATTATATTTGATGATTAAAGGCAAACGTTCTTAGCTGTTAAAGAAAACTCTCCTTGGGACATCATAGGACCTTTCCTAGAAAGACAGTTAGTAAGGTGGTATACTTCTGCCTGTGAAAGCATACCACCCTAATGCCGATCAAAAAGTTAAAAGTTAGGGGCTTGAATAAAAAGAGCTGCCTTTCCTTCTCTACTTTTCAGAAAACCAGCACCAAACACAAATATTAACACAGAGCAATCAAACCTCAGTGGAGGGTTATCTACTGATTGGCTTTAAATATTTAAGTCACATGTACTTGACCAAAACCCTTTCAAATTCATCTTAAGTCTTAATTTACACAGCTCCTCAACCTAAATTCAGAAGAATTTGGCCACAACCCTATTCTCATTTATAATGCTAAAAAGTATCACTCTGTTACTATATAAAAACCAATTCTTTGTCTTTTTATTCCATTTTAAAGAACTGGCAGCTTAATGAAAAATGAAAACACTTGACATGCCGATAAGGTTTAAGAAACACTTGCACCTTAGAAATGAAAATCTTCTAGGATCCAACACAGAAACTGCCAGCTAAGCAAGCAAAGATGCACCAAACATACAATGATAAAAATACTCAATAGTTAAAACTTGCTTTTATAGCATATTTAGTTGGGCTGTCAATTTGGCTAGAGGCCTGACACCAGAAATGTCAAAATGAAGGAAAACAGAAGCAAGTTCTCATGTTAACAATCAGCTTGACTATTGCAATCTAAGAAATGCAAATGAACTTCATAACCCCAGTTGAGGCTGACAGCCCAATACAAGTATGGGTGAAGCAGGGGTTAACTTGGCTCCTAGGGAGAATTTTGCCTATTTGGGTACTTAATGCACATCCAAGAACTTGGTAGAATATTAATGGGTTTATCAATTACAATGAAATGCTCAATTTTCTTACAAAAGTGTGTGTGTGTAAACACATACGCACATACAGTGACTTTTACATGGCTTTAAAGATACTGTTACTAGGTGTATAACTTGCACGGGTAGGTTATTTCAAACAATTGCACTCTGGGGCAGAAGTATAGGTATATACTCAAGTATTAAAACTAATAAATATGTGCATAAAATCAACCTCTCAAGAATTCTGATTAGTTTACTTAAAACTCAAGTGTTAACACAGTCTCTTAAGTTAGTATATACTGTTAACAATTGGCATCCCTAAGTTTCAAGTGTTTAATATAGCTTGTTTTGTGTTTCCAGAACTGGAGGATCAAGGATATATGCTGAACTACTCATAACATTTCAGGTACCACCAATCTACACTTGGATTTGAAAAAAAAATATGCTAATAATTTTGCCTGCTTTAAGGGAAGAGGTTAATGCATCCTTCTCTTTCAAATATTCTACCGTGACTACTAAGCCCACTAAATCCTTTTGTTGCCACTGGAAATGATCAAAGTCTTTCTATTTGTTTACTTCCAATTATTAACTGTAAATTTCTGTGAAAAAGATAATGCTATATAGCTGTCAAACCCAAAAGACTGCATAAGAACATCCGCATTTTTGTGCTTCTTTTCCAAAGCATCTCTTTACCATTTGACATGACCTATGCTGACATTTAGCAAAATCTATAAAAGGTAGTCGACTTTAAGTCATGGTTCTAGGTGCATCCCATAGTAGAAGTTGAGAGAAAAACTGTAATTTCCGAAAGGGAAAAAGAGAACAGAGAGGGAAAAAAAGCTTGAAAGAAAGGAAACCTCCTGCAAGACTAACGTCCAGTCAACATCATCACTCAAAAAAAAAAAAAAAAAAAAAAAAAAAAGCTCCAAATTTGAAATGGCCACTTCCCAGTGAGCACGTCCCAAGTGATGTTTGAAGAACTTGTTCAAGACTAATAATAAATAATACCTTGAAAACTTTACCATTTTAAACACAAATGCAGGAGACCTTGGAAACAACTGGGAACCGCCATCTTACAAGCCATCCAATTTCACACAAGTGTCCCTCCAACTTAAGTTAATAACATTTTTATTGGGGCTCTCCCCAGTCTAACATCCACCTTGGCGGGACCGCTGCCCCCCACGTAACCCGTCCCTATAAAATGGGAGCGTTCTCTAGTTGTTTTAACCCCTCAAAAGCCCTTTCTTCGGGAGAGGAGGGAAGCTACTTGACCCAAGCAGCTCCCGATTTCAGGAACCCGTCCCCGTTTCATCAAAATCTACCTCTCAACAAAGGGCGACGTGGCCGCGAGAGCCGCAGAGGCTGCAAATAGAAGTGTTCTTCTCGGGGGCCATGTGCATCGCGAGGGTGTAAAGGGGCGCTGGGGGGAAGAAAGGAACTAAAACGTGGGGCCGCGCGAAGCGCGTCCGGGGCTGAGCGGGAGGCGGCTGGAGCGGCGCCGAGCCCGGCTGGCGGCGCGGCGCGGCGCGGCGCGGGCTGCGGATCCGTCCCGGCGCCGCGGGAGTCGGCGAGCGGCGCGGGCGCGTGCTCGCGGGCGCGGGCGGCGCGCGGGGCCGGCGGGCGGCGGCGGGCGGCGGCGCGGGGCTCGGCGCCCACGCTGTCAGCGCCCTCCTGGCCGGCGGGGCGAGGCGCGGGGGGGCCGCTCCCAGTCCACCCGCGGTCGGCTCCAGCCCCGCGCGGCCCCAGCCGGCCCCCGGCCCAGGCCCGGGGGCGCCTTACCTCTTACGTACCCGGAAAAAGCTGCCGGCGAGAGGCGATCGAAGCGGGCGGAAAAGACAATGAAAGTTAAAAGTCGTTCAGCATAAAATGAATGTGAGCCAAGCGGCCATCTTGAAGCAAGCTGCAGACGCCGCTGTCAATGGGCAACGAGCGCAGCCGAGAGGAGCCGCGGCCGCCGCGCTCCGCTCATGCTGCCTCCCGAGCCCGGCCTCCTCCTCCTCCTCCTCCGCCTCGGCCTCCTCCTCCTCCGCCTCGGCCTCCTCCTCCTCGGCCTCCAACGCCTCCTCCTCCTCGACCTCCTCCTCCTCCTCCTCCTCGGCCGCCGCCGCCGCCTCCTCCCGCTCCGCACTCGGGGGAGGGAACGCGCGGAGGGGGCGCGATCAGTATTATTCTGCGGGTCTGGGAGGTGTTTCTAATCCGGATCGGGGCTCCCTCGCCAACATCCCCATTGTCTCGCCTGGTTCTCTGCCTTTAATACTACGATTATTATTTCATAGTTGCTGTTCGAGGAGGAGGGCGGGTGGGGGGCGCCGTGTGTGCGTGCGGAGAGGCGGGGGGAGGGGAGGAAGGATGGAGGGGGGGGAGGGGAAGGTGGAAAAAAAAATGCACCGCTGAAGGCTGAGTGGAAACTGACACCGGCTCCAAAATGGCTCAGAGTCCGCCCGCCCCCTCCCCCGCCCCCCCCACCGGGTCACGTGCTCCCCTCATTCCTTAAGGGCGGCCTGGGAATTAGTGTCGGTGTAGTCAGGCCAGTGGCCGACCCCTCCCCTCGGAGCTGCGCGACCCGGCCCCCTCCCCTCGCTCTGGGCGGCGGTGGCGGAGACATTTCTCCACAACGCCACACGCGCCACCGGCTCTTGACGCGGGCATCGCTCTGGCCCCGCATGCAGTTCAGCCCACCCCATCCCCCGTTTCTTTTTTTTCCCCGTGCCGTACGCCTCCGCCCGCAGCGCACGAGTCCATGAGCTCCAGCCGACAAGAGTGCTGGTCACCGCCCCCCTCTCGGCCTTGCCGCCCCGACTCCGGCGCCGCGGCGCGGAACCTGCGCCCGAGTTGGGCTCGTGGAAACAACAGCGCCCGCCCGTCTTCCCGCGTCCGCACCAGCTCCCGCCAGCGGCCGAGGAGGGGCGCGCACGGGCAGCTGCTCTCTCCGGGCAGGGGATGGCCGGGCCGGCGACGGGAGCTCCGCGGGTGAGGGTCCGGCTGCGGACGAGCCCTCCGGAGCAGGTAACGGGACGGGCCAGCTCCCCTCCGCAGGGCAACCGCGCCTGCTCCCCGAGTCTCGAAACTGGAGTCTTCAACAAACCCAGGAGACCGCATCCCATCCCACTGGGTTTAATTTTAATCCAGAGAAACGGCGGTCATTAAAAGTTAACGCTAATAGTTGTCTTCACAGTAATAACTGACACACAAACTCACATCCAAACAAACGCTCAGTAGTTTTGGTGGGAACTTATTTATTCATAATGTAAATACTGTCTACTTCCTTTTGTAAGACTTGAAAAATGACCAACATGGATCAATGTACAGTTAATAGATTCAAATACTTAGGCAGAATTTCACTTTCACCAGTGTTTAAAAGCGTCAAAATTTATGAATGGCATAAATCCAAAAAGATTTTTTTTTTCTTTAATGAGGAGGCCATCCAGCTCGCACAAATGATGGTTCTGCCGACAGCAAGGAGTTCCTGTTCGTCTTCTGGATCCAGGTGGTTCGCTAACTTCCCCAAGTTAAAATTGAGTTGCTCTTTCCAGGCTCTTCGAAGCATCTTTAAGTTTCCCCACTAAGTCCTAAAAGACGTATATAATGCTAAGTTTTTAAGATAAAACACGGGAAAGAAGTATCCAAGTTTGAGAAAGATTCAAGAAAAAAGTCGGAAGACATCTGATAAGTTTAAAATTCACAAGGATATTCTTTGACCATCAAAAGAAGGTTTTTCTCTAAAATAGTTCATCTTCAAATAGGCTACTTGCTCTCAGATTTGAAATATGATTTATAACCAAATCCTCCTATCAGGGAAGTCATATCTAAATTAAATTTCTCATGTTACTCTAACAAAGATTATGGTGTAGTCACATTTTCTGAAAGTTTCAAGTTTGATTAATGGTTACATTAAAACCAACTCTGCAGGAGATCTTTTGGAAAATTAAATTTCATCAAAATTTCAAAGCATGTGCATTGTTACAGGTACATTAAATGTATGTGGAATCTAAATGGTTTGTTATCAGAGACTGTCTACTATTTTTACTTTTAATAAATCCACCTTCTTCCCTTTCAAAAAAAAAAAATTTCAAAGCAATGATGTTCATTTTTTAAATAGTAAGAAATAAATCCACTGTTGTGTCCACTAATCAATGTGGTTTTTAATTTCCCCACTCTTACACTGGCATCATAAAGTTGCAGAATTTTATGTATACTTCTCCATTTATAAAATGTCATTTAAAAGCACAGTTTTAAAATCCTGTTTTGAAAGTTTAATTCAATTTCTGAAAGCAAAGAAGAAATTTTAAAAGCCATGTTTGGAAAAAAAATTTTTTTTGTCCTATAGGATCAAACTCATCACAAATAGAAGGAATTTTCACTCAACACTACACTTCAGAAGTTTATTTTAATTGGAGGGAACAGCAAATATACATCAACATCTTAATTTCAAAAGTGAAGTCTGCATTAAAATATTGCTTTTGAAGTTCCTTTTCCATTATATCCTTAACCAACCTTCATTATCTACTGATACATGGGTTAGATGATTCTTTTGAACTTCCAAAAGCATAATTCTCAATTAAACATCTATAAAAAGACAGGCATATTCAAAGATCCTAATACTGTACCTGTAATTGTTCCATGTTGCAACTAAAACTAATCTCTGGGTGGGATCGGGAATCAGTGTTCTAGGGAATAAAGAAAATGCTGTTTATTTAAATCAAGGAAATAAAAATTCCATTACACATTTAATTTTTAGACAGGGCTAATGTATAAATACCTCTACATTTAAGGTCACCAAATATGCAGGTCTGTGTTTCTTATGAAGTTGATTGGTCTAAAACAACACAACACATTTAAGTCTTTAACTCTTTTTTTTTTTTTTAAGTTTCCTAAAGAACCCTAGAGGACAATAAAACTTTACCTTTATCTGATATTCCAAACGCCAAGAAACATCAGTTATATGAAGGAGAGATCTGCCTATACTGAAAGATACAAGCATAATTTTGTAGATAATATCTACAGAAAACTTTAAGTATTTTTACTAACTATGGTGTCTACCTCCTCCACACACACAATTTTAATCCATTCTGAATTAAAATATCATTAAACTTCATTTTCAAATTCTGAAAGTAAAAGAACATTTTAAAATTATCTAAATAAACTTTATCTTTAAAAACATTAGCTTAACTTCAATTGTTTAACTTCCCCTTTGGCCCCTTTTCTTTTGGTCAAGATTCCTGTTTTTTGCTGTTTTCACACCAGCAGCCTCCATTCATACCTGCAAATGAAAACTGACTCAACCTGACACCTTATACAGGTACCTTACCTTCCAAGTAGGATTTCTAGGGAATCCTTATTATTCTGGAGGACAAAAAAGAAGAAAAGGAAAACACATCTTTGCAAACAGAATAGAAAAAAATAGTAATTAATTTTTTAAAAAATGTATGTAACCTGATATTCTGTGCAAAACAGTTCTATTCGCTCTCTATCAAATTTACAGTCTTCTAGATAAGTGCTAGAGGAAAAAAGAAACCAAAGTTTAGCTCCTATTTTAAAAACTAAAATTGGAATCATAAAGTTACTACTAATAAATGGAATTTAAGTAAATCCTATACCTTAAAGTAGATTTGTCAGCTCTGTGCTTTCCTGCTTCCAGTATGTAAGTTGCAGCTGCAGCATGACAATGTTTTAAAACCACTGGGTCGATATGTTTCAAGTCTGGGTGATCTAAAATAAATTGCCAGTAATGGCTGTGGTAAATTGTTTATAGTCTTTTTTTCTAAAAGGGATATTTTAATTTGGGCAAAACCCCCCTTTGACAAGAAAACAAAAAGAATCCCACTATAAGGACTGGCAATTATAAGTAAATGAGATGAGCAATAATGTCAATGGCAAAACAATCAAGAGCATACATCAATAATTCTGCTGTTTCCTGGTCTCAATTGCCTTCTTATATTTTGCCTTAATATTTTTACTGTTTAAAAAAAAAACAAACATGATAGTCCCAAAGAAAAAATAACTATACAGTGGTCATTCCAACACTGGATGGAGTAAATTTAAAAGAAAATAAGAACATAAACATTTTACATAGTGCAAATTAAAGAATAAACATTCCCTCTAAAGATCGATAATTATAGGGTAAATGGCTCCATGGACATTAATACATCAAAGGAAGGGAGGGCACGAGTTTAGAATATTAAATATAATTTTCAAAATATTTTCAGGGTTAGACAGCCATCCTTTTTTTGAGATTACCCAGGTGGTGGTTACTATTTTCGTTTAAAGAACTTCCACTTTCATACTTTTTGTACAAGTGTTTAGTTCATGAAACCACAGGAAAAAAAACACAAAAATTTGAATTGTTGGGATATTTATATTTAAGAAAATTATCTAAAAGACATCTGTCTTAAAATATGTCTTCAATCCATACAAACACCGCACTCCGCAATCACTGACCACACCACTTAAAAGAGACTCGCGTCCTGGTAACTGGTTGCGGAACGAAACATTATGCACCATATCTTAACGTTCTAGGTGCAAAAGATACCTAACTAGAGTGTTGGAGTGATCATAGGAACTTGAGGTATTCTCTAAGTTGGAAAATATCAACACCATTTAACCTAGTAATTACTCTGGAAACAGACCCTTTAAAACATTTGCCAGCCTAGTACTTAAGGCTGAATTGCCAGAGAGCTTGCTTGATGAAATCCAAGTGTCAAACAGCCTTTTCCCCAGACCAAGCTGAAAATCTTAGATGTTTAGGCCACAAACAAGACTTAAACACGGGCTTTAGAAAGGAACAAAGAGCCTGGGAGGGAGGATTCAGGCTAGAAGAGTGTAGCTGGCTTTCTGCAGGTGCCGACTGAAGATAGAACAATGTTCAGGGTCCGTTTTGGGTTCTGGCAGAGCCACAACCCCACACTGTGCCCAGAGAGAACGGCAAAGCCCGGAGACTTCTTCCCCGGGCTTTTGCCCCTTTCGCTCGGTCTCGCAGCTTTCGTCTGATCGCCCCTCCACCCAGGCCGATCCAGCTCAGAGCCTAGCGGCTTACCTAACACGGTCTCGTCCGCCTGGGCGTCCAGCAGACTCTGGAAAGCCGCCCGGAGGAGAAGCATGAAAGCGTTGGAGTCAAAGGCGCCGGGATCGGCCAGCATCTGGAAGCCTTTCTGCACATACTCCGAGAGCTCCATTGTGAGCTCGCTGTGACCTTCGACACGCGCACCACGTGATACGCGCCGCGCGCTCAGCTGATGCGGCCGCGCGCGCGCGCGCGCGGCTCCGGGCGGCGGCGCTGGCTGTGGGCCTCCCAGCCCAAGGCCTCTCCCGCCCGCCGCCCTGCCCTCGCCCCTAGCCGCCAGTCTCCCGCGGCCCGCACTGTGCCTGCCGTCAGCTGCCGCTTCCTCCGCGCCTGTCGCCAGAGCTGCCGATCCTGAGCAAGTGGGGCGGCCCTGGGTGCTTTGTGGACGCGTTCGGTGCTTTCTCTTCCCCTTAAGTGCTTACCTGGTACTGTCACAAGCTCCTGCAGGACTCCGCGGCCGCCTTCCCTGAAAGGCCCCCTTGGGAGGTGTGGAGGGGTCGGGATCCCTCCCCACTTCCTTGAAAATACGTCTTCCCCGCTCAGCGCGACAGCCTACGGAAGGCTCCAACTTGAGGCGACTGATTTTTAGTTCGGGGCGGTTCTTTCATTCACCAGCTTAAACCCGCAGCACTGCACTTTTGTGAAACTGTAGACATCTAATTATGTAATCTTTGTTTTTCCTTTTTCATTGTCATTTCTGGAATACAGCAATTGATTCTACCTCCGTGGGGTGTGCGTGTGTGTACGTAATGCACTAAAACGATTAAGGGGTTAATAAATTATTCACGAAGATATTTGACAAAATTATTAAAATTTGTATATGCCGCTGCAAATAAATAACTTTCAAAATCAAACACAAATTTTGTGCTACTGTACTCAGTACATCTATGGGTCCATTTTTAATTACTCAAAGAATCTTCATATATTTATGTCAGACAGTTATCTTAGTAAAATTCAGCTAGAAACGGCAAGAATTTTAATTAGAATTAAGTTACTGTTTTGGACACCCATAAGTTTAAAGATTAAAATATTGTATAAAGTTTAACTTCCCCTTTATATTTTTATGAAGTTGGAAAACGTGAAGTAGATTACGCATTTTTGATCAAAAGAATTTACAAAGGAAAGTGAAAATGCCAGATTTTTATGGGTGGAGGGGAGGGATAAGGAACTAGAAAGGTATTTCAGTCTTCATCAGAGGTTATTTGGAATAGACTCAACGTAAAAGACTTCTGGGCATAATTTAGTTGCTTATTTAAAAAAAAAGTTTCTAATGAATACAGTCAACATTTAACCTTGCACCAATACATGGAGAGCACCTGATATTACAATAGGATGCAAGTGGAATAATTTAGCGTCAGTAACAGACTAACTACTAAGTTCTTTGAAGGCTTTGAAAGGCATGTGACCTACCTCTTCACTTCAATGAGCACATAGGAAGGAGCAGTGAAGGATTTAAAAGAACCTCCCTAGATTCTTTATGAAACAAACACCTATTAATCATGTTCATCTTTTCTTCCTATCTCTTATTGTCTTTCTAAATTCCTTGTTTCTCATCAGTAGTAAAATATCAGCCAACAAATTTCCAGATATCTAATTTACATAGGAGTATATTTTACAGGGCAGAGTTGTGTAACTGTTAATATTAACAACACTCAAGCTCATTATGTTTATAAACATTTTATGAACTTGCATAACATTGACTTAGCACTGTAATAAAATTTGAGTTGATAATTGTAATCATATTCAATTTGGAGTTAAAATTAATGCTTGAGTGTAGACTTAAATTTTTTTGTTTGCTTTTTAAGAAAAAAGGAAATACAATTAAATGGTTATGAGTGTGTGGGCATAAAAGAAGATTCACAAGGATTATTTTTCTAAGGTTATGTTACTCTCTTGTACATATGTAATTACTTTCTCTTATAGGACATTTGTCTTTTTCTGACTGAATATATTTATGTGTTAGGCCCAAGTGGTGGGTACATTTCTGACTCACACAAACTTTTAACCATAATGTCTTCTGATGCTAGAAAAATTGAATTCTACTATAGGTACATTTGTTTCAACTCCCTTTGAAGGAGGCACAGGATTTGTTTCAATGCAGGTAGAACATGTGTGTCTTTCACAATTCAGCCATTGAATTACATTGAAGTATGATAATTAAAATGACATGATTATCCAGATGTAGATTCTCTTGGTTTCAGCAACAAAATTAGTGTATTTTATTTATGTTGTTACAAAAACTATGTACTAACACATTCTAAATGTGTGAAGAAAAAAACTATTTAAAATTGGTGCTTTAATCACTGAAAACCGCATTGGAGCTTTCACTAGAATTTTTAAAATTCTGTAGGCTTAAAACTAATAGACTAAAATTGGCCTCAAAGAGCCTTTAAAAATAACAATCAGGTACCGCTGAAAATAACAAAATAGATATTTAAACATTCTCATGTTAATATTTTTTTCCTTTTAAACTGCAAATATTAAGAGAGATAATGCTGATAAATTTGTTTTTCTTTTTGAAAATCTAGAAGTTATTCAAAGAATTAGGAAGTATCATTTTAAACAGTGTTTTAAAATACGTTGTATCCTTTGAACTGGCTCTTTTGTTTCTTTGTTTTTGAAACCAATTTAATATTGGCTTCTGCACTGGGAGTACAATTGTAACGGTCTAAGGCATTTATAGGATCTATATGGTCAGCTTTTTGCAAAGGCCTCATTGGTATTTTTGATAGTTTTAATGAAATAAAATATTTTCTAGTATTCTTTTAGATAGTATAAGTACTTCTGCTTTTGTGCAAAGGAAGCTGAAGAGAAGTATTCTTTTAGGTTGAGGAGTTTGTTGAAGATTCATGGGGAGGAAAAAGAAAAAGCTGATATGCTTAAGCACCCATGAGACATCCAGAAGTTTTAACTGGCATATCAACGATTTGTTCTACTGGAGTTCTATTTTATTCTTGCCCATGAGATACCTGTTCATTTTCTAGAGAGAAGAAAGTTAAAAACGCTTAAAAATTACACATACACAAGAAACCATCTTTTCGCTGCCCCCCTCATACTGATATTTTGATGATTAATGATCTTAAAGCCTTGAGGTAAATATTAATAAAAATGAAAATTACTACTTTAAAGTTATTTTGACCATAAATGGACAATTAGGGGGAATACTTAACAGTTATATATGGCATTTAAAGGTATAGATCAAAATTATTTCAGTGAAGTTTGTAACATCTATGTACATTCTTTTATTAAATATCTTAACTTGGTAAGGCAATGATTGGGACTTGGAATCTGAATGGTCATGTGTTTGCACATTCATGATCACAGAGTTCAGTGGTTTCAAATTGAGTCTTTTGTCACACATGTTGTCAAACAGACTACATTGAGTATTCAGTGGGAACAACGAAGCTTTTATTTTCTAATTAAACATGTAATCCAATTCCTGATCATTTCTCTATGGTCATTGCTATAATAATTAATATAAGCAAATAGAGCCTTTTCCCCCCTCATATAATATAGCCTATTTTGTATATGTGGACTTTTAAACTCAAATTCATTAAAATGCAATTGTGCTTTAATGTGTGAGGTAAGTGAAATGCTAGTTACATTCAAGAAACTAGAACCAAAGAATGGAAATCAATGATACAATGTTATCTAAAACACTTAGCAAATTCATGCTTATGGTTTTACACAAGTGTTTTGGATTTTCCTTCCAAAAGTTTTATTCAAAACATTTAGATTACATAGTACAATTGCTATTTCAGTAATATTTGCAGAAGTTTGTGCCATTTTAAAATTTCATTTTTTAAGATAATTGAATCAGGGAAATAAAAATCAAATATAAAACTTCAAAATGTGATAAAAACAAACAAAATTGAATATTTTAAATCTAAGTTTTAACAGGTTAAATTATCACACTACTAAGAAACAGTTTCTTTTTAAAAAAGTCTCAAAGCACTTCCTTAAGTTACCAAACTTTAATTTTATTAAATTTTGCAACAGAAAATTCTTTTGAATGTGTGAAGTGAAATTTGAGAGTTACCATTAAGTGTCATGCCATGATTCTACTAGCTAAGTGGATCAGAATAAAATGACTATTATCAAAGGTATATACATAAAAATCAAATTATAATTTTAATATAAAATCTTTGTATCTAAGCAGTCTAAAGTTTTGAAAAGATTTCATGCATATTAAAAAAGTCATTTCTGCTCTTTAGGGCTTCCTTTAGGAAGTTTGATCCCTTATGTTCAAACAAACAAGTAATATTATATGAGAATATCTGAGATGTACAGACTAAAATTGTGAAGTCTTCAGCTAAGAAAAATGAGGAATTGATTTTTTAAGTGAGAATAAGCAAATGCAGTTTGGTAAGGGATGAAGGCAAATTTTAATTTAAAGGTTAGGAATTTAAAAGAACAAAGAAAGCAATCATTATGTTTAATGAGAAAAAACAGGTTGAACTATGTTTTAGAATTTCTGTAGGCAAATAACTAATAATTTATCTTTAAATTCAGTAAGTGATTTAAATTATTACAATTTATCTTTTTCATGGGTTACATATTTACTCTTCAAATCACATAATTCATATCTACTTTGGCAGTGATACGAACATTAGGAACTGACCAATCATCCAATAAATTCTATCAAATAGACAGTTTAGATAATAGGCACCGTTTCTACCTCAACAGCAGGTTGATTTTTTCCTCTCCTTAAGTTATAAAGATTACCACTCCAATTGGAATAACCCATGGTTTAGCTACAAGAGAATGAAAGTGAAGCATGGACATAGTGGAAACAAGTTTACTTTGATGAATACATCAAATAATTCTGCTATATATCTACAGACTGCCCTTTAAGTTGTTAGCATATTTTTTAAAAAGAGATTAAATATTTTTTAAAAGTAAAAAAGAGAGAGAGCAAAAGAAAGACAAAAAGAAAAAGAAAAAGAAAGGAGAGGAAGGGAGGGAATATTCATGAGAAGAAGTATCACAGAAAGCTTATTTACTGTTCATTTTCTCTGACACAATCCATTACAGCTTGATTCTCTTAGCTACACTAAATTCAATTGACCCTCAGAATAATGCTCAAAATAGACTGGAAGTTTCACCTGTCATGTCCAGAACCTAATCAATTTCAAAATGCCCTATATCTTGATACTTAGATTACAACAACAGAATATCTAACAGATTATTTTTTAATTCTGATCTTAGAATCTCTATTCTAATAATATTTCCTCATACCTCAGAAACTGGAGCTTTGCTACATCCATGAATTTCAACAACAACAAAAAAACAGAACATTGGGGGAAAAGGGGACAACTGTAATTGAAAAACCAAAAAAAAAAAAAAAAAAAAAAAAAAAAACAGAACAAATTAGTTTACTTGAACGAAATATTGTCTGAAGTCAATAATTTTTAGAAGTTTGTATTTTGATAGCATGCTTTTTACATATTAAAATTTGAAATTTAATGTACAAATATTCACATTTATTGTTTAAGGGAGTACAACTTTATAAATAAAAATGGAAACAAAAATATGAAAAGTGTTTTATAAACTAAAACAACTAAAACTCAGGTAACAATAATTTACACTTGTTCATCAAATGAAAGATTTGATCATGGCTTATATAATGAATCATTTCAGAATGGAAATTGTGTACATAAGGATACATGATCTGAATTAAATACATTACAATCACTATAAATACTATGTGCAAAGAAAGGCCTAGATTAAGTGTTTTAATATTTTGGAATATGTATGATATTTTAAATAATGCTGGGTAGGGATTTAACATCTTAATTCTGGTTATTTTGAATCTTTTATTTTTAAGAGAATATTTTATCTCCCCTATCAAAATAAAACATAGACCTAAAACAATTTTATCCAAAAGGTAGTCTAAAAATACTTCTTAAAAAAACTTAGTAGAGGTCCTGGCTAGGTGGCTCAGTTGGTTGGAAGATCAATCCATACACTAAAAGATTGTGGGTTCCATCCCAATCAGGGCACACAAGTGGGAAGCAACTAATTGATGTTTCTCTCTCACTCTCTCTCTCTCTCCGCCTTCCTTTCTCTAAAATTAATAAAAGTATATCCTCAGTGAGGATTAAAAAAAAAAAAACACAATAATTGGCTTCAACTCTTTCACTTATATTTTTTGCATAGATAGGACTATTCAGAAAATACCTTAGTTTACATCTGACTGATTTTCACCCCACAATAAATGCTCAGAAAGTAATTTTATAGATTGTTGTGAAAATAGGTACCTATGAAACATGGAAACTTTCCGTTCCCCCCATCCCTCATAGACTCAGTTTTTAATCTCTAAGCTTAGATTGTTTTATTAAAGTTAAACATAAATACAATTTTCTTTCAACTATTATTTTAAAAATTACATTCCTTTGTTAAGCATTTTAATCTATATTTTATGGAAAGGCATTGGGGAGCAAGTTTTATAAAATGTTTTTAATGTCAACCCTGGCTAGTGTGGTTCAGTGGATGGAGCACTGGCCTGCAAACCAGAGGGTTGCTGACTTTATTGCCAGTCAAGGCACAAACCTGTGTTACAGGTCAAGACCCAGTTGAGAGCACGAGAGAGGCAACCACACAGTGATATTTCTCTCCCTCTCTCCCTCTCTTTCCTTCTCTATAAAAATAAATAAATAAATAAATAATCTTTTTCAAAAAGTTTTTAATGTGATAAAATGCCAAGAAAATAAAGATGTTCCGGATTACGACAGTCTGATTTAGTAATTTTTTTACTTTACCATAGTGCGAAAGTGATATGCATTCAGTAGAAACCTATTCAAATTTTGAACTTTGATCTTTCCCCAGGGTGGCAATACGTCATATGCTTCTCTCTCGCGATGCTGGATATTATAAAATAGGCTTTGTATTAGATGATTTTGCCCAACTGTAGGATACTGTAGGTGTTCTGAGTATATTTAATGTAGACTACGCTAAGTTATGATGTTTGGTAGGCTAGGTGTATTAAATGCATTTCGACTTACAGTATTCTCAATTTAAGATGGGTTACCTGGACACAACACCATCATAAGTCGAGGAGCATCTTTAATGAATGACTAGCAACAGGGTTAAAGGGAGAAATGTATTAACATAATCAATTTAGTCCATGTAATAAGACACTCGGACCTGAATTAACTAGTATCTAGGTAATTATTAATTTTCCTTTGCTCTAAAGGAAATAAGCCTGGATCATTCGGCACAACATTATTCTAAATAAAAATTAATCATATATTGGCAATTTTTATTTGATTTTAAGTGATCTAAAATAATAGACCAAAAAAAACAGAAATTTGGCAAAGTATAGATGGAAATATAACAGCAGATGAGACCTAGGGAAACTAAATTTTCATTTGATTTTCTTAAAGTTTGAAGCTGACAGAAAATTTTAAATGAGGCCCAGCTACAATATATAGATGAGTAGTCAACAGAGGTTTAATAAAACTTCTGTTTTTGTTAAAATAGTAATTAAAATAGTTGAGAATTGAAATGAATCATTTTATAAGACCAATGATATCAGTAAAGTATATTCTGTTTTATAAATTTCTATAGAAAATATACATTCTGTCTTAAAAGAACCCTTTCAAAAGCGTATACTGGAAATACTGATTTTACATTTGCCAATTATAATAGAAAGAAAACAACATTCTATTATGTATGTTGCAGATTTGAAGATTGCCTTAACTTCTTTTTGTAACAAGTTGGACATAAATAAAAATCTTAAATCCAGATATTTGTGAGCTGTTTTAACCAATAATTAAAGTATTTTTGGAATAGTAAAGCATTTCAAACTAATACTTTTAAATTAATTTATATGGCTTTTATTCTGTTTCTAAAAGTTACTATGATGAACATTTATCTGTAGAGACTATGGCATTCCATGATGACTAATGTTCAAATTGAGTCATAATGATACCCTGTTATATTAAAATCAAGAGTGACTGTAGGAAAGTAGTCATTTTGCAAGTAAACATCCTGTCAGGTAATTGTCAGGGTGGGAGTGGTGAGTGGTAAGCATATGTCAATAAAGTAACATACAGTTCTTTAGCTAGCCTTAAATATCTGTCCATTGACACAAATGGCATGAGGATAGTCTATTTGTGTTTGCCTTAAGCATTTCCCTTTGGTTAGATTTGAACATATTTGTTATGATTCCTAAGATGGTTTAAAAATACCTTTACATTGAAATGTCATTAGAATCTCAAGCATAGTTTTATATTATGCAGAAATTTTAAACAATAGTTCCAGCTAAATATAATAACAGAATAGTAGAGAATGCTACTTTGTGTATTGAAATAATATTGCACCATTTTTAAAGTATATTTTATTGATTATGTTGTTACAGCAGTCCAATTATTTTTTCACTTTGCTCCCCTTCGCCCAGTATGCCCCTTCCCTCCAGCAATCTCACCCCACTTAGTTCATGTCCATGGGTCATGCATATAAGCTCCCTGTCTATTTTGTACTAACCGATTATGCTTCTTATTCCCTGCACCATATCCCCATTTCTCCCCCACCCCTATCCCAGTTGATAACCCTCCAAATGATCCCCACGCCTATGATTCTGTTCCTATTCTGGTTTGCTTAGTTAGATTTTGTTTTTATTTTTTAGATTCAGTTGATGATAGTTGTGAGTTTGTTGTCATTTTAGTGTTCATCGTTTTGTTCTTCTTTTTCTTAAGTAAGTCCCTTTGACATTTCATATAATAATGGCTTGGTGATGATGGACTCCTTTAGCTTTACCTTGTCTAGGAACCACTTCATCTGCCCTTTCATTCCAAATGATAGCCTTGCTGGATAAAGTAATACTGGTTGCAGGTTGCCTTTCATCACATTGAATACTGCTTGCCAGTCCCTTCATGCCTGTAAAGTGTCCTCTGAGAATTCAGCTGATAGTCCTATAGGCACCCCCCCCGTAGGCAACTCTCCACCTCTTTCTTGCTGCCCCCAGGACTCTCTCTTTATCTTTCACCTTTGACGTCTCAATCATGATGTGTCCTAGTGTGGTCCCCTCTGGGTCCAGCTCAACAGGGACCCTCTGTGCTTCCCAGACCTGTATGTCCATCTCCTTCGCAAAATTTGAGAAGTTTTCCTCATTTTTTTCAATTCTTGCTTCCTCATTCTGCACTGGTTGACTGTTTTTTTCTTCCTTATGTTCCAAATCATTGATTTGAACCCCGGTTTCCTTCCCTTCACCATTGGTTTTGTGTGGATTTTCCTTCACTTCATTTAGCATAGCCTTCACTTCTCTTATGCGTTTGCCATACTCAAGCATATCTGTCAAACTTGTGAGCATCTTCATCACCAGTGTTTGGAATTCTGCATCTGTTAGGTTGGCTATCTCCACATCTGTTAAGTTGGCTATGTCCTCATTGCTTGGTTCTCCCACTAGAACCTTGATCCATTCCCTCTTTTGGGCCATACTTCTCTGTCTCCTCATCTTGACAGGCTCCTGTGTTTGTTTGCCTCTGTGTCTTAGGTAGAGCTGTCGCTCCTGTTACATTGTAAGGGGCAGAGACTTAGGGATTTATCAATATGGGGTGACCTGTTTCACCACATTGTGGCGCTGTATGTGGGGGCAGGGTCTGAGAGGGAACAATGCCGCTTGCCCAGCACTCGCCCATTTTCCAGGCCCTTCTTCCACTTTCGTATGGGACTGGTGCCTCTCTAGCTGTTGCCCTGGCTATTGTTCCCAGAGTGGATGGGTCTGCAGACGTTCTAGGACTGCGGGGGCCCTTTAAACAAGCGGACTCCACTGAGATACTGGCAGTTTTTGCCTCCACCCCAACCCCCACTGGTTTGCACAGTCAGAAGCATGAGGCTTTATTTTCCCCAGCGCTGGGACTGTGAGCTGCGTGACCTGGTTTGGTGCTGGGAGCACTCCCCAGATGTCCCTCCTGACTTTTTAAAATTTGTAACTGTGCTTTCTGATGGCCTGCCGCCGCCGCCACTGCTACCACCACCACATCGCGTCCTCTCCACCCCGGCTTTGTCCCTCCTACCTCTCTGGATAAGTATTTCTTCTTTATCTCTTTGTTTTCTGGACTTCCATGTAGTTTGATTTTCTGGAACTTCTGGTTGTTTCTAGTTTTGAGGTAGTTGTATTCCTTCTTAGTTGTGGAGTGAGATGCAGCGTGTTGTCTACGCCTCCATCTTGGCCAGAAGTCTAATATCGCACCATTTTTTGAATAAAAATAGTTGTTACTCTTTTTTTCCTTTAAGGTAATCTAAATAATAATTTTGGGAATATAAGAATTTAAATTACAAATTTAATGATTAGAGTTTATCCTTAGTTTCAAGTGGAATATCAATCTTTTGTATAATTTATTCAATTAGGATAACAAGATTTATTGACAAGAAATATAAAAAAAAAGAATTGGGAGGGTGTTTGTCCAGCTATATAGTCTATTGTTTTCAATAGGGAGATTTTAATAACTTTGTTTAAAAAGTTTATTTTTATCTTAATAACTGTGAGAATCAGCATAAAGTCATGTAAATACGTTAGAATGCCTTCTTAAGTACACTAAAGTTCATGGAATTTAAACCTTTATGGTTGTTACTTCTTTACTTTTTTACTTTGCTGCATTTATGAAAAGTCCTTTAAATAGATGAGTTCCTGGTACATAATAGTCAAGAATGTTAGTTGAATGAAAATAGTAGATCATAGACACAGAACAAGTGGAGCTCACAGCTTTATCCCACCTACTTCTAGTTCTATGACCTTGGACTTATTTTCTCTGCCTCATTTTCCTCAAATGTATGGTGGAAATAATAATGACAACTCATTTTATATGGCTCTTGAAAGTCATCCAGGGCCAAGTCATACATGTACTCCATGCATGCATTATAATCAAATAATGTAATTCTGTAATTATAATTTTGTTTTTACTATCATAGGTTTTTTTCTTTCAAATTTATAGTTGTTGTGCACATGATGTAACCATTTGAGGTCCCCAAGCACATAAAAGCCCCTACTAAAAAATTTGAAATGCCTAGTACTTCTTTACTTTCAGGGACTCTAAAGTGACTCTGACTAAGCTCTTTTATTTTTTATTTTTTAATTATACTTTATTGATTATGCTATTACAGTTGTCCCTATTTTTCCCCCTGTGCTCCCCTCCCCTGAGCAGCCCCACTCCCTCAGGCAATCTCCACACCTTGTTCATGTCCATGGGTCATGTATGTAAGTTCTTTGGCTTCTCCATTTACTTTACTATTCTTGACGTCCCATCTATTTTGTAACTACCAGTTAGGTTTCTTAATTCCTGCCCCTTTTCTCCCATCCTTCCCTTCCTTTCCCAACTGATAACCCTCCATATGATCTCCATATCTATGGTTCTGTTCCTCTTCTAGTAGTGTACTTAGTTTGTTCTTGATTTTTTAGATTCATTTGTTGATAGTTGTGAGTTTGTTGTCCTTTTACTGTTCATAGTTTTGATCTTCTTTTTCTTACATGTGTCCCTTTAACATTTCATATAATAAGGGCTTGGTGATGATGAACTCCTTTAGTTTTACCTTGTCTGGGAAGCACTTTATCTGCCCTTCAATTATAAGTGATAGCTATGCTGGATAGCTATCACTTTGCTTTTCATCACTTGAATACTTCTTGCCAGTCCCTTCTTGCCTAAAAGTTTCTTTTGAGAAATCAGCTGATAGTCTTATGGGAACACCTTTATAGGTAACTCTCTTCTTTTCTCTTGCTGCTTTTAAGATTCTCTATCTTTAAAATTTGGCATTTTAATTATAAGGTGTCTTGGTGTGGTCCTCCTTGGGTCTAACTTGTTTGGGACTCTCTGTGCTTCCTGTATTTGTGCGTCTATTTCTTTTGCCAAATTAAGGAAAATTTCCTTCATTATTTTTTCAAATAAGTTTTCAATTTCTTGCTGTTCCTCTTCTCCTTCTGGCACCCCTATGATTTGGATGTTGGCACATTTAAAGTTGTCCCAGAGGTTCCTAAGCCTCTCCTCAGTTCTTTCTTTTTTTTTTTTTTTTTTGATTCTTGTTTCTTCATTCTGTACTTGTTGACTGTTTATTTCTTATTTAAGTTCCATTTGAACCCTGGCTTCCTCCCCTTCACCATTGGTTTCATATAGATTTTCCTTCATGTCACTTAGCATAACCTTCACTTCTTCCCTTATGCGTTTGCTGTACTCAATCATATCTGTGAGCATCGTTATCACCGGTCTTCAAACTCTGCATCTGGTAGGTTGGCTATCTCCTTGTCGCTTAGTTCTCCACCTGGAGCCTTGATCTGCTCCCTTTTTTTGAGCCGTACTTCTCTGTCTCCTCAACTTGACAGCCTCCTGTGTATTATTAGGTAGAGCTGTCCTACCTGTTATGTTGTAAGGGGTGAAGCCTTAGTATTCATCAGTGCCTGGGTACCTATTTCATCACCTTGTGGTGCTGTATGTGGGGGAGGGGTCAGAGAGGGAATAATGCTGCTTGCTTGGAAGTTGCCCTGTTTCCAGTTCACCTGCTTCCCATATGTGACTGGCGCCCCTCTAGTTGTCTTGGTGATGATTCCCAGAGTGGGTGGGTTTGCAAATGTTCTAGAACCATGGGTCCCTCTAAATGGACTCTCCTGAGAGACTGGCAGTTTCTTCTGCCACCCCAACCCCCACTGGTTTTCACAGTCAGAAGTAATGAGGTTTTATTTTCCCATGGCTGGAACCATGGCCTGGGACTGGGATCATTTTCCAGCTGTCCTTTCAGACTTCTATAATGTGTGACTGCTCATTTCGCTGGCTAGCTGCAGCCACTGCCTTGCTGCCCCCAACACCACACTGTGTCCTCTTTGCCCCAGCTCTCCATCTCCACTCTAGATTAGTATTACTTATTTATATCTTTGTTTGTTGGGCTTCCATGCAGTTAGATTTTCTGGTAGTTCTGGTTGCTTTCTGTTCTGAGATAGATATAATCCTTCTTATGGTTGTGGAAGGAGACAAATCATGTCTACCTATGACTTCATCTTGGCAGGAAGTCCAGGCATAATTTACATACAATACAATTCATCCATGTTTAGTGTGCAAATAGGTTAGTTTGGCAGATGTAAACATTATGATCCACCACCGCACTCATGATATTGAATATTTCCTTCATAAAAAGTTTCTTAATGATAACAGATTTGAGGTGGTACCTTATTGTTTTGATTTCACTTCCCTTATGGCTAGTAAAATTGTGTATCTTTTCATATATCTGTTGACACCAAGGCATTGGTTTACTTATGGGCTCTCTGTTATATTCTATTGAGCTATATGTCTGTCGTTATGCCAGTACCATGCTGTTTTGATTCATATGGCCTGGTTGTACAGTTTGATATCAGGTAGTGTGATTCCTCCAACTTTGTTTTTCTTTCTCAAGATTGCTGTGGCTATTCTGAGTCTTATATGGTTCCATATAAAATTTTGAATATTTATTCTAGTTCTGTGAAGTACACCATTGCTATATTGATAGTAATTGCATTGACTCTATAGTTTGCTTTGGGTAACATAGACATTTTAATTATGTTAATTTTTTCTATCCCTGAACACGGTATGAGCTTCTACTTATTTGTATCTTCTTCAATTTTTGCCTTCAGGTGTCCTACAGTTTTCCAAGTACAGGTCTTTTACACCCTTGGTTAAATGTAGTTCTAGATTTATTTTTATTTTTTGGATGCGATAGCAAATGACATTGCTTTCTTAGTTTCCCTTCCTGATAGTACATTATTGGTGTATAAAAATGTAACTGATTTCTGAATATTTGTTTTCTATCTTTCTATTTTACTAAATTTATTTATCAGTTCTAGTAGTGTTTTGGTGGAATCTTCAGTGTTCTCTCTATATATTATCATGTCATCTACAAATGAGTTTTGCTTCTTTTTTAAAGTTTTATTTATTTATTTATTTATTTATTTATTTATTTTTTAGAGAGAGGGGAAAGGAGAGAGAAAGAGTGAGAGAGAAACATCAGTCAGTTGCCTCTCATATATGCCCCAATTGGGGACCAAACCCACAACCCAGGCATGTGCCCTGACTGGGAATCAAACCAGTGACCTTTTCTTTTGCAGGACAATGCCCAACCAACAGAGCCATACCAATCAGAATGACAGTTTTATTTTTTGCTTTCCAGTTTGGATGCCTTATACATCTTCTTCTTGCCTGTTTGCTATGGCCAGAACTCCCAGTACTATGTATAATAAGGGTGGTGAAAGCAAAAATCCCTGTCTTGTTCCCAATCTTAAGAAAAACACTTGTATATTTGCTTATTCAGTATGATGTTGGCTGTGGGTTTGTCATATATGGCCTTTATTACATTGAGATATATTTCCTCTATTCCCAGTTTGCTGAGAGTTTTTATTATAAATGAGAGCTGGATTTCATCAAATGACTTTTCTGCATCTGTTGATATAATCATGTAATTTTTATCCTTTTTTATGTGGTGTACTACATATATTGATTTGCAGTAATTATACTAACCTTGCTTCCCTAGAATAAATCCCACTTGATCAGGGTGTATGATCTTTCTAATGTGTTACTGAATCTGGTTTGCTGATATTTTGTTTTAGATTTTAGCATCTATGTTCATCAGGTATATTAGCTAAATAATTTTCTTTCTGTATATTATCTATCTGGTTTTAGAAATAGGACAGTGCTGGCCTCATAAAAAAAGGCTTTGAAGTCTTCCATCTTCTTTAATTTTTTAGAAATACTTTGAGAAGGATCTTAGATACTAGTCTTCTTTAAATATTTGATACAATTCATCTGTGAAGCCATCCAGTCTTAGACTTTGGTTTGTTGGGAGTTTTTTTTTTTTTATTATTACTTTTTCAATTTCATTAGTTCTAATCTTTCTATTCAGATTCTCTGATTCTTTCTGATTCAGTTTTGGAAAATTGCATATTTCTAGGAATTTATTTCAGCCAGTTTGTGCAATTTGTTGACGTATAGTTGTTCATAGTATTTTTTTTACAATCCTTTGTATTTCTGTGATGTCATGTCTTCTTTCATTTCTGATTTTATTTATTCAGGTCCTTTTTTTTTCTTAATGAGTCTGGTTAAAGTTTTGTGAATCTTGTTTGTCTTTTCCAAGAATCAGCTCTTGTTTCATTGATCTTTTGTATTATTTTTAGACTCTATTTTAAAAAAATTTTCTGCTCTGATCTTTCTATTTCCTTTCTTACACTTACTTTGGGGTGTTTTTCTTTTCTTTTCTTTCTTTCTTAGTTTCTTTAAGTGTAAAATTAGATTGTTTATTTGAGATTTTTTTGGTCTGTTTCTTGACGTAGACCTGTAATGCTATATATTTTCCTCTTAGGACTACTTTCACTGTGTGCCACAAATTTTAGGTTGTGTTCTCATTTTTATTTATTTCAAGGTGTATTTTTATTTCTTCCTTGATCTCTTTGTTCACCTCATTTATTATTTAGTAACATGATATTTAGCCTCCTTGTGTTTAAATGATTTTCAGTTTTTTCTTGTAATTGATTTTCAGTTTTATACCATTATGGTCAGAGGGGATGCTACATATAATTTCAACCTTCTTAAATTTATTGAGACTTATTTTGTGTCCTAACACATGGTGTATCCTAGAAAATGCTCCATGTACACTTGAAAGGAATGTATATTTTGTTGCTTTAGGGTGAAATGTGCTGAAGATATCAACTAAACCCATATGATCCAGTGTGTTATTTAATGCCACCATTTCTTCGTTGTTTTTGTCTAGAAAATTAATTCATTGATGTCAATGGGGTGTTAAAATCCCCTACTATGACTGTATTACTATTAATCTCTCTCTTTATGTCCATTAAAATTTGCTTTATTTATTTATGTGCTCCTGTGCGGGGCGTGCATAAGTGTTTACAAGGGTAATATCCTCTTGTTGGATAGTTCCCTTTATCATTATGTAGTATCTCTCTTTGTCACTTACTATAACCTTTGTTTTATTTTTTCTAAAATATTTTATTGATGGTGCTATTATAGTTGTACCTATTTTTCCCTCTTTTCACCCCTCACTAGCACCCCCAGCTCCCCTCAGGCAATCCTCACACTATTGCTCATGTTCATGGGTCATGCATATAAGTTCTTTGTCTACTCCATTTCCAGTGTTATACTTTACATCCTCATGACTATCTTGTAACTGCCTATTTATTTGTACTTCTTAATCCCCTCACCTTTTCACCCTTTCTCCTAAGCCCCCTTCCCATCTGGTAACCATCAAAATGCTCTCTGTATCCAAGATTCTTTCTCTGTTCTTGTTTGCTTAGTTTGTTTTTTAGAATCAATTGTTGATAGATGTGTGTTTATTACTATATTACTATCCATAATTTTGATCTCTTTCCTAAGTAAGTCCCTTTAATATCTCATATAATAATAGTTTGGTAATGATGAACTCCTTCAGTTTTTTCTTATCTGGGAAGCACTTTATCTGCCCTTTATTGTACATGATATCTTTGCTAGGTAGAGCAATCTTGGGTGTAGGTCCCTGTTCTTCATGACTTTGAATATTTCTTATCAATCCCTTGTAGCCTTCAAAGTTTCTTTTGAGAAATCGACTGACAACCTTATGGGATCACCCCTGTATGTAACTAACTGCTTTTCTCTTGCTGCTTTTAAGATTCTCTCTTTATCTTTAACCTTTGCCATTTTAATTATGATGTGTTTTGGTGTGCACCTCTGTGCATCTATCTTGTTTAGGAATTTCTGTGCTTCCTGGATTTGCATGTCTATTTCCTCACCAAACCAAGAAAGTTTTCTTTCATTATTTTTATCAAATACATTTCTAATTTCTTGCTCTTTCTCTTCTACTTCTGGTACCCCTGTGTTGCAAATGTTGGGTTGTTTGAAGTTGTCCCAGAGACTGCTTACACTATCCTCATTATTTTGGAATCCTTTTCTTCTTATAGCTTTACTTGGTTGTTTCTTCCTTCCTTATGTTCCATATCATTGATTTGATTCTCAGTTTCATCCATGCTACTGTTTATTCCCTGTAAATTATTCATTTCCATTAGTATATCCTTCATTTCTGTCTGGCTCTTTTTTCTGCTGTTGAAGTACTCACTGAGTTCCTTGAACATCCTTATAACCAGTGCTTTGAATTCTGCATCTGATAAGTTGCTCATATCCATTTTGTTTAGTTCTTTTTTTGGAGTTTTGACCTGTTCTTTCATTTGGGCCATGTTTCTTTGTCTCCCCAATTTGGCAACCTCCCTGTGTTTATTTCTGTGTATCAGGTAGATCCACTATGACTCCCTGTCTTGGTAGGATGGCCTATAGGCTCATGTGGCATAGCCTTCCCTATCACCCAAACTGGGTACTCCAGGTTCATCCTCCATATGGGCTGAGTACACCCTCTTCTTGTATGTGAGCCTTTTATTGGTGTTGGGAGGCCTATGGAAGTATTTACCCAGGCCAGTCAGTTGCAAGGACTGGCTGTGACCACCTACCACCAACCTTCACCCTCCATGGAGGATCAGCTATACAGGGGTGGGGTGGTGGTGCTCTGACGTGGTTTGTAGCTATCCACTGGTTGTGCAGGCTCTGGGGTTTCCTGTGTGGTGCAGGTCAGGGTTAGCTACCACCTGTGTTCCACCCAGGACCACACAGTATGAGCTACAAAGCAATCTGCAGATGACTGCTACTTGTGCTGGGCTTGCAGATTCCCTGGTGAAGCCAAACTGTGACCTGAAGCTGGCTGCTGCTATTGCCAGGCCTGGGACCACTTAACCAGAGGTACATGGTTGGGAGCAGCCTGTAAATTAGGTAGGGTGGAGCCTCAGGAAAATGCCAGGGCAGGGCAGACTGTTTAAGCCAGGTTGTTGGAGTTTCAGATATGATTCCCACTTACTAGTGTTGTGGCTCTGTGGGAGGGGGCCTCTTCCTGCCTTTCTGTCTGGGAGAAAGCTGTCCCCCAGCTCTTGCCCTGATACCAGACACTTCAGTTCCTCCCTGTATGCCACGGGTGCCTTTCAGGCTGCTACCCTGGTAGTGCTGAAGCTAAGAGGGAGTGTATCCAAGCATGTTTGGTACGGACCCTTTAATAAGAACTGCCAGGGAATGCAGTATTTTTTTTCACTGACTAATCCTGTTGGTTTTTACAACCAGGAATTATGGGGCTTCCCTTCCTGGCACTGGTACCCTGTGCTAAGGGGCGTGGTGTGGGACTGAGAACCCTTACTCCCAAGATATCCCTCCTGAATTTTTATCCACTACATGTGGGTGTGACACCTATTCTGTGTCTTCATGTCTCCTATCAGTCTGGACTGATACGGTTTCTTCAGTTCTGCAATTGCCGGATTTCCATTCAACTTGATTTCTGATGGGTCTAACTGATCTTTGTTTTGTAGTTTAGTTGTAATTTTGATGTGGTTGTGCGAGGAGGTCAGCTGTGTTTACCTATGCCTTCATCTTGACTGGAAGTCCTATAACCTTTGGTTTAAAGTCTATTTTGTCTGACAAGATTATTGCTACCTCAGGTTTTTTAAATTTTTACTCATATGAAATATCTTTTTCCATCCCTTTACTTTTAGTCTTTGTGTGCTTTTCTTACTGAGGTGGATCTCTATAGACAGCGTGTATATGGGTTTTGTTTTCTTATGCATTCAGCTACATTATATCTTTTGATTAGAGTATTTAAGCAAGTTACAGTTACAGTGATTATAGATAGGTATGTATTTATTGTCATTTTATTCTTTATAATTATATTCCTTTGTTGTTGTTGTTGTTGTTCTTCTTCTTTAAGATCTTTTAACATTTATTGTAATATTTGTTTGGTGATAATAAGCTCTTTTAATTTTTCTTGTCTAGGAATCTCTTTATTTCTCTTTCAATTTTAAATGATGGCCTTGCTTGTAAATTAGTCTTGGTCGTAGGTTCTTGCTATTCATCACTTTAAATATTTCATGAGATTCCTTTCTGGCCTGAAATGTTTCTGTTGAGAAATCAGCTGACAGTCTTGAGGGATAACCCTTGTAGGTAACTACCTGTCTTTCTCTTGCTACCATTAAGATAATCTCTTTGGATTTATGATGTGTCTTGGTGTGGGCCTCTTTGGGTTCATCTTATTTGGGACTCTATGGTATTCCTGAATTCATCTGTCTTTTTCCTTCACCAGGTTAGGAACATTTTAAGTCATTATGTTTTTCAAATAGGTTCTCAATTTCTTGCTCTCTGGTATCCTATGATGTGGATCTTGTTATGCTTCATCTTGTCACAAAGGTCCCTTAGACGATCCTTATTATTATTATTTTTTTTTACTTTTTATTGTTCTGATTGGGTCTCTTCTGCTACTTTGAAAATCACTGATTCAGTCTTCTGCTTCATCCAACCTTTTGTTTATTCCTTTTAGTGTATTCTTCATTTCAGGTATTGTATTCTTCATTTATGACTGGTTCATTTTCATGGTTTTTATACCTTTTTTTATGTTGGAGTTCACACTAAGTTCCTCAAAGTTCTTACTAAGTTCCTTGAGCATTCTTAAAAACATTTTTTTAACTCTGTACCTTAAATTGTTTGTATCCATTTCATTTAGCTGTTTATCTTGAGATTTCTCCTGTTCTTCCATTTGAGGCCTGTTTCTTTGTCTCCCCACTTTGGCTGCCTCTTTGTGTTTGTTTCTGTGCATTAGGTAAATCTGCTATATCTCCCAGTCTTGGTAGGTTGGCCTTATGTAGTTGGTATCCTGTGGGACCCAGGATGTAGTCTCCTTGATCACCTGAACTGAGTGCTCCAAGAATGTCCCCTGTGTGGGTTATGTGAGCCCTCCGGATGTAATTGAGTCTTAATTGTTATTGGTTATTTATGTATGGTGTCAACCCGCATGCTAGCTGACTGTATGAATCACTGTTAGATGCTGACCACACAAAGCAAAATTGCGTCCAGCTTTGATGTTATCTGAATCTGGCCACTGATGTGTCTATTCTAGGGCCTCTTGGGAAGGACTCTTGTATAGGATGATGTCAGATGCTGTCTATAAAGGGCCTGGGAACCTGTTTGGAGCTATTAAGTAATCTTTAGTATGTGACTTCCTCTGCTGGGTTTAAGTGTGTGGGGGAAGGAACAAGCTGTGCACCAATGCTGGCTTCCACCAGTTCTGAGCCTGGGGCAAGTCATCAAAAGGCCATCCCAAGATCTGCCTGCCTCTGTCTCTCTCCACCTCATAGGCTCAATCACTAAAAGAGCCTCTGCTGGTACTGGAGTTGCATGAGGTAGGTTCTCAGTGAGTCACCAGGTAGGGATGAGTGGTGTTCCCCAGATTTATTCAAGTTTGAACTTGGTGTCAGTTCTGGATGGATCTGAGGCAACTCAGCAAAAGTACCAGGGTATACAAAGTCTAGCTGTCCTCCTGCAGGTGCCTGCAGACATATATGGCAGGGTCTCAGGGAGTTGTCAGGGTGAGCCCAGCAGAGCTTATCAGACCCCAGCAGACCAAGATTTGGCTGTGTGAAAGGAACGCTCTGTACTGGTCAAGTGTGTGAAGATAAAATAGCCCCCATCCTAGAGCCATACAACTCAGATTCCTCCAGGAGCTATAGCTCCACAGGGTGGGCTGCCAGGAGTCAGGAGAGTGGGGATAGTGAATTTCCCATGAGGGAGCCATGCCAGTTAGGCTTTGAGGAAGGTGAGGGAGTGGTTCTTGCCCCAGAGTCACACAACTCAGTCTGCCTTGGGTCCCAGACCTTCTAGGGACCCCACACTCAGCAGGGTGGGGCCTCCAAGAGCCTGGATGATGGGACTGGGAATTCTCCTCTGAGAGGGGATGCAGTCAGATTCATGGAAAAGTGGGGCAAATGGCTCCCTCTCCAAAGCCACACAACTCAGTCACTGAAAGCCACTGCTTTGATCTCTACTCTCCAGCCTAAGCAGCTGACTCCACAGCAGGCTGTGAGCTCCACAGGGTGGGATAATATGATGTCCAGAGAGGGGGGCTATTGCATTCTCCCAGATTGATGCCATAAAGAGGGGATTGCTCCACTCAAGAAAGATGGCATCTGTGGTGTGGAAGTGGAATTTAGCAGAGGGATCTTTGTGGCTGTCCATTGAGCTCTCTTCCCAGATTCACAAACCTCAGTTTCTCCTCCCATTACTCTAATCCCATTCATCCTCCCTCTGCCAGAGCCCAGAGTGAGTGGCTACCAACAAGATTTGGTGTATTGGCCCTTTAAGAGAGTACCTGTGTCTCTAGCAAACTCCTCTCTCTCCCTGGCAGACAGAATACCAACTGATTTTTCCCACCGGGTGTGATGTGGGCACCTCTTCTTATCTCTGGTGCTGTGGACTGGGGAGCCCGGTGTGGGGTTGATACCACATGCTCCTCAGGGAGAACCTTTGCAGCTGAACTATGCTTCCGGAATCTCAGCTGCTGCCTGTGGGAGGAGGGTCACCTCTTTTAGCAGCTCCACGTTTTCTATCAGTCTCAATGTAGCTTCCTCTGTAAATCCTCAGTTATAAGACTTCTGTTCAGCTAGTCTTCAGCTGGTTGTTCAGTTTGATTGTTCTCTATTTTAGTTGTAATCTAGTGTGGTCCTGGAAGGAGGTGAGTGTAACTTCCACCTACTCCAATGCCATCTTGGATAATATTTCTGGATTTTCTATGATACATTGATATATGCGTCTACCTTTTTGACAATACCAACACAGGCTTGATTACTATAGCTTTATGCAAGTCTTAAAATCAGGTACAGAGTGTTTTAACTGTTTTCTTTTTCAACATTGAGTTTTCCAATTCATGAGAAGGACGTATCTCTACTTTTATTTGTGTCTTCTTTGATTTCTCTTATCAATGTTTTATAGTTAAGCATGCAGATTTTATGCACATTTTGTTATATTTGCAAGGCTTATCCAGAAAGTATCCAGCCATATACTATGAAAACTAGAAATCTTTATTGAAGAAGATACAAGATACAAGAAAGTTTATACATAGGAAGATGACACCTCAGTCCCCTTCAAAGCAGGCACCTTGGGACCTCACACAGTTCTCTCAATTGCGGTCAGTAACCCTGTTATATTTTCCTGAATCTCATCGATGGTCTGAAATATCCTCCCTTTCAAAGGTAATTTTTGTTTTGAGAAGAGCAAAAGCCAGAAGTCACAGGATGCCGAATCTGGGCTGTAGTGGGACTGACTCATCCGGGTGATTTGATGTTTTGCTAAAAACCTCTGCACAAGATATGATGCGTGAGTGGGCACATTGTTGTTATGAAGCTGCCAATCACCAGTTGCCCATAGTTGCGGACTTCTGAATCATTTGAATCATTTCCACAGAGGAATGTTCAAGCTTAACGTAAAAATTTCATGCAGATTCATTGCTCTACTTGCTCAGTCATTTTGAATGTGACAGCCACACAGTACACATGCTCACTCAATGGCATTTACCATCCCCACTGACTAGTACAGTGAAGTCATCATTGTTCATGGATTCGCATTCCAGTCCACTCTCCTTGGCTGCCAGGTTACATCGATGTCATGCAAATCATTCTCATTATATTAACAATGGCTGGGCTTTTTACAGACAGACCTCGTATACCTAAATATTTTAAGCTTTTGGTGCTATTTAAAATTATACTTAAAAATTTTCATTTTCTTATTGTTCATTGCAAGAATATAAAAATACAATTGATTTAATATGTAGCCCTTATATTTTATGACCTTGCTAACCCACTTATTAATTTTAGTAGATTTTTATAGGCTTTATTTGGAAGTTTTCTGTGTAGACAATTATGTTTTCTGTAAATAGAGATAGCTCTATTTCTTCCTTCCCAGTCTGTAGATTTTTAATTTACTTTCATGCCTCATTGTACTGGCTAGGACCTTTAGTATGATGTTGAATAGGAGTGGTGAAAGTAGACATCCTTACCTTGTTTCTCATCCTTTCTGAGGCTGAGAAACAATAGCATTCCTTATATTGATAGTTTGCTGAGTTTTTTAACATCATGAATAGAAGATGAATTTTTTTCAAAGCCAATTTCTGTAGTATGGAGATGATCATACAATCTTCTTTAGTCTGTTCAATTACATTGATTTTTTAATTTTGAAACTAACTTGTACTCATGAGGTAAAGCCAACTTGGTCTTGGTGTGTTTATTATTTTTTTATACATTGCTGGATATAATTTTCTAATATTTTGTTGAGGATTTTGTATATATGTTCATGAAGCATGTTGGTCTGTAGTTTTCTTTTAATGTCTTTGTCTCCTTTTGGTGTCAGGGCAATTCTGACCTTTTCCTCTTTATTTTCTAGAACAGTTTGTACAAAATTAGTAGTATTTTTTTAAATAAATGTTTTGTGGAATTCTGGGGAACCACCTGGGCCTACAGTTTTCTTTGTTTTAATGTTTTAAGCTATGATTTTTTAAAAAGTGGATATAGTACTATTCAGGTTACCTATTATTTCTTGAGAACTGTCGCTTTTCATTTCCTTTTTTTATGCCTTTAATTGAAAGCTGAAAGAATGTGACATTATTTTTCATTTTGTTGTTAGGAAGAACATTTTAAATTGATTTGCTACATTTTATTTTTAATAGCTGTGATTCTTCTGCTTGAAGGAATTTAGATATAGTTGAAAAGCCTTTTTGGGGGGGGTTGGGAAACAATACTTTTTATGCTATGCATAAAGAAAAAATTAAGATATTTTGTAACAATGCTTTTTGTTATATCTCTCATCATACTTATAACAATGATACATAAGTTGATATAAAGAATTTGCCCTTTTTAGATACAAGCTGTATTTTGTTCCTTTCAAAGACTTTGAACACCATTCTGTTAAAGAAAGCATAATAATGTCACTATGTTATTAGAAACTCTGGAGATGTTTCCTATCCTGAGAGATATTTAGACATACTAGGATATAACATGACAAATACTGCCAAATAATTCAAGCAATAGGTGGAAAGTATAAAGATCCCTTTTAACGCTGAAATTCTGTGACTATCTATAAAACTTCCTGGTTATATGACCCAAGACTGCTTTAAAACAGGAGTTCTCTTAGAGCTTTCTTTCTTTCTTTTCTTTTTAAAACATATTTTATTGATTATGTTAAAGTAGTCCCAATTTCTTTTCCCTTTGCTCCCCTCTTCCCAGTACCCCCTTCCCTCCAGGAATCCCACCCCTCTTAGTTCATGTCCATGGGTCATGCATATAAGTTCTTTGGCTTCACCCTTTCCTATATTATTTTTAACTTCCTCTGCCTATTTTGTACCAACCAATTATGCTTCTTAGTCCTTGCACCATTTCCGCATCTCTCCCCCTTTGCCCTCCCAGCTGATAACCCTCTAAATGATCCCCGCACCTATGATTCTGTTCCTGTTCTGGTTGTTTGCTTAATTTGTTTTTGTTTTTATTTTTTAGATTCAGTTGTTGATAGTTGTGAGTTTGTTGTCATTTTAGTGTTCATAGTTTGGATCTTCTTTTTCTTAAATAAGTCCCTTTAACATTTCATATAATAATGGACTCCTTTAGCTTTACCTTGTCTGGGAAACACTTTCTCTGCCCGTCCATTCTAAATGATCACTTTGCTGGATAGAGTAGTCTTGGTTGTAGATCCTTGCTTTTCATCACATGGAATACTTCTTGCCAGTCCCTTCTTGCCTGCCAAGTTTCTTTTGAGAAATCAGCTGATAGTCTTATAGTCACCCCTTTGTAGGTAACTATCTGCTTTTTTCTTGCTGCTTTTAAGATTCTCTCTTTATCTTGAACCTTTAGCATTTTAATTATGATGTGTTTTGGTGTGGTCCTCTTTGGGCCCAATGTGTTTGGGACTCTCTGTGCTTCCTGAACTTGTATGTCTATTTCCTTTGCCAAATTTGGGAAGTTTTTCTTCATTATTTTTTTACATAAGTTTTTGATTTCTTGCTCTTCTTCTTCTCTTTCTGCCACCCCTATGATTCTGATGTTGGTACAATTAAAGTTGTCCCAGAGGTCCCTAAGCCTCACCTCATTTTTTTCAATTCTTGTTTCCTCATTTTGTACTGGTTGACTGTTTATTTTTTATGTTCCAAATCGTTGATTTGAGTCCCAGTTTTCTTCTATTCACCATTGGTTTTGTGTGGATTTTCCTTCATTTCATTTAACATAGCCTTCACTTGTTCCCTTATGTGTTTGCCATACTTAAGCATATCTGTCAAGTCTGTGAGCATCTTTATCACCAGTGTTTTGAACTCTGTATCTGTTAGGTTGTCTATCTCCTCTTTTGTTAGGTTGGCTATCTCCTCATCACTTAGTTCTCCCACTGGAACCTTGATCCATTCCCCCTTTTGGGCCATACTTCTCTGTCTCTTCATCTTTACAGGTTGTTGTGTTTGTTTGCCTCTGTGCCTTAGGTAGAGCTGTCGTTCCTGTTACATTGTAAGGGGCAGAGCCTTAGGCATTCATCAGTATAGGGCTGATTTGTTTCACCACATTGTGGCGCGTGGGGGGGGGGCTGAGAGAAAACAATGCTGCTTGTTCAGCACTTGCCCCTTTTCCAGTCACTTCTCCCACTTTTTTTTTCTTTTTTTCCTCCCTCTTTTTTATTTTTTATTTATTTCCCTCCCTCAACTTCTCCCACTTTTTATGGGACTGGCACCTCTCTAGCTGTTACCCTGGCCATTGTTCCCAGAACGGGTGGGTCTGCAGATGTTCTAGGACTGTGGGAGCCCTTTAAACAAGCAAACTCTGCTGAGAGGCTGGAGTTTCTGCCTCTGCCCCAAACTCCACTGGTCTGCACAGTTAGAAGCAATGAGGCTTTATTATCCCCGGCACTGAAACTGTGAGCTGTGGGGTCTGGTCTGGTGCTGGGAGTGCTCCCCAGGTGTCCCTCTTGATTTTTAAAAATGTTTGACTGAGCTTTTTGCTGGCCTGCTGCTGCTGCTGCTGCCACCGCTGCTGCTGCCGCTGCCACACCACAACCTCTCCGCCCTTCCTACCTGTATGGATGAGTATTTCTTCTTTATAAATTTGTTTGTTGGACTTCCATGCAGATCGATCTTCTGGAACTTCTAGTTGTCTCTAGTTTTGAGGTAATTGTATTCCTCCTTAGTTGTGAAGGGAGACACATCATGTCTGTCTAGGCCTCCATCTTGGCTGAAAGTCTTTCATTTTCTTAATGTTACCTTTAAAGAGGAAATGATTTTACACTAGTTATAGTGCTTAATACAATAGACAATTGCAAGCAGTTGTAAGTTCTTGAGCAGCACAGAACAGTGAAACATTGGTGATTTAGGGATTTGAGTACAATTCAGAACTTATCAAAGAAGGAGACAGGAGTTGAGGAGATGATCTAACCATTGAGAAGGCAGAGGTGGTAGCAGTGAAAATGAAGGAAGTGAGCACTTGGAAATTACTTTAAAGAATTAACAGAATTTAGTAATGTCCAGAAGTACATAAACATGGAGAAGCGCACTCAAGAATTATCTTAGCTCGCAGGCCGACGCTGAATCCACTGAGCCAAACCAGCCAGGGGACATGTATATAATATATATAACTATATACTACATATATTTATACACAAATATACATATCCCATACACTACATATATAGCCATGTGTGTATGTGTAGCCATATGTTATATAGTAGCTATACATGTATATAAGTACACATACATGTATAACTACATAAACACACACACATGAATATATATGACATAAGTAGGTAGACAAGCATATAAAGTATAGAGAAAATATTTTTCATCAGGCTAGGTCTTTCTAAAGTCTTCAAAAGGCAAGAACAGTCTGATCAGTTTTAGCTGTCAAGGGAAATTCAGTGGGGGTTGGAGGTTCAGTATACTTATATTCTGAGTTATTCTAATCCTCCCATATATCCATACTCTAATCTTTAGAATTCTACACTTTCTCAGTCAGTGCCTTAACTTGAACATGAAGAATCTGGTGAGGCTGGTATTTGAACTGATATTACAATCAGATAACCCACAAGATTTAACTTGATGTTTGATTTTCAGTAATCTCAGCATTTATTTTGGGGGCTATCAACCCTGCTTTATGATAGATAAGAGATCCTTTAAGAATAATCATAGCCCTGGCCAGGTAGCTCAGTTGGTTAGAGCATCATCTTGATACACGAAGGTTGCAGGTTTGATCCCCGGTCAGGGCCTATATAAGAATCAGCCAATGAATGTGTAACTAAGTGGAACAATGAAATTATGTGTCCCTCTCCCTCTCTCTTCTTTCTTCTCTTTCTCAGAACAATAAATTTAAAAAATTTAAAAATAATAATAACCATAGGAAGTCCCTAGTTTTAGTCTGTGACATAAGCTGAGAGTTTAGAACTTTGACTGGGGCCATTCTCTTTCTTTAAGTTCTCCAATATCATTAGAAGCACTTACACTACCCTGTGGTCTTTGAATTCTTCATGCCTTCATACTGTTTCTTAGGTATAGTCATTGGGTGTCTTAGTGCTTTGTATGAAATAACGCTTCATGCCAGGTGACCAGAGTTAACTGTGTCATGTAATAGAAAAGTCCCATCATTCAGTACTAGTTGGATTTTTACTCCTCTCAGTCCCAAGTGGACCAGATAACTTATCCTAGCTTCCCTATCACCACCATTACTATTATCATCACCATCACAATCCTTCATGGAAAACTACAGAAACAACACATTTATATATGTCTGTCTTTAAGACTTCATTCATATCATGGCTTTTCTGTTATGACATTGCACATGCAAACATTGCAAGAAATTAAATAAGATAAGTAATTTTATATTGTTTCTACTTTTTGTTTCTTTGTTTGTTTCTACTTTTGATGAGTACTGGTTAATAACACTGGCTTTGGAATTAGAAAGATCTGAGTTCCAACAAGACATCGAAAATATACTTGTTGTTTGACCTTGGGCAAATTGCTCAATTTTCTTAAGCTTTAGTTTTCTCATCTGTAAAAATAGGAATAATATTTACCTCAGTGTTGGGTGATGTTATGAGAAAGAAATAATATAATCTGTAAAGTGCTCACTGGCACATCTTAAAAACTCAGTCAACCCTGAGACTCTATCTCTTAAGTGAAACCTCAGGGAGATTTGGAAAGAGCCTAGTTTCATCACAAAGACATTTACAAATGATCATAAAATTTCTCAGCAGTTGTCTAACCTCACCCATTATAAAACTGACATTATTAAAAAGCAACACATAGACTGCACCATTTCTATGGAGATCCTCAGTGTAGAATTCAGAAACTAGCCCCTTGAGTATAGGTACTGTGTCTTATTTACCACTATATCCCTATACAAATTCCATACCTCGCAGAAGGAATGGCCAAAATCCAGCCCCGAGCAAATTTTATTGAATTAAGCAAGGATTCTTCTGTTTTGTTCCCAAATTCTAGATGTGTCTTTGATTTATTTTCAGCTTCCAAAACCCTGTGTAACAACACACTCCCAATCAAAAGCTCAGTAGATCTTTTCTTTTTCCTTTGTAAAAATCAAACTGATTCTAAAATTAATATGGAAAAGCAAAGGGTGAAGAATATTCAAGGCAATCTTGAAAAACAAAGTTGGGGGACTTTCACTATTAGATAGTAGGAATTGTATAATAAAGCTATAGTAATTAGGACAATCTAGTACTTATGCATAGATAAACAAACCATAAAAGAATAGAATAAAGAATCCAGAAAAAGATCCATACATATAGGTTACCTGAGTTCTAAAAAAGGTGATACTGCAGGTCGTTAGAGAAAAAATTTGTCCTGGGTCAACTGGACATCTATATGAAAAAAATATATGAGGGGGGCCCCCAAAACCCAGAATTTATTTATTAAAAATATTCTACTTATCCTTACATATTTTAACTTCAGTCACCTTCAAAGTACTCTTCATCTGATGCAATACACATATCAAGACGTTTTTTCCACTGCTCAAAACAGTTTTTGAACTCATTGATTTTGATGCCTTTTAGTACTTCCGCTGTTTTTTGTTTCACCTTTTCCACATCAGCAAAATGTTTCCCTTTGAGGACTTTTTCATCTGGGGAAACAAAAAAAGTCACTCAGGGTAAGATTGGGTGAATAGGGAGGGTGGGACATGGGGGTCATGCTGTTTTTGGTCAAGAACTGCTGAACACTCAGTGCGATGCGGGCAGGTGTGCTCATAGATCACCCATCATGAAATGGACAAATGCATTGAAAAAGTCTTCAAAAAAAAATTCACTGAGGCCAAATGCAGCCTCTTACAACAATGCCAGCTGGTACACTGATACAGATGGATTCCTGTAACAATCCCCTAGTGGGGAAAGCCTATACTACAAGGGGCCTGCCCTCCAGAACATAATTCTGTTTTTATGGAGAGATCCCTCTCGTATCTTAACCTTCATCTCACACCTTACACAAAAATAAATTTCAGGTATAAGATTGCATGTGAAAGGTAAAATTACCATAGAGCTTTTAGAAGAAAGCACAAGAGAAATATTTGCAACATTGGAGGAGTCAAAGATGGCTTATTAAAATTAATAATTCTGTTAAAAGACACTCTTAAGAGAATGAAAAGAAAAACTATAGAGTGGGAGAATATATAACAATACATATAATGACCCAAAACTCATCTAGAATGAATACAAACTTCTATAAATCAAGAAAAGGACAGACTACCAAGGAAAACAGCCAAAGACTTCAATAGAGTTTTACAAAAAATAATGTAAAAATGGCCAGCAAACTTACAAAATGATATTCAACTTTATAAAATAGAAAAGTGCAAGTTAAAACCACATTGGTTCTACCAAACAGTTAAAGAAGAATTAAAACAATTATTTTCAATTCTTTCTTTAAAATAGAAGGAAGGGAAGCACTAACTCATACTATAATGTCAGTATTACTCTGATACTTTGCCCTGGCTGGTTTAGCTCAGTGGATTGAGCGCCGGCCTGCGAGCTAAGTGTCACTGGTTCGATCTTCCAGTCAGGGTACATCAGAGAAGGAAAACTCTGACTCCAAAAAACCTCCGCTGCCTTGCGGCATACCTCTTCAGGGGAAAGGCTAAGGGAGTAAACCCCGACAGAAAATCCGGAGCCGGAGTCCCTAAGGCGGTTTGACGTTGTAGTCAACACCGGCAACTCCTGCGGCGCACCTGAACCCAAGCTGTATCGACTCCGTCTTTCCCTTGGACCCTTCAGCTGCGAAGAGAGGGGGGGTCTGCTGCATGGGCAACAGCAGACCCTCCATATTACCCTGCCCAGGCTCTGTAGCTTCAGCGTCATCACAAGATGTCGATTCAACACGGGAGGAGACAGATACCATGTCACTCCCGAGTCGGACTGCACAGCCATTCTCGGCGGTGCAGATAGACTCTTAAGAAGCTACACCATCGTCTCTCGAGACGGACGGCTGCTGACAACTCTGATACTAAAGGCAAACAAAGTTACCAAAAAGAAAACCACAGACTAGTATTTCTTATAGATTCAAAAATCTTGCACAAGATAGTAACAAAATAAATCCAACAAAATATTAAAAGGATTATACACAACGACAATGTGGGAAATATCTCAGGAATGCAAGGGCGGTCCAACATAAGAAAATCAGTCAATATAATATATCACATTGATAAGATGAAGGTAAAATATGATAATCTGAATTGATACAGAAAAGACATTTGACAAAATCTAAAACCCTTTCATGATTAAAAAACCACTCAGAAATCTAAGAGTAGAAGGCAACTTCCTCCATATGATAAAGGGTATTTATGAAAAACCCACTACTAACATTATACTCAATGGAATAAGATTTAAAATTTTCCCTCTAAGATCAGCAACAAGACAAGGAAGACTATTTTAACCACTACTATTCAACAATGTATTGGAAGTTCTACCCACAGCAATTAGGTAATATATATATATATAAATCATCCAAATTAGAAAGTAAGAAGTAAAACTACCTCTATTGGCAATGCCATGATCCTATATGTAGAAGAATCTTAAAGACTCTACCAGAAAGAAAAGAAAAAAAACTACTAGAACTAATAAATAGATTTCAGCGAAGTTGCAAAGTGTAAGATCAACACACACACACACACACACACACACACACACACACACACACACTTGTGTTTCAATACACCAGCAATAAATAACCTAACAAGGAAATTAATAAAACAATTTTATTCTTAATAGCATTCAAAAGAAGAAAGTGCCTAGTATAAATTTAACCAAGGAGGTGAAATACTTGTACACTATAAAACATTGTTTAAAGAAATTAAAGCAGATCTAAATAAATGGAATGATGTCCTGTGTTCATTGAATGGAAGACTTAATATTATTAGTATCCAGTACTACCCAAATAAATCTACAGATTCAGGGCCATCTCTATTAACATTTCAATTACAATTTTTGCACAAAAGTTTTCAAATTCATATGAAACTGCAAGTGGCCCTTAGGAACCCAAATTTTATATATATATATATATATATATATATATATATATATATATATATATATATATATATGTCTAGCCTTGCAACAAGACAAGGAAGACTATTTATATACCAAAGGTGAAGGACTCATACCTCCAATTTTAAAAATTAGTACAAACCTACAGTAACCAGAAGAGTGTGGTACTGCCATAAGGCTAGACATATAGATCAATGTAATAGAATTGAAATTCCAGAAATAAATTCATACACCTATGGTCAATTGATTTTTCACATGGGTGCTGAGACAATTTAATAGAAAAAGGACACTCTCTTCAATAAATAGTGCTGACATAACAAGAAATGTGTGTTAAAAAATTGAGTTGGACCCCTACTTCACAACATGTATAACAACTAATTCAAAAACAGATCCATAATCAATGGAACAGAATAGAGCCCAGAAATAATCCCACACCTATATAGTCAGTTAATCTATGACAGAGGAAGCAAGAATATACCATAGGATAAAGACAGTTTATTCAATACATGGTGGTGAGAATATTGGACAGATAGATGTAAAAAAAAATAATTGAAATAAATAATTAATTAAATAATTAAAATAGACCACCTTCTTACACCATATCAAGAATAAACTCAAAATGGATTAAAAACTTAAAAGTGAGAACTAAAACCATAAAACTTCTAGAAGAAAACATAGGTAGTAAAATCTCTGACATTTCTCTTAGTAATATTTCCTCTGACACATCTCCTAAGGCAAGTAAAATATAAGAAAAAAATAAATAAATAGGACTACATCAAACTGAAAAGTTTTTACACAGCAAAGGAAACCATCAACAAAATGAAAAGCAGCCCACTGAATGAAAGAACATAATTGCCAATGATATATCTGATAAGGGGTTAATATCTAAAATTTATAAAGAACTCACACAACTCAACACTAAAAAAAAAACAAAAACAAACACATACACAAAAAAACAATCCAATTAAAAAATGGGCAAAGGACTTGAATAAATACTTCTCTAAAGAGGACATACAGACGGCCAAAATACATATGAAAAGATGCTCAACGTCACTACTCATCAGAGAAATGCAAATTCAAGCCATAATGAGATATCATCTCATAACCAATCAGAATGGCTATTGTCAATAAACCAGCAAACAAGTGTTGGCAAGGATGTGGAGAAAAGGGAACCTTTGTGCACTGACAAGAATGCAGACTGGTATATATAGCCGAAGAACCACAAAACACTAATTTAAAAGGATATATGCACTTCTTTGTTCATTGCAGCACTATTTACAATAGCCAAGGTATGGAAGCAACCCCAGTGCCCACCAATACACAGGTGGATAAAAAGGCCATGATATATATATACATTGGAACATTACCCAGCCATAAGAACAAAATCTTACCCTTTGCAACAGCAAGAATGGACCTAGAAGGTATTATGCTAATGGAAGTAAGTCAGAGAAAGATGGTACCATAGGATTTCATTTATATGTGAAATCTAAAGAACAATATAAATAAACAAACAAAATAGAAACAGAATCATAGATATAGAGAACCAACTGATGGTTGCCAGAGGGTAAGGGAGCTGGAGGACTAGGTGAAAAAAGTGAAGGGATTAAGAAGTACAGATTGGTAGTTACAAAATAGTCATGGGGATTTAGAATACAACATAAGAAATATAGTCAATAATACTATAATAACTATGTATGGTACCAGTTGGGTACTGGAAAATATCAGAGGGAACACTTTGTAGAGTATATGATTTTCTAACTACTATGTGGTACACCTTAAACTAATACAAAATAATATTGAATGTAAACTGTAAATGAAAAATAATTTTAATGGATCAATCATCGAAATATAAAAACTAAAATCATAAAACTCTTAAAAGAAAGCATAGTGGTAAACCTATATGGCCTTAGATTTGGCAATGAATTCTTAGATATGACATGAAAAGCACAAGAAACAAAAGGAAAAAAATAGATAAACTGGACTTTATAAAAATTAAAAACTTTTGTGCTAATATTCCAAAACATTCAAGAAAGTGAAAAGGTAACATATAGAAAGGAGAAAATATTCACAAGTTATATATGTGGTAAGGGTCTAGTATCCAGAATATATTAAGAACTCTTACAACTCAACAACAAAAAGAAAAACAACCCAACTAATTATGAACAAAGGCTTGAACAGACATTTCCCCAAAGAAGATATGTGAATGGCCAAGAAACACATGAAAAAAATGCTCACCATTACTAATTATTAGGGAAATGTAAATCAAAACCACAATGAGATACTACTTCATACCCACTAGGGTGGCTATAGCTATAATAATAATTCTTTTAACAATCCAGAAAATGACAACTTATTTTTCTGCCAAGGATTTGAAGAAATTGGAGCCCTGTACATTGCTGGTGAGAATCTAAAATGGTTAGGTTGCTGTGGAAACAGTTTGTCAGTTCCCTAGTAATTTAAACAGAATTACAATATGACCCAGGAACCCCATTCCTAGGTATTATATATACATATCCAAAAGAATTGGAAAGAGGTACTCAACCAAATACATGTACACACATATTCATAGCAGGGCTAGTCACTATAGCCAAAAGGTGGAAACAATCCAAATGTCCATCAATGGATGCATGGATAAACAAATTGTCACATATACATACAACAGAATATTATTCCTTTGAAAAACAATGAGGTATTGACACAATATAAAGGAACCTTGAAAACATTATGCTAAGTCAGTAATTTTCAACCTTTTTCATTTCATGGCTAGCAGACATAAACTAATTACTAAAATTCTGCAACACACCAAAACATATATTTTTTACCAATCTGAAAAAATATATATAATTTTGATTCATTCACTGGATGGTTATTGTCGTGTTGGCTGCTATTATTTTTTATTTGACAACCTAAAGGAAAAGAGGTTACTGCCCCTGACTAAATAGTCAAGTATTACATGTTTTTAAAATTCTTGTGGCACACCAGTTGAAAATCGCTGTGCTAAGTGAAAGAAACTAGAGGCAAAATCACATATCATATGATTTCATTTATATAAAATATCTGAATAGGTAAATTCATAGAGATAGAATGTAGATTGTTGGTTGCCATGGACAGGTTGGGAGGAGTCAGAGACTAAGGAATGAATGCTTAATGGGTACAGATAACAAAAAGTTTTGCTGCTAGATAGAGGTAGTGGTTGCACAACATTGTTAATGTACAAAATGCTACTGAATTGTTCACTTTTATTTATTTAAGTGTTGCTGTGGTTTTATTTTAATAACAATGCTTAAAAATGTCAAAATATAAAAGTGTGTTTAACATGGTAAGTGAAACATACTCCACCTGCCTCCACCTTCCCAATTCCCAGAAGTCATTGTCTTTTTTTCCCCCATTTTTTATTATTCTATTAAGTTGTCTCATTTTTCCTCCATTGCTCTCCCTGCCCCGCCCGCCTTCCCCCCTCTCTCACAGTCAATCCCTACCCTGTTGTCCATGTCCATGGATTATTTACATTAGTTCCTTGACTAGATCTTTCCTCTTCTTTACCCTTTCTCATCCTCCCTGCTCCCCTCTAGTCATTGTCAGTCTGTTCCTTATTTCCATTACTCTGGTTCTATTTTCTTCATTTATTCATTTTGTTCATTAGGTTCCTATATTGAGTGAGATTGTAACAGAACCCCTGAGCTGCTCCGATTGAAACAGAAACCACGGGCTGTTTAGTTAGGGGTCCGATTGCCCGCCACCAGAATCATAACTCTGAATACCAGAGTTTGGTGAAAAGGAAAAGAATTGTTTATTTACACAAAGTCCTGCCTCCCCCTCCCAGACCTGGCCAGTCTTAGGAAGGTCAGAAACACCGTTTCCCTACTTCCTAGGCACAGTTCAGCTTTACCAGTAGCTGCCAATCACTCAGTTTTGATTGGGGAGGTCCTTTCTGTGCTGTGGTGCCCTCCAGCTCTCAATGCAGGACCACCTTGATTCTCAGCCTCCTTGTAAACTGCCTTCTTCCTGCAAACCGCATGGATCTCCTCTCCTTCTCCAAGCAACCTGGCAAGAGCCTCTTCTTAAAGCCACCTGGAGACCCCTGCTCCAAGCCAGATGGAGGGAGCCCACAAGAGCCAGAGAGTGAGGGCGTGAGGGCCAGAGACAGCCTGAGAGAGAGAGCCTCCTAGAGCCAGAGTCAGCCCAAAAATGTCCGCAGCTCCTTCTTTCTTCCTCCCTGCCTCCTCTCTCCCCCTGCGTACTCTCACGCAGTGGGTGTTGCAAACAGTTCTGACCATTCACAGAACCTTACGTAGGCTCTGTCTGCTTCTTCCCTACCAGCCCACAGTCCAAGATCCCTCCCATCTTCCTGAGTCTTGGAAGTAAAGCGGATCTTTGCAACAATGTATCCAGCCACTAGCTCCAGGCATGCAAGGGCATCCTGAAAGCTGCTTCTTGCTGCCTATCTCCCAGCCGAAAACTCAGGGGTTTGTTTTTGGACTCCCCTGTTTCTGTAACAAGATCATATGATATATTTCTTTTGTTGCCTGTCTTATTTCACTAAGCATAATACTCTCCAGTCCCATTTATGTTGTCACAAAAGGTAGTTCATCTTTCTTTCTGTTGCATAGTATTCCATCGTGTAAATATACCAGGTTTTTGACCTGGTTATCCACTGATGGGCACTTAGGCTGTTTACAGTGTTTGCCTATTGTAAATAGTGCTGCTATGAACATAGGGGTGAACAGGTTCTTCTGAATTGGTATTTCAGGATTCTTTGTATATAATCCTAGCAGAGGAATCACTGGATCAAAAGGCAGTTCCATTTTTAGTTTATTGAGGAAATTCCATACTGTTATCCATAGTGGCTGCACCAGTCCAAATTCCCACCAACAATGCACTAGGGTTCCCTTTTCTCCACATCCTCACCAACACTTGTTTGTTGATTTGTTAATCATGGTCATTTTGACCAGTGTGAGGTGATATTTCATTGTGGTTTTAATTTGTATCTCTCTGATGGCTGGTGATTTTGAGCATTCTTTCATATGCCTATGCACCCTCTGTATATCCTCCTTAGAGAAGTGTTTGTTCAGGTCTGTTGTCCATTTTTTAACTGGATAATCTGTCTTCTTGATGTTGAGTCATATAAGTTCTTTATATATTTTGGAGATCAAACCCTTGTCCGACTTATTATTGGCAAATATGTTTTCTCATATGGTTGGTTCCCTTTTCATCTTGCTGATGTTTTCTTTCACTGAGAAGAAATTTTTAGTTTGATATAGTCCTGTTTCCTTTATTTCCCTTGCCCTAGGAGATGTATCAGCAAAAATATTGCTGTGTGGGATATCTGAAATTTTATTGCCTATGTTTTCCTCTATGACTTTTATAGTGTCATAGCTTACATTTAAATCTTTTATCCATCTTGAGTTTATTCTGGTGAATGGTGTATGGTGTATGTTGCTGGTCTAGTTTCATTTTTTTGCATGTCCCTGTCCAGTTCTCCCAACACCATTTGTTGAAGAAGCTATTTTCACTCCATTTTATGCTCTTTCTTCCTTCATCAATTATTAATTGACCATAGAGACCTGGGTTTATTTGTAGGCTCTCTATTGTGTTCAGTTGATATATATATTCTGATGCCAGTACCAGACTGTTTTGATTACCAAGGCCTTGTAATATAGTTTGATATCAGGTATTGTGATTACTCCTACTTTATTCTTCTTTCTTAAGATTGTTCAGAGTATTTGGGGTCATTTTTGGTTCCATATAAATTTGTGAAGTATTTTTTCTAGGCCTGTGAAATATGTCATTGGTATTTTAATAAGCATTGCATTGAATCTATAAATTGCTTTAGGTAGTATGAACATTTTAATGATGTTAATTCTTTCTATCCATGAACTTGGTATATGCTTCCATTTATTTGTATCTTCCTTAATTTCTTTCTTCAGTGTTCTGTAGTTTTCCAAGTATAGGTCTTTTACCTCCTTGGTTAAATTTATCCCTAAGTACTTTATTTTTGGTAATTTACTAGTTTCTATCTCTGACATTTAATTGCTCGTTTATAGAAATGCCTTTGACTACTGAATATTGATTTTGTGCCCTGCTATTTTGCCAAATCCACTTATTAGGTCAAGTAGATTTTTGGTGGAGTCTATAGGATTTTCTATGTGCTCTATCATGTCGTCTGCAAATAATGGCAGTTTTGCTCCCTCCTTTGCAATTTGGATGCCTTTTATTTCTCTTTCTCGTCTGATTGCTAAGGATAGAACTTCCAAAACTATGTTGAATAGAAGTGGAGAGAGTGGACATCTTTCTCTTATTCCTGATCTTAGGGGGAAAGCTTTTAGTTTTTGCCCAATTGAGTATGATGTTGGCTCCAGGTTTCTTGTATATGGCCTTTATTATGTTGAGGTATGCTCCCCCATTCCTATTTTGCTGACTGTTTTCACCAGCAATGGGTGTTGTACTTTATCAAATGTTTTTTCAGCATCTATAAATATGATCATGTAATTTTTGTCTTTCATTTTGTTTATGTGGTGTATTACGTTTCTTGATTGGCGAATATTAAACCATCCTTGCATCTCTGGGATGGATCCCACTTGATCGTGGTGTGTGATCTTTTTAATGTATTGCTGGATCCGGTTTGCCAATATTTTGTTGAAGATTTTATCATATATGTTCACCAGCAATATTGACCTGTAGTTTTTTTTTCTTTGTTGTGTCTTGGACTGGTTTTGGAATTAGGATAATAGTGGTCTCATAGGAACAGTTTGGGAGTCTTCCCTCTTCTTGAATTTTCTGATATAATTTGAGAATGATAGGAGTTCTTCCCTAAATGTTCTGTAATATTCACCTGTGAAGTCATCTGGTCCAAGGCTTTTGTGTGCCAGGAGTTTTTTGATTACTGCTTCAAATTCACTATTCAGTCTATTCAGGCTTTCTGCTTTATCTTGATTCAGTTTTGGAAGATTATGTTTCCAGAAATTTTTCCATTTCATCCAGGTTGTCAAATCTCTTGTCATATAATTGTTCATAGTAATTTCTTCCAATCCTTAGTATTTCTGTGGTATTGAGTGTGATTTCTCTGTTTTCATCTCTGATTTTATTTATATAGGTCTTTTTTATTTTTTCTTGATGAGTCTGGTTAAAGGCTTGTTGATTTTGTTTGTCTTTTCAAAGAAGTAGCTCCTGGTTTTATCGATCCTTTGAATTGTTCTTTTAGTCTCTATGTCATTTAATTCTGCTCTGATCTTGATTATTTCCTTCCTTGTACTCACTCTGGGCTTTGTTGTTGTTCCTCTAGTTCTTGTAGATGTAATGTTAGGTTGTTTATTTGAGATTCTTCTCTCTTTTAGGCAGGCCCATATTGCTATGAATGTTTTTCCTCTCAGGACTACTTTCACTGTGTCCCATAGTTTTGGGGCTGTTGTGTGTTCATTTTCATTTGTTCCCAGAAACTGTTTTTATTCTTCCTTAGTGTCATTGTTAATTAATTGTTTAATAACATGTTATTTAGTCTCCATGAATTTAAGTGTTTTTGAGTATTTTCCTTAAGGTTGGTTTCTAGTTTCAAGCCATTGTGATCTGAGAAGATGCTTGATATAATTTCAATTTTGCTGAATTTGTTGAGGCTTATTTTGTGTCCTACCGTGTGGTCTATTTTTTAAAATATTCCACGTGCACTTGAAAAGAATGTATATTTTGCTTCTTTAGGGTGAAAGGTTCTGTATATATCAATTAAGTCCATTTGATCTAAAGTATTGTTCAGTGCCACAATATTCTTGGTGTTTTTTTGCTTGGAAGATCTGTCAATTGTTGACAATGTGATGTTAAATTCCCCTACTATGAATGTGTTGCTGTTTATATCCTCCTTGAAGTTCTCCAAGATTTTCCTTATATATTTGGGTGCTCCTATGTTGGGTGCATATATGTTTACAAGGGTTACATCTTCTCGATGGATTGTTCCCTTAAGTATTATGAAATGTCCTTCTTTGTCTCTTTTTATGACCTTTGTTGTGAAATCTGTTTTGTCTTATATAAGTATGGCTACCCAGCTTTTTTTCTTTCATGTTCATTAGCTTGAAATATCTTTTTCCATTCCTTCACTTTCAATCTGTGTAGACCCATATATATGGGTCATGTTTTCTTATCCATTCTGCTATCATATGTTTTTTGATTGGTGCATTTAATCCATTTACATTTAAGGTTATTATTGATAGGTACTTATTCATTGTTATTTTCCCCCTTTGTACCTGTGTTCCTCTCTGTCTTTTCTGTTTCTTCATCTTCTTAAAGCAGGCCCTTTAGCATCTCTTGCAATGCTGGTTTGGTGGAGGTGTATTCTTTTAGCCTTCTTTTGTCTAGGAAATGGCTTATTTCACCTTCCATTTTGAATGAGAGCCTTGCTGAGTAGAGTAGTCTTGGTTGTAGGCCATTGTTTTTTATTGCTTGGAATATTTTTTGCCATTCCCTTCTGGCTTGTAGTGTTTCTGTTGAGAAACCTGATATAACCTTATCAGAGCCCCCTTTTATGTTATTAGCTGTTTCTCTCTTGCTGCTTTGAAGATCCTCTCTTTGTCTTTGACTTTTGCCATTTTAATTATGATGTGTCTTGGAGTGGAGCTGTTTGGGTTCATCTTCATTGGGACCCTCTGTGCTTTCTGGACTTCTGTAACTTTTTCTCTCATCAACTTAGGGAAGTTTTCTGTCGTTCCTTTTTCAAACAGGTTTTCTATCCTTTGCTTATCTTCTTCTCCATCTGGTATTCCTATGATATGTATATTATTATGTTTCATGTTGTCCTACAGTTCTCTTAAAACCTCTTTATTCTTTTTCAGTCTTTTTTTTGTTTTGTTGCACTGTCTGGGAATTTTTCTCTATGTTGTCTTCCAGCTCACCGATCTGATCTTCTGCTTCATCTAGCCTGCTTTTGATTCCTCCTACCGTGTTCTTCAGTTCAGAAATTGTATTCTTCATTTCCTCCTGGTTCTTATTGATAATTTCTATGTCCTTTTTAATGCTGGTGTAGTTCTCAGTAAGTTCCTTGTATTTTCCCTGGAGTTCTTCGTAGTTCCCCTGGAGTTCTTTGTAGTTTTCTTTGAGTTCGCTGAGCTCATTGAGCTTCCCTACAATTATTATTGTGAATTCTGTGTCTGATAGTTTTCTTACCTCTATTTCATTTAATACTCTTTCTGAGGATTCCTCCTTTTCTTTTGATGGGGTGGTTGTTTCTTTGTCTTACCATTTTTGTGACTCCTCTTGTTTGTTTCTGCTTCTTAGATTGATCTCTTTTGACTTCCGGTCTTCATGTTGTGACCTTCTGTGATAGGAGACCTGTGGAATTCAGTGGTGCATTCTCCTTGAACTCCTGAACTTAACGCTCTTGAGATGCCCTTTATGCCATTTATTTGGGCTGTTTGGTTGTACTTGGGTTTTGGTTGTTGTTCTGTTGTTCTTCGGTGGGTCCTTCCCTCTAGCTAGCTGACTGAGAGTCACTCATCCCATCATGTCTTGTATGTTGCCATAAAGGTGCATTTTTTTTACTTCCTGGAACTGCCACTGGTGACATCAGATCATGTCCCAGTCTGGGCCTAGGCAACCTGTTTGAGACTACCAGAGATCTACTATCTTTGTCTGTCTCCTTTAGTTGTTAATCTATTCAATCTGTGATTAGCCATCAAGTTTAAGCACCAAGGGCACGGTAAATTAATTCTGCTAGCAGGGCTATTGCTTCCCCTCAGGCTGATGCCACTTGGAGGGGAATGGTCTGCCTGCAGTATGGGGAATGAGTCAGCACTGGGACCCAGTCGGCTGCTCTGTCAGTTCTCTCCTCAAATCCACTGCCCCAAACTCTCCTTAAGCATCTCTAGTCCACTCTGCCCTCCCTTTGCTAGAGACCAAGGTAAGTGGGTGCCAATGTATTTTCATACATGGTCCCCTTAAGAGTTCTTTATCTCCAGCTGTTTCTCTCAGGCCAGAGGGGGAAAAAAAAAAGCTCACGGCTTTTCACTTTTCACAGCTGTATGCTATTTTACTTTCTGCTTTGCTGCTGTAGGCTGAAAAGCCCAGCTTGGGGTTTAGACCCTACCCTTCACAGGGGGAACCCCCTACTACTGAGCTGTTTCTCATTCCCTTTATCTGCCACCTGTGGGAGCCCAGCCAGCCCTCTTGCATCTCCATGCTTCCTACCAGTCACATTGTGATGAAGCAGCCTTTTCTGTCTGTCCACGATTATAAGACTTTTCTTCAGCTAGTGTTCAGTTGATTATTCCGGATCGTTTCTCCACAATTAAGTTGTAATTCCATATTGGTCCTGGGAGGAGGTTAGTGTAGCTTCCACTTACTCCTCCGCCATCTTGGATCACCAGCCACTTTTATTTTTTTTTAAGATTTTATTTGTTACTTTTTAGAGAGAGGAGAAAGTGAGGGAGAAATTATTGGAAAGAAACACAGATTGATTGCCCTTGTTGAGGACATGGCCCACAACTCAGGCTTGTGCCCTAATCAGGAATCAAACTGGTGGCCTTTGGTTCACAGTCCAGTACTCAGTCTACTGAGCCACACCAGTCAGGGCAGAATTGTTCACTTTTATGTTATGTAAATTTCACTTAAAAATGTTTTTTTAAAGACCCTGCTTATTGGGATATCCACTAGAAGAGCAAAACTGAAGTAGTACAGAAATGCAAAGTTTTAGCACAGACATGGAACAATAGAAACAAACTCTCATAAACTGGTGGTAGATGTGTAAGTTGGTTCCAATGACTTAAGAAAACAGGCAATATCTACTAGAGCTGAACCATATCATAATCTATGACACAGCAAGTCTTCTCTTTAGTGTATACACCCTCCCAATGCTTGCATATGTTTATTGAAAGACATGTACTCAAATATTCATAGGAATACTATTTGTAATAGTCAATATATGTAAATTAACCAAATGTTTGTCAACAATAGAATAACTAAGTGGATTACTATACAGCCACAAGAATAACATTCTAAAACTACATGCAACAATATGGATGAAACTCATGAGCATCACATTCAATGATAGAAGCCAAATAAAAAAAATTAATGCCATATGATTTCATTTATATGAAGTTTGAAAGCCACTGATGGCTGATCTATGTTAATGAAGTCCTGACAGTGGCGCTGTTGAGGAGGTAGTGACAGGAGGGAGTAGTAGTGCTTCTGGGGTACTGATGATGTTCTCTTTCCTGATATGTTGCTGTTTTCATGGGTATATTCAGAGTATGAAAGTTCATGAATTACACAATTGTGATATGTGTCCTTTTCTGTTTATATTATTCCTCATTGAGAACTTTAAGAATATTTCTATAAAGAAGTTTTGGTTGATAGGGGAAATCTGTTTCTAAGGGCCTTTGAAAGAGTGGGGATGAATCAAGACTTCCTTACCTCTAAAAAGTTTAGGAATCTGGGGCAACTTGTATTATGCAGTGGGAATCATTGCACCTTGTCTTCTTTTGAAGTTATAATAGTCACAAGAAAATATGCACTCAAAATTTTAATTCTTATTTTATTTTTTAAAGATTTTATTTATTTATTTTAGAGAGGAAAAGGGAGAGAGGGAAAGAAACATGGATCGGTTGCCGCTCACACCCCCTCAACTGGAGACTTGGACTACAACCCAGGCATGTGCCCTGAACAAGGATCAACCAGTGACCTTTCAGTTTGCAGAACAACGCTCAATTCGCTGAGCCACACCAGTCAGGGCTTAATTTCTATTTTGAAAAGACAGCATCATTTTATTTGCTTGGATTACCAATAAGAAATTTTCTAAAACTGGAGAGGACCTTAGAGATAGCCTAGAAAAATTCCCTAATTTTATTAATTAGGAAAAAAGCACAGATAAATTAAATAATATAAACCACATGTTCCCTTCTCTGTTCATATGAGCAATCTTAGGAGATTCTGAATCTTCCCTTCTCCCATTTATGATTCAAATCATATAGTATTTGGAATTTAAGTTTTGAAATTATTTTTACAGAGGAAACTTAAAATGCTAATAAAGTACCCATTTAATTATCTTTCCTACATTAAAAACAAAGCAGAGTGGGTCTCAGGCATATCTGAGATTTCATAAATAATTAAATTAGAAAACAGAATGTTATTAATCTGTTAGGATAAATTTTCTAAAGTTATACATGACATTGAAATAATAGAGTTAAATGCACCTAAGGAGTTTAATAGCAATAAGAAACTGATCAACTAGTTCTCTTAAAAGTTTCAATTTTGTATTTCTTTAAGAGAAGCTTGAATAATTGTGAAACCTCCTGGAAAAGTTGAAACATTTTCTGCCTACAAAATGCCATCAAACCATTACTACAAATGTCTGAGTTATTTTTATATTTCTACAAAAACAAAAGTAAATGTCAGATTTTTATAAAAATCTGTTAATTATCTTGAATTCCAGTCCAGTTATATTAAACAAGGCATGAATTGACATAACCATAAGCTCAAGACAGTCATTTTGATCTTCTCAGTTGGAATTCCTGTTCTCTACACCTATCCTTGATGCACATACATAGTTCCTTGGCTTTCATCCCTGTGCCCATATGCTGGCATGGCTTGCTGCCCACTCACCGGTTTAGACTCTCACCCTTGTGTGTAGGTGCCAGAAAATAATTTAGATGAGCAGCCTGTACCATGTAAATGCATTCTCTGCCTAATGTCTAGACATGGTGTCTACCAAACTTAGATGCTGTTTGCCTCCCTTTATTGGGTCAGATATTTTTTTCTTTTATTGTATGTTCTTGACAGATAAAATGTGAAAAACAATAGTGGAGGTTTGGGAGAAGAGATTGAGGGAAGTGAGCTTCCTGGTTTCTAATGTTTTAAACCTGCAGGTTAATTTCACCAGAGCAGCTACTTAGTGAGCCACAAAGGTCATCACTGGAGTATCAGCAGGGTGTAGCTGGCAGAGAAAATATCTCCACCCCTTTGGTAAGATTAACCACAGCAGACAACTGACCCACAAAAGAATGTGCTTGCTCTTTTACCTTAAGAGTCAAAAGGCTAAATTTCTTTTTTTTAATTTTTTTCCAAAAAGTTTTTGTTTGTGATACTGCTTCATATCAGGCTTAGAAAAACAAGAGGTTTTCTGAGTGTTTCTAAACTTTAGAAAAAGTACTCCTAATATGGTTGAAATAGAAAAGATAGAAGTCTGTTATATAGTATCTGCCAAATTCTTCCGAGGCCATTGTTCATAGCTCAGTAAAAATCTTGATTATGGTTGACTTCTGGTCAAGATGTTGGTGTAGGTAAATGCAGTACTCAGAACGTCCCACAACCACATCAGAATTACAGCTAAGTACAGAATAACATTCTTTCAAAACCATCTGAAATCTAGCTAAATAGAAGTCTTATAACTAAGGATATAAAGAAGAAGTCACCTTGGCCTGACTGGTGTGGCTCAGTTGACTGGGCATTGTCCATAAAGTGAAAGGTTGCTGGTTGATTCCCAGCCAAGACACATACCGAGGTTGCGGGTTTGGTCCCCATTCAGGGTGCATATGAGAGGCAACCAGTTACTATTTCTCTCTCACATGGATGTTTCTCTCCCTTTCTTTCTCCCTCTCTTCTCCTTTCTCTAAAAATAAAAAATAAAAAGAAGAGAAAAAGAAAAGAAGCCATTTTGAGGCTGATAGGAGGAGTGGTGACACAAAATGGGCTGATCCCATACCCACGTGTAGTGGTTAAAAATTCAGAAAGTTATCTAGGCTGAAGAGAAGCCTCCTGAGGAGCCATGGGTCCCAGTCCCACACCAGTCTCCCCCATCCCATGGTTCTAGTGCTTGAAGGAGAAGTCCGCAAAACTTCTGAGAGTATAAACCAGCAGGGATTGTGGCTGAGTGAGATGGAGGACTCTGGCATCACAGGCATTTCTTTTAAAGGTCCCATGCATGGACTTATTTGGACTCACTCCCTCTGAGCTCCAGCATTAGGGCAGCAGCTCAAAAGGCACCAGGGACATACAGGAAGAAACTGAATGGTCAGGCTTCAGGACAAGGGCTAGAGAGGTAGCTTTCCGCCAGACACAAGTGCTGGAAGAGACCATTGTTCCTTTACTGAGGCCTCCCTCACACAGAGTCAGAAGGCAGGCTTCATATCTAAGTCTCCATTAACCTGGTTAACACTGTTCACTTGGCCCTGGTGATTCCCTGAGACCCCACCCCAACCACTTTTTGGGCCACCCAAGTCATTTCCCTTGGCTTTTTCATACTCCCTGTCTTGGCTCATGCTGCAGACTTTCCTAAAATCTCTCAAAGGTTCACAGATCACACACAAGCAACGTATAGCCTTACCATGGCCTATAACTCTTGCTTAGTGGCCCCAGGCCTTGCACTAGCTACAGGTGGCCTTGGTTTCTGGTTTGGCCTCTTCCAAGTACCTCCAAGCCTAGCATAAGTAGCAGTCATCTATTTTCAGATGGCATCGTAGCTCATGCTGTGTATCCCCAGGCAGAGCACAGGTGACAGCTGGTCTGCACCTCCTGTGAGGTCCCTAGAGCCACCACACACAGTGGACATCTTCAGACCACATTAAAGCACCACCATTCAACCACCTCCACAAATGGCACATTAAGGGGCAGACTCAGTGGGCACCAGAGCTCCACTGAAGCAAGTCCTGCTCTTTTAGGTCAGCCATTGCATAGCAGGTACTCTGCTGTGGGCACTGAAAGTCCTGCAGCTGATCAGCCTAGGGGTAAATCCCTTCCTTCGACAGCAATCAAGACTCAACTGCAACTGGAGGGTGTACACAGTACATGTGAGAGGTGCACGTGAAATGCTGAGCTCTGGTGACCAGGGAGGTTGTGCCACTGGGCTTTACAGGACACTTACTACTATGACCACTCTACCAAGACTGGGAGACATAGAAGCTCTACCTAACATATAGAAACAAACACAGGGATGCAGTCAAATTTATGAGACAAAGAAACATGTCCCAAAGAAAAGAACAGAACAAAACACCAAAAAAAGGACTAAACAAAATGGAGACAAGTAATCTATGAGATGTAGAGTTCAAAATACTGGTTATAAGGATGCTCAATGATCTCAGTGAGAATTTTAGCGAAACAATAGGAAACATATAAATGAAGAGAGAAAACATTTTTTAAAACCATCAGAAATGAAGGATACACTAACTGAAATAAAGAACATATTCCAGGGATTTAACAGTAGAACAGATGAAGCAGAGGATCAAACCAGCAATTTGAAAGCTAAGGAAGCAGAAAATACCCAATCAGGACAGCAAAAGTAAAAATAAAAATAAAAGTGAGCAAAGTGTTAAGAGCCTCTGGGACAAGTACAAGTGTACTAACATACATATCATGGATATGTCAGAAGGAGAAGAGAGAGAGCAAGAAATTGAAAACTTATTTGAAAAAAGTAATGACAGAAAACAGCCCTAACCTGGTGAAGGAAATAGACATGTAAGTCCAAGAAGCACAGAGTCCCAGTCAAGATGAACCAAAAGAGTTCCACACCAAGACACATAAAATGCCAAAGGTTAAAGACAAAGAATCTTAAAAGGAGCAAGAGAAAAGCAGTTAGTTATCCACAGGGGAGCTCCTATAAGATTGTGATTTGATTTCTCAACTGAAATTTCACAGACCAGAAGGGATTGGCAAGAAATATTCAAAGTGATGGAAAACAAGGACTTACAATCAAGATTACTCTATCAAGCAAAACTCATTTAGAATCAAAAGGCACATGAACAGCTTCCCAGACAAGAAAAAACTAAAGGAGTTCATCACCACTGAACTAATATTACAAGAAATGTTAAAGAGTCATCTTTAAGATGAAGAAGAAAATAAATAAACAATTAAAAGTATTAATAATAAAATGGCAATAAAAAACACATCTGTCATCCATTTGTTCATTGAAGCATTATGTACAATAGCCAAGATATGGAAGTAATCTAAGTGCCTATCAACATATGAATGAATAAAGAAGTGGTGCATATATACAATGGAATATGACTTAGCCATGAAAAAGAATAAAATTATGCCATCTGCAACGACATGGGTGGATCTAGAGGTTATTGTGCTGAGTGAAATAAGTCAGAGAGAGAAAGAAAAATGCCATATTATTTCACTAAAATATGGAATCTAAAAAACAAGGCAAATGAATAAGAAGAACATTGACTCATAGATACAGAGAATATTTTGACTATTACCAGATGGGAGGAGGGTTGGGGGGGTGAGCAATAAAGGTGAAGGAATTAAGAAGTACAAATTAGTAGTTACAGGAGATTCCTGAGGATGTAAAGTACAACATAAGAAGCAAAGCCTATAATATCATAATAACTATGTATGGTGTCAGATGGGTACTGAATTTATCGGGGTGATCACTTCATAAGTTAGATAATGTTTAATAACTTGGTTGTACACCTGAAACTAATATAATATTGTACATAAACCCTAATGGAAAAATAGAAAAATATTAAAAAATAAAAAATATTTTAAAAGAAACTACCTACGACCCAGTGATTCTACTTCTGGGTGTAAAAACCAAAGAACTCAAAACACGAATTCAAAAGAATATATGCACTTCTATGTTCATTGCAGTGTTATTGACAATAGCCAAGGTGTGGAAGCTACCCAAATGCCCATCCATAGACAGGTGAATAAAAAAGCTGTGGTACATATATACAATGGAAAATTACTCCAACATTAAGAACAAAATCTTACTATAGTGATGGAATGGATGGAGGTAGAGGGTATTATGCTAAGTGAAATAAGTCAGTCAGAGAAAGACAAATACCACATGACTTTATTTATATGTGAAATCTAAAGAGCAATATATACGAACAAACAAAACAGACTCATAGATACAGAGAACAGAATGATGGTTCCCAGAGGGGAAAGGCATTGGGAGACTGGAGAAAAAGATGAAGGGATTGAAAAGTACAGACTGGTAGTTACAAAATATTTATGGGGATATAAAGTACAGCATAGGAAATATAGTCAATAATACTGTAATAACTATGTATGGTGCTATATGGGTACTGCAAATATCAGAGAGAACACTTTGTAGAGTATATGATTGTCTAACCATTATGCTGTACACCTGAAACTAATATAAAATAATATTGAATGTAAAGTGTAATTGAAAAAAAAATTTTAAGAAAATTTTTAAAGGTCTTGAATATAAATATACTATTTCTTCTATTTTATTATATGTATAAAATGTTGGGAGTATGAGATGAAAAGTTAAATCATAATATTTTCAGCCCCTATGTAAGACAATTTAAAGTCAAATGTCTCTGAACTGTTAAATATGGAAGAAGAGGGGCAAGAATCATACATACAGAAGGAAACAGATCTTGTAAAGTCTGAAGATTTATTCTTTGGTTCAAAAAAAAAAAAAATGACCTGAGTCATGAAACCAAGACAACAATCTTACAGAAATTTTGGAAAATGAATTGGGTGTCTTTTCATTGGAAGGACAAAGTATTTAAGAATATCAATATAAAATCATGGGCCTATTACAGTAGCTTTTGTACCTTAAAAATATACTGAACCAATCAGTATTAGAGTTTGTAAGATTTGGGCATTAGTTTATGGGCTGCTGAATGATGTGAATTATCTTTTTTCTCTGATAAGCCTGCTAAATCAAAGTAAAAGAATAAATACATATTTTACTACAAGCAATTAGTAAACATGTAGTAAGCACCTATTGTATACCTAGTATGTGCTAAACACTATAAGATATATAATATCCACTCATTAGATTCAGCATTTATTAATAGAAGGTTGTGGTAAAAGCAACCTTGAATTCAGTATCAGAAAAATTAGTTTATTGGTCCTGAATACACCAATTGTGAGCTAGAAAACCTCAAATAAGTTGCTTATTCTCTTTGAATCTTACTTTTCTTATCTGTAAAATTAAGATAATAATGAATGTCCTTTTTTTCTTTTTAATGTGGTCAGTGCTATAAACCAGTTAACTATGTAAATGTTTCTTGAAAATCATATAAGGCTACAAAAATAGGAGGTACTATATATCCCTAGAAAAATCATCTTACATTTCTGGAAAATTCCTTACCTTGTTACTTGAAAGAAAATTATTAACTTTTAAGTTAAACATTGGGTACAAATTATAGAAGGCCTTAAATGCTGGATTAGACATTTAGATTTTATCATGGAGATAGTAGTAATTATTCACAAGTTTCCAGTTGGGGAGTGACATGCTATAATTTGCTTATTTGATTACGTTGATGTAACCCGTTCACATTTTTAAAATTTAGGTTGTTTAAGCTTATTCAGAATATTCTCATTTCTTTATGTGCTTCATAGAATTATCAGCTTCATCATCGTCATCTAATAGTTACCATGTGTTAAGTATTTTTCTATGCTTTAAATATATTTACTCATTAAATCCTCACAACAACCTCATGCATAATTACTATTACATTGTTATTCTTATTTTATAAAGATACTAGGCACAGAGTTAAGTGCTTTTCCCTAGGTTACACAGCTGATAAGGCAAGCAGCTGGGATTTGAAGGCATGAAAGTTAGCTTCTGACTGTGCTCTCCAAAAAGTATTCAACACATATTTATTGAATGCCCCTAAAGTGACGTACACTCTGTTAGATGCTGAAGTCACAATGAGGGAAAAGGCACTCTGACTCCTCTTAAGAAGTCGGTTCTTCATGAAAGGATTCTTATTAATTATGATTTCCCCCTAGTTAGTCATAAACACTTATTACTTATTTATTCATTCAACATTTTTCTATTGAGCACCTGTTATGTGCTAGGCATTGTTATATGTGAACCAAATGAACAAAATTCTGTCATCAAGGGACTTACATTCTAATTATGGGAGTCAGACAATAAATAAATAAGTAAAATATACATCAGAAGGGAATAAGTGCTACCAAGAAAAGTAAAGAGATGAGAGGAAGGGAGTGCTGGAGGAAAGGTGGGAGTTGTGATTTTAAATAGGCTAGTCTGATAAAGACTCACTCTGAAGATGACTTTGAATCCAATACCTGAAAATATCTATGAGGGTACCTGGAGAAAGATTAGTCTTAGTAGAGGAGCAACAATTTTGAAAATCTTAAGAAGAGAGTACGTCTGAGTGTTAGAGGAACAGCAAGGATGCATTGTGGCTGAAACAGAGGTGAGGGACAGTGAGGAACAGATCAGAAAGAGCACTTGAGGCAATTGTAAGGACTTTGAATTTGACTCTGAGAGGGGAGTACATCAGAGGGTTTTGAACAGAGGAGGAGGCTTTAAAAGAATCATCCTGACTGCTATGTTCAAAATAGACCTTAGGTATAGGAAGTTTGATAGAAAATGTTGCATCAGGGAAACCAGTTAGGAGGCTGTTGCCAAGAATTTAGGAGGGAGATGATGGCAGCATACACTGTGATGGACGTGGTGACAAATGACGGAAGTCTGAATAGATAATAAATGTCGACAGGTAGGATTTCCTTACAGAAAAGAGGTGGGGGATGCGAGAGAAAAGAGAGAAGTCATGAACAACACCGAGGTTATTGACCTGAGCAATTTGGAAGGATGGAGTTGCTGTTTATAAGATGGGGAAGACAGTGGGATTAACAGCTTTTATTTAGGGGGGGAAATCAGGCATTCCGTTTTGGGATTAAGTTTTAAATGCTTTTTAGACATCCATATGATGCTGTATTGGCAGGATGTATGTAAGACTATAGTTCACGGGAGAAGTCTCAGGGAGAGATATAAAGTTGGGAGTTGTCTGCACAGAGGTAGTTCTTTTATTTTTATTTTATTAAATTTATTGGGTGGCATTGGTTAATAAGGTCATATACATTTCAAGTGTACATTTCTATGATATGTGACCTGTATATTGTATTTTGTGTCCACCATGAAAAAGCAACTCATCCTTCAATAGAGGATTAAATAAAGAAGATATGGTATAGATATACAATGGAATCCTAATCAGCAGTAGCTCTTAAAAGCTTTTTGATTACTTCAGATCAACCCAGGGGAAAAAAAATCCACAGATTGAACCTTGAAGTACATCACTATTTATTTGAAGGAGGTTAGAAGGGAGCAACCAAGAAGACTGAGAAGAGCTTCTGAAGGAAAAATAGTGGATACTTGCTGCCGTTATTTAGAAGAGGCACAAGAAGGTCTTGTTTAGTTTTAAATGAGAGTCATCAGTTCCCCAAACACTATTACATTTGATTACCAAAAACTTGACAGCAATGTGTAAAGTGGCATTGTTTCTTTTTACAAACAGCCATTGAATACTGTGTTTGAGTGCCATTAAATATTTAAGAAATTAGCTGCAAAACAAATTGATTTGGGGGAAGTCTTTGTAGCCCACTCTAGAAGGTCAAGTGTTTTGTTTTTTAATAATAAAACAATTCTAGCTTGAGAGTATGAAAATTAAATTCCCAGTTCAATTAATTAGATATTAATGTTTTAAGTAAATGTGCTTAAGGTGAGATTGCTCTATGGTCAGTTTTAGTAAGGAACCAAGTGATCTTTGGGGACATGTAAGGTCTTTAATGCAAGAATAATGTGAATCAAGGGGAATATATGTGAATTATATTGAAAGAGTTGTCTGTTCTGAGATGAAGTTTTCCAGCTAATTGATCACATAAAAGAGATTAAGTATGTCAACAGTGTAGCTAGGTAATAGAAGGTTTAGAGCAAAAATATGCCAACCCCGAAGCTTGAATTTTAATTTCCAGGGAGCAAGATATAAAGACAGCAAACGAAATGAGCATTTTAGCATTCAGGACTGAATATGAAAAGAAGATTGGCAGACAAAATGGCAAAGCCCAGAACCAAAAATGTTGGAGTAAGCTCACAGGATACATTCCTCACTTCCTCAGGTTTACCCACTGCTGGATAAACTGCTCTCTTATCTCCCCATCTTGGTAATCTCAGCACTCATTCATCATACTATCCCACTTGAACAACTCCTTTATTGTATTTTATTAGCCAGAACAATCCTGATAAGGAATTATTCCAAATCATTTGGGGCAGCAGGACCCATGTGCATTCTGCATCAACCAGATGTCACCTTCCTGCTACAGTCTCCATACAAACCAGGTGTGCCAAACACTGCTATTGGCCCTGAAATCCAGTTTCTCCCAATTTTCTATGGTAACTCCTGGTTTTTAGCACACACAAGACCACCTAGAACAAACATTATTTTTCTGAGGCTTCCTTGCCATTCCTTCTGACAACACATTCATGTTGAGATTTACAAAGATGTGGACTCTTCCATGAAATCCACTCTGACTCATCTGCCTGAAAGGCGATTTCGCCCTTCTGTGAACACTCATGGGATTTTATCTGCACCTCTGTTAAGGTCTGATATATTTCTTAACACTTCTACTCTTCTAAATGTCTTGGACTCATGAACTGGAATTTTTTGTTTGTTTGTTTATATGTGATTGCTTCATATTTTACATTTTGCAAGTACAAGGCACTCAGTCGATTTTTTTTTTTTTTTTTTTTTTATTTTTGTTTTCTTTATCTAAAGATGACAAATACCACACAACCAATACAAAAGACAGGGAGAGGGGTGTTTGATGGTGGTGAATCCCCAGATTCTAACACTAAACAAAAGTGAGATAAGGCTGGGGGAGGAAGAAGGGTATAAGTGTGATACCAGACAACTGTGATCTTACATAAGCTTTACCTAATATTTCCTATATGTCAATTTCAACTGTCAGTAAAGAAAAAAAAAGGGGGGGTTTATTTCTTGGGAAGAGGAAATTACAGTTCAGTTTTTAAGTCTGAACCTTTAAACTCGGGAAGCTTTCTTCTAGGTCACCAGCAAGGGTCTTATCAACTTCATATAGGATTTTGAGAAAGTCTTGCACCACAGGGCTATAGAAAGGAAGAAGGTTCTGAAATGCACAGGAACACTTCTGCTTGCTTAACTGGCCCTCCTTTAGTCCCTTAGCCACAGTCTCCTTTGTTAATACCTGAAAAATATTAGAAAGAAATTCACATGAAATATCCTTTAAGATTTTCAAGTGGAAATCATCTTGGATTAAATCAGACTTTTTAGTTTCTTCTGTGTTAGACTCCTCTGCATTCTCTGGTTTCTTCTGGCAATGCTCCATATTTTGTAAGACACGAATCAGGCTGTCAAGCAGAGGAAGGTCTTTTTCTATCTTTAGGTACTCCTGTTCAACCTGTAAAGCATAGATGGCAGACAACACTGAAAAAACAGAGGCTAGCACTGTTTTCTGTTCCTGAAGTATGATGGGTGGATCATCAGGCTGGCAGAATTCATGGCAGACCAAGTCAAAAAGTAAATTCCAAGTGTCTTTTCCAGTATCAGGACACTGTACAATTGCCTGAATTCCATCATCCACTGTGGTAAGTAGCTGTAAGATATGCATATAAACATCAAGTCCTTCCAGATTTTCAGACCGTACTTGTTTGGCAGCTTCAAGTACACAGGGCACAATTCTAAACACTCGCTGCTCTTCAGAATCTTCCTGGGGTTGGTCTGGAGGCTGAAGAGCCCCATTTCTAATCCATTCCAACATTAGCTTCTCATCCAAATCAAAAAGTTTGTCCACAACCTCTCCCACCTTCACCAGCAAGTCAACATTTGTTGAACTTGACATGATGAAGCAAATGCTATCATAAATCGCTGGATGTTTTCGGATTCTTTCAATCCAGACACTGGCCACTCCTGTCTGGGACAGGCACGTATGCAACAACCTGCTTGTTTCCAGCAGAGTAGGAGGGTCCGAATCACACAAACAGTGTAGTAACAGGCGGCCAAGATTTTTATCACTGCTGACGGACACACATATGTCCTGGAAACAGGCCATATTACCTAAAATTCCCACACAGATTTCTCTTAACCGAGGACATTTGGATTTGGCCAATACTCCCAAAAATATGTCAGGAGCATTAAATTCTTGGAGAAACAAAGCCACATCCTCATCCATTGACATGTCCCACACTTTGCAAATTTCATTCTCTATTTCTTCATCGAGCTCCGTCTGCTGCTCCTCATCATCGGAGCTGGCTTTGGTACCTTTAGGACTAACAACCTGGATAAGCCCACTGAGGACACCGAAGAGCCAGTGCTTGCTGTACACCGTGCTCCCTATGCAGTCTCCCCCAGCCACCGCCTCCTCGTCCTCAGACCCAGTCGGCGAAGGCGACGGCGGTGGTGACGGATTGCGGTCCATGTTTTGGCGGCTACAAGCGTGGAGGAACCGCCCCGGAAGCCTCGATTTTTTTTTAAAAATTAAATTGTGGAAGTAATTTCTTACTCTCTTCCCACCTGTTGTTGGTTATTTTTTGTTTTGTTTTGGTTTTTTTTGTTTGTTTCATTTTAATTTTAGAGAAAGAGAAGAATGGGGAGAGAGAAAGGGAGAAGCACTGACTTGCTGTGCCACTTGGCCATGCATTCATTTGTTGACTCTTGTAACTATGGCCTATTGGGACAACGTTCCAACCAACTGAGCTAGTTGGCCAGGGTCCACCTGTTTTTTATCTCATTCTCCTAATGTTTATTTTTTTCCTAACTTTTATTCTTTCTTGTGGAATGAAAACAATATAACTAAACTTGAGCAAATGTAACCTAAGAGATTCTTCTTTCTTTCTGCTATCTTTTACTATCATCTTTGCCAAGAAAGACATTCATAAGTACTTAATTCATTATGTCATTGGTGAAAAGCTTCCTAAAAATATACTCTTAACTTCCTAACTGAAATCGTAGTCATCTCTTAATTGCCTGCTTAAAGCATTTATTAATTGCTTTCTTTTCTTAACTTCTATTGAATTTATAATGTACAGTTTTTCTTTTAATTTAATTTCATTTAAAATTATCTCTGCTGTTTAAACGTTATAACTCCAACTAAATTATAAGCTATTTCAATGAAGAAATACATATATTTGTATTTAATTATGGTTAGTGGTAACTATATAATCACCAAATAGCAACCTAGCTCAGGGCTGGGAACATAGTAGATATTCAATAAGCACTTATTAACTGATGGATGGGTTAGATACATAATTATATTCTATAACTTAAGTGGAATGTAAATTAATTTCTTATTCTTTTGAAAATACATTTACATAATGTGTCCAGCTATATATCTAATTTTATTTTTTGTATCACTTTGAAAAGAACTTTTGTCTGAAATGGAACTTTTTTCAAAGTTCTGACTTAATGTTGGTGTATTATGTTGAATAATAATGCACCCCCAAATTTTTGAAAAAATAAAAGCAAGTAAGTGAAGTTGATTGTGAAAAAGGCTATGTGAATTAGTGAGAAGACTACATCACAATGTAAACAAACACATCTCTCAGAGATATCCTAATAAAGATTGATGGACAACAACCTTTTAGAGACCAGGGCAATGATGCAATAATACTGATTAATAAGTACTGCAAAATAAAATACTTCTAAAGTCCTAGTATGTTTATTATGTTAAGTATAAAAAGATTTGTGAGGAACCGCTCCTTGTGGTTTCGGGAATTGTAGCCCAAACCATGAGCCAGGCAGCCCCGCACTGGGAAAGCTCTAAGTCTCAACAGAAAACTGGAAGGCGGGGCAGACAGGACTGAAGGCCACTCAGAGGTTTTCCATGAGAATTGGATTTAAAGAATGCTTATTATGCTTTGGAGTTTGCTCTGCTTTTCTTATCTCTTAGTTAACTATAAACAATCTCTAGCAAGGAATGTATGAAACCTTGCACCTAATGCCAGTATGGCATCAAGATATTTGATAGATAGACCCTGACACAGACTGGTCACTATGCCCTCTATATTGATACCTGTGATCTGAAACTGTCAACTGTAATCCAGGTGCCTAAAAGCTATTGATGATTTATGAATTTTGACCTCATATCTCCCTGCATACCCTTCTCAATAAAAAGCATGGGGTACGGAGGTCTTGTACTTTCTCCACCGGAGGAAACAGCCACCTCCCTTACCCCTTAGACAAGATACAGTGTCCTGGATAAATTTGTTCCACTGTGGCTGTGAAACCTCTGATGGACAGAGTAGTTTCCAACCGAGCCAGGGCGTTGGAGACAGCTCAGCCTCAAACATTCTCTTATGAGATCTAATTTACATTTCATATATATATGTATTCCCTTTTAATAAAGCATGCTTAGGTGAAAATGTATTTATAATAACTGTAAGAGCAACAACAAACTTAGAATTCACAAGATATAAATTAATGAGACTTCACTCTACTGGCTATTAAAAACAAAGTGTTCAATATATAATTTCTTTTGTTTTCAAAATATGATTGTAAAATTTTTATAGCTTATATACAAGATGAATATCTATTTGTGACAAAAAAAGAGAATATTTTCTTTACCTTATATAGTAGACTAAGTCTAAATTTATAATATCATTATAAAAGAATACTATTATAAAACTGGCCAATTTCTACTATGAACCTAGAAAAGTCTTAGTTTAAGTTTGACCCCTGGAGATCACAGATTAAGTCTGAAAAGCAATCAACACTGACTGTGTAATGGTTGTTGTTTTTGGAGTTGCAAAGTATATGTGACATTTACAGTGCAGATAAGAATTTAACTGCTAGAAAAAATATGCTAACATATCACACACATTTTCAGCAATAGAAAGAAGAAAATAATTATTCTTTGTCTTTAGCATTCATGGGTCAAACTTTTATGTCAGTTAGCATTTATAAATTCCTGATTAACTGGGAAAAGTCAGAAGCATTATAATTTTTACCTATAATAGGTCAGGGGCAAACATCTTATAGTCTTTTATAAGACCATACAGCCACATTTATCAATAAAATTCATGCCATTTCTGATCAGAATTTTAAGGTTTTTGGTCATGGTCATTAACAAACTTGCAGAACAAATGATTAGTTATTGTAATAATGTTGTTGTAAGGTACTAATTTAAAACAATGCAGAGTCAGACTACGTTTCCAAGCATGGAAATATGTAACATCTCAAATTGATTTAAAATTTGGAAATACCACTGTTTCATTTTAACCATGAAGTCTAGAGTAGATATTTATCTTATATTTAAAACAACTGATTTAAAAGACTCTAAAAATGAGTAATTGTATTGTATAAGTCAGTAACATACTTTTTCTTAAATTGATCTTAAATATGTGTTTATCAGCTTGTCCTCAAGGATTCTCTGGCATGATACTTGTCATAGTGATTTCAGAAATTTGTCAGTAATAAAGGGGAAATACTGGAGACACACAATGGTCTTCAGGAATTGATACTCCAAAGTTTTTAAGCACTCTTTGCTTATGTGTGTGGTCTTCTATTTGGGCTCATTATAGCTTGAACCTACAATTGAACTGTATTAGATGAGGATGTGGTAAGTGGTACTTGCTAAGAAATATATTAGCAATTTGACACCATGAGTTAAACACCACTTGAAAGAACATATGCACTTCTATGTTCATGGCAGCATTATTTACAATAGCCAAGGTCTGGAAACAGCCCAAGTGCCCCTCAGTGGATGACTGGATTAAAAAGCTGTGGCACATTTATGCAGTGGAATACTTACATGACCATAAAAAAGAAGGAAATCTTACCTTTTGTGACAGCATGGGTGGACCTGGAGAGTGTTATGCTAAGTGAAATAAGTTAGTCAGAGAAAGATAAATACCATATGATCTCACTTATATATGGAATCTGATTAACAACATAAACTGATAAACAAAATAGGAACAAAGGCATGGATATATGGAACAGATTGACGCTATTGGGGGGGGGGTGACTGGATGAAAGAAGGTAAAGGGATTAGCCAAAGAACACACGTGTATAATCCATGGACACAGGCAACAGTGTGGTGATGGCCAGAGCGAAGGGGGAGTGGAGATTGGGAAGGGGGGACAAAGGTGGAAAATGGGGGCTTCTGTAATAGTGTCAAAAATAAAAATAAAGAAAAAGAAAAAGATAGATAGATATTTTAAATTTTATTTCACCTTTCCAATCTTGTCCTCTAGTGAAAAGATTTGGTTTTTGTTCGGTTTTTACAAAGGTAAAATTTGTCATTTGAGTTTAATCTAATTTCTTTTCATTTAAATAAAGAGAAAAAGCCAAAACTAATACATGGAAATCTGGAACTCAGGAATGAAACCAAGGCACCCATATCTTTGTAGCATATTAAAGCATGACCCCCATTTTCTGGTCCTCATGTCCTGTGTAACCACTGAGTTTAGCAAAACTGTGTGACTCATTTCTAACTAATAAAATACAGAAAAGGATGGTGTATTTATGTCAAAATTAGGTATTATGAGACTACTGATTGCCTCTTAAGTCACTGTTTCTTGCTCTCACTCTTAGATCCCTCACTGAAGAAAGCCAGCTTCCATGTTGTGAGCTACCCTATTGTAAATCCCATGTAGTAAAGAAATGAGGGAGGCCATTAGTCACCAGCCAGGGAGAAACTGGAGCCTTCAGCCCAACAGCTTGCAAGAAATAAAAGCCTGCCAACACCCTCATGAAGTAGCTCGGAAGTGGGTCCTTCAGTCCCAGTCGAACCTTGAAATGACCATAGCCCTGGACCACAGCTTGAATGCAACCTCATGAAAAATCCTGAGCCAGAACCACCTAGCTAAACAGCCCCCAGATTCCTGACTCTAAGAAATAGTGAGATAATAAATGTTTGTTTTCAGCTGCCCAGTTTTGGGGTAATTTGCTATGCAGCAATAGAAAGGTTTAGATTATATTCTGTTCTGTAATTAGTTATGTTATATAATCACCAAAACTCAGTCATAGTATCTTATATTCTTTAACATGAGATTTCATTTTCTAGAAGTCAAAAAACAAAGTGACTAAACTCTGGTGTCAACCCTACCAGTTATTAAATGTGTAAATATGAATAAGTCATTTAACTTACCTAAAACTCATTTCTTTATTTTTAAATAGAGGTAATGATAGTACCGTTGTGAGAATTAAATGAGAGAATTAACTTAAAGGGCCTCACACCTAGTACATATTTAACAATGTAAATTATTATTATCATCATCAACATTATCATCAGGTCAGAGCAAAGACAGTGGCAACTTTTGTGCTGAATATTTTTTCTTTACAGCTTGAAAAAGAGCCACCTATTCTTTATAGAATAAGAACATGACTAGGTATCTATTCTATAGGAAACAATTGATAACATTTTTTCATGTTATAATTTAATTACCAGCCCTGGAGAATATTTCCATTCTTAAAATGAATGTTTTTATTTATAACTTTCTTATTTAAGCTACTTTGAAGTTTTCATAACTTTAACATGGTAGTAGGATTATTAAATTGGATAACACTTTTCTTTTTTGAGTACTTATTAGGGAACATGAGTATCAATAGAACAGGAATTACATCCATAAGATAATGAGTAATTTTTTCAAACACAACAAAACTACTTATTCAAATGAATTTTTTCTTTTTTAATAACTCATTCATTTGACAATCATGTATGTAGCACCTCCGAAGTCTCAGGCACTATTCCAGGTGCTAGGGATACAATGATAAATAAGAAATTTACAGTTGGAGACAGAAGAGTACAAAGGCAGCTTCAGCTTAGCACTAGGTGCCATTAAAAAAAAATGTGTGAAAGAAAGTTCTTTGGTTTAAGTGAAGATTAAGGCAGGTCCTGAAATGTTAGCCAGCGTCATTAGGCAGGAAAAATGAGCAGGGAAGGTGGATTAGTCTTCCTGGCTGTCCTGGAGCTTACAGGCAGAAGAGCATGTGGCATATCTAAGGGGCAACATGTAATTCAATATGGCCAGATATTTTCAGCCCACAAGAAGGGAAGTGACGAGAGGTGAAGCTGAGAGGGGAAGCAGGGTTCATAAAGTCTTGCATGCCATTCCAAAGATTTTGGACTTTTTTGTGAATGTATTGGTGAGCCAAGGGATGATTTTAAGGAGGGAGTACTTCCGCAAGTTAAACACTTACTCAATAAGCTCCTGTACTCAAAACTTTACAGATCTCCTTTTAAGTTACCTTCAGCTCACTCTTAAATATGCTGAATGCTGATAATGCTCTTAAGAGTGGATTCAATTTGGGGATGGGGATGGAAACACACATTCATACACTTTAGAATTTGTTGGACACCCATGGTTTTTTTTGGCAGCAGCAGAATCACCTTGATGCTCTGAAGGAATATTATCATCCAGCCTCAAAAATGGTGCCTTGTGAAGCTTCTGGTCTGGGGCATAGCTCTGCAATCAAATGTGCAGGGCTGCAGAACAGACTCTCCCGGCTGTCCACACTTGACTCCACCATCTGGGTTAGGATCCCATTTTAAATTATCTCAGGCAATACCACTGCATTTCAGTAAGAGTTTCTCACCTTGCTATACTGCCTATCAGTGTTTAAAATATTTTTACATGCATTATCTTCTCTAAAATGCTGGTAAAAAACACTTCCAATTCAAGTGCATGATGTGTGAGGTTCTTATCATATAGTGAGATTTAAGGTCAATGCTGAGCATTCATCTTTTATACTCAGCCTACTCACAAATTTATGGCAAGCATATGGAAGTCAATTTTTTGTGAGGAACAAAGCAGAGACTTCTGTTTGAGATTAATTTAAAATATTCTACTAAAGTTATTTTATAGCTATGACATCTTTAACCACAATTTTTATGTTTGATATCTAGTGTATTGGTAGTTTTTCTAATATGGGAGATCAAATGTCTTTACTTAATAATTTTTCTTCTTTAGCAGATACGTCCTTATAATCTTATTCTAAAAAAAAGGGTTTCTGTAATGTTGAAAAAAGAAGCAACAGGATGAAATAAAAATAAGTAAGGGAATCAAGAAAAGAGAAAGAATAGAAAATATAGGATTAGGAGTGAGGCTTGCACACACAATATATGCAATGAAGACTATACTTTTAGGAATAAAGTTACCCATTTGCCTTAAAGCTTTTAAGTATTCAAAATTATAAAGAAATTACCATTGATCGCAATTCCCAGAGTCCAGATGATTTAGAAAAATCACCCCACCATCAAAATCTCACAAACAGTAGCAGCCAGTGTCTCTGGAAAAGCCCAGAAGTTTGTGGTTCTGAGACCAAAGAAATTTATCTTGCTCTGAGCATAGATACTCAAGTGTGAGGAAACCAAATATACTATAATGTGCTTTATTATTGATTACCCAACTTTGCAATATTCCTTATTGAAAAGCAGGAGACAGAAACAAAAACAGGCTAAATCCAACACCTAGTGAAATAGTAATGATTTAAGTCATTTTATAAAAAAGAAGCAATGAAGTGCCTATTTAATCACTCCAGAACAACCCTACCTCTGTTAATGGACATCAGCAAAAATGGACAGCTTGTACCTGCCTTTTCTTATTTTACTTTGTTCCTTAGCTGCAAGAGAGTCTGAGAAATATAGTCTATATCTTTCCAATCTCAGCTGTATAAGAAAGCACAGTAGAAGAAGGTTAAAATTAGATACTGTGTAAACAAGTTTACAGTAGCTACCTCAGATATTTTAGTCCTTTAGATATTGATTGGTTCAAGAATAAGTATGGGATCCAGTTCTGACTAATGAGATGTGAAGTGTAGTCTTCTATCAAGAACTTTCCTTCCTGAATAAAATGACAAAACTTCTGAAGGGAATTATTCTCCATCCATAGACTTCTTTCTGTCTGGAACACAGATTCAATGCCTGGCAATGTAGCAGCCATCTGCAAACCATGAGGTTACAATCATGAGAATGAAAGCCAATACATTAAAGATGATAGAAAATAAAGATCTCTAGAGCCTAGGTCCTGATGGCATTGTTAAGCTGTTGCACCAGACCTGAATTGCCTACCATTGGACTATTTTTTTGAGACAAATAAACTTCTGTTTGTCAAAGCTACCATAGTTGAGTTTTCTATTGCTTGCTATTGAAAACAAAGCCTATTAGAGCAGTCCAGGCTGGGGCAAGAGTGGTAGCTATGAAGATGGAAAGAAGCAGTCAAATCGAGGATATACTTTGGAAGTAGAACGGCCAGGACTTGATGATGGGTTGACTGGAAAACAGGGAGTAAGGCATGGAAGAAATCAAAGACAGTTTTTAGGTTTTTGTCTAGAAATGATTAATGGAAATGTATAATCTTGTTTTTATTCAGAATGTGGAAAAGTTCTTTCTCCCATCACTGCAGAAATAGCTAAGAAAGATAAAAACATCTTCCTGTTGCTTCCTTGACACCTGTTTTCCATTGAGCTTAAGGCAAAAAAAAAAAAAAAAAAGGGTTAAACTCATGTTAAATAACACAGAAAAGACTTGGAAATACCTAACATCTATTACAAATACTGTAGCTGAACATAAAACAGCTTCTCCAAAGCCTTATCATCAAAGTCTGCCTTTTCATCGAAGTCCAGGTGTATAAAACTCAGCCCTTACACCAACCATTATGTTCTGCTTTTTATTGCTTGCAGGAATAGACTATTATAATACTAATACTTCTAAAGAATATATTAATTTCTCAAATCAGTAGGATAATGCTCCACAGCTGGGTCAAATAAACATTCCAGACCAAAGCTTTCTTTCTTTTTTAAAAGAATATATTCTTTAAAAATATCTACCACAATTATATACAAAAGTCTTAACATCAAGTAAAAATGAAAGATTGGGTTGTATGTTTTATACCCATTACTTTCATTGTTAATACTTTTGTTGATGAGCGTATACTAGGAATACCAAAGATATTGCCTGCTGCAACCACAGTTGCTTCTAAGAAAGCTGGATCACCCCCTGTACCTCCTGAAAGGACAGACTTTAGGTGTACATATTACATGACCCCCTTCAATGCATGTCCCAGTCCCAGCTGAAAGTACAGTAAATTCCTCAGCTGACTAGAGACCCATGGCATAACTAGGCTTGGAAGAGTGAACAGGCCATTCAGATTCTTTCTCTTTCCTTCTTCCTCCCCCTTTCTGTCTTTCCTGTCAGGAATTTGAAGTAAAAAACTTTAAATGAATGAACCAATCTGCTGCAGGTGAAGCTTATGAGGGAGCGTGAAGTCATGAGAGCTGCCAGGAGGTCCTAAGAGGAAAATTGAAAGTCAAGGTACTTAGTATAATACTCTCCAGGTTGATTCATGCTGTTTTAGTAAGTTTTCTTCCTTTTTTATGGCCATGTAATATCCCATTATGTAAATGTACCACAGCTTTTTTATCCTCTCATCTACAGATGGACACTTTGGCTGTTTCCAGATTATTATGCTAAGAAAAATAAGCCAGTCAGAGAAAGGCAAATACCATATGATCACATAAGCCACCATCTGGAGGCTTGAGGAAGAAGCGTGTTGCAGCAATGGCAAAATAACTCTCAATAGCCAACACCAGACAAACCCAGGAAACAAGCAAATCCTTCTAGCTGACGCCAGGGCAGAGCTGCTTCCAATGTAGCCTCTGTCCCCACCGCAACTTATACCTCAATTAGCTGAGGTAACTTGAATCAGTCTCTGTTGTTTAAAATGAAAACAGTCCAACTAAAACTCAAATAGTAACAAAAGTCTAATATATTTTATACAGTAAATTATCAATAATTAACTAGCATAATACAATTAGTGTTATTATAAACAAATTATCACTTTCATGTTCTTTCCAGGCCTATGCTACTACATGTGAGCAAACATTTTGGGAGCGTGGAATACTTTCATAGGAATTACACTGGACATTATTTTCTCCAAGATGAACCCAAACCCTGATGGTTTATGACATACTTCATTAAAAAATCCTATTCAAACTGGAGCATCGGTGAAACTGAGGAACAATTTCCAGGTTAAATATTTTTGCCTCTTTATTCCACAGGCCCTGGGCAAAGTGTGTGTGCTGGGAGGGAGCACACTGGGGAACTTGCCTGACAGCATGCAAGACAGCACAGCACTGTGGCCACCTGTGGAGGAAACTTTGTTTCCTCAAGGGTGAGTGTTCTTCACTGGACAGTGTTCTTGGCCCGCTATCCATCCCCCTTCCTTACTTCCATTCCCTTCCTCCCAAATGACTGTTCCAACAGCACATAGGCAGCCATTTACAGTGTGAAACCATTTGATCACTGTAGAAGGAAACCTGAGGGAATGTGGTAAAGTGGAATCCCAAGAAGTCTAAGTTCAAATCACACAAATTGGGATATACATACTTAATAGATGGTGTATATCCTTATACAGAACACAGTTTTCATCAGGAATCTGCCACCTGGGTCTTGGGGGAAATGGCCAAATATAGAGGAGTCTGTCTCTCTCCCACACACCTCTCTGCCTATCAGGTGCCCTGTGCTCTCCACTACAATATAACTATAGTTATTCACACACTGATGGACTTAATATTTGCATTTTAAAAGAGAAGGCTCTAGTTCCTCTTTCCCACCAATGAATCTAAAATAGGTGATAAATGAGGTGCTAAGGGAGCTGCTTTATCTAGCCTCCTGGAAGACAGCAGAGCAGGCCTTTCAGATTCTGCCATCTCTGTTTGGTACTTCTTTTCTAATTCTTCCAACTTCCTTTTTAAACCAAATTTAACCAATTTAAATACCCCCCATAAATGGTGTGTGTGCACAGCTGCTAAAACAAACAAAGAAAAAACGATCTCCTAGACTTATTTTGGTTGCCAAGCCCAAGAGACCTCAGCCATTCCAGTAACACACAGAAGTCCCCTCCTAAGGTAGGAGGACAGGAGAAGTGTATGAGATGCAGTGGACACAGACAGTTTCTCTGGAGAGGTGATTCTAAGTGAGAAGTTAGAGGTCAGAAGAAACTGGCTATGCTGGAACTAGCTTTCTAGTGGAGGAAACAGCATATGCAAAGGCCCCGAGTCAAAAAAGAGATTGGCATATTTAATGAATTAAAACAGACCAAGTGAGCTGGAGCCTACTGGGTTAATGGGAAATCATAGGACTTGCACTTTGAGGGTGTGAAGACCAGATTGTGTTGGGACTTGTAGGCCACAGTAATGTGCTTGTGTTTCAGTCTAAGTATAAGAAAGCCTTTGAAGAGTTTAGGTGGTAGTCTTATAATTTGTTTTGTGCTTCAAACTGGTTGATACCAGTTACAGAATGTTCAGAAATGGACAAAACTAATTATGGCAAAAGAAATCAGGTTACCTTTGTTGGATGTAATGACTGGGAGGAATTCTGAGGGGAGTTTATGCGATACTGATAGCATTCTATTTTTTGATCTGAGTGTTGGTTCTATAGATGTGTTCAGACTTTGAAAAATTATTAAGCTGTACAGTCATGACTTGTGCACTTTTCTGTAACATTTCTGTAAAAATTTAACCAAAAAAAAAAAAAAAAAGAATTATAATGGCTGGATAAAGAACAGATTTAGAGACAAAGCAAAGGGGAGATCCTCTTAGGAAGTTATAGAAATGCAGAGAAAAGTTGATGGTGGCTTAAACTAATATGACAACTGTGAAAATCGAGAAAAATAAGAAGAAATGAGGCATTTCAGAGTGGAATTGATAGAATTTGGTGATAGACTGGATATAGGCATTTTAAGAAAAAGATGACTTCCAGGTTTCTGACTCGAACAACTAGATAAAGGTTGATGCCACTCACTGACAATGGAAAGGAGTAGATTTGTAAAGAGACAGTCAATGAATCGGCTTTGGATAAATTATATAGTTTTAGATACTTCTACAAATCATCCAACTGCTGATACCAAGTAGACTAATGGATACATAAATTGGTGCTCAGAGACGAGGTCTTCAATAGAGGTGTAAGTGTTGTCATAGTAGACATACAGATTACAATAGAAGTTATGAGAATGTTTGGGATCATCTGGAGAAAGAGAGGAGAGAGATTAAAGAAAAGGGACAGGATCCTGTCTTAAGGAAATTCATCTTTGAGAGTCAAGGTAAAGAAGGAAGAGGCAGAAAGAAGACCAGTAATGTAGAAAAATTGCTAGCCATTGAAGTGTGAACATAAGAGGGTTGACCAGTGCTGTGAATTGTTATATTAGCTGAGAACAAATGCTTGCATTTCTGTAATAGGTTTGATTATACCTTCCTTATAAACTTTTTATAAGAAATAAATGAAATAACATTAAGTGTTAAGAAAGTAAATTAAAAAAAAAAAAAACTATAGGTAGAGGTAGATCTTTACCATACCTCTACTTGAATAAATTATAGCTGGACACATCTGAGAGTAAGAGGGGCAAAGTAAATCTTTGAGAAAGTAGAATGCTCAGTATTAAGATTAGGCCCTACTACTCATTTATTCATGTCAGTATCCTAGAAAGAAATAAAGTATTTATAGAAAAAACATAGGCATATAAGTGGACCCACACAGTTCAAACCTGTATTATTTAAGGGTTAACTGTAGTTAGGTATCAGCTAAAACAGAGAACTGTATTGCAGGAAACATTATGATAAGTTAAATCACCAACATTGATTTCATCTTCTATGCAGAACACAATCTGGTTTTGGTTCTCTATAGTTGCATGGTGGTGGAGTTGCTTTGCAGATGTGCTGGGCCAAAGTTGTCACAAGGCCAAAAACTGGCAGAGTGCCAGATAGACTGAGGGCCTTCATATTCTTCATGTTCCATACACAGAGGTCTAGTGTGAAGAAGACAAGTATCTAGCCATTGTTGGGGCTGGCCCAGAAATGAGACAGTGGGGAATAGTTTCTTTTAACTGAAGATGCACTAACTGGCCAGCTTCTTAGATAAACCTATTGGAACGTCATCTTTGACAACCAAAACTGAAAGAATATTACTCATTAATCTACTTAATATAGGTAATTGGGGGGCACTCTGGCTCAACTGTGAAGTACTGCAAAGGTAAGATTTTTCCTGGCCTGTTCTGGTGGAAGCATGCAGCTACTCATTCTTAAACAATTTGACAACAGACACAGCTGAGAGGGAAAAATGGTCAACAGATGACAGGTCCCTATTCTTACTGAAGGACTGGTGGTTGGGTGGTCATGCTACCAGGAAAAATAGCATTGACTGCTTGCTGATCATTGCATTCACTGGATTGGGTAGGTTGTGATCAGAGAAACAGAGAAGGATCTTTTAAAAAACAGACAAACACTAAAAAAGTATGCTCAAAATGCAGATCAGTTTACTGTCAAGTCAAAGTTATAAATTTAAGAGAAAAACATTCAACCTGCAATCACAAAATAAGAAACCAGAATCAAGGCAGGTGAAGGTGGCAACACTCACAGGCTATTAAAATCAAGAGTCAGGAAGCAGATAACTAGCTAGGAAAGAGTCTGGAATCCTTACTGCTGAATGGGTTTGAGAGTGTATTTCTCTTTATCAGAGCCCAAGATACAAGCTAACCAATTCCTCACAAATCAGAATGAATCATCTTTCAAAATCAGCAATATGTCTCTAAACCTCTTGAATTAATATTAGGAAATGCTGCACCATTGAGAAATGTTTTCCAGTTGTTTAAACTTTAAAAAGAGTTAATTTGTTGAAACACATCATTGATCACTAAGTTAATGAAATGCAAGCCAGGAAATCCATTATGGATGATAAACAAATTGACTAGAAATTAAATTTCAATATTTTTTGGTTTTGGCCAATTCAATGATTAGTTGATAATTGTTCAATATTTAAAAACAAAAAACATACATAAATTTTACATTTAGGTGATTAGCATTTTGACCAACAATTCATTTTTTAACTTTAAATGATAAAGCTAAACTTAATTACTGATGATCCATTAATCTTCATTTGTTTCCTGAAAATTGCTAAATACAGCTTTTAGGATAGAATTTTGAATGGGTTGGAACCAGTTTACTAGGAACAAAATATCCGAATCTGATTTATGTTTGAAATAACTGAACCATTATATGATTGATTGGCTTTCTTTAAAAATATATATTATTTATTTATTTATTTTTAGAAAGAGGCAGAGAGAGGGGGAAAGAGAAGGAGAGAAACATCAATGTGTTGTTGCCTCTCACACACCCCCAGCTGGGGACCTGGCCAGCAACCCAGGCATGTGCCCTGACTGGGAATCAAACCAACAACCCTTTGGTTCGCAGGTCGGTGCTCAGTCCACTGAGCCACACCAGGCAGGGCTGATTGGCTACCTTAACAGTTGATATTGAATTGATAAATATTTCAATTTCCACACAGTGTGGAAATCATCAATATAACCAAGAGAAAAAAACCTTAAAATCTACCACAAACCTGAAGAGACTGTCTTTAGTCATGATATGTATGAATACAGCTCAGAGTAAAGATGAAATTTATCAATCATCTACTTAATTTGATTTATGTAGACAGATAAATTATCTGGTTGTCAAATATATAGCACAACTAATATTTCACTTTTTATTTTATAGACATGACTTTAATGATCTGAACATTACATTTAAGGCATGTTTGCACCTGAAATATCTAATTAACTCATTTTTCCTTTTCATCTTACACTGATAACTTAATTGCCCAGATATAAGGTATGGTATGAAAAGAAGTGGATTATAGTTCATTAAATGCTAATGGTAAATGGGGCATTATCTAGTTAGCTAGTTTTGACCAGGCACAATTCTGGACAAAAAGGTTTCTCTCTGTTCTTCAACAGTCCTTATCCTTAGCCTTTTCTCTGTTTCCATAAGTTCTCTCCCCATTCATATTAATTATTCAACGTCCTGAAACTTTCTCTTTAGTGTTTAGATTTTACCTAGGTTCTAAGTTATAAGAATATTGACAGCATCAATAAATGGGTAACAAGGAGGATTTACTTCTTGTAGTTGCCTTTAAAATTGTACCAAGTAGCAATTTGCCTTCTCTGCCCGGGAGAAAGGCAGACAAGAATTCTTCACTAAACCCCACTTCACATAAAACTCTCCTTCATTTCACATAACCAGAAAATACTTATTTTAATTATTTGCATATTTGTTTTACTTTTATTGTGTCTTTGTAAGGAAGTGCATGGCAAAAAATATAACTCCTGTATTTTATGCTCAATATTCTAAATTAAGAATTAAAATCACAATCTCTAGATACATTTTCAAATGATTAATTTTATTTCAAATTGATTATAAGGACAATACATTATTTAGATAACATTTTTGCCAAGTTGCTTAGTTAAAAAAATAATTAGACAATCATTAGTTCCTCAGTGGAAAATAAATTATCTAAGTAGGCAAAATATAATTAGAAAAACAATTGAATAGCTCCACTCCTGGTTGTCTTCAGTACAATGTACAGTATGCAAATATGCATTCACTTGTTCATTTGAGAGGACAGCGTTTCAGTAAAATAATTGAAAACAGCTCATAGCCTGTTATGTAAAGAAACTAAACATTGTTTTGTTGGTGTCAAGTAAGTTAATTATGCTTTATAATTTTCAAATGGAGCATATAATTGATTTATGAAATTCTCTTACCATTGTGTTTAGCCCCTTGTAGTACTCAAGAATTGTAGTAGTTTCTTACTATTCCTAATCTACAAAATCTGCTGGTTATTCTATATGCTTAAAAACCATTCAATTCAGAATACCTTATGCTATAACAAAGTGAAGAATTTAAAGCATAATATAGAAAGATGTGAAAACTACTGTAAAAGATTACTGACTTCTATAAAATATTTCATTTATTGTAATAATAATTTTTATTCAGTAATACAACTATGCAGTTTTTCTGATTACTTTGTAGAATTTTCACTGATACCACTTCAGATCAATGGCTTACATACAGTTTTTATTTGTGACATTAAAACTATAAAATCTTAGCTGATAAACTTTTCTTTGCACTTTTATTTTGAAGTCTTTATAATTATCTGATAAGTGTCTGAGGTATTGAACAAACTGCCAAATATTTAGCTGAAAACAAACAAAATTTTTTTTCAAACAAATGTAGATAAAAAAGCTATGATTACCTCGATAAGTTCCTCCCCAACCCCAGTACAACATATAGTTTTCTTAGAATATTTAGTATCCTAAGGAGCCTTCCTAAGCAAGAGATAATATTAAAATAAAAATAACATCATTCTTACATTTCTAGTTAATATAAAGAATCGTAACCCTGGAACTTCCTGTATTTCAATATTTAATTTTTCAACACATTAATTGCTCATATGAACTCCAACCTCAATAAATTATACATATTTGATAAACGAATGCAAATGTTCATCTTAATTTTAGATTTAAAATTGTTAAAATCTGAACTATGTCAATTTCTCATAAAACAATTAAAAAACAACATCAAACAAAAAGGAAAAAAATTTAATGTCATTTCATTACCTAAGTGTTTGATGACGCTTGATATCTGGTAGGCATAATCAGGAACATATTTAATAAAGCAGTGGATTGGGACAAGATTTCTAGAGAATGTAAATTGTATTACTTTTTAATATTTTAGTACAAAAATAAGGTCTTAGCAAATTGAAAACGAATTTTATGTTTTTAATAAAATGTTTTTTAAATGTCCAAAGAATTATAGCAAAGTGAAGTTATTTTCTTTGCTGCTTCCAGTGGCTAAACATATCTAATTTTAGGCATTTACATTTGGATTCTGTTAGAATAAAATGCTTGAATGTATTTCATGTGGTAACATATAACAATATCTGGCATTTTAAAATGTACTTCAAAATGTAAAAATTGCAGATATTTGAAATTTAAAGTATTCATAATACAAATAAGGACCATTTAAAATACATTTAGTATGACATACTTCAGTTTGTTGTAGTAATGATGACTTATGATGTACCAAAACATACAATATTAAATATAAAGAATTGTCTTAAAACTATTCAATACCTTACCAGTATTAAGATTATGGAAGACATATAGATGAATAGGTAATATTAAAAATAACAATATAATTTGTAAAGATTGTATGTGTTATAAATTGACTATTATATATTGAATATTTCTGAATTAGTTTTCCTAAGAACTATCTTGCTAAAAATTTACTCTGAAGCTAATTTACATTATTTATCTTTCTAAATGGATTTTGGATAAAACATAAGAGCTCTACCTAAAATTTTACCTCTTTTAATTTTAAGACAGTGTTTGCATGCCTTCTTTTACATGATAAATCTACCAAATAGAGAGATTTTCTTTTTGAATTGCATATTACCTAGCACTATGTAACACAAGGAATGCTGCAAAGTGGGCTATAATAATGTGGTGATCTATGTTCTACATTGAAAATTAATTAACACATGGACTCATGAAAAAAACAAACAAACCAAGTTTCTCTTAAGAGTTTAATAAGTACTTTGCAATGATTCTTTTTTTAAAGTAGGCCCTAATAACTAATCAGTTGCATTTGAGGGCTGAATTTAAGAGTGAATAGAGCACCTACCAAACTACAAGTCCCAACTTTTACTTCTGTAGGAAGTGGTCCTTAAGAAATGAGAAAATAACTTATTTTAAGCTTTATTTGCTTAAATAAAGCCCTTGTATTTGGCTGCCACGAGATATCCCTTTCTAAATGGCTTTAGGGATTATTCTTTAAAAAAATATATCATTATCAAATTAAAAGAAATCTGCTAAGTTAAATGAGAGCTTTCTTATAAAAAAGTGAAGCACAAAAGACTGAGGAATATCTCCAAGGAACATAATATAAACATGAGGCTTAAAGGCAATGCTCCATTTAAAATTTTATATATTGTCAAATGATAAATGTCTGTTTCAAACTATGAATACTTTAATTGTTAAAATCTCTTATAGCCTCTTCTATCTGTCTCAGAAATAGAAGCTGGAATTGATTAACTAGGCCTTGTAGTTTGTCAATATTTTTACTTCTTAAATTTGTGGAATATTTTAAAACCATTACATAAGCTATCTTAATTTGAAATTTTGATTTTAGCATTTCAAACACACAGCCACAGGAAGAAGATCACCTTAACAAAATATGTCAAGACTGAAGTTTGAGCTTAGTCATTGAGCTTTCTCTTAGGGAAAACAATTTAATCCTAAAGTTATTTGAAATTCGCATTTTTATGCAACTTTTCTAATAAAATACAGAAAATCTGGAGTGTTTTCTGCACCATTTGGGAAAGGTAAGTTTTCCTGTTGTGGAAATCTGTAGTCTGAAAAACTAGATATATAAAAGATCAACTGTTATACTCTGGTTTCTCCTCAGAGCGTATAGATCTTTCACCTTTTACTAAAATATTACCTGTTGAAAAGAAACTAAATATCATTTCATAATTTAAAGGCCAATTAATATGACATCAGTAATAAAAATGACCAGGCTATAAAGTCCAAAGCAGAGCCCCAGGTGGACCTGCGCTGTGCGTGGCTCGCGGGATGGTTGGATTCCAGGGCCCTGCCGCCTCCAGCAGAGGAGCTTCGAAGGTGGCGCTTCTGATGGATTGCGGGGCCTGAGGTTACGCGATCACTCCGGAGGCCGGTGACACGCACAGTGCTGTGCTGCTGGAGTTGGCCACGATAGGAGGACGCAGTGAGCTGGTGGAACTCAGCATTAAGGACATTTACTTCTCAGACCTTGTGGATTTCGGTTCCCATTGCGGTTATCTCGAGTCTCCACCTTCACGTGCCCCATTCCACTTGCCTGGACGGCACGTCTCTTCCAGCCTCAAGCCACCCCACCTCTGCGAGGGGAAGGAGAGAAGGAAGTAAGACCCCAGGAAGGAAGCGGCAGTCCTGCACGCGCCGCATGGATGTCAGGAACCGGACGGTTGGAGGATGAGGCCTTGGTGCCTCCTTGGTGGTGGCCGACCTGCGTTTGTGCCCCCGAGGAGACAGGGGGAGACCAGCTACGGTCCCGACGCACTGCCTCTGCTCCTGGCGTCTTCCAGCCCCGTGGGTCCCCAGAGGATCGGGGGCAGCGGCTGCCTCGGACCCAAGGACTGGGGTGCGGACGCCGGGAACCCAGCGCTCTCGAGGACGTAACTTTGGGTGGAGGACAATGTCCTGTGCAAGTGAAGGAAAAATGGGAGGGGCACGAAGAAAATGTACCTAGGGCGCGTTTGACACCTTCATGGTAGACCCGCAAATAATTCGATGGAAACCAGAAGTTGGAGGTCGAGGGTGAGAAAATCTGACTGTTTCCTGAACCGCTTTGTGTTGCCCAGTAGGAGCTTCGAGACATCGCCCGCACTTAAAATCCCTGGAAATCGCACCCTGAAGCCTGGCGTCCCGTGCCGCCTCCGGGACAGGCGCCCCACCGCTGGCTCAGGCCAGTCTTTCCCTGGGGACCCATTCGGGATCCCAGCTGAGCCCCAGCCTAGGATATTCTTTAGAGAGAGACCTGGCAGCTCAGGCCGGGCATTGCGTCGGGCAGGCGGGCGCCGGGTGAGCCTGGTGTGCCGCGGGGGCAAGCGAGCAAACTGAGGCTGGGCCACCCCCCGCCGCCCGCACAGGTGGAGGTGGCGCCGCGGCCGCCGGCCCCAAGCTGAACGCGGGCCAAGCCCCCAGCGACCTCAAGCCGGGCTCTGTGTTCTGGTGCTCTTCCTCGGTACCCCCAGCGTGCGCCCTCCACCTCCTCCCCACGGGTTTAATTGGTCTTTTTCGGTTTCTGTCTTCGACGCTTCTGGGTTACCCATCCCTTTTGCAGCATGCACCCACCGACCCCACCGGCTGGACTGGGGGGTTCTGCGCGCCTTTGAGGCCGCGCGGGACCCAGAGCAAGTGTCTCCTCCGGGCCGGGAACTAGGTGGAGGCGAAGTGGGGGTCGAGAGTCCGGGGTGGGGGTGGGGGGCAGGAGAAACGCAGTGTCCAAGAGGAGAGGGGACCACCCAGGGCCCGAGCCAAGGCTTCCGTCCCCTGATCGGGTCCTCCGTCCCTCATCTGTCCGACCCAAGCTGCTGAAGCTGCAGAAATGTGCTGGTGCCTGCCTACCGACTGCGAACAAAACCAAACAAAACACGGCTAAAGGAAAAGCGAATATGGCGCTGCTGAAAATGGAGCCTCGGCTTATAGAGTGTCTCTTTCCTCTTCTGTCCCTTCCTTCGTCGATTTTTCTCTGTAGTCCTGCAACGTTACTTCCTTCGCTTTCCTTCTTGTATTTCCTTCCTCACCCACCCTGTCCTCTTCTTCATAATCTCCTTTTCCTGCTTTTCCTTCTTTTCCTCCTCCTCTCGGTTCCTTTCTCCATTTTGTGTCACTGGCGCTTTGCTTCTCAGCCCCCTTTCTGGACTCGCACTCCCCTGCCGGTCTCACTTTCTTTTTGGTGGCTGTCCGAGAGCAGAGGGTAGTAGGGATGGTGAGGCTAGGTAGAGAGTCGGTTTGAGAAAGAAAGGTTTTATTTGAGAATCCAAGAATCTCCTTTAATGAGTCAGTCGTGCGCTTGCCTGGCATCTATCTGTGGGCACTTCGCCTTCCGTCACCCGCAGGTCTTCTTCCGAATCTCGAATCTCACGACCTGGTTTCACCCACCGAGGGTCACCCGCTCAGCAGGATGCCAGGATTTACGCAGAGTGATTTTTTTTTTTCTTTCTTTTAGTTTTTTTTTTTTTTTTTTTTTAAAGCTTGGAGCCTCGCTTTTATTGCGTTCTTGGGCATGACATGATTTGGATAGGTGTGGAACCTGAATCTTCTTTTCCTAGAGGACTTCAAACTTTTAAGAGAAGCATGCAAAGAAGACAGCAACATTAATCATTTTTTTTTCTACTTTTGAACAGAGGGAACCCTAGGCACTAAGATAGTTATATTTTTAAGGCTACACTTACTTGAAAGGACTAACTCTTAAGGAGACATGCTTTTTAATATCTAATGCCCCCACATTGTGGTTCTCAGATAGGTTCTCTAGATGCTTTATGATTTTGAAGTTCAAGATCTCTAAGCACTATTCAGTGAAGTAATGAGAAATATGTTGCTACATTAAAGATAAAGCAGAAGGTGCTATTTCCTGATTGTGCTTAATCTCAGTAGTAGAGTTTCAGGGTTTTGTTTTTTGTTTTTGTTTCATTTGGCTGGGGAGAACTTGCCTTGGTTTTGTTGAAGAACCAGCTGATAAAGCTATTTCAAATGAAGGGCTTCAGTCAATACAAAGCTGAAAGCACCGACACCATTTTCTGACCCGATGCCTCTTTTTAGTCATAGTTAAGAGGTGAGTCTACATACAGTAGTTAAAAATGGAATGACTTTGCTTTTCAATATGTATTTTACCAAGCATACAAATATTTCACTTCATTCACATTTACCAGTGCATTTTCACATCTGGTTGGGTTTACATACCTCCTTACTGTGGACTGTAAGAACCTATCCTCCACAAAAAATACAAGCGTTCATTTCTTACATGATTCCTATGCTCCTCGGATTACTTGAAAGAAATTAAAATTTTATAAAGAGACTTTTTAAAAAATGTATTAAGGAAGTATTCTTTGAAGGAATATTAAAGTGTTTCTTTTTTAAAAGACCTTATTTGGTTTTTATTAATTGCCTTTTATTAAAATTAGGTTATATACATATCTTACTTTCAGACTATTTCTTTGTGAAAGAAAGGAGGAAGTAAGTAGGTCTTGGCAAGAACTCAATCAGTATAACTAGGCCTTATTAGGAGCCTGAATCTGTAAATTGGTACATTCAAAATATGTTTATCAAATTGAATTTAGCATATGTTTTCCTCTGACTCAAATAGTTGACTTGTCTTATAAAAATAGATTTAAAAATGTTTTAAATCCAAACTTGTACTTTTATGTTACGCTTTTCTCCTGATAGATGAACAAATAAGATGAGTCTAACTGAGGGGTAGGTAGATATTTTTTTCTCCAACAACTTTCTAAAAGTGGGCAAAATTAGGGAAGCTATTAGTACCCTTGGGTTTAATTGGGATGATTCAGTACTTACATCAAGGTAATTCTATTAAGATATTATTTTTCTACTGGGGGGGATAAATTAAGGCACAACTCAGATTATTTTAGATGGACAACTTTGTATATACTCAAAGCAATGGAGACTAGAAAAAATATCATTTATCAAAAAAAAAAATACATATTTGGTACCAATAATGTTTGAGGCAATGTATTAAGGAAAAGGTTAGCCCTGGTGGGGTGGCTCAGTTGGTTAGAGCATCATCCCATACATAAGATGTGGATTCGATCCCTGGGGTGCAAGTAGGAGGCAACCAATTGATGTTCCTCTCATATCAACCTCTCTCTCTCTCTCTCTTTGTCTCTCTCCCTTTCTCTCTCTCTAAAAATCAATAATAAAAGAACATATCCTTAGGCTGAGATTTTTTAAAATGGAAAAGAAAAAGGTGTAAATCAGACATGGTATATGATATTGAGGAGTTTACAGATTATAAGGAGTAATTAATTCCTCCTTTATTTTCTCTCACTTAAAATACAAACATTCATATGGGGGGGAAATAATATTAGATTCCTACGTTACTCCACACACAATTTAAATTTCAAAGAGCCTAAAAACCTAAACAAGGAAAACAGAACCTTAAAAATATTGGAAGGACCCTAGCTGGTGTGGCTCAGTGGATTGAGCATTGGCCTGTGAGCCAAGTGTTGCCGGTTCGATTCCCAGTCAGGGCACATGACTAGGTTGCACGTCAGATCCCCAGTTGGGGGTGTGAGTGAGAGGCAACCACACAGTGATGTTTCTCTCTCGTTCTCCTTTCCCCTCTCTCTAAAAATAAATAAATAAATAAACAAACAAATAAATTATTTAAAATATTGGAAGGAAATGAAGGAGAATATCTTCATGACCTTGATGTAAGAAAGGAGTTCCTAAAACATTAAAATGCACAATACATAGACCAAAGGATAAGTTGGGTCATATTAAAATAAAAATATGTATGTGACAGAAGACATCGTAAAAGGTTAAAAGAAAATTACAAGGCATGTACTTTACGAAGGATTAATATTCAGGATGCATAAATAACATATAAAGAATTTAATCATTTATATATAAAGAATTTCATAAGTAAAAGATGTAAGAATATACACATATGAAGTATAGTATACTATTAACAGAAAGAATACTTATCAGCTTAAAGTAAAGTGATTTCCCTTTGGAGAGAAGGAAAGAAGGAAAGAGGAGAATAGGAAGGAGTCCAAAGGGGGTGTCAATTCTTTATAAAAATATCAGTGACAGCTATGGCAAGAGAGTAACACTTTCTGTTCTGTGTACTTTCTAGTAAGTTTGTTATAATGTATTTTAAAACCTCTAACATCAATCCCTAGTTAGAAAAAACCCCAAATGACACATTACTTTTTCTTAGTTAATAATAATCTTTGTAAGAAGATTATTATGTGATGACAAAGTAAACACTCTTCCCCAGTATTTTTCTCATACAGTGTTTGAATGTTACATGATGTTCATAGCATAGATTTCCCAAGTTGTGTATCTCTCCGTTATAAGCTTCTTTTTTTTTCTGAGTAGATTTAGTGGGAAGGGAGAAACATGTTTGAAACTATGAATAAACATAAGAGCTTTTATTCTTATATGATAAAATCATTTAAATTTTTTAAGGTGAACAACTTAAAAACCCTCCACACCATTGTAGAAATATTTTTGAAAAACCTAATAATCTCATGCCTAACATGCAAGATTTATTACTTAAGGTTGTCTACTTTTTCTTTGTGCAGATTAAGTATCTGAAATTGATATTTTGGAAGTATCTATGTGGTCTCATTTTATATGTCAGTAGTTAATACGATGTTTAGTTCTATCGTTGTCACTTTTCAGTACCAGAAGTTTGTTTACTTGTAACTTCCACAGGGCTGTTCATATCATGGCAGCACTGAAATGATTTAACATTTCAGTTTCTTTGAGACTTTATGTTTGTATAAACTCAACAAGCATCAGTAAGCAACAAGGTTATTGTTTTGCTTACTAATGTGCAAACTGAGTGAGGGGATTTACACACCAAGTGAGTCACACACTGGGCAAAGCCAATACAGTCATATCAAATAAAGTCAGACAGAGAAGCATTGTTCTTTGGGTATATATGGATCTTGCTAATTTTGCCAAAGTAATCTGAAAGTTCCAAAACCTACTTTGACTCCCTGTTGATCACAAAATTATGGCCCAAGTCTCTTCTCAGGCATTAGAGGCTCCTGTAATCTAATTATACTTACATTTCCAACTACCAAACAACTTCTGTGTCTTTTAGCTGCCAATCTATATTATTTGTAATATGTTTATTAATGAGTAGTCTATATTTTCTTTCCACTCTTTTCTTTCTTCCTATATCAATTAAGATGTAACAGAAAATCTAAAACAGAAGTTTGTTTTTCTTATGTGACAAGAATTCTGTAGGTAAAGAGTTGCTGGTGTTCTCAGAGGTTCAGTAATGTAAGAGCTCTGCAATTCATTTGACCTTAACCTCATGGTTGCAAAATGGCTGCCGCAACTTCAGGTATAGTCCTCATGCTGGGAAGACAAGCAAAAAGTACATTCTTAATGAGCCTTACTCTTATCAAAGAGGATAATGTTTTCCCCTGAAGGATTTCTCCTTACATTTCATTAGCCAGAATTCTGACACAGTTCAGGAACTTGGCCCACCTTTCCACTGTAAGAACAGAGTCGCTCAGAAGGCCATTAAGATGCAGCAAGCAGGAAAAAGAAGTTTATTGGGAGAATCAGCAAGCGGGGAGGGAGCCCTGCCACAGATGGTCCAAGCTTAGCAAGCTGGGAGGGAGCCGTGCCATGGGTGGCTAGGACTCTTCCTTTCGAGGGGAGAAGAGTTTCTTTTATAGGGGGAAGGAAAAAAAGGGATTTTTGAGCTTAGTCAGCCATTTGGTTATCTTGCAGCTGCGGAAGTGATGGGCTGATCAAAGCAAAACGCAGTTTTAGTTTATTTTCAATTTGAAGCGCCCCATTATCTCCCAGGCAGTTGCAGGCAGGGAAATTCTAGCCCTGAAACATCATTATCTCCCAGGCAGCTTCAGGCAAGGGGAAGGTGGAGCATGGGAACCAGCGATGTCATCCACATCAAAGGGAATCTTCTCAGTGCCTAAATAAAACTGGAGTTGTATTTAACAAGAAAGAAATGGGAAAATGTCTTTGCCATTTCCCTCAGCTCCTGCAAGCCACCTTCTCTCTACTGCTCTTTTGATTAATATGGTCAGTAATGTTTGGACTTTTTCATCAAATGGACATTGGTTCTTTTCTAATTTACTTGACTTTTTGTGGGGCTCAACCACACCCTCCTTGAAATTTATTCATTGAACTATGCACTCATCACTTACTATGTGATCAGCCACTTTGCTAAGTGAAGAGAATGCAGCGATGAAGCATGTGTACCATCCTCCACAAGTTTATGGTCTAGTGGAGGAGATAAGTGTGAAATAATATTAAAGATTGTGTTATAGAATGAGATGATAAAATGGGAGGCAAAGAAAGAAGCAGTAAGTTATATAATTCAGGTGCCATGCCTTTTCTTAGGAAACAAAAGGGGTGGTACTGCCATTAACAAAAACAATATTACTGCTACCTTATTGGTTAGCTCTTTACCTCCCATCCTAGAAAAATATAGACCTATATTGCAAATGGAGAACAAGGTCTGTTCCCCTTTCTTGGCCTGAAACATACACAGATGAAATTTCAAAGAATAGCAATGTATATGACTTCAGATAATCCAACTCAGAGGATCCACTCAGTATAGGGATTCTAGATTGGCTTCCCCAGGAAATGTGTCACCAGCTTGTGTAAGGCAATGTGTTTGGGTGAAGTCAGGACTCTTCCCCTACTATTCTTCTGTTCTGTAGACATCCTCATCTTTCTTTTTTCCATGGTGGGGTCCCCTAAGGAAGCTTCTATGGAGCTTCCTAAGGGCAGCATCACAAAGAAGTATGAAGGAGCTTCATTCTGCAGTGGAGACAGTTGGGGGTAGAGAGGGAGGATGAGATGTGAGTGAATGGTGAGTAGCACACAAGAAGGGAGGATGCTCTGCAGTACCTAGGAGATGCCTTTTCTGGGCCTCCATGAGAGAAGCCCCACTTTTATATCAACATATTAAGAAAAATAGGTAACTATCTGTTTGCAGTATCAAATGCAATACAGTGATAAGGAAGAGAATGGAGAAAGTTCATGCAATCTGACAATTTGGAGGGTCCTAGTGACTTATCTAATTACTTTTTTTGCATTGAGGGAAGCAGAAACCTGAGGAGCTCAGGGAATACCAAGAGAGACAGTTGTATAAACAAATAACAACAATATAATGTGATAAAATTAAGGTTTTATATCAGGTGGGATAACTTTCTCCTGCATCTGTCATTCACTAACCACTTCTTATCTGTGCCTGTCAGTAGCAGGGCGATTTCTGATGGTTCTGAACCATTGGTCCCCAGGGTTCCATTCTAGTTCTTCTCTTCTATCTGCTTGCTCCTCCTCAGCAATTTTATCCAGTTGTAGACTCTAACCAGTACCCATTGATCCACAATTTCTCAATCTATATTTCTAGTTCCCTGATTTTCTGAGCTCGAGTTCTACATTTTCAACAATGTGTACAGTGCTGGGCACATGCTCCGTATTCTGTCAATGTGTACTAATTTAAGTTGGTCCTAAATAAACTGATGTCACAGGAGTAGAGTTAGATATTGAGTCACTGCATTTGACACCGTAAGTAAGGAAATGTTTCCTACCAGTTTTGTCATTAAATTCTGATAATTAACTGGAAACCGTGTGAGTTAGATCTAGCTAGGTACATTGAAAAATAGTAGGTTAAAATACACAGACTTGCCAATCAGAATGCAGGTTCTGATGCTAACTTTGGGCAATTTAGCTAATCCTCTGTGCCTTCATTTCCACACTGGTGAACAATGCAAAGGCACAGTTATGCTTCCTGTTTTTATTTATATATTTTTATTGAGATATAATTCACCCCTTTCAAGTGTACCATTCAATGTATTACAGAGTTGTGCAATCACCACCACTATCTAACTTCAGAACACTTTCATCTCCTCCCCCAAATCCATACAATGAGCTGTCACTCTCCAATTCCCTCATCCTCCAGTCTCTGCTTCTGTGTTTTGTTTCTATACATTTGCTTATTCTGGACATTTCATGTTAATGGAACCATACAGTCTGTGGTCTTTTGTGTCTGACTTCTTTCCTTTAACATAAAAAGAAAAGTTGGCATAAAATTTTCATGGCTCATTTACCTTACAGCATGTGTCACTATTTCATTCCTTTTTATGGTTAAATCATATTCCATTAATTGGCTATAGCACATTTTGTTTATAAATTCATCAACTGATGGACTAAGTAGTTTCCATTTTTTACTATTATGAATAATGCTGCTATGAAAATTGTTGTATAAGTTTTTGTGTGGCCGTATGTTTTTAATCATCTAGAAGTGAAATCACTGGGTCATGTGATAACATTTTGAGGAACTGTCAAACTGTTTTCCAAAGTGTCTGTATCATTCTACATTCTCACCACCAATGTGTAAGGGTTCCAATTTCTCTACATCCTGGTCAATACTTGTTACTGTCCATCTTTTTTATTATTGCCATCCTTATAGATGTGAAATCATATCTCATTATGGTTTAATTCTGTTTCCCTAATGGCTGATGATATTGAATAATTCCTTGTGTGTCTTTTGGCTATTTGTATATCTTCTTTGTAGGAATGCCTACAAATCCTTTACTCGTTTTTAAATTGGGTTATTTTTAGTGTACCAGAACCATTTGTTGAAAAGACTAATTTTTTTTCCCTGTTGAATTGTCTTGGTACCTTTGTCAAACATCAATTGGCTACAGATATATAGGTTTTAATTCTATTTCATTGATCTCTATGTTGTCTTTATGCCAGCACCACAGCTGCAATTCCAGTACAGTAAAGTGAATTGCATTACAGAAATTCTTATTTTCAGAGTACTTGATTATTCAAGAGTTATGTGGGTCTGGATTTTCTTTCATACCTTTATGAAAAAGAAGTCATTGCATCAAAGTCTCCCATCTAAAATGACTAAATTGTATACATAAATATAAATTTAAGTGCTCACCTACAAGGACCTTTTAGATAACTTTTTAAATGTTGATTATATGTGTTTTGACAATCTCTCTGTATATTCTATGAAGGAGTTAAAAAGTCAATTATGAATTGACAGTTTTTTTTATTGTTAGAATGCTTACTGTTAATTTAATTTAGAAACTAGCATTCAACTTCAAGCAAAATCCTTCAAATTATTATTTTTATAAAAATGTATTCATTATAGCCTGAGAACTTGAAGGATTTAAAATGCATCTACTACTCTAAGTGCAAGAATTTGGAGAAATGAAAATATTTTGACTCTAGGACAATAACATTTCTTGATTCAACTATAGTCCCTGTATTTCTATTACTGGCACTCAATTTTTTAAAAGTTAAAAAAATTATTCACTAGGTCAAGAAAATATGATAGCAAGGTGAAGCTTACCTGAAGGAAAAAGGTAATTCTCTTGATTGCCAGAGATAGTTGTATTTGGTTCTTTAGCTCAGAAAGAGATTTTTTTTTTCTCCTAAGTAAATAATAATGAACTCTTTTCTGGTTTTGGCAAAGGAGAGCCCTTGGCTCAGTGTTCCCATTGAGATCACTTGAATTGTGCGTGGATCCTCTATTATCCGTGAAAGAAATTTTTTGTTTTTGTGATTATTTACACAATACTAAATCTTAGAAAAATCTCTCTTCCCTTTGTTTTTGGGTTATACTTAAGAACTATGTAATGGTTAATTTTATGTGTCAACTTGATGGGGTTAAGGGATGCCCAGATAGCTGGTAAAATGTCATTTCTGGGTGTGCCTTTGAGTGTATTTTAGGGAGAGATTAGCATTTGCATCAGTACATTGATGATATCCCCCTCACCAGTGTGGATGGGCATCATCCAATCCATTGAGGGCCTGAACAGAACAAAGGGTCAGAGAGAGGACCTCTGCTTGAACTGGGACATCCATCTTCTCCTGCCTTCAGTCTTTGGTGCTTCTGGTCCTTGGGAAGAACTTGGATTTACACCATTGGCTCCCCAGTTCTCAGGCCTTCAGGCTTAGGCTGGAACCATACTACCAGATTTCCTAGACCTCCAGCTCGCAGATCACGGGCCATTTCAACCTCTGTAACTTGTGGAGCCAATACTTCATGTCTCTATATATCCTATTGGTTCCGTTTCTCTGTAGAGCCCTGACTAATACAAACGATTCTGTATTACATACAACCCAGGACAAGAGAAGGCACACTTGGTGGTACCTTGATAAACCCCAGCAGTTATAGTGAGTTAGTTTCACAGTTTCAAAAATTCAGGTTTATCTGTTCATCAAAGGTTAACAAATATGGAAGATTTGATCCTTCATAACCAGTGCATAAAAATTTCATTAAAAAAGAAAAAGACTTTATTTACTTTTAGAGAGAGAGAGTAAGGGAGGGAGAACGAGAGGGAGCGAAACATCGATATGTGAGAGAAACATGGATTGGTTGCCTTTTTGCATGCACCCCAACCAGGGACAGGACCCACAACACAACCCAGGGATGTGCCCTGACCAGGAATAGAACCAACAACCTTTCACTTTGCAGGACAACCCCCTACTAACTGAGCTACATGGGTCAGGGCAGCAGAAATATTCTTGAAATACAAATTTAAAAATTTATTTTAAAACCCCTAACTGACCAATTTGTTTGTTTGTTTCTGTTATATATTCACTAAATATTTGTGATCTGACACTTCTCCTAAGAAATACCCACCAGAAAAGGGAACGACAATTGCATATAATTCTTCGGTGAGATGAAATTCTCAATGAATGGCCAATGAGTTTTGTGGCTCAAATATGAAATCGCTAGCTCTGACTAACGTGGTTCCGTTGGTTGAGTGTCATCCTGCAAAGCAAAAGGTCACTAGGTTGGCTCACTCAACCAACGGAACCACGCTAGTCAGAGCTAGTGATTTCATATTTGAGCCACAAAACTCATTGGCCATTCATTGAGAATTTCATCTCACCGAAGAATTATATGCAATTGTCGTTCCCTTTTCTGGTGGGTATTTCTTAGGAGAAGTGTCAGATCACAAATATTTAGTGAATATATAACAGAAACAAACAAACAAATTGGTCAGTTAGGGGATTTTTAATTTTTAAGTTTTTATTTCAAGAACATTTCTGCTGCCCTGGCCCATGTAGCTCAGTTGATAGGGGGTTGTCCTGCAAAGTGAAAGGTTGCTGATTCAATTCCCAGTCAGAGCACATGCCTGGGTTATGGGTTTGGTCCCCAATTAGGACATGTACTAGAAGAAATTGATTGCTGTTTCTCCCATATCGATGTTTCTGTCCTTCTCTTTCTCCCTCCCTTCCCCTTCTCTAAAAAATAAATAAATAAAATCTTTAAAAAAATTTATCCTTAAATAGTTGAGACTTCATATTGTATGATGTTGAGGAATACTGAGAAGTTCTGTTTCTGGTCATGATCAGAATCACCTTTCTTAGTGTTGGCCTAGACTTTTCTTTTCCATTTTACTGTTGTTTCAGATTGATATTACAATATCCAAATGTGTTAGAGCAAAAGCACATACTGAATCTAGTCATGAGGGGACACCAGACAACCCAACATTTAAGGACATTTCATAAAATAACTGGCCTGAATTCTTTAGAAATGTAACAGTCATAATATGCAAGAGACAGAAAGAGAGACTCAGGAAACATTACAGATTAAATAAGACTGAAATGTGTGATAGTTAAATGCAAATCACAATCTTGGGTTTCCTTCTGCAATAAAAGACCTTTTTGGAACAATTGGTGAAATCCAAATAAAGTCTATAAATCTAGACCTAATCTTAATAGTGTTGTATCAATGTTAAGATCTTAACATTGCTAATTATACTGTGGTTGTGTAATAAAATTCCTTAATTTTAGGAAACACACACTGAAGTATTTAGGGGATATTACATTTGCAATTTACTCTTAAACAGATCAGAAAAAATGTTATGTATTGATAGAAAGAGAAAAGGATAAAGCCAATGTGGTAAGATATTAACATTTGGGGAATTTAGTTGAATTCTTTTTACTCTTCTTGCAATTTTAAGTCTGAAATTATGCCAAAAAAAAAAACTCTTTTAAATTAGAGGGATATTTTAAAAGTTTTCCAATTGTTAAAAAATGTTTATATGACACATTAATGTGGAATTAAAAATAACGAGGCAGCATAGCCTAGTGGCTAAGTAAGTAGTCTGGAGAAAGATGCCCGAATCTGAATTCTTGCTCTGTCACTTACTAGCCGTATGGTTTTGGGAAAGTTACTGAACTTTTAAGTTTTTATTCTTGTAAAACAGAGGTGATAAAACGGAACCTACCTCATAAGGCTGTTACAAAATTTAAATGAGTAAATATTTGCAAAGGACTTGGAGCAATACCTGACACAAAGTATTATATAAGTGTTTGTTAAATGAATAAATCTACAAAAAACACTTCAGTCCTAATGGTATCAAAATCACCTTTAGGAATAGAAATATTTTAAACTTTAAAACATATTTTAATGTTTTTCTAGAAACAACTGATTTGAATTCTTATTAGTCTCTTTTTTGACCAACTTGGGAACCTTATCATCTCCCTGGATAATATCTTGTACTAATTTTTAGTCTGTTTCATATTATGAATCTGAAAATTTTGCTAACATTTTACAACAAATATTTAATATATTTTTTATCTTCATTATTATTCTCAATAATCCAATACACCTACTTAGTCTGACTAAGTCAAGTGTTATAAGAGGTATAAAGATGGATTTCTGACCTGAGGAATATAGAAATTGGAAGGGGAATTAAATAAGGACAAAGATGGCAGCAATACAATGTGATGTTGGTGAAGGAAAAAGTGCTATATGGTTTATAAGAGGGAATGATTATATGTAGTTGAAGGAAGTGGGAAAGATTTCACAGAGGATGAGGGCACTATATGCAGTGGAAGAAGGCATATTACTTTAATAGGCAAGGTGGCAAAGGGAAGGTCTAAGCACAGGGATTAGCAAAATCAAGGCACAGTGACAAAGGACAGCAGATGGTACCTTGGACATGTTATCTGAAGTTTAAATTTTAAATCATTGTAAGCCTTACAGAGTAGATGTGAGATAAATGTAATGCATGTGTCTGACAGTAAATGCTCATTAAATGTTGTTATTATTTTTGGTACACATTTATTGGAGCTTAGGTTATATGTAAGTAAATAGGTAAATGGAATATATTGGACTAATATTGAGTGGTGGGGATTGGGTTGAAAAAAGGAGATAAAGTCATAGTGGAAAGATGTTGTGAAGGTAGATAGAATCTATAACTTTGTGACTGACCTCAGGTAAGAAATAACAGAAGAGGGACCTGAGATGTCAGGGTTTCAACTTGGGCTGCTAGAAGAGTGATAGTGTCCTCAGAGGGTCATGGGGACAAGGAACTTACTAGACCTCATAAACCCTGGGCACTGTGCTAATGCTTTATTCATGTTACCTCATATTTGAAAAAAGTCCTTTTCATGAGATCATGATTTAATAATGCAAAAGCACTTACTTGCTATTTATAATATTTTAGGATGAATCACTTTGTAATACTACAAAATATGTTTTTTTTTTCAAATAGGAATTTATTTGAGGTTGCTTAAAATAATATACATCTATAGCTCTTAATACTTAAAGTAGTTTTTATATGCCTTCAAAAATTCTAATGATGCAATAGTTAACTATTTGTTCACTGAATAAACAGTTTATTGAGTACCAGCTCTTTACTAATAGCCTTAACAATTAAGTTGGCTTTAATCAAGGTTTTGATCCTTTTTGTGGGAAGTAGCTGCAAGAAGGGCATTTTTCCTGGGGCATTGGTATGTGAACTCCCTATCTAAAATGTTATTGAAACTGTGGAAATGGAGGGGAGGGGTTTCACCCTCATATCCTTGCCTCTGCCCTCATTGGGAATGGCTGGATACCACCAGAAAGTACTGTGACAGTGACTGGTGCTTCTCCAGAATAAATTATTTTGGCATTAATGACCAGAAGTTTAGATCCTCTGGTATAATCTAAATTATACCCTCTGACTGAATTAAGATATTATTATTTTTCTTTCATTTTAAACAGGTTTATTGATCTTTGTGGAGTTTATATGGCATGTCTATATAATATTTTAAAAGTAAAAGAGCTTAGTGGATAGAGCGTTGGCCTGCGAGCCAAGTGTCGCTGGTTCAATTCCCAGTCAGGGCACATGACTAGGTTGCACATCAGGTCCCCAGTTGGGAGTGCGAGTGAGAGGCAACCACACAGTGATGTTTCTCTCCCTCTCTTTCTCCTTTCCCCTCTCTCCAAAAACAAACAAACAAACAAACAAATAAATAAATAAATAAATTATTAAAAAATAAAATAAAAGTAAAAGAAATATATTCATGTATTTTCCAATAGGTCTATGACTTAGGCAAAGCAAATCTCATTAATTCTATAGAGGAGGAAATAGAGAAACATGTACTCCAAGCCAAACAATATTTAGTGTTCTTCCTTCTCTATCTGCCTACCTTGCTGAACTCATTCCGCATTGGTTTTCTCCTCCCCTCTCTCTGAATTCCTAAGCTGATTGACCCTTTCCTCCTACCCCCTGGTAGTCCACAGCTGAGGAATTGAGGCTCCCCTGGCAGCCACTTATCCTTTTGAAGCAAATGAAAAGAGGATATCTGTTTTGACCTTTTAAATGTCAGTTTTAAATAGGTGAGTCCAGAAAGAGGTAGAACCACCAATTTATCAGCACATTCACTGTGTAGACGGTATAGCCTCAAACTGCTTTTGCAAAACCATCCCAGAAAATAAAAGGTTGTGGCTCCCTTGGTAATGGGCAACAGACGAACTATAAGATAGAATTTATCATGGAGAAGTTTCCTGAGTATACTGAAGAAAGTTAAAATCCATTTATTTCCAGCTGGATCTAAGAGTCTATTGGTCTGGACACAGTTGAAATAATCAATACTATTAGTGAAATGCCCCCCACCCCAATAAATTTAATTTTAAAGTACTATTAATGAATAATACTTTCCTACTAATGAGATAAGCAATGATTAAGATTTTAGTTATGTATTATTTGGCAAAGCCATAAAAATGATTTCCACATACAAAGGAGAATTTCATGAAGAAAAAAAGCGTATTTTTAATAATTTTGATGGAACCCACTAGGTAGACTATCAGTATATTATTTCTGCCTCCCTTTATGTTTTCTCTTAAACCTGACTTTAATTAACAATAAAATGGAACTAATTATCTGAATAATTTCACAAAATTTTCTAAATAGGAAACATAATTTTTAAAATTATTAAAAATGAGCTATTCTAATATACCTTTCTCAATTTTTAATTTGTCAATGGGCCACACTTAATAGTCAACTCAGGAGGCAGAATAGTGTTTTGTGCCATGCTACTATTGGCCTGCTAAACTGATGTGTGTTATGTGCCATTGAGTCAGCTCTGACTCCTGGTGACTCTACCAATGAGTGATGTCCACAGGGTCCTGTCCCCAATAGCCCTGCTAAGCTCCTGTAGGCACATTCCTGTGGCTTCTTCTTTGCAGTCGATTTGTCTTAGGACTTTCTCTTGTCCTGCAGAATTCTGTTTCCCAGCATTATTGCCTTTTCCAAGAGAACACTACTTCTCATTATGTACTCAAAGTAGATAGCTTCAGTTTTGTCATTTTTGCCTCCAGCAATGTTTTAGGTTTAATTTCCTCTAGGATCCACTTTTGTCTTTCTGGCTAGCAAGGGTATCCATAGAGCTCTCTTCCAATACCATCAGCCTTCTTCACTGTCTGACTTTTGTGTCCATACATGGTAATTGGGAATACATGGGTATGGATTATCTTAGCTTTGGTCTCTGACACATCCTTGCTCTTAATGATCTTTCCCAATTCTTTCATTGCTGCTATTTTGGGTCTCAGCCTTCTCCTGATTTCTTGGCTTCAGTCTCTGTTTAAATTGATGACTGAACCAAGGTAAGCAAAATCTTTTAACAATTTCAATGTCTTCATTGTCTATGTTAAACTTACGTATTTCTTCTGTAGTTATAATTTATGTCTTCATGGTTTTCAAATGCAGTCCTTCTTTGGCACTTTCTTCTTTCACTTTCATCAGAAGTTATTTCAAATCTTTGCTACTTTCTGCCAGTAAGATGGTATCTTAAGCTATTGATATTTTTCCACCAATTTTTCACTCCTCTTCCCTCTGAGTCTAGCCCTTTTTTAATATGATTTTTTCTGTAAATAAAGAAATAAAATTCACCTGTGTTGGACACCTTTGCTTATAGAAAACCATTCTGTCTACATACTGTACAGGTCCACAACAAATCAGAACAATAAAATGCTGAAGCACACCCATTCCTTTCAGAGCAACCATAGCTTTTCATGACTGTCACAGTCAAAGGTTTTATTGTAGTCTATAAAACATAAACTAACCTTCTGAAATTCATAGGAGAGCCCAGCAAATGCTCACAATTAGATCTCCAGTGCCTCTTCCTCTTCTGATACAGCTTGAACATCTAGCATTTCTTGCTCCATGTAACGTAAAAGCCTTTGTTGTATCACTGTGAGCACTGCTTACTTGTATGGAAAATTGTGGCCATGGTCCTATAGTTACTGCCCTCCTTGACAGCTCCTTTCTTGAAAACTGAGATGTATACTGAATATTTCCAGTCTATAAGCTGTCGTTTTGTTTTCCAAATTTGTTGACATATTCTTGTTAGGATTTTGACAGATTCGGTCTCTGTAAATTAAAATAATTCTATCATTATCCTATCTGCTCCTGGTGATTTATTTCTTCCCAATACTTTTAGGGCAGCTTTTACTGTTCTTTCCAGAAATATAGGTTCTTCTGCATAGGAATATTCCTCAAAGGTATCTGTCACCCTTTGGTCTCTTCTATCTAGTGTTTCAGTATAGTATTTCCACCCTCCCTTCATCTTCACCTGGTCAGATGATGTCCTTTTTGTTAGTCACTCAACATTCCTAATCTAGGTTTGAATTCCCCTTTTATTTCTTGAATCTTCTGATAAAGATCCCTTGTGTGTTTTTTCTTTTGTTGTTGTTGTTGTTCTCATTTATCTCCGTACATTGATTATTGTAATACATAGTTCTCTTTTTCTCTCTCTACATGACAGCCATTGAAAAACTGCTTCAGGATTCTAATCCTGCTTTTGCTTTAGCCTCTTGTCTGCTTCTAACAAGCTTTAGTGTTCTGTCATCCATCTTGATTGTTCTTTCTTTTTGACTTCCCACATTCTTCCACCTAGTGATGTACATGTATTCAGTAATCTGTTCAGTTGTTTGAAAAATGTGTTTGTGAGGAACAAATTATTGGTTTCACAGAAATCCACAAGCTGGTCTCCTGCTCATTTCTGACCCCTAGTCCCAATTTTCCAAAGACATTTGATTCTGCTTTTTTTTCTACCTTTGATTTGCAGTCACCTATAGTTATCAGCATGTTTTATTTTGGTGTGCAATCAATTTCTTTCTAAAAAATTTCATAAAAGCTTTTCATTTCATTTTCTTCAACCTCTGTAGATGGAACATAGACTTGAATGATGGTATGATAGATTTTCTTGATTGATTGTCCATTGATTGGTGGGTATGATTGATATTATTGTCTGATTGATATTATTCTATCAAAACTTGTATTGTAGCCCCTAACAGCCTGCTACATCTTGCCTCACTATTAAAGCCACTTCGTTTTTCTCAGTTTGTCATTTCCAGTGTTGAACACTTTGTAGTTACCTGACTGGCAATGTCCCATTACAGTCCATTTTATTTCGCTAATACCAATTGCTGCAGTGTTTAGACATCCCATTTCTTGCTTTATAGTTTCCAGTTTACCATGGCTCATGCTTCTTACATTTCATGTTCCAATTGTAAGATGTGGTGCAGTGTCTTACTTTCCTTTCCTCTTTGTGTGAATCAGCACTAGATGTCCTTTTGGTATTAGCAACTGTGCTACTTGTGAGAGAGAGTGGGGCAGCCTCAGTGAGGCTGCTCTTGTGAGACAGGTTGGGCTAGAGGATCCTAAAGGTTTTTTCACATTTAAAGTGGGAAGATGAGGCTCCCAGTCAAGATGGAGGCTTCCCGTCCTCGCACAACTACAGCAAAAATTACAACTAGACTAAAAAACAAATGTTACCCAGATGCATCAGAAAATTGAGCTATATAGAAGTCTGACAAACCAGGATTTAAAGAAGGCACATTCATCCAGATGGGTAAGAGGGGTGGAGACTCTGAGAGGCGCAGAGTGGCATGAAGAGGCAGTGGAATGGGTGGTCCCACCTTCACATATGGTATATAAAATGGGGAGGGATACCTCAGGAGCAAGCGATCCCAACCCCAGACCAGACCACCCAGCCCAGGGTTCCAGTGCCAGAAAGATAGGTACCCATAACTTCTGACTGTAAAAACCAGTGGGGGTTCGGGCACCTAAAGAAACTGTAGGATTCTCCTCTTAAGGAGCCCACTAAGGTCTCAGGACTTGCATAGACCCAGCCCTCTGGGATTCAGCACCAGAAAAACAGCTGGAAGGGCACAAGTGGTATGTGGGAAGAAAGTGAAGTGACTCACAACAGGGTGAGTGTCAGGAGACCGCTTCCTCCCAGGAAAATCTCCAGAGGCCAGGCAGCAGCATTGTCTGTCTTTGAGCCTTTCCCCACACAGAGCCACAAAGCAGTGAACTGAGTTGTCCCACCCTGGTGATTACCGAAGACTCCACCCCACACAATTTACTGGTGCCTTTTCTACAGTAGGCCGTGCTACTAAGACAGGGTGTCAAAGAACCTCTACCTAATGCACAGAAACAAACATAGGTAGGCTGCCAAATTGAGGAAAGGAAAAAATATGGTCCAAATGAAGAAAAGACTAAAACTCCAGAAAAAAAAAAAACTAAACAAAACGGAGATAAGCAACCTATCATATGAAGAGTTCAAAACACTAGTTATCAGGATGCTCAAAGAACTCATTGGGTATTGCAACGGCATTAAAAAAAAAAAAAAAAATGAACCCAGGCAGAAATGAAGGTTACATTAAGTGAAATAAAGAAAAATCTATAGGAAGCCAACAGTGGAGGGGATGAAGCTGAGAATCAAATAAACAATTTGGAACATAAGGAAGAAAAAAGCATTCAATCAGAACAGCAAAAAGAAAAAAGAATGAAAAAAAAAAAGTTGAGAATAGGCTTAGGAACTTCTGGGACATCTCTAAAAGTACCAAAAGATGAATCATAGGGGTGTCAGAAGGAGAAGAGGGAGAAGAAGAAATTGAAAACTTATTTGAAAAAATAATAAAAGAAAACTTCCATAATTTTGTGAAGTAAATAGACACACAAGTCCAGGAAACACAGAGACTCCCAAGCAAGTTGGACCGAAAGAGAACCACACCAAGACACATCATAATTAAAATGCCAGAGGTAAAAAATAGAGAATTTTAAAAGCAGCAAGAAAAGAGCAGATAGTTACCACAAAGGCATTCCCATAAGACTGTCAGCTGATTTCTCAAAAGAAACTTTGCAAGCTAGAATCAACTGGCAAGAAATAGTCAAAGTGATGAAAAGCAAGGACCTACAACCTAGATTATTCTATCCAGCAAAGCTATCATTTATAATTGAAGAGTAGATAAAGTGCTTCCCAGACAAGATAAAACTGAAGGAATTCATCATCATCAAGCCATTATTATATGAAATGTTAAAGGGACTTATTTAAGAAAAAGAAGATCAAAACTATGAACATAAAATGACAACAAACTCACAACTCTCAACAAATCTAAAAAACAAGAACAAACTAAGCAAACAATTAGAACAGGAATCGAATCAAAGATATGGAGATCATTTGGAGGGTTATCAGTGGGGAGTGGGAAGGGGAAGAATGGAGGAAAAGGTACAGGGATTAAGGTCTATAAATCAATATGGTCCATCTTGCCTTGTTTGTTAAGTCAAGTAGATCTCATTTGCACAAATGTTCTTCTCTCTCTGTGTCTCTCTTTCACTTCCTCTCTAAGATGGAAATGAAATATATAGGCCCATTAATCTACACAGGTCAGCACTTTGATAGGGAATATTCTTGGAAAAGGTAAAGTTGCATTACAATTATGTATGGTATACAAAGAAAGGGCAAAATGCCCACTCCTTTTCAATTTTAGCAAGTACTAATGAAGCTCTAAGGATTGTTTGTCTTGGGTTATTCTAAAATATAAGGAAAGATAATGTATGTTGCTATAATTAATATAGTGGGCTTAAATTGGTTTTAAAAACTAGGCATAGATGTTACGGCCTAAGATGAGATAATCACAAGGATTTAGATGACAACACATACTCTTATTTTTGTAAGGAGACATTGTGCATAAAAGCTATGTTTCATACACATTATTGGAGTTGAATTTTGAGATTCTATTCAATATGTTAAATATTTATATGTCCTTTTGATGTATTTTCAAGCAAAGAGACAATAAAAGAGAGGCAAAACTAATGCATTGTGGAAGTGCCCATTCATTTTATTAAAAATATTAACAACTACAGGACTAGGCTTGAAGACCGAGTTTTAAAACAAACAATAGTAGTCACATAAATAAGTTTGTCTGTTTGTTTGTTTTTGGCACACAATGAGTTAATATCTTTTTCTGAATTAGTATTTTTCATCAATTGTTTCTCATTGCTATTTCTTTTTTTAGAACTTGAAATGTTAATATAAGGACTGAAGTGAGGAAAAGAGATGGGAAGAAAAGATATTTACATAAATGGGACAGTTCTTATAGTTATTTTAAGCAGGAGAGTATTAAATGAAGGGTTGATGAAGTACCTGGTTGCAGTCTGTTCTACCTGAATAATCACTAGAACAATAGCAGAGGAAAGGACACTTGTTTTGGAATTCAGAAGAAAAGCCAGTGCCTAATAGTTTTAGCCAACCTTGACAGGTATGTAAAATATAAATGAAGTTTTAGCATAAGGGTAGCATCATATAATGAAATAAGACTCCTTATATGTCCTTTATAAATTGCTTCCTGCATTTTTTTTCAAATTCAGAACTTTAAGTATTCTCAAATTTTATTGAAAGCAGAGGGGTAAAGCTTGGTGTGACTTCACAGCTGTTTAATGTCCGATAGCTTTCAAGGAACTAATTGGTTCCAAATCCTATTTAAGTTCTTATCAAGCAACAGGAACTAAAGCACTTCGAATAAACCTATATTAATCATGATACGAATTCTTTCTCAAAGAATTCTGGGTAGAGCAATGTGATGACTTAAAAATTTAAATTTAGAATTGGTAGGTGTAAACTAGCAGTTTTTTGAGGAGGGAAGACGGAAAAAAGAGGAGTTCTGAAGAGCGCTTTTAAAGGAGTCAGGAAATACACAATCTGGAAGATTTTTATATAGAATATAGGAAAGTACATGTTTTGCCATTCGTGTCCGCACTAGAGATTTTCAGGAGTTAGTCATAAATTAAACTTTTTTTCTTTAATTTCTCTTTTCTCAAATTGGGTTATAAATAATCCCACGAAATGTACATTTTAAGCGGCATGGCTCAAATGTGGGTGAGAATCAAGGGAAGATTTAGCAATGAACTACGGTGCACGGGGACTAAAATGCCCTTTTCTAATAACAAAGTGTTAGTTACAAACAACTGCATTATAGGTTAGTACAAAACAAACAAATAAGGATTGCATATATGTGTTTAATAATACCTGGAAATAAAAACAAAGACGGCAAATTCAATTCAGATGACCTTGGGAATGCTATACAAGTAAATCATGAAGAATAGCGAGCAGAGAGCACAGAACAAAAAGTTTAAACAAAAGGAAAGTTTCTCAACTCTTAAAATTAAAATTGTATTCTCTTATAAAAGGAGACATTAAAAACAATTATGTTCCTGAAACAGAATGTTCGAAAAGAGATTTGAGGAAAGGGGTACTATTTTCATACACATTGCAATCTGAAAATTCTGTTCGATCTTGCAGTATTTTGTAATTTTCCAATATGCTGTAAAGGTGGAAAAGAGAATTAAGGGGGTTAGAAATGTTAAGGGAAATCTTCTGATTTTAATAATATGAATCAAGAAATGCGACGGAAAGCGAGCCACGATCAGCCCTTACTATTCTTCATAAAGGTTATGACTGGAATGCTGAGTTGCAGGGAGGTCTCTGTGGCGCAATCGGTTAGCGCGTTCGGCTGTTAACCGAAAGGTTGGTGGTTCGAGCCCACCCAGGGACGTCTTCTCTTTTTACTGGACTGTCATGAGTGATTTGGTGGTTTTGCCCAAATCTCTGGGTTTGGATCTCCGGGATGTTCTGTGGGTGGGTTTCCAAGGACCGGAGAAGAGAAACCAGGAATCTCATTTCGCTGTTCTCCCAGCGGGCTGCTCTTCAGTTTTTCGGGCTGCGGATTTCTTCTCTCACTGCCTCCTTCTCCCGGGGGCCCGGTTGGCTCTTTCCACCCTCCCCGGCAGTGGCACGTGGGTCCATCCCGTTAAAGCCCCCGCCTTCTTTCACTGCCACTCTCTCATTTCCCAAACTCTGGCCACGGCTTACCCAAAGGCGCCCTCGTTCACCTCCCCCTTTTCTTGTCCGCGCAGGTTCCGGTCAGCCTCGCCAGGTTCCCGCGGGCTCCGAGCGGCCTCGGAGTCCCCCACGCCGGGTGCGAGGACAAGGCTGGCCTCGCTCTGCTTCAGGACCTTAGAAATGTCGGAGGTCGAGTGGAAGTAGGTATTTCAGGAGTGTTAATTTCAAACTCTAAATTGATTTAAAACTCGTACATTTTGTCTGTTCCCCGTTGGTGTAAATACATATTCATACTCCCTTTTACTAACTATTCCTGGTACGTTGGTAAATTCAGAAATGTTTGTCATAAAATGTTTCTGTGGACATTATTGTCAGAACATTTGTATGTTATATTTTACTTTTTCTATTTAGTACTAGAATTTTAGAGAGAATGGAAGGGAGAAAACTTTTTTTTTCTTTTTTCTTTTTTCTACAACTGTGTGATTGTTAAAGATAAAATGAGAAAGATTAAAAGTGAAATTGCTAGCATATTTTGCTTTGACATTCTATAAGCATATTACCATTTTTTTCACAAAATGCACAGCTCTCTCTAAAGTTACCTTGTACTTTATTCTCCATATGCTACCTTTGAGAAGTAATTGTCGCTTTATTATAATAATTATTGTCTTGAGTATAGATTACAGAAATTTGAAAGATGGTTCTGGAGAGAAGTGGTATGTCTTATTGCTGCAAATATATATTTATGCTCTTTATATTTCCCCCAGGTTTACATTTTAATGAAGGCTGACATTTACTGAGTACTTCCTACTTGCCTGGTACTGTTCTAAGTACTTTCATGGATGAAAGTGGGTGATCCTCACAACCATGGAGGTTGTTGTCTTTGCCCATATGAGCCAGCTAAAGTACCCATGCAATTGAACCATTTGCCTCAAGTTGCAGTTTGTACCTTAGCACCGTGTAGATTTGAACCCAGGTAGTTAGGCTCCAGAATTCAGGGTCCTTGGTGGAAACAGTCTGCCTAGAGTCATGTATAGGAAGCACAAATTTCCCAAGTAAGTTATTGCAAGTGATGGTAAGCTGTTACACTCCTACTTCCAATCCCTGGTTCCCAGCCCCATATATTCTATGTATTGGGGATACAGTACCATATACTGGTCATTGATTTCAGGTGTATGCAACGTCCCAAAGAGTGGCTATCCAGGGTAACATCTCTAAGCTGGCTCTGGCTCAACTGTGCGTTTAAGAAGCCATTCCACTGCTCATCAGGCCAACAGCTTCTGGGAGCTGCAGTAAGTGAAAGGATAAGTTGATCCCATGGATATATGTCCACTGTTGCTCCTTCTCTGAAGAATAGTGGCTCAATGTAATGTCATGTGGGTTTCCATGTCATTGATTGAGCACCAGTCCTTAGATAGTAGTGCTAGCTAAGGTTCTGTGGGTGCCAAGGGAAGCCTATACTTGGAGTTTGTATTAGTCACTGCCCCTTCTAGTGTGGCAAGGGTCCAATGCAATATATTTGCCATCGAGTGGCCAGTTGGTGTCCTTGACTGGTTACCATTTTGGGGCGTTTGGTGTTAGTCTCTGTTGTTGGCAGACTGAACATACCACGGTGGCAGCCACTGGCTCAGCCCAGGCTGTCAGGCCTATGCATGGCCTCATCCCTAGCACCTTGGCTCCTCCATTCATGAGCTCATTAAAACAGCACTGCGGTGGCTGATGACAGATGCTGGCAGATGTCAACCAGCTGAGATGTTCTGTGAGTGTCTCTTTTTCAGTGGATGCTTTATTGTGAGAGTTAACATACAATACAAAGAACTTCAGATTTCATGCTCACTCCCATTAGCTCATCCACATCCCTCTTCCCCAACTTCCTTACCCTAATTGTTTGTTATTTGTTGATGCATAACAAACCACACAAAACTTAGTTTACAGTTTAGTTACATGACATGATTTTGTGTTTAGGCCTGAGCTCATTTGGGGGGCTTCTCTACTGGGGTCTTTCACACAGTTGCAGTCAGATGGGGCTGGGCTGGATGTCTGGTGCCTCAGGGCTCCTCCTTGTGGCCATTCCTTCCAAGATGGCAAGACAGCCAGAACCTCTCACATCCTGGGGTAAGGGTCAAAGAGGGAGGAGTGGAAGCTGCTTAGGCTTCTTAATACCTGGGCTCAAAAGTCCTTGCATTCTTTTAGTGCAGTCGCAGACCCCAGCCCACGTTCAGTGGGGCATAAGTGCTGTCTCAGATGGCAGTAGCAGTATGTGCATGGAGGTAAGGGCAGAATTTCTTGGAGTTGTTCTTAAAGAATAGCTACCACAGTCTACCTCTGGCCACAATTCACATTCCTCCCTCATAGAGAACATGACTTACACTCTCCCCCAAACTAAAAGTTTCATCCGTTATTGCATCTGCTCTAAAACAAGACTTTGTCATCTAAATCAGCTGTGGGAGTTGATGGGCCCTCTCAGGTTTTCCTTGTGTATAACTCCTTAGGATGGTTCCTCTTGCTCTGAAGAACTCTAAATGAAAGAGTTAAGCTACTTGCTTAACATTTACCCAACAATGATTAGGCAGGAACAGGAAAATTGGAATAGACAAAAAGGAGGAAATGGTAGGCGCAGAGTGGTCACTGATGCATAAGAATTTTGAAATCCAGCAGGGCATGTGTTGCCAGCCCTACATTGTAGAATGGTCCTGATCTGTGGGAATAGTTCCTGTGCCTCTTGGCTCTGCCCTCTGGTTCATCCTTCCTTTTCCATTACAAATGGCCCCTCTTTGAAGCTAAGTGGCTCCCTTAGCCTGCTTACTGCCTGTAGCAGTTTGAGGACCCTGAGACTTCTTTTAATTATGAATTGTCTACCCCTTTCTGTACAAATGGATTGTTTCCTTAAAAAACATTATTGTGTTTGGTTTGTGTCAAACTGTAATGAATCCATTTGGTAAAAGCCATACCTACACTTCTTTCTGAAATAGGGTTGTGAAGCTGCTCCAGGCAACTTCCTTATGATTCTTAGAAGTCCTGGTGGCTAGTTGAGAGGCTGTGTGAGGCCGCCCTAAGGATTCACAGATTTTTGTTCAGCTGAAAGGCTCTGTGATGCGTCACCTAAAATCTTCCTGAGGTTTAAAAAATAGTGTCTTACAGTCCCACCCTTGATCTGAACTTTAGACTGACGCATGTTTTAATTTCAGTGTACCGGATTTGACTTTTTCCCCCAAAATATGTTTCTTACCTTGAAAGGCTTCTGTCATCTGAAAAAACAACATTGTTTTCCAACCCAGTAAGTTCTGGTTTCTTTATATTTCCTATAAACTCTGCTCAAAACTGTACACTATGTATTTTTCTCTTATCTTACTCTTCATGTACTTTTACACAGGCAGCTAAAAACAAAAACAGTGGTGCTCTCACCAATTTGCTTATAAATATCCTCAGCCAGGCCCAGGAGTTACTTAGGTGCCTTTTCTGTTTTCCACCTTACAGCAGATGACAGCTTCACCACTGTGTTGTGTGTGTGCCACATCTATTAATTCATAATAATACTCAGGTCCCCTTTCCTTTAGTCTCCAATCTCATCACTGTCTTTCAAGCCTTCATTAATGGTTTATTTATGGAGCTCCATCTTCTGTCTACCCTCTGATCCCAAAGCTAAAGCCGCATGTTTTAGTTTCTTATTAAGACAGACAGCATTTTCAGATACCAACTTCTATTTTAGTTATTAATTGTTGCATAAAAAAACGCTAGAAAATTCAGTGGCTTTAAATAACAACCATTTTATTTTATATCTCTTGATTCCATAAATTAAGGCTCAGCTAAGCAATGCCTTCACTGGTATTACTTGGGATCTCTCCTGTGACCCAGTCAGATTGGGGCTGGGACTAGATATATGGCATTTTGTACTTCTTCCTATGGCCTCTTTCTCCACATGACATCTCATCCTTTAGGGCCTCTCTCTCCAGCAGGGTAGCCTGGTTTTCTTTAAATGGCAGCTCAGGGCTCCAAGAGGGAGAGTGGAAGATGCTAGGCTTTCTTAATGCCTGGGCACAGAAATCTCAAAATGTTACTTCTTCTGCATTCTATTGGTTAAAGCAATTATACGCTGTGCCCAGATCTACAAGGAGGAGCGTAAGTTTCACTGGTTGATGAGACTAGAGACGCATACATTAAGGAAGTTGCAGAATCATTTGTGGTCTTTGAGAACTTGCTTCCATGCTCATCTTCCCATCTTTCACCTTCACAGACTCAGATTAACCAGCCAAGCCCCTCACCACTGCCTTTTTGGGCTGTTTTTCTCTCTATTTAGTGATACTGCCTGAAACTCACTGGAAGGCTCTTTGTCCTTGCTGCTGCCCTTTGGGGTCACTCTTGAGTGAGGCGTAGTGTAGTTGCTATCTATTTTTGACTTGCACCCACATACTGAACTGACCCAATTGTGAGTATATTCAGCCTTTTTCCTCATTTGTCATCTGGTCACAACAGATTTCCTCCCACTCACCCACCCCTATTTGGTCAGAAATGTTGGTTCAGGGAGAGGCGCGCAGTAACACGGGTACGTGCCATGGGGTTTAGGCTCTCTGCTCATGTGGTTTACTTATTCCTTTGACCCTGATGTATCACTCTCACCTTACAATGGCTTGCTGTTAGGCCTACCCAACATTATGACATTGTGGGTCTGATAGGATCCATCTTCGGAATGGCAGTTCTGGTCTCATGATGACTCAATGACCTATGATCAAGCACTGTGTTCCTAAGGTCCAGGAGCACATTCAAAGATGTTTTTCGAATGGTGTATAACTATTTGCTGCAGGTGACAAATGGCCTTATTCCAAAACTCTAGGGGTCTGTATTGTGATTCTCATTTTTGGAATTGCCATTTACTCCAGAAGGCATCTTTCCTCACCAAAGATATATCTAATACTATAGAATATGTCCAATTCTGTGGCCCAAGTGGAAGGGCTGCTTGCATTGCAGCCCAGACTTAATGCAGTGCCCTTTCCTGCTCTGGGCCCTACTAAGAACTGACAGCCTTTTCTGTCACCTGATAAGTACAGGGGTGGGCAAAAGTAGGTTTATAGTTGTGAGTACACAAAAAACAGAATTTATTCTTGTGTTATTTATTTGTTTAAATTATATGCCATTGTGACACACTTTTGAGTTAATAAATCTATTGTAATAATCTCAACCTGCATGTCTTTTTCATATGAACAACGTATTTTGCCAGCCCCTGTAGGTTAAAGTACTATTCTTGAATGTGGAACCCAAACAGCCCTAGCAGGCATTTTGCTATTTTCTTAGTGGTGGAAAGTGTGAGACTCAGTATTTTGCCAACTACTTTTGGAAGGGATGCTCCAGACCACAGGATTACTCATAACTTTATTCTCATGGTGGCCTTTGAATGTCTGTGGGATTCATTCCTACCCTCTGGACTGTGTGTGTCTTACCAAGGCCTCCGATATACTTCACCTTTTTGCTTATCTGGTCTGCCTGACATGTTATGGACCATTGTGATGTTCTGCAGAACATCCAGACAGTCCAGGCCCATTCAGACCATATTATGACTAGGGGTGAGAGAATTAACATAGCCCTCGAGCTAGACTGTAAATGTATACTTGTGTCTGTCCCACATAAATGAAAACTGCATTTTCCTGGTGGGATTACCACATGTCATCCACCTGAGGTTGTATTAATCACAGGGGTAGTAAGTCCTCTTACTGTCATTGTTAGATCTGTGACTTGAAGTGAAACAACGTATAACAAGATCAATTTTACATAGGCTAATCAATATAAATGAGAATTAAGTCCCTATGGCAACTTGTCCATGTTTTAATGAAACAATGTTGAATGAAATGACATTATTTGAGTATCTGCTGGACCACTGAGGCCGCTACTCAATAGTCTATGATAGTTCACTGTCATCCTCTAGGATCCATATAATTTTTGTAAAGGTCAGTCCAGTGAATGAAATGGAAATATGATATAAACTTCTATTGTGTGCTTCAGATATTCAAACGTAGCACTGATCTCTGCCCTTTTCCTTGCCACAGGACATTGTTTTTATTTACTAGCTAGGCTGGGGACAGGGGGAGGCACTTTCAGAGCTCCCATTTGGCCTTTCCCACTAGGGTAGCTCATGCCCCACACGCCAAGAAACCAATGTGGGAATCTTGCCAACTACCAAGAATATCCATTTCAATAACACATTTATGCACTCAGCACTTCTGGCTGGTCCATGAAACCAGGACTTCATTTGTTAACTGGCTCATGAAAGTGCCCATTCTAACTGGGGTGGGGTGAGGGTGCAGCATGATGACAATTTAGGTCCCTGAATATCAATGTTAATTCAAACCCTGTGACCTTAAAATACCTGGGAATTCTTCTTTCTCCAGTGTACTGGAGTAAAGAGCTGTATGGCTCTTTGGGGAAAGGACTTACCTTGTGTGACAGGATTCTTCCTTCTAGGACCCAGCCCATCCTTTAGTTAGTGGGTTCCCAGCCTGAGTAATGGCTCAGAAACTAGGCAGAGTATGATAACTTCTTTTAATTGCAGTAACTGCTCTCAGTCTCTTGAACATCCAGGCTTGATTTCTTTTGATTGTACAGTTTGAGCCATGTGCTTATTGGCAGTTGGTTCATTCATCATGTCCCTATAAATGCTGCATTCTATTATCTCCATATCTCAGTGGGTCAGACACTTTCCCCACTCCCCAACACCTTCAATCTAACCTTTCCAGGCACTACAGTAATTCCCCACAACCTGCCTTTTGTAACTTCAGGACTCTGTCATCCCAATCACTATCAAGAAGCCCAGTTCTGATCCCTAGTGTCAGTTCAAACCTACAGAAGACAGCCACACTAACCTTCCAAGTGATGTTGGTTCCTCTCATCCCAGTGCTTTTCCTATTTATTAAACAGAGTCTCCACAGAACATTGCTGGCAGGTGAGCTTTCTGACCTGACATAGCCAATCCACTCTAGATCATTATTTGAACCTGTAATTTTCCATCTGCTGTGATAGTTCTGGTGTCCCCTCTTCTCCTAATGTAGCCATGTTTTCTACAAGCTTCTAAGGGCCATGCTAAGAGTGTTAGCATCATCTCCCAGGATGATTGACAGGGGTAAAGACTGTGTCAGGATTGTGCTTCCTACTGATCCGTAAAGAGATTGCCATAGTTGATACTAGTTGTGATATTTTAGAATAGGTTATATACTCTTTTAACTTTAAAAACATATTTAACAAATCTGGATTGGAACTAGTTTGAAGTATACATTATTATTAATTTATTGGTTTTGATTTGGACATGCCAGGACTGAGGGGTTGATAAATAAGAGATTGTTGAATGATGGTTTTTTTTTTTTGGGGGGGGGGGAGTCCTTTAAACTCAAAGTCATCTGCTGATAAAACACTGAAGCACTCAGTTTGAACTCTTCTCTGAATATCTTATGGTCATTATAATATCCATAAATCACACATCATACTGTGCCTGACATTATAGTTTTTGGTACGGTCTTATCTTTTCCTTTGGATACTTTTAAACATTTATAAATGTGGTTTATTCAAAATAATTTGAAAATACAGAAATGAAAATTAAAAAGTTAAGCTTAGTTATGATCATATTGTATATACAATTTTGTGCTCTCATTTTTCTCTTTATATCATGTGATAATTTTCCCTTATGAGGATGTAATATATTTTAGCTGCTGCATAATATTCCATCTACTGTGTACACCACAGCATACGTGACTCATTCACTGTCACTGAACATTTAAGATATTCATTTCTTCACTTCATACATAATACTGAAATGTGGGTCTTTGTATATAATGATTTTCCCCTGATATTTAACATGAATTTCATAGGTGATATTTTTAATAAGCAATACCACTGAGACAGAGTATTACTATATTTAGAGCTTTTAATATATATTGCTATACTGCCTTCAGAAAAGGCTGTACTAATTTACACCTCTACCTTCAATATATGAGAATATCTGTCTTGCTATAGTTTTACAGCAATGAGAATTATCATTTAAAAATTATCACTCTATTATTTTGATTAGTAAAAATAGTGTCTCTTTATTGCTTTAATTTGTATTGCTTTAATTACTAGGGATGTTGTTAATGTCTTCACGTTTATTGCTTTCTCTTTTGCAATTTGACTGCATGCTTTAAAAAAGGCATTGTTATAATAAAGCTACTTATAATATTTTATTTTGCTCTCATATATTGTATAGTGATATAATATACTATATGAAATAATGCAGTATTGTGTATTAATATAACTCACATACCATAGAATTCACCCATTTACACTGTTCAGTGTCTATTGCTATACTAGTACCACATTGTTTAAATTGTTGAAGGTTTATAATACCTTTTGTATTGGGAAAAACAGTCATTTGCCCATTAATTCTACATCTCACACTCAATTACTATCTTTTTGAAAAATTTCTTAGTGATTCTTATTTTTTCCATATGTTTCCCAGATTTTCCCAAAGTTTTGTTATGCTTTCTAAATATTGTTAGAATATTTATTGTGCTTACATTATTTACTTAATTTGAGAGAACTGATATTTTAATATTATTGAGTTTTGTTATCCAAGAACCTGACATATCTCCCTGGTTATAACATTTTGAAATATCTCAGCCAAGTATCATACTTACTTATGGAAATCACATATTGTTTATGCCTTTGCTGTGGCAGATCCAGATTTTCTGGGCCTGCAGATTATGCAGTTTAGGAGGATTTCTTTAAGAAGAAGAATACAAAATTACAAATACTGGATCTTGGGAGGAGCCCATTCAAGTGAAGGGGTCTGAGGCTTCCTTAGTTTCAGCCAGTCGACCTCTTTTCACAGGTATGACATCTTGTGGATGATGTCTCATTATCATGTGTTTTTTAAATTTTATTAAATTTGTTGGGGTGACATCAATTAATAATATTATATAAGTTTCAGTTATTGCATAATATATCATCTGTATATTGCATTGTGTGTTCACCACCCAAAGTCAAGTCTTCTTCTATCACCATATATCTAATGCCCTTTACCCTCTCCTACCTCCCACTACTCCCACCCCCCTCTGGTAACCACCATACTGTTGTCTGTGTGTGTGAGTTTTTGTTTGTTTTGTTCGTTAGTTTGTTACTTTCTGTATTATAGCTCACACATGAGTGAAATCATATGGTTCTTGTCTTTTTTTTTCATTTGACTTATTTTGATTAGCACGATATGCTCAAGATCCATCCTTGTTGTCACAAATGTCAGTTATTTTATCTTTTCTTATGCCTGAGTAGCATTCTATTATATGTATATACTAAATCTTCTTTATCCAATCATCCATCAAAGGACATTAAGTTGTTTCCTTTCTTGACCACCATGAATAATGTTGTAATGAACATAGAGGTTCATAGATCTTTATGAGTAAATATCTTCAAATTTTTCTGATAGATATCAAGAAAAGGGATTGCTGGGTCTTAGGGTAGCTATATTCATTTTTTTGAGGAACCTTCATACTGTTTTCCATAGTGTCTGCACCAATTTACAATCCTACCAGCACTGTATGAGGATTCCTTTTTCTCCAGAACCTCTCAAAAACTTATTACCTGTTTTGTTGATGATATTTGTAATAGGTGTGAGGTGGTGTTTCATTGTGTTTTTCCCTTGCATTTCCCTTATAGCTAGTGAAGTTGAGCTTTTTTTCATATATCTTTTGGCCATGTGTATGTCTTCTTAGGAGGAGTGTCTGTTCAGGTTCTCTATCCATTTTTTAACTGAATTGTTTTTGTCGTTACTGAGTTGTACGAGTTCTTTATATATTTTGAGTATTAGCCCCTTATGATGGCTATTGTTTCCAAATATTTTCTCCCATTTGGTTGGTTGCCTTTTTTTTTTTTTAGTTTCTTTTGCTGTTCAGAAGCTTTTTAGTTTGATATAGCCTCATTCATTTATTATTGCTTTTATATGACTTGCCTTTGGGGTCAAACTCATAAAATCCTCTCTAAAATGAAGGTCCATAGTTTAGTTCCTAAGTTTTCTTCTATGTATTTTATTGTTTCAGGTCTTATATTTAGGTCTTTTATCCAATTTGAGTTAACTTTTGTGTATAGTGACAGATAGACTAGTTTCATTATGTTGCATGTGGAGTTCCAATTTTCCCAGCACCGTTTATTGAAGAGGCTTTTTTTCCTCCATTGTATGTTTTTGGCTTCTCTGTTGGAAATTACTTGCCCATATATGGGTGGGTTTATTTCTGGGCTCTCAATTCTGTTCCATTGGTCTTTGTGTCTGTTTTTTTGACAAAACCATGCTGTTTTGATTATTGTTACTTTGTAGTATAATTTGAAATCAGGGAGTATGACCCTTTTGGTTTTGTTCTTTTCTTCTCAAGATTGCTTTAGCTATTTGGGGTCTTTTATGGTTCCATATAAATTTGATGATTTTTTTGTTCCATTTGTTTAAAAAATGTCATTGGGGTTTTCATGTGAGTTGCATTAAATGTGTACATTGCTTTGTGTAATATAGCCATATTAAGTATGTTGATTCCTCTAATCCATGAACACAGAATATTTTTCCATTTCTTTCTGTCTAATTCAATTTCTTTTAATAATCTTTTGTAGTTTTCAGTGTATATGTCCTTCACATTATTTGTTAAGTTTATTCCTAGGTATGTTATTCTTCTGGATAAAATGGAATTGCTTTTTTCATTTCTTTTTCTAAAATTTTATTGTTAGTATATAGGAAAACAGTTGATTTTTGAACATTGATTTTGTATCCTGAAACTTTACTGGATTTGTGTGTGTGTGTGTGTGTGTGTGTGTGTGTGTGTGTAGTCTGTAGTAAATCATGTATTTTTAAAATGCTGTTTTATTTCCATAGGAATGCAAGAGCCATTTATTGAATTTAGAAAATATTTTTAAAACTTTTCTAGTTTTCTCTTTTGGAATTCTAGACAAATGTTCATGCTCTATGCGAATAGCAATAGTTTCATATCAACTTCCATAATATCTTTTCTCGTGCCTTAAATTTCTTAAGAGAAAGTACTGTATTTTGTAGGTAATTATAAATGTTTTTATAGTAATGACTAGTAGACAAAGGAATATATTCATTAATAACAAAGCTAGTTTGTTACTCACCAAATTTCATGCTTCAGATGGAATATAATTTTGACCATGCTGCAGAATGGAGGCTGCAGACCTATAAATTTGCCTTAAAGTCATATATTTTACTGAAGCATGTAATAACATACTTTGTATTATAAACTGGGTTTTAAATATCATTTTAATGCCCCAAACTTAGAGTATACTTAATAGAGAATTTTCAACAGTTTTATTTTAGAAATTATTTAAGGAACTTTGAATTTGGTCTAGATTCTTGTGCCAAAAATAGATTGCCAAATTGGGAAGGAAAGCTTCCTAATGAAGTAATCTTGAGACCATAAATCAATAACTAGGTTTTGTAAGGTCCCACTTGGGATGTACTCTACAAATAATAATGACAATAACAACAATAATAATAAAAGAAAAATAGAAAATTTACTTGGTATATATCTTCTACTGTTGGAGCATTATATAAAATAAGGAATCAGATTTTAATTTCTTATTAATTTGTTTTTTAATTTTATTTTCCAACTATAGCTGATGTACAATATTATATTAGTTTCAGGTATACAGCATAGTGATTAGATATTTATATATCTTGATCACCCTGATAAATCTAGTCCCCATCGGACAACATACATAGTTATGACAATATTATTGTCTATATTTTAAGGAATCAGATTTTTATAAGCCATTTGAAAACTGCATGTCTTATGAATATAGAAAGCCAAGTGATTTTTTATTTCTGCTGTACTCGATAATATCTTGAATTGTAATGTAAAATGTTGTAGGACAACAGAAAAATGGACAATTTAAGTGATTTATTAGTAAATTAAATTAACTATTGTTTTTTGTGGCTAAAACAGTTTTGGAAAACTCACAAAATCCTACTGTACCCAAAGGAACCTAATGAGTGCTCTACAGGTGTGGAACACATTATGGCCAATACCACTGAAAATACCAGCCCTAATTTTTAATTATTCAAATAATCAAGAATACAGCAATGTTTTTAGTAAAGACCCTCTATTTTAATCATCTAATATAGCTATTCACAATAAAAATGTGCAGACTGTTATGAATATAAATTATTGTTAGTTATTCACAGCAAAGGCAATAAAAAGAGACAAAGAAGGACATTTCATAATACTTAAGGGAAAAATCCATCAACAAGATATAACCCTTGTAAACATATATGCACTCAAAATAGGAGTACCCAAATATATAAGGAAATTTTTGAAAGACTTCAGGAAGGATATAGACAGCAACACATTCATAGTAGGGGACTTTAACACCCCATTATCAACAATGGACAGATCTTCAAAGCAGAGAAATACCAAAGATATTGAAGCATTGAACGACACTCTAGATCAGATGGACTTAGTTATATATATAGAATTTTTCAACCCAAAGAAGCAAAATATACATTCTTTTCAAATGCACATGGAGCATTTTCAAAGATAGACCATATGGTAGGACACAAAATAAGCCTCAACAAATTCAAGAAAATTGAAATTATATCAAGCACCTTCTTAGATCACAATGGCCTGGAATTGAAAACCAACCTCAAGGAAAAAACTCAAAAACATTCAAACTCGTGGAGAATGAATAACATGCTATTAAATAATTAATAAGTTAACAATGATATCAAGGAAGAAATCAAAAACTTTCTGGAAACAAAAGATAATGAACACACAACAACCCAAAACCAATGGGACACAGTGAAGGCAGTCCTGAGAGGAAAGTTCATAGCAATACAGGCCTACCTAAAAAGGATAGAAGAATCTCTAATAAAAAATCTAACCCTACAGCTACAAGAACTAGAGGAACAACAACAAACAAAGCCCAGAGTGAGTAGAAGGAAGGAAATCATCAAGATCAGAGGGGAATTAAATGACATAGAGACGAAACAAACAAATCAAAAGATCAACAAAAGTAGGAGCTGGTTCTTTGAAAAGATAAACAAAAGTTTTTTGGAAATTTCACCTGTGAAGCCATCCAGTCCAGGGCTTTTGTGTGCACTTCCATTTTTAATTTTTTGTGGTAACTCCATACTGCTTTCCACAGTGGTTGCACCAATCTGCATTTCCACCAATAGTGAGGGAGAGTTCACCTACACTTGTTGCTTGTTGATTTATTGATGACAGCCATTATGACAGGTGTGAGGTGATATCTTATTGTGGTTTGAATTTGCATTTCTCTGATGATTAGTGAAATTAAGCATCTTTTCATATGTCAGTTGGCCATCTGTATGTCCTCCTTGGAGAAGTGTCTATTAGATCCTTTGCTCATTTTCTAATTGGATTGTCATTGGCATATATGTTCTCCCATGCAGTAGGTTGTCTTTTCATTTTGTTGATAGTTTCCTTTGTTATGCAAAACCTTTTTAGTTTGATGTAGTCCCATTTATTTATTTTTTCTTTCATTTCCCTTGCCTGAGGAGATATATAATAAAAATATATTGCTATGAGAAATGTCCAAGACTTTACTGTCTGTGTTTTCCTCTAGGATTTTTATGATTTCAAGTCTAGCATTTAGGTTTTAAATACATTTAGAGTTTATTATTGTATATGTTGTAAAAAGGTGGTCTAGATTTATTTTTATTTTTGCCTATATGTGTGCAGTTTTCCCAACACCATTTGTTGGATAGACTATCTTCACCACATTGTATGTTTTTGCTTCCTTTGTCAAATATTAATTGATATAAAGGTGTGGGTTTATTTCTGGACTCTCTATTCTGTACAATTATTCTATATGTCTGTTTTCATATCAATACTATGCTGTTTTGATTACTATGGCCTAGTAATATAGTAGTAGTATAGTAGTATAGTTTGATATCACACAGCATAACTCTTCAACTTTGTTCTTCTTTCTCAAGATTTCTGTGGGTATTTTGGGTCTTTTGTGGTTCCATATAAATTTTTGGAGTATTTATTTTACTTCTGTGAAATATGCCATTGATATCTTGGTAAAAATTGCATGGAATCTATAGAGAGCTTTGGGTAGTATAGACATTTTAATGATGTTAGTTCTTCCTATTCATGAACACAATATATGCTTCCTCCTGTGTCTTCTTCGATTTCTTTCTTCAGTGTCTTTTCAAGTATAGCTCTCTTGCATCCTATGTTAAATTTATTCCTATGTATTTTATTTAGTTTGAAGCAACTGTGAATGGGATAGTTTCCTTAGTTTCCCTTTCTGATATTTCATTATTGGTGTATAAAAATGCAACTCTATTCTGGATATTTATTTTGTATCTTGCCACTGAATTCATTGATAAGTTCTAGTAGTTTTTTGGTGGAATCTTTAGGGTTCTCTATATACATATCATGTCATCTGTAAATAATGAGAATTTTACTTCTTTCTTTGTAATTTGGGTGCCTTTTATTTCTTTTTATTGTCTGATTGCTGTGGCTAGGACTTGCAGTACTATTTTAAATAAGAGTCATGAAAGCATACACCCCTGTCTTGTTCCCAAACTTGAGGGAGAAACAGTTGTAATTTTTGCCCGTTGAGTATGGTGTTGGCTGTGGATTTGTCATTTGTGGCCTTTACAATGTTGAGGTATGTTTTCCCTATTACCTCTTTCATGTGAGATTTTATCCTAAATGGGTACTAGATTTCATCACATGCTTTTCCTGCATCTGTTGATATGATCATGAGGTTTCTATCCTTTATTTTGTTTATGTAGAGTATCACATTTATTGATTTGTGGATATTGTCCCAACCTTTACAATGTTTCTTATTTCTTGAGATAAGCCTGTAATACCATGAATTTCCCTCTTAGGATTGTTGTTCCTATGTCCGTAGACTGGGTTGTTGTGTTCTCATTTTCATTTATTTTAAGTATGTTTTGATTTCTTCCTTAACTTTATTGTTAACCCCTTCATTGTTTAATAGCATGTTATTTAGCCCTTATGTCTTTGTGTGGTTTTTAGTTTTTTCCCTCTTTTTATTTATTTCTTGTTTCTTACCATTATGGTCAGAAAAGATGCTTGATATGATTTCAGTCTTCTTAAATTTATTGAGACTTGTTTTGTGTCCTAACATATGTTCTATCCTAAAAAAATATCCCATGTGCACTTGAAAAGAATGTATATTGTGTTGCTTTGGGGTAAAATGCTCTGAAGATATCAGTTAAATCCATCTAATCTAGTGTGTAATTTAAGGCCATTGTTTCCCTATTGATTTTCGGTCTGGAAGATCTTTCCATTGATGTCAATGAGGTGTTAAAATTATCTACTATATTTGTATTACTGCCAATATTTCCCTAATGTCCATCAAGATTTCCTTTACATATTTAGGTGCTCTTGTGTTGGGAGCATAAATGTTTACAAGAAGTGTGCTGTCCCAGCTTTTTTTCCTTTCCATTGCATGAAATATCTTTCTCCATCCCTTTCTTTTAGTCTGTGTGTATGGCAGGTCTCTTGTTGACAGCATATATATGTGTCTTGTTGTCTTATCCATTCTGTTAACCTATGCCTTTTGATAGGAACATTTAAACCATTTACATTTAAACTGATTATTGATAGGTATGTATTAATTGCGATTTTATTTTTTTATTTATTGCCTTTTTTTAGAGAGAAGGGAGGGAGAGACATCAATTATTGTTCCACTCATTTATGAATGCATGAATAAGTGGAAAAATAATTTATTTCACTTATTGGCTGATTCCCGTATGTGCCCTGACTGGGAAACAAAATTGCAATGTTGATGTATCAGGACGATACTCTAACCAACTGAGCTGCCAGGCCAGGGCTATTGCTTGGCCATTGTATGCTATTAACTATGTTCCTCTCTGCCTCCCTTTCTTTTTAAAGCACGTCCTTTAAAATTTGTTATAATGCTTGTTTGATAGTAACAAACTCCTTTAGCTATTTATTGTCTGGAAAGCTCTCTTTTACTACTTCAATTTTATTTATTTATTTATTTATTTATTTATTTAATATGCTTTATTGATTATGCTGTTACAGTTATCCCAATTTCTTTTCCCTTTGTTTCCTTCCCCCCAGTGACCCCCTCCTTCCAGTTGCCCACCCTCCGCTTAGTCCATGCCCCTTGGTTGTGCATATAGTTCTTCTCAACATCTTCCTATCTACTCCACTCCCTCCTACTATGCTTCTTAATTCCTGTACCATCTTCCTCCCTTTCCTCCTTCCCCCTCCAAGCTGACCTCCCTCCAATTTGTTCCCCGTACCTATAATTCTTTTCCCACTCTCATTGCTTTAGTTTGCCTTTGTTTCAATTCCCCAGCTTCTGTTGTTGGTTTTGTGATACAGTTTTCATTTTAATGTTCATAGTTTTGATCCCCTTTCTCCTAAACAAGTCCCTTTAACATTTCATATAACAGTGTTTTGGATCTGATGAACTCCTTCAGTTTTACTTTATACTGGAAGCACTTTCTCTGCCCTTCTATTCTGAATGACATCTTCACTGGATAGAGTAATCGTGGTTGTAGGTTTTTGCTTTTCATTCCTTTGAATATTTCTTGCCAGTCCCTTCTTGCCTGCAGAGTTTCTTTTGAGAAATCAGCTGATAGTCTTATTGGGACCCCTTTGTATGTAACTCTCTTCTTCTCTCTTGCTGCTTTTAAGATTCTCTCTTTGTCTTTAATTTTTGACAATTTGATTATAATGTGTCTTGGTGTGGTTCTCCCTGGGTCCAGTTTTTCTGGAACTCTCTGTGCTTCCTGGACCTGTAAGTCTATTTCCTTCCCCAAGTTAGGGAAGTTCTGCTTCATTATTTTTTCACATAACTTCAATTTCTAGATCTTCTTCTTCACCTTCTGGCAACCCTATGATTCCAAGATGGATTCTTGCCATTTACTCTCTGCTGAGAGACCAGGAACTTCTTCCTCACCCCCTCCAGCCTTCACAGTTCAAGACAATGGGAGTCTGCCTTCCCCAGCCTTGGAATTGTGAGCTGATGGGTCTGGTCTGCAGCCAGGGGTGCTTCCCAGGTGTTTCTCACCTCTTTTTAAATACGGGTGTCTGTGCTTACCGCTGTCCCACTGCCATCACCGCAGCTCCCACTGTGAGCACAGCATGACCCCTCCGCCCCGGCTTTGCCCCTCCTACCCATCTGGATGAGCACCACTTGTTTATAACTTCATACGTTGGACTTCCATGTAGCTTTATTTTCTGGAACTTCTGGTTATTTCTGGTTTTGCAGTAGATGTATTCCTTCTTAGTTTGAGAGGGAGATGGAGCATGTCAGTCTAGGCCTCCATCTTGGCCAGTTACTCCTTCAATTTTAAGTGGTAGTCTTGCTGGCTAAAGTAGTCTTGGTTGTAGGTCCTTGCTTTTCATCACTTTGAATATTTCATGCCAGTTCCTTCTGACCTGAAATGTTTCTGTTGAGAAATCAGCTGACAGTGTTATGGGAGCTCCCTTGTAGATCACTAACTGTCTTTGTCTTGTGGCTTTTAAGATTCTTTGTCTTTAACCTTTGCCATTTTAAATTGATGGGCCTTGGTGTGGTCCTCTTTGGGTTCATCTTGCTTGGAACTCTCTGTACTTCCTGGACTCATGTGTCTTTTCCCTTCATCAGGTTAGAGACATTATTAGTCATTATTTCTTCTTATAGGTTCTCGAACCCTCTCTTCTTCTTCTGGTACCCCTCTGATGCAGATGTTATTATACCTCTTGTTGTCTTAAAGGTCCCTTAAACTATGCTCATAAAATTTATTTTTCTTTTTGCTATTCTGAATGGGTGTTTTTTTTCCTACCTTGTCTTCCAAATCACTGATTTGATCCTCCGCTTCATCCAGCCTACTGTTTATTCCTTCCAATGCGTTCTTTATTTCAGATATTGTATTCTTTATTTCTGACTGGTCCTTTTTTTATGGTTTCTATTTCTTTTTTCAAGCTGCTGAGCATTCTTATAATATTACTTTGAATTCTATAGCTGTTAAGTTGTTTGCATCCATTTTATTTAGTTGGGTTTTTTTTTTTTTTTTTTTTTTTTTTGGAGATTTCTCTTCTTCTTTCACTTGGGACCCGTTTCTTTCTTTGTTTTTTAAATTTAGTCCCCACCTGATAATATGTTTTTAATGATTTTTAAAAAGCAAAGAAGAGGGGGTAAGGTAGAGAGAGAAACATCAATGTGAGGGAGACACATCAATCTGTTGCCTCCCATATGTGCTTGTGGCCAGGGATCAAACCCACAAGTTTTTGGTATATAAGACAATGCTCTGACCAAGTGAGCCACCCTGACAGAGCTTTTTGCCTCTCTATTTTGACTTCTTCTTTGTGTTTGTTTCTATATATTAGGTAGATCTGCTATGACTCCCAGTCTTTGTAGCATGGCTTTATTTAGTAGATATCCTGTGGAGTCCAGTGGTGCAGTCTCCTTGATCACCTGAGCTGGCTGCTTTGGGAATATTTATTCTGTAGATAATATTGTGTAGAATATTTATTGTGTAGGCCCCTCCTGTTATACCAGAGTCTTGAGTGCTATTGGATCACTTGTGCCTGGGAACAGCCCTCAGACTGGGTGACTGTGAAGCTCAACCCAACCACAGTGTGCAAGTTGATGTGCAGGTGCTGACCACAGAAAATAGAATTTTCCTCAATGGAGTTTGATGCCTGCCAAAATCTCCCATTGGATATGCCATGGGTGAAACTTATTTGGGTCCTGCTCTGATGTTTTCTGAAGCTGGGCCATGGGTGTGTTGGTTCCAGGTCTCTTGGGAGGGAATCTGGTTCAGACCAATGTCAGAGACACTGTCTGTGACTGGTCCTGAGCAACCTGTTTGGAGCAGCCTTGATGTAGCTTCTTCTGCAAATCCTTAGTCATAAGACTTCAGTTAGTCTTTAGTTAGTTATTCAGGTTGATTACTATAACTTTAGTTGTAATTCCAGTTTGGTTCTGGGAAGAGGTGAGTGTAGTGTCTACCTACTCCAGCTTTATCTTGGCTTCTTAAATGCATGTACCTTTAAGTGACATTAATTAGCACAGCATTAAAGTATAAGGAAAAATTCACAGATGCACCTGAACTTATTTTCTTTTTTCTTTTACTTTTACTTTTTTTAGGATTTTTTTGTTTGTTTATTTTCAGAGAGAGGAGAAGGGAGGGAGAAAGAGAAGAAGAGAAACATAGATGTACAAAAGATACATCAGTCAGTTGCCTCTTGCACACCCCCAACTGGGAACCTGGCCTGCAACACAGGCATGTGCCCTGACAGAGCATTGCAATGGCAACCTTTCAGTTCACAGGCCAGTGCTTAATTCACTGAGCCACACCAACCAGGGCACCTGAACTTATTTTCAGTTAATCTGACTTAATACTTATGAGATGTTGCCATTGCCTAAACAAAACAAAACAAAGATCCTATCATTTATATGTGCTTTCAGAATTGGTAACCACAGCAAAATCCATAAAGTTTTAGGATTTTTTTACTTTAATGTATGGGGTTTTGGACATTGCTGCTCATGAATCTTACCTTTTTTTCCTTACAAATGGACTTTAGGAATAGGAAGTTCATTTTTATTGTGCATTAATTCAAACAAAATAACTTATTAGGATGTACAGCATATTACCAAAATAAAAAAGTCTAAATTTAGAACAAAAAAGTTAAAGACATGATTAAATAAAGCATAATAGCCATTAATTACATTTAGTGGCTAGACAAAAGATCAAATGAGCTACAGCGTAGTTGTTAGGTCTCTTCCGAGTGGAGCACTTTAGATGGAATATTGTGATTAGCATTGTGGTTGCTTCAGATTTAAGCTTTTATTATTTTCTAGTTTTTAAAGAAAGACATGCAGTATTATATTCTAAAAGCTCTTTAAGTTTTAAAAACCCTAGAAAGCCTTTAAATGTGACTTAATTAAAGTTCAAATCAGCCTTAAATGTGTGTCCATGACGGTTTTCAAAAGATGTTTCATACAGCCTGTGCTCATCTAATTCACTAACCGGTTGATGTCATCTTCTCTTGCAGTTCTCTTTCAGGGCAGTCACTAATTGCCAGCGGGTTTGGAAATGTGGGGCACTTCCTGTTGACACAACGATTTGGTATGTGGGGTACCACTTAGAGAAGGGTACCAAGTGTGCTTGATGGCCCCCAAAGCTTCATTCAATTCTACACAAAGAAAAGTTTTCCTGCATCCTACTAGAGTTTAAAAAGACATACTGAAAATGTCCTACTACAGATATGTCAGTAGTATGTTAGTATAAGTGTAAATCAATAGCCCTTCGGTATAAAATAATACTGAAAAGTTTTATAAAAAGCTACATAAAAAGGCTCATAAATGAAATCAATACATTATATCAGAATTACTAAAACCTTACTCTGCTGATCCTATCCTCATTTAAAATTTTGTTACTTTGTGCATTATAGACTTTTTGGCATTAATCTGATGTTTTAAAAGTTTGCATTAAAATATCTTGATTACTGAGTTTATCTTGATTACTTGAGTTTGAACTAAAGGACTTTTTTAAATTTGTGCACACAGTGAGTGCCTCACTTCCCTCACCCTAGTCCCAGCTCTACTGTACACCATTCAATGAAAATAGTATTAAGTGCAGTCAGTTGTGCAGTTATTGGAAAAGCAAGCAAATTCATTGATCTATGTAAGTAAGGAGATTTGAAATCCCTTTACCAGACTAAGAATACAAACATTATTGAGGCACCTGAAATGCAGGAATCACACTAAATTTTAATAAATGTTATTTTAAAATATTTTATGTTATTGACATGCTATATATTTTAATTTTTGTAGCATGATAAGAAATTAATTATGTGAAAATCACATACTAAAGTTATCTCTTTGAAGATTGTATATTGTTTTTCAATCTTGCTCTGACGTGTCTGACATCTACTATACAACTTCTTTACATTCTCTTTTGTTTACTTCTTAAAAATCCATCCAGTATTCTCTATGGTATTGAAAAATGCAATCTCCAAAATCTTTTTAAGTTTTGGAGCCTGAATATATGCTTTAGCATGTGGTAGAATTTTTTAATAATTGATGTTTTCTGTAGTCATATAGAGAATTATTTTGATTTCATTCTTTATAGATAAGGCCCAGGTCATTTTTGAGAACACTTTATTTACTCTTTATCTTGTCTTAATTATTTTTTCTTACTATGTACAATTAAATCTCATGTGTGATTATTTATCCTAACACCTTTTTTTGTTCTGGTGTCCTCTTGTATCTCTGCTCATTTGATATATCTATTTTATGGAATGACTTATCTTTTTAAAAATCAAAACAATCTTTAAGTCAATGTAAGAATCTAGCTACTTTATTAGGTCTTTTAGTGTGGTCACTCTGAACATCTACATATTGAAATACATATTTTATGAATTATTTTTCTTCTATTTCTCCATTAAATTATTTTGAGATGCTATTTTTATTTTTAAAACATTGCGTATGTTGTTAGATTATATTGTCTAAGAATTTCATTTGAAGATATGTGATAGTTTGTTTCTAAAGGTTGTCACAACAATCTAATCCCACAAGTTCTTGAACAATATGTCCTCACTACTCTAACAGTAAGAGGTGGCATCTATTTCTCCTTTCTTTGAATTTTGCCTGCCTCTGTGACCTGTTTTGACCAATAGAATACCGCAAGAATGATGCTGTGTAACTTCAGCAGGCTTGTTCTTAAGAAGTTTGCAGCTTCCACCTTGGCTTCAGAGAACACACCTCAGAACCCAGCTTCCATGCTATGAAAATGCCTGAAGAGTCATGTAGACAGGCCCCACTTGGAAGAGAAGTGAGGCCTCTTGGTTAACAGGCCCTGCTGAGCTCCCAGCCAGCAGCCAGCACCAACTGCCTGTTATGTGAGTCATTTTGACCTCTTAACTGTCCCTGAGCCCCACATGACACCGCATCAAGCTGTCCAGTGTACCCACAGAATCCTGAGGAGTGATGAATTGCTGTTTGGGATGGTTTATTCACTGCAATAGATAAAGTGGGCTATTAAAGTGGACATTAGCGATTATTCGTTATAAGAAAGGAATGTTAAATCTGACCTTGTTGAGACCACTGGCACAGATAGTAAACAGTTAATAATTAGGATTTTTAAGATTCAACAACTTGCAACCATTTATTTTCTAATAGGAGATAATTTGGATTAAAAATTAATCAATACCCAAATTTTAAAAGAGAACCAATAAGGCAGAAACTTGACACATTCATATCTGAATTCTTCTTATTTCCTCCCATTTTGCTTCAATGTGAGAAATTAATTATTCTCTAGCGGTAGACAAAGAACATGACAAGGGTAAGCTGTAGGTCAATGATTGTCTACGTGTGTGTTGAACCCTGCTGAGGTTCCTTGATCTGTACACTCACCACTTACTGTCTCTGTGCTAAATCTCAAAATGTATACAGATGCTGTTATGATTAGGAAAATACGAATTCACTCAAAAGCATTACTAATTTTGTAGGGGGGGTTTTTGCCAATTTTTTTTTTTTTCAGTTGTGGATGTATTTTGACATTAACAGAGTTCTCATATTTAAAATTTTGGAAAAACCACTGGTGGAGGTCTGTACATCCAGCTGCTAATGGATTTGTAGCTGCTAATATTCCTTCAAACTAATCACTGTCTGCTGTTTACTTGGTTTTATGGGCCTTGAAATCATTTGATTTCTTCCTGTAAACTGAACAGCAAGTGTAGAAAAATTAATTCCATAGAAAAGTTTGAGCCCTAGCTGAATGGGTCAGTTGGTTGAAGTGTTGTCTCAGTATGCCCAGGTTGTGAGTTCAATCCCTGGTCAGGGCACATATGGGAAGCAACCAATGAATGCATAAATGGGTGAAACAACAAATTGATGTTTCTTTCTCCCTCCCTCCCTCCCTCTCTCTCTCTCTCAAATCAATAAAAAAATTAAAAAAAAGAAAAGAAAATTTTGAAATGCAATTTCAGTGACCATCATAAGGTAACAGAGTCCATAAATAACCATTATAAAGAAATTGCTTCATGGAACCATTTTAGAAAAGACAGACTTTTGTATAAAAGTCACTGGGAGGAAATAGAAAAGCTAGTGCATGTTCATGAATTAATGGAAATCTGTAGTAATCTGTGATATTTGACTTGGAAACTGTATACAAATAAGGACATGTTTCTGGAAGTCTCAAATCAATAAATATATATTGAATTTGAGCATACCTTTTAATATTTTTATAGTGCTTTGTAGTTTTCGAAGGACTTTCCTGACCATTATCTACCTCATAGGAGTGTCATGAAGATATATTGAAATATTATTCTCTCTATTCACAGACCAGGATACTGAGGGCATAAATAGGAGAGGCTATTTGATGAGAGTCCCAAAGTGCAACACAGAGCTAGGACAGGAGCTTACATCTCTGAATCCTCATCTAGTACTTTTAGAGTAAAAGTACTCTTTATGATCAAAAATTGCAAAACATGTTATTTTCAGGCACAGAAACTGGATCTGCCAATCCTATGAATAGTAGCTTGATGTAATTAGCCAGGGAGAACTTGGTGGAATACCCACATGATGTGATACATATATATATCACAATGTGAACAAAACCAAGATGAGCATCATTGTTTTGAGGGCTTACATATTAAAGTGACTTCCTGTAATTAGTGTTCTTATTTTTTGATGTGGACAATTGATATTTTCTTAATCTTAATGGAGAGAATGAATAAAAACATCTTAGAAACCTATTGATGCTATATTATCATTAATTTGTAACGTACAATCAAAGTAAAGACAGTGTGCTTACTTTGTAATTTCATCTTTAAGATGAGTCCTGTGGTCTGCCATCACCAGGCACTTAGGCAGACCCTAGAACTTACCTGGTTGACCTTCCACTGAGGACTATTTGCATTTTAAGTAATTCACTTTTTTTCATCATTGAAACATGGACAAACATAGAGGTATAAAAATAAAAAACAAACAAACTTTAAAAGAACTAACCGAGATCAACTGGTACAAGAAAGACTAGAGTAGTATTTGGAATTAATTTGCATTGATATTGGAAAAGGCTTTAGATATATATCCTTGAACAGTAGGTGTTTTCGTTTTTTAGGTGTTGGTGACCAATAGAAATTCATCGACTTCTAAATTTTGCTAAGTAAAAGAGGAAGTAGAAATAAGGAGGGGAGAAGGAGGAGGAAAGGAAAAAGCTGTTCATTATCATCCTTGTTTCATACAAGATGGGGTATAGAATAAAAGATAATTGTTTGACATGGGTAAAGTTGGCTTCATGAAAAGCTCACTATTTTCTCACTGCTGTGGATTGGTGGAAATCTAATGATGGAAGGGTTAGTGTCACTTCACATACTTGCATCGATAACCACAGATCTGTGCCCCTCTCTTTTATTTTATAGATGAGAAAATTAAAATTCCTCTCTAAGTAAGTTCAGTGGTTTTTAAGATGCATAGTTAGGTTGATTCACAACGTGGATTTTTGTTTGTTTATTAAGTAAGAGGGTCCTACTTCAGTTTCTCTGTTTATACTGGCTACTTGCCTTAGAGATAATGGATCTAGAAAGGTCCAGTAATAATTTCTTGTAGTCACTAGAGTTTCTGGCTTATCATGTCAAACCAATGCGATCTTTCTATTAGACACTGGCACCTTTTTTTATTATATTTGCACTGGAGTTGTCCATAAAAATGTATTTCCCTGATCTGAACCTTGGTGTTCTAGCTACTGATGTCATTAACCACAAAAGACAGTTCACTTATAAACATTAACTAGGTAGAGGTATAAATGGAATTTGGGACACTTTTATCTAATAATTTTGTTCACAAGACATAAAAGAATTTTCATGATATTTGTATCTTCACAGTGCCGTGTCTCATAGTTTTTGCAATATATGGAATTTTGTTTTCTTAATGTTTTTACTCTGGCTTCTTCAGTTTTGCTTATATAGGAAGAAAAATATTAAATTATCTCTTTGGAATAGAACATTGTCACCAATCTATCTAAATTGTCCCTCCTATTTCATTTTCTCTGACTCTTCTCATTAACTTTTCACTCTACTCCTTTCCTCTTCCAATACATTTCTACTCCAAGAGAGACGTTCCAAAATACATTTTTTGGAGAATTCCAGTTTACCTTTATTTCAGTTTAAGCTTTTTTATTTTACTTAATAACATGGGAAGCACTTTTTAATGGTGTCAATCATTTACACCCTAGTATGAATAAGTTTGTTTTCTCTCCTGCCCCGAAGATCTAGTTTATGAGAGAGAGAGAGAGTGAGAGAAGATGAAGGATCTTGGAGAAGGGTGCCATCAAGTGGGGAAAATGACAAAAGAGTGGGGAAGCTAAAAACATTGAAAATGAATTTTATCTACTTTACAGTTTTACCTAGGGCTGAATGTTGGCCTCACTAAAAAACAAAAAACAAATAAACAAAACACTATCCCAGTTAGTTAATCAGACTGATCTGCAGACAACTAGACAACTTGAAGTAGGCAAAAGAGAAACGGGTGTGATTATGTTTAAAAAAAGAAAACAACACATAGAAAATCATGCTTTACATAAAATGAGGACAAATACTTCCAGTAAATTGTGGTGGATTGGACAGAGGCATTTATTCATGTTCCCTCTGTAAACCACACTAAAAAGAAATTAAAGGATTAAAAAGGAACAAAGCCGCAAGAACAAAGAGAATGGGGGGAAATGACAACAGACAAAAGATGTCAGCAGAGATTGGGAGAGCAGATGAGTGATACCTGATTTAGCAATTTGAATGAGGTTGAAACTGAAGACTGGGGGTGGAGAGCCAATTTCTCTCTGTAGAACTTCAAAAAGCCACAGGAATTTGTAGAAGCAGAAACCTCTAAGAGATGGGACACAGAGGGCACTGATATTTGAAAGACTTGACAACTTGGACTCCCAGATCACCTTCGTCACCTCACAGAGAGGGGAAGCTTACCTCTCCCCAACTGCTCAGAAGATTGGAGGCTTGTTCTAGAGAGTGTGTGGATGATTCCAAGGTAGATATGGGGAGAACTGAAAAAATGAAACATCTGGGGAAGTTATCATAGAACTGTGTACGGTTTAGCTATGTAGATTTATGATCATAATAACGAATCATAGAAAGTTGATTCATTATATTATAACTACATGGAGAGGAGGGAAAATTGTTTGTTTGGTGCGGGTGGACAAAAAGTAAAACATATTAACAAAAAATAAAAATTGAGAAGTGGCAAAATAAAAGTGTTAATTTTGAGATATAGTAATATTAACTAGAAGAAAGCCCAAAGGGTGGGAAGTGTTATCTCTATGGAGTGAGGTTCCAGAATTGGAAGAAACACTCCTTATAAAGTTTCAACTGTAACTGAAATTGTAAAAGAGGAGTATTAGGAATTATTTTTCCATGATTTTTATTCTCTGTTTTTTCATAAAAACACAGCATAGTATAAAAATAAAATAAATGTTGCTTTAAAAATATTCATATTATTCTGAACTTTGACTTAAGTAATGATGAAACTAAGAAAAATATTTCAGAATGAATCTTTTTCTGGAAATGTTAGACTTTATTACTTTTTAATAGTCCTTTCTTGATTTTATTGATTTCTTTATTTTGTTTGTTTTACATTGCTTGGTTCTATTTTCTTTATTAAAAAAAAAACTAAAATAGTAACTTTTCAGGTTTTGTGTTTGTTAATTAAAAATAATGACATGTAAAGTGCAGACCATTCTAAGAAGCACCAACAAACAATAGGAGTCACAAAAATGGGGAGACAGAGAAACAACGCCCCATCAAAAGGAAAGGTAGAATCCCCAGAAAGAGTGCTAAATGAAATAGAGGGAAGCAAACTATCAGATATGGAATTCAAAACATGGATTACGGAGAAGCTCAATGAGCTCAGCGGAAACTACAAAGAACTCCAGAAAAACTACAAGGAACTTACTGAGAATTACACCAGCATGAAAAAGGACATGGAAGCTATCAATAAAAGCCAGGAGGAAATGAAGAATACGATCTCTGAATTGAAGAACACAGTAGAAGGAATTAAAAGCAGGCTAGAGGAAGCAGAAGATCGGATCAGTGAGCTGGAGGACAAATTAGACAAAAACTCCCAGACAGTGCAACAAAATGAAAAAAGACTGAAGAGGCTCTAAGACAGCTGCAGGATAACATGAAACATAATATCCATATCATAGGAATTCCAGAAGGAGAAGAAGAAGAGCAAGGGATAGAAAACCTCTTTGAAAAACTAATGACAGAAAACTTCCCTAACATGAGGAGAGAAAGAATCACACAAGTCCAGGAAGCACAGAGGGTCCCAATGAAGATGAACCCCAACAGGCCCACTTCAAGACACATCATAATTAAAATGGCAACATTCAAAGACAAAGAGAGAATCCTAAAAGCAGCAGGAGAGAAACAACTAATAACATACAAGGGAGCTCCAATAAGGCTATCATCAGATTTCTCAGCAGGAACACTACAAGCCAGAAGGGAATGGCAAAAAATATTCCAAGCAATGAAAAGCAAAGGCCTATAACCAAGAATACTCTACCCAGCAAGGCTCTCATTCAAAATGGAAGGTGAAATAAGGAGTTTCCAAGACAAAAGAAGGCTAAAAGAATACATCTCCACCAAACCAGCATTGCAAGAAATTCTAAAGGGTCTGCTTTAAGAAGATGAAGAAACAGAGAGAAACACGAGTACAAAGGGGGAAAATGACAATGAATAAGTACTGAAAGAAAGAGGGAACTTCTACCATTAGCAACAACATGGATGGAACTGGAGAGAATTATGCTTAGCGAAATAAGCCAGGCAACGAAAGAAAAATACCTTATGCTATCACCTATTACGGGAAACTAATGAACAACACAAACAAATGATCAAAATTGAACCAGAGGGTATAAGCCTACGATCTCATTGCCTGAGTGATTGTCTGTACGTATAGGCCTTACTTAATCCTGTCTGCAGCGCTGCCTCCTGAGACTCCATGATTTGACTGAACTAAGTGACTGGGTTGGTGGAGAATGGGGTGGTCTGTGGGCTTCACTTTAAAACTGGTTTCTCTTTTCTGTCCTAAAGGCTTGGACAGAAAGAGCCCAGAGGCCTGAGAGGGGGCAAATGAAAAATATTTCCCTCAGTCCAAACTAAGTATAATGGGCAAAAGGGTTTTGGACAGGTGAGATGTACCTGGCACACCTTCCTCCAAAGAAGCCCTTCTTTTCCCTAATGTGGGACATTGAAAAATTAATACCTGTCTTTTGTCATCTAGTGGTAATGGATTGAATGATATCCTTTAACCCTGTTGCCAAATCTGTTGCCTCCAGAATACAACAAGGATGCCAGCCTGTTAAATCAAGCATGCCATTGTCTGGGGATAGCCAGCTGACCTGGAGTCTGCACGATCCTTCCCCTTGTGGGAAGGCCACCCTCCCCTCCACACCCCCACTCTTATTAGGGAATTCTGGACCCAAGAGTACGTAGGACAACGACCATGTTCAGCTTGAAGCAGCTAGAGGAGCTTGAGACCTTCGCCCATTGTCCTTTATAAGATTATAAAGGGTCTTAAGTCTGAGAGGGAGGGATTATTATTTTTTATTGTTAAAATAATTTAATTAATTTTTTAAAAAGGAAGAAGAAGAATATATGAAAGGGTGAGGCAGGAGAGCTTTATGCATGACCCATGGGCATAGACTGGGGGGCGGGGGGGATTGTTGGGTGAGGGGGGATGCTGGGCGGAGGGGAGCAAAGGGGAAAAAATTGGAACTATTGTAACAATATAATCAATAAAATATACTTTTAAAAAAAGAAAATATACTCTACACACACACACACACAAATAATAATGACATGTGAGACTTCTGGCCAAGATGGAGGCTTGGACTGACACGCTCGGTCTCCCTCTACAACTAGAAAAGAATACAACTACCTACAAACAAAAGATAACTAGAAATTCCAGAAAATAAAACTACACATAAGTCCAATGTACGAAGTTATAAACCAGTAGTGCTCATCAGACAGGTAAGAAGAGTGGAAATCGGGTGGTGCTGTTTACGGTAGCGCCAGGAACAGTGGCAGGGAGAGCAATCCCGGCTACAGCCGACTCCCGGCAGCTCTCGACCCCAACACTGGGAAAGGCAGCACCCACATTGCCTCAGAGGGCGAGACCCAGAGGGCAGGAGGACGGATCCCAGTCTCCCAGCGGAGAATAATGGCAAGAATCCATCTTGGACCCCTGCCCCCACACAAAGCGCCATAGCGCGGTGGAAAAGGTTGCGATCACCACAGGTCGCTGGGTTGTGACGAGTACCTGGGCTCCACCCCCTATAGCCTGCTCAAGAAGCACAGCAAAACACAAATCTGTCAAAATGAGGCAGACAACTATAGAAATCCCGGTGATGCAGCTCACCAAGCAACAGATGAAGAATTTGACAGACGAACAAATAAGAAACCTGTCAGTGGCTCAGTTCAGAGATATAGTCATTAGGTGGCTTACAGAATTAACAAAAGATTTGGAACAAGATGAGAAAGAATTGAAAGCCACTCATACTGAAAAGAATGAAAACACATATGAGACAGGTGGTGAGGAAATAAAATCCAGAGATCAAATCAACAAACCAGATCATAGGGAAGAAACAAACAGTCAACCAGTGCAGAAAGAGGAAACAGAAAGCAAGGAAAGTGAGGAGAGGCTCAGAAACCTCTGGGACAGCTATAAAAGATCAAACATACAGATTATAGGATTGCCAGAGGGCGAAGAAGAAGAACTAGAAATTGAAAAATTATGTGAAAAGGTAATAAAGCAGAACTTCCCGAACTTGGGGAAGGAAATAGACTTACAGGTCCAGGAAGCACAGAGAGTTCCAAAACAACTGGACCCAGGGAGAACCACTCCAAGACACATTACAATCAAATTGTCAAAAATTAAAGATAAAGAGAGAATCTTAAAAGCAGCAAGAGAGAAGAAAAGAATCATGTACAAAGGGATCCCAATTAGACTATCAGCTGACTTCTCAAGGGAGACCCGGCAGGCAAGAAGGGACTGGCAAGAAATATTCGAAGTAATGAAAATCCAAAACCTACAGCCGCGAATACTCTATCCAGTGAAACTGTCATTCAGAATAGAAGGGCAGAGAAAGTGCTTCCAGGACAAAATAAAACTGAAAGAGTTCATTAGATCCAAACCACTATTATATGAGATGTTAAAGGGACTGGTTTAGAGAAAGGAGGATCAAAACTATGAACATTAAAATGAAAATTGCATCACAAGAACCAGCAACAGAAGCTAGGGAATTGAAACAAAGGCAAAATAAATAGGCAATGAGAGTGGAAAAAGAACTATAGGCATTGGGAATATACTGGGGGGAGGTCAGCAGGGAGGGGGAATGGGGAGAGCGAGGGAGATGGAATAAGAATTAAGAAGCATAGTAGGAGGGAATGGAATAGACAGGAAGAGGTTGAGAAGAACTATATGCACAACCAATGGACATGGACTAAAAGGGGGGGGACAACTGGAGGGAGGGGGGCCACCGGGTGGAGGGAAGCAGAGGGATGGGAAATTGGGACAACTATAACAATATAATCTATAAAACATATTTTTAAAAAAATAATGACATGTGAGAAAAATTTAGAAAATCTAAAGATTTTTAATTTTTAACCTGGAAATTGAAGAAGGACATCGAATGATCATAGTTATAAGAGGTTTTATAACTGCTATTCTTTCCCCTTAAACTTCAGTAGATTCACTAATATTATCCATTCTAGCAAGGTGAACAATTTTAAGAAAGAGAGAATAAATAAATGAGAACAAGAAAGTTTCTACCTGAAGCTTCTTCTATTGATGGTTTAAACTTTTGAAGTCAGAATTTACTCAAAGATGTTACAGGACATATGGGTGATGGATTCCTTTACAGAGGAAAGCTGATTGCCAAGGCAGATAGTGTATATCAAAGAAAATCTTTTCATTTATGTATAAAAAGAAAGAATTGGAGAAGGTACAGATGCTGATAATATTGATATTTGTATGGTCCCTAGAATGACATTGAATTTTATAGCCAGCTTATGAAATTGGAGTTTGAATTTTATCTTAAATTGATAAGCTTATCAAATTATAGCCTGAAAATAATCTGTTATCAAAACCCTTTCTCCGAATGTAAATTTACTTTAGGAAAGGAGGACAAGTATTTTAGGTGCTGGGAGATGAGTGTGGGAATAATTACCTTGGATAAACATCACAATATTTATTTTAAATTCTTTTGGAGAATAAACCAGGTCATTGATTTAAAAAAAAAAAAAAAAAGACAATCTCCTTGGAATCTGAGTCAGTGATTTGATACAGTACTCAAAATTCTCAGTAAAACAAATGAGTGTTAAAGTAAATATTCCCATATAATGCATGTAATTGACATGTTGCAAATATACTTAGTAGTGTTTATACGAAAAACAAATTGTAACACAATTTTTTGGCAGTTTAATAATTTTATTGGACAATCAGCAGTTGGTTCTCATCCACATTAACTATCTGTAGGTTTTTGAAAGTGGTGACAGGTACATAGGTGACCCACAGATAGAGCTTGTATGGTGGATCTTCACCCTCATTATGTTTTCTGGACAACTGCACCCGGATACAGTTTGGGACATTCCTTGTTCCTTTGGTCCAGACAGCTTTGCTGAGCCTGGTATCAATGTGTACATCTGGAGTTCCCATCTCCTTCATGGCAAATTTCTGGACCTCTCCGAGCGTCTGAGGGGCACACTTTTTAAAACCCACTCCTTGGATGTACTTCTGAATGTTAATAGTGTATTCTCTGGTCACTACCTTGTTGATGGCATAATGGCTCTTCTTCTGGCCACCCTTCTTTGTGAGAGCCATTATGCTGGGCCCAAGTTTGAAAGAAAGAGCACCACATTTTAATTCTTTTACATGAAATATTTCAACTAAAATACTGAAGTTAGTGTGCTTAGTGTCTCCTTGGTTTGTTAGAAACTCAGAGAATTAAATATTTTGTGTAAAATATTTCTTATAAGGAAAGCCTGAATAATCCTTGGTAATATGCTATTTAATATGACAAGTAGGAAGCTCTTTTGTATCATTTATACTTGATGCATATATGATAATGAAGACAGTCTGGCATGTGGTCAGGAGACCTGTGCCCATTCAGCCCTGTGCTGACTTGAAGAACAGCTTTGGGCATGCCTCCAAACCATGCTGTGCCTTAAACCATGAGTTTGTGGTGTAGATCATTTTACTTGCAGCTCTAAAGTTTATCTGAAAATTAACAGGAAAAAAATCTGATTATTTAGGAATTATGTCAGGAGTTGATTTTCCTGAATTTAAAAATTATTGTACTTTTTGAGAGAAATTCCTGAGACTATGCCATTGATGAAGAGGAACTGTGTTAAAGCTGATTTAGTTTCATGCTCTCTATAGTAGAAGGAGATTAAAGTGCAATTTAGGTTCAGGACTAATATTGAGTGTGGATTCTGGAAGATTTGAATAATACTAATATTGTCAAATTTTGTAAATAAAATGTCCTAAATACAAGGAGCATGATGGCAAAGAGGATGTGGTTCATTCAATGATGACCTTGATTATGATGACAGATATGCACACCACACTTCCTGTATGCTAGGCACTGTGCTAAGAACTTTACTTATATACATGGCATCACTTACTTTTCTCCACACTGCAAAATAAGATAGACAGAGGGAAGACTATTTATCTAATGAGAAAACTCTACAGTTCAGAGTTTAGTTCAAACCCTAAATTATCTTTACCTTAAGGAGATTTAGTCCCCAAACTTAGTTATAGTAGTATATAGAAAAAAGTGTCCTTATATGTGTGCCAAGTGGGAACTTTTTCCTAGCTTTCTTTCTAAGTCTTTACCAGAAAGAAATTGTACTCCATACTACATATAGTTATGTGAGGTGTGTTAATAGTACTCTAGCTCCTTGTTCTTTCTGGAGACTCCTCGAGACTTTCATAATAGGAAGAATAGGAAAAACCAATTCTTATTCCTTCATTTTCTTAATCAAACTGAACAGCTACATGCCTTACCACCTCTTCAATCTGTCTCAACCCATCTCCCCCAGGCAGGTGGGAGTTCTTATTTATGTTACATGGTTGTTTGGTTGTGACATTAATTACCAGTGACTCAAAACACTGTGCTTGATATGCTTCCTCCTAGAACTGCCTTTGGCATTATAGCAAGCTCTGCTTAATAATGTTTCTTTTAATTTTTAACACATAGGTTAAGTTAAAATGTATTTGTTTATTAATTGACTGTTCACAGTATTGGGAAACCTCTACAAATGCAGCGTGTGGAGCAGAAGAAAGATTAGACAAAATCTTACTACAGAAAATCAGATTGTGTTCAATGAGGAGGCCTTCAATATACAGTAGTGCCCCCCTTATCTGCGGTTTTGCTTTCAGTTACCCTCAACAACCACAGTCTGAAAATATGGAATGGAAATTCTGGAAATAAACAATTGATAAGTTTTAAATGTTGTGACTGTCCTGACTAGTGGAATGAAATCTAGCACCACCCTGCCTGGGACATGAACCCTCTCTGTCCAGTGCCTCCGCACTGTGTACGCTCCTTGCCCATTAGTCACTTTGTCGCCATCTTAGTGATGAGATGGGGTGTTCAGTATCACAGTGCTTGTGTTCAAGTCACCCTTACTGTATTTAACGATGGTCCCAAAGCACAAGAATCATGATGCTAGCAATTCTGACATGCCAAGGAGAAGCCGCAAAGTGCTTCCTTTAAGAGAAAAAATGAATACAGCACAATAAGATATTTTGAGAGAGAAAGTGAGAGATCACATCCATATAAATTTTATTACAGTTTATTGCTATAATTGTTATATTGTATTATTAGTTACTGTTGTTGCTTTTTTTTTTTTTTGGTACTATTTACAGTTTTAAGCATCTACACGGGGTCTTAGAGCATATTCCGCACAGATAAGGGGGGACTACTGTACACTGGAAGAGATTCCAAATGGCTTCAAATCTGGTGTGAGGAAGAGATGTATGTTACATGTGTATAGCATACTTGTGACTTAAAAATTGGTATATTTGAATATGATTGAGTTAGTTGATATATATACAGAATATAAAAAATGTATATACACTTAATGTTTATAAATTATTTTTTAAATGATGAGAGAAATATATTTTTAAAGTCAAAGGTGATCTTTTTGTAATTTTCTATATTTTTAAATAAATTGGCTATGTTCTAAAACAGGCTTTCCTAAAAGAAAGCAGCTATTAGTTTTTTTGTAATTTATTTTTTTTCTATTACAATTGTCCCACTTTTTCCTCCATTGCTCCTCGCCACCCGCCCACCCTTCTCCCATAGTCCATCACCACCCCGTTACCACATTTTCCGTGTCCATGGCTCATTTATACTAATTCCTTGACTAAACCCTTCTCCTTATTTCCTCCCTTCTCCCCACCCACCTCCCCCCTGGTCACTGTCAGTCTGCTCCTTGTTTACTTGCCTCTGGTTCTATTTTGCTCATTTTATTGTGTTGTTCGTTAGTGTCCTGTGTTAGGTGATATCATGTGGTATTTGTCTTTCCCTGTCTGGCTTATTTCACTAAGCATAATACTCTCCAGTTCCATCTATCTTGTCGCAAATGGTACAAGTTCCTTCTTTCTTTCTGCTGCATAGTACTCTGTTGTGTAAATGTACGAGTTTTATAATACACTCATCTAAAGAGGGGCACTTAGACTGTTTCCAGCACTTGGCTATTGTGAATAGTGCTGCTATGACCATAGGGGTGCATAGGTTCTTTTGAATTAGTGTTTCAGGATTCTTTGGGTATAATCCTAGCAATGGAATTGCTGGATCAAAAGGCAGCTCCATTTTTAGTTTATTGAGGAAATTCCATACTGTTTTCCATAGTGGCTGCACCAGTCTGCATTCCTACCAACAGTGCACTAGGGTTCCCTTGTCTCCACATCCTCGCCAGCACTTGTGTGTTGATGATGGCCATTTTGACTGGTGTGAGGTGGTATCTCGTTGTGACTTTAATTTGCATTTCTCTGATGGTTAGCGATGTTGAGCATTCTTTCATATGCCTTTGGACCCTCTGTATTTCCTCTTTAGTGAGGTGTTTGTTCAGGTCCTTTGCCCATTTTTAAATTGGGTTGTCTGTCTTTTTGGTGTTGAGTCTTATAAGTTCTTTATATATTTTGGAGCTCAAACTCTTGTCTGAGGTATCATGTTGGTTCCCTTTTTATCTTGCTGATGTTTTCATTTGCTGAGCAGAAACTCTTTAGTTTGATGCAGTCCCATTTGTTTATTTTTTCCTTTATTTCCTTTGCTCTAGGACAGCGGTTCTCAACCTGTGGGTCACGACCCCTTTGGGGGTCGAATGACCCTTTCACAGGGGTCACCTAAGACCATTGGAAAACACATATATAATTACATATTGTTTTTGTGATTAATCACTATGCTTTAGTTATGGTTGGGGGTCACCACAACATGAGGAACTGTATTAAAGGGTCGCGGCATTAGGAAGGTTGAGAACCACTGCTCTAGGAGATATATTGGCAAAAATATTGCTACATGGGATATCTGAGACTTTCCTGTCTATGTTTTCCTCTAGGACTTTTATGGTGTCACAGCTTACATTTAAGTCTTTGACCCATCTAGAGTTTATTCTGGTGTATGGTGTAAGTTGGTAGTCTAGTGTCATTTTTTTTGCACGTTCCTGTCCAGTTCTCCCAACACCATTTGTTGAAGAGGCTCTTTTCACTCCATTTGATGTTCTTTCCCCCTTTGTCAAACATTAGTTGACCATATGAACCTGGGCTTATTTCTGGGCTCTCTATTCTGTTCCATTGATCTATGTGTCTGTTCTTATGCCAGTACCAGGCTGTTTTGATTATAGTAGCCTTGTAGTATAGTTTGATATCAGGTATTAACATTCCTCTTACTGTGTTCTTCTTCCTCCAGATTGCTGTGGCTATTTGGGGTCTTTTTTTGTTCCATATAAATTTTTGAACTGTTTGTTCTAGGTCTATGGAATATGCCATTGGTATTTTAATAGGGATTGCATTAAATCTATAAAGTGCTTTGGGTAGTATGGACATTTTAATGATGTTGATTCTTCTATCCATGAACATGGCATATGCTTCCATTTATTTGTCTCTCCCTTAATTTCTTTCTTCAGTGTTCTGTAGTTTTCCAAGTACAGGTCTTTTACCTCCTTGCTTAAGCTTATTCCTAAGTACTTTATTTTTCTTGTTATAGTAAATGGGATTTTTTCCTAGTTTCTATGTCTGATACTTTATTGTTGGTGTACAGAAATGCCTTAGATTTCTGAATATTGGCTTTGTGCCCTGCTATTTTTCCAAATTCACTTATTAGGGCAAGTAATTTTTTGGTGGAGTCTATAGGGTTTTCTATGTACACTGTCATGTCATCTTCAAATAATGATAGTTTTACTTTCTCTTTTCCAATTTGAGTGCCTTTTATTTTTTTTTTTCTTGTCTGATTCCTCTGGCTAGAACTTCCAAAACTATGTTGAATAGGAGTGGAGAGAGTGGACATCCTTGTCTTGTTCTTGATCTTAGTGGGAATGCCTTCAGTTTTTGCCCGTTGAGTATGATGTTGGCTTCAGGTTTCTCGTATATGGCCTTTATTATGTTGACGTATGCTCCCTCTATTCCCATTTTGCTGAGTGTTTTCATCATAAATGGGTGTTGTACTTTATCAAATGCTTTTTCAGCATCTATGGATATGATCATGTGATTTTTGTCTTTCATTTTGTTTATGTGGTGCATTACATTTCTTGATTTGTGAATATTAAACCATCCTTGCATCCCTGGGATGAATTCCACTTGATTGTGGTGTATGATCTTTTTAATGCTTTGCTGGATCTTGTTTGCCAATATTTTGTTGAGGATTTTAGCAACCTATATTCATTAGCGATATTGGCCTGTAGTTTTCTTTCTTTGTTGTGTCTTGACCTGGTTTTGGAATTAGGGTAATATTGGCCTCATAGAAAGAGTTAGGGAGTCTTCCCTCTTCTTGGGTTTTTTGGACTAGTTTGAGAAGGACAGGAGTTAGTTCTCCCCTATATATTTGTAAAATTCACCTGTGAAGCCATCCAGTCCAGGGCTTTTGTGTGCTTGGAGTTTTTTGATTACTGTTTCAATTTCTCTAGATGTTATTGGTCTGTTCAGACTTTCTGCTTCTTCTTGATTCAGTTTTAGAAGATTATATGTTTCCAGAAATTAGTCCATTTTATTCAGGTTGTCAAATCTCTTGTCATATAGTTGTTCATAGTAATTTCTTACAATCCTTTGTATTTCTGTGGTATTGGTTGTGATTTCTTCTCTTTCATTTCTGATTTTGTTTTTTGGGTCCTCTCTCTTTTTTTCTTGATGAGCCTGGTTATAGGCTTGTCGATTTTGTTTATCTTTTCAAAGAACCAGCTCCTACTTTTGTTAATCTTTTGAATTGTTTGTTTCATCTCTATGTCATTTAATTGTGCTCTGATCTTGATGACTTCCTTCCTTCTACTTACTCTGGGCTTTGTTTGTTGTTGTTCCTCTAGGTCTTGTAGCTGTAGGGTTAGATTTTTTATTAGAGATTCTTCTATCCTTTTTAGGTAGGCCTGTATTGCTATGAACTTTCCTCTCAGGACTGCCTTCACTGTGTCTCATAGGTTTTGGGCTGTTGTGTGTTCATTATCATTAGTTTCCAGAAACTTTTTTATTTCTTCCTTGATATCATTGTTGACCCATTCATTATTTAATAGCATGTTATTCATTCTCCATGAGTTTGAATGTTTCTGAGTTTTTTCCTTGAAGTTGATTTCCAATTTCAGGCCATTGTGATCTGAGAAGATGCTTGATATAATTTCAATTTTCTTGAATTTGTTGAGCCTTGTTTTGTGCCCTACCATGTGTTCTATCTTTAGAAATGTTCCATGTGCACTTGGACAGAATGTATATTTTGCTTCTCTAGGGTGAAATGTTCTATATATGTATATATCAGTTAAGTCCATTTGATCTAGAGTGTTGTTCAGTGCCTCAATATCCTTGGTGTTTCTTTGCTTCGAAGATCTGTCCATTGTTGACAATGGGGTGTTAAAGTCCCCTACTATGAGTGCGTTGCTGGCTATATCCTTCTTGTAGCCTTCCAAGATTTTCCTTATATATTTGGGTGCTCCTATGTTGAGTGCATATATGTTTACCAGGATTATATCTTCTTGATGGATTGTTCCCTTAAGTATTATGAAATGTCTTTCTTTGTCTCTTTCCATGGCCTTTGCTGTGAAATCTATTTTGTCTGATATAAGTACAGGCAGCTATTAACTTTAATGCATGCCATGTGAGACATACTAAACTATATAAAAGTTTGCAAGCCTTGGCTGCTGTGGCTCAGTGGATTGAGTGTCGGCCTGTGAACCAAGTGTCACTGGTTCGATTCCCAGTCAGGGCACATAACTAGGTTGCATACCAGGTCCCCAGCTGGGGGCACGTGAGAGGCAACTGCACATTGATGTTTCTCTCCCTCTCTTTCTCCTTCCCCCTCTCTCTAAAAACATATAAATAAAAAATAAAATAATAAAAATAACAAAATACAAATAAAAGTAACCTTGTTAAAAAAAACACAATAAAAGTTTGCAAATGAAAATATATTGTATAAATGTTATTTTTACCATGAAATTCAAGTTGTGTTAAGTAAAAACATATTTATGATCACACAAATTTCATGTGATCCTCAGAACTTTAAGTCTACAACATATTAAAAATATTCAAAGGTCGGGACTTCCGGCCAAGATGGAGGCTTAGACGGACACGCTAGGTCTCCCTCTACAACTAGAGAGGAATACAACTACTTCAAAACAAAGGATAACTAGAAATTCCAGAAAATAAAACTACACGGAAGCCCAACATACGAAGTTATAAACCAGCGGTGCCATTTGGGCAGGAAAGAGTTAAAGAGGGCAACGCTGTTTGCGGTCGCACCTGGAGCGGCGGGCAGCGAGGAATCCCGGGTGCGGTCAAGCCCCTGGCAGTGCGCGACCCCGGCGCTGGGGAGAGCGGCCGCCGCATCGCCTTGAACAGTGAGGCCCAGGGGGGCGGGAGGACGGATCCCGGTCTCCTAGCTGAATAACTGTGTGAATCCATCTTGGACCCCCGCCCCCAAAGAAAGCACCACAGGGCTGCGAAATAGGTCGCGGACAGGCAGGAGCCGGTCGCTAATTTGTGACGCGTACACAGGCACTGCCCCTTATAGCCGGCCCAAGAAAACAAAACGCATCTGTCAAAATGTGGCAGACAACTATAGAAATCCCGGTGACACAGCTCACCAGGCAGCAGATAGAGAACCTGACAGATGAACAGATAAGAAACCTGTCAGAGACTCAGTTCTGGGCCATTGTTATCAGGTGGCTTACAGAATTCACAAAAGAGCAGGAAAAAGATAAGAAAGAAGCGAAAAACATACATAACGAAAGGAACAAAACCACATACGAGACAGATGGTGAGGAAAAAAAATCCAGAGTTCATTTCAACAAACTGGAATATGGAGAAGGAACAAGCAGTCAACCAATGCAGCGAGAGGAAATGGGAAGCAACAATGAGAGGATCAGAAACCTCTGGGACAGCTATAAAAGGCCCAACATAAGAATCATTGGTTTGCCAGAGAGCGAGGAAGATGAACTAGAACTTGAAAAATTGAGTGAAAATATAATAAAGGAGAACTTCCCAGACTTGGGGAAGGGAATAGACTTGCAGGTCCAGGAAGCAAGGAGAGTTCCCAAGAGACTGGACCCAGGGAGAACCACTCCAAGACACATTATAATCAAAATGTCAAAAATTAAAGATAAAGAGAGAATCTTAAAAGCAGCAAGAGAGAAGAAAAGAATTATGTACAAAGGGGTCCCAATTAGACTATCAGCTGACTTCTCAAGGGAGACCCTACAGGCAAGAAGGGACTGGCAAGAAATATTCAAAGTAATGAAAATCCAAAACCTACAACCACGAATACTCTATCCAGCGAAATTGTCATTCAGAATAGAAGGACAGAGAAAGTGTTTCCAGGACAAAATAAAACTGAAAGAGTTCATTAGATCCAAACCACTGTTATATGAGATGTTAAAGGGACTGGTTTAAAAAACAGAAGCTAGGGAGATGAAACAAAGGCAAACTAAACGGGCAACGAGAGTGGAAAAGGAACTGTGGGTACGGGAAGCATATTGGGGGGGAGGTCAACAGAGAGGGGGAGTGGGGAGAGGGAGGGAGATGATATAGGAATTGGGGATCATGGTAGGAGGGAATGGAATAGACGGAGAGAGGTTGGGAGGAACTGTATGCACAACTAATGGACATAATCTAAAAGGGGGGGACAACTGGAGGGAGGGGGGCCACCGGGTGGAGGGGAGCAGAGGGAAGGGAAATTGGCACAAATGTAATATTTTAATCAATAAAACACATTAAATCTGAAAAAATAAAACAAAAAACAAAAAATATTCAAAGGTCAAAGTGGAACTTATTCAAAGTTTAACAATTTCAATTTATAGCTAAATTCTTGATCTAGTGGCTATAAATGATATGCTATTACATGGCTTCCACTTGTTCCAAACTGAAAGAAATTAAAGAAAATAATTTTTAGGAAACTACAAGAAAATTGAGGTGAGCTTTTAAATCTGGTTTTATCTTAAATTCAATGAGGTTTGAGAAAACCTTCTTCAGTATGCATCAGAGCCCCCTGTTGAAAACAGAGATCACAGGCCTTCCCTTGATTTAGTAACCAGGGTGGAGAGCCCACAACTTGGATTGCTACCAAGTTCCAAGGTAATGCTGATGCTGCTTGTACCTGGATCACACTTTTGGAGCCACTCAAATTTTCCTCTTTATTTATGCCACTAATTACTTGGTGCCATTGCTGGTTTTCTTGGTTTGAAATCTTCCTGTTTCTAAAAAAAAAATCTGCAAGAGCAGTTCTATCTATTGTTAGTATTTAAGTCAAGGAATTCAGTGCTAAGAACTTAGGTCATTTTCAGTTACCTACTTTTGATTCTGAAATGATGATGAGGCACAGTCCTGTTACATCAGTGCCTGTAACTATAGAAACTATGTTTGGTCACCCAACTAATGTTAAATGGATTGCTATTTAATATATCAAAATATTTAGCCCTGTTGTCCATCTGTTTTTCAACTTTATTTGCTGATGATGGCAGTGTTTCTTTTTTTTAAGTATTTGATCATGTGCTTGTTTAGCTGTGTTGCTATCTTGTCCATAAAACTTACTTTGGCCAACTAACACAGCAACATTTACTGGATTCATCATCAGTAACTAATAAATTAATATAGATGAAAGGAGTATTTAATTGTTCTAATCTTCACAGTAAGGGACAATAGCATTAAATGAGAATTAATAAAATCATAAGACATAGAAATATATAGCCCCAAGCCAAAAAGTTTATAACCATAGTATTGCAAATTGCTATTTATAATTAGTATGTGACATTTTCATATATTGTTAGATGATCTGTAATATTTTTATGTTATACTTCTAGGTCCAATGAAATGTATACTAGGTTCGTGTAATTTCAATGTGATTATTATAGTTCACCTGACTTGAGATTCTGTCTTACTGTGAAACACTGATCCTTTTTTCCTGGCTAACTTCTACTTTGGTTTAAATACTGCTTCCTCTGAGATGCTTTCTCTGATCCCCTACATACATACATCCCCTGAGTCTCTCTCATGGTGCTCAGTTTTTACTCTACCAAAAAACTTACTATGGTTAGTAAAAATATACTTACTTGTATGTTTTTATGTGATTACTATTTCTCTTTCTATTTAATTACAAGTGCCATGAAGGACAAGTACAAGGTTCATGATTTCATGAATGAAGACTGCAAATGTAAAAGACACTGGATAGCCCCAAAGTCTAATTTTTCTTTATTAGCTATAAATATATCAAGGATTAATTTCATCTATCAGGTCCAATCAACTTAAAAGTTTCTACAGCCATCATTGGAGACCTCTTGAAAGTTTTAGGCTGTGTTTCTAATATGTCTCCAAACTTTGACTTCAAAAAATATAGTAAATAAAACCAAATGCCTATCTGGGTAGCATCATTTACCATTGATTGTGATATTGAATAAAGTTAGTTTTTCTTTCTTAGCTATCATTCTTATGAACAAAGCAATAAAACTTAAAAATAAACTCTAATGTCACTTTAACTGTGGCATTGGATCAAGAGACTCTCTGAAAGATCAAAACTTGTTATCTGTAGTCTTTTACAGCAGTTGACACTACCCTGTGTGATCCTTCCATGGTGTTGTGTTTTAGCAAAGTTATTCCATGAAGAGTCTTTATTTTCAAAAGTAACTTCACTTTTACAAAATATCCTTAGGCTAAAATTCATATTAAGACAGAGAAAATTGCCCCTCATCCTAGTTTGAGAACATCTTCATTTCAAATAGGACTAGTTGCATTATGAAATGTGGACACTGATGCTCTATTAGGACATAGAATCCCTGCACCCTAATATGACAGAGCCTCATTTCTGCTTGCACTTAGGCTCTTTTTCTCCTTACATCTTACACAGTGTTGCCATTTTGTCTTCCTGAACTATAATAGCTATGGTTGTATCATGCCTCCTTCTATTCACTGAACCTTCAGAGTCTCCTGGCTTCAGAATCAAGTCCAAATCCTTAGGATATGACCTTTGAGACTATCATGATGTGAGCTTAACCAACACTTCCAGTCTTAAGAACCTCTACTCCCTTCAATAAATCCTGCCCTTGGCTCAACCAAACGCTTGCTTTCTCTTACCTACAAGCTGAATTTTCCCAGCTATAGGCCATTGCTCTTCTTGTTGGTGATAGCTGTCTTCTTCATCTCTACATTCCAAATTCTACTATGCTTCAAGGACTAATTTAGTTGTCTAGTCCTTTATGGAGCCTTCCTAAGCACCTGAGAGTTGCTGCTGCTTCTCTCAACCCCCCATTTGGAATAGAATTTTAAAATATATATTTTCAATGTTTATCTTTTAGAGAAAGGGGAAAGGAGGGAGAAAGAAAGGGAGAGAAGGATCGATGCACGGGGACCTGGCCCACAACCCATGCATGTGCCCTGACTGGGAATCAAACCAGTGACCTTTCAGTCTGCAGGTCAGTACAAAATCTACTGAGACACATGAGCCAGGTCTGGGATTTATTGTTCTGACTTAAGACATGCTTTCTACCCTGTCTTATGCTTATCAATGTTCATCACTTATATGTATACTAATTTCCCTTATTTTGAAAAATGATCGCAAGAGGTGGATTTCTACTTGTTTATTTCCCAAAGTACTTAGTATAGTTCTAATTTGGCAGGATGTTGCAACACTGAAGAAATTTACTATGAAATTAATGCTATAATATAGTAATGGAATGCTTTTAGTTTCAGTATATATCTGTTTTATATTGTGAGGTACTTCATACAAGTGTGCTGAAATCTTGGTGTATTTATGTTACAGTTCACAAAATTTGCTTAGTCAAGAATGGCAAATAAAGGGGTCAGAACATGTCACCCCACAATATCCCACTTTGATTTATGGGTTATTTTGAGCCGAAGTCACTTGAGAAACAGCAGATATAGGAAGGATTCTCTGCCCTCTTTTCTACTCAGAAGCAAGTCATAATGCTGAGATGAATCTGTACCAAAAAAAGCCTTACAAAAATAATCCTTATATTTCATAAGTTTCCCTCATTTACTTCCTAAACACTTTCCCACAATATACTCCTCCTAACCCCAACCCCCTTTGCCTTTGTCTTGTCACATTCTCACAATTTCTCAGTCTTTGTTACAGCGGTGTATAAGCTCTCAGGCCTATCCACTTCTTTTCATCTTTCCTTCCTTTATATGAAGGACACTGGGTACACATAGAAATATTAATATCAAATAAAATTTATATGCTTTTCTCCTATTAACCTGTCTCTTGTCAGTTTAATTCTTGTCCCAGCTGCAGAACCTAAGAGAACTGGGGGAGAATCTTTCCTGCCCTACATAAACATTTTATAACCAAGATATATCTTTCTTTTCTTAAAGCTTTGAGAATCCATGTGTGTGTGTGTGTGTGTGTGTGTGTGTGTGTGTGTGTGTGTGTGTGTTGTTTGTGATGATAAAGCCTCTTAAGTTTGTTGGGGGAGGGGATTTTGCTGGTACCTGTGCAATTGTTATTATTTGCTGAGGGACTGAGTTCAAGAATTTACCCTTCATATCTACCTGATTCTTTCACAGCCTCAGTGATCTCTATTCCATGACTTGCTATCACCTTAGTTAATTGCAATGTTATCTCCCAGAGTAACAGTTCTGCATTCTCCACTATGTGCTGAAACTGGATGTCCTGCTAATAACTTAAATTCAACATCTTTATTACTGAATTAATTATTTCCTGTTTCTTACCTTCTAACCTATTTATAGAGATTTGCTGAACTCAGGACCCCACTACTCTCATGTGTTTCTACTGCTGTCTGTACTCACTCTCCAAATCATGAATCATATCATCTTTGTTCAGAAACTTTCTTTTGTGCTGATTTATGTTCACACTTCCAGCCTAGACTTCAAGGTCCATGACCAGGAGAGAACCACTATGACATTAGCAGTACAGAGCTGAGTCTACATGACCAGAATGAATAAGATCACAGGGTGATTATCTAGTAATTTCTAGAACGTTTGAGACAAGTTGATGAGGCAGGCCAGACACAGCCATCACACTGGATTTTGTCTCTCTATGGTCAAGCTGACCACAATCAAAACAAAAATAAGAGTGTTCTGACCTTTTGTTGTTGTTGAAGATTTACTGCAATTTATTGAGTGCCTCTCCTCCCCGTCCTAGCAGTCTCTAGGTCACTTCTTCTGCTAGTACATCTTGTGTGCTAACCTTGGGAAGATGGCTGGAGTCAGGGGCAAAGAGTACTGCTCCCTGGGACACACAAGGTGCCTGTAACTGTCTTCCTTATACTGCACGAACACAGCCTGTTCATTCAGCTCCTCACAGAACATCTTCACCCAGGCCACCCTCTTGGCCTCTTTCTGCCCATAGTTCTGTAGGATCTGGCACTGTTCTGGAGAGGCTTATTGCAGACACTGAACCACCACCCAGCTGCAGTTTTTGTCCTGGATGTCAGTGTCAATCCTGCCCATTGCACTGGAGTCCCCAGAGAGGTCAAGGTAATCATCCTGAATCTGAAAGAGCTCTCCCATCTCCAGCATGATCTTCCTGGCTTTGGCATGTTCCTTCTCCCAGTCAATCCCCACCATATACATGGCAGCGACTACAGGAAGGTAGTAGAAAACTGTTTTACACTTGAAAATAGATTTGTACCTCTTTTCAGTGAATCTGCTATGACCCACATTGCCCTATGGGGCTGTGATGAGGTCCAGGTCTGTCCAATCTCAGCCTGATAGGAACTCTGCAAGAAGATTTGATCACATTTAGGTAATAGGGCTGCTCCCAGCAGTTGAGCTTCAGCAGTCTGTAGATACATGCTTCCAGAAACATAGCATCATTGATGGCATCCAAACCTATACCTGGCTTCTGACACCAGCAGATATGCCCCTGTCAGGGGAGGGATGAATCCATTAATGTCATCTGACACCAGGAAGAAAGCTTGGAGCACTTCCATACACCAGCCCACAGTCATAGCCTGCTGGAGACTATCAGCATCCTACTTTCTTGGTTCCACTAGCTCCTGGAATGTTATCTGCCCTGTCAAACCCTGCTGGTATTTGCCTCCGCTAAAATTGTACTTCAGGATCTCCTTGAGCCACGCAATAGCATCTTCAGTATCTGGGTGCCCTGTGTCATTCTCAGTCAGCACCTTGACAATCTGGGAAAAGTGCTGGATGAAATTCTGCTTCTCTTTGGCCATAAACATCCAATTTCTGGTCTTCATTCATTCTGAGGGATGAGTGAAGTATTCTGTTTTGGATGCCAGTTCTTGTGTTCTGACTTCTGTCATCGGCAGCCGTCCGTCTCCAGAGACGATGGTGTAGCTTCTTAAGAGTCTATCTGCACCGCCGAGAATGGCTGTGCAGTCTGACTCGGGAGTGACACGGTATCTGTCTCCTCCCGTGTTGAATCGACATCTTGTGATGACGCTGGAGTGTCCTCTCCAGTGAAGCTGAAGCTACAGAGCCTGGGCAGGGTGATATGGAGGGTCTGCTGTTGCCCATGCAGCAGACCCCCCCTCTCTTCGCAGCTGAAGGGTCCAAGAGAAAGACGGAGTCAATACAGCTTGGCTTCAGGTGCGCCGCAGGAGTTGCCGGTGTTGACTACAACGTCAAACCGCCTTCGGGACTCCGGCTCCGGATTTTCTGTCGGGGTTTACTCCCTTAGCCTTTCCCCTGAAGAGGTATGCTGCAAGGCAGCGGAGGTTTTTTGGAGTCAGAGTTTTCCTTCTCTGATGTGCCCTGACTGGAAGATCGAACCAGCGACACTTAGCTCGCAGGCCGACGCTCAATCCACTGAGCCAAACCAGCCAGGAACTCTGACTTCTGTTGTTGTCGGCAGCCGTCCGTCTCGAGAGACGATGGTGTAGCTTCTTAAGAGTCTATCTGCACTGCCGAGAATGGTTGTGCAGTCCGACTCGGGAGTGACACGGTATCTGTCTCCTCCCGTGTTGAATCGACTCTTGTGATGATGCTGGAGTGTCCTCTCCAGTGAAGCTGAAGCTACAGAGCCTGGGCAGGGTGATATGGAGGGTCTGCTGTTGCCCATGCAGCAGACGCCCCCTCTCTTCGCAGCTGAAGGGTCCAAGGGAAAGACGGAGTCAATACAGCTTGGCTTCAGGTGCGCCGCAGGAGTTGCCGGTGTTGACTACAACGTCAAACCGCCTTAGGGACTCCGGCTCCGGATTTTCTGTCGGGGTTTACTCCCTTAGCCTTTCCCCTGAAGAGGTATGCCGCAAGGCAGCGGAGGTTTTTTGGAGTCAGAGTTTTCCTTTTCTGATCTGACTTCTGTAATGCCTAATAATTTAGTGTACCGGTAAGTATTTAAGTTCTGCACCATGTCAAGTCAGCACACTATTAGCAAAAAAAAATTTTAAGTCTTACATATGGAGAAAAAGGTTAAATGGAAATGCAGGATAAATTGTGCTCAAGAATAAACTGATGATGTGTGTGCTGGTGGGAGAGTGAATGGGGAGGGGAGAAAATGCTGTTTCTGGGAGCTTTTTTTCTTTGTATTATTTGGTTTAGCTTTTTATATTGATCAGATTCACAGAAAAATTATTGAGCTCCATTATACTTTGCCTGAGCAATCATGGCTTTAGTCAGATACTGACCAATCATTAGGAGAAAATTTAAATATGATCTGAAGTAGAAAAAAAATTTCTGTAAAGCTCACACTTAATTTTTACCTCTGCTTCGACCCAATCCCATATAACATAACCAAAGAATTAGTGTGAAAATATTAAAATGTGTTTTTTTTGTTCTTGTGCATGTAAGCTTCACATATTTTATATTATTTCAAGGTCCTACCCATTTGAGATTAACTTAATAAAAGAAGAGTCAGACTTACCGGTTATGTGTTGTGACCTAAAATTTAACTTCTTAATCAAATAGCTCTTCTATTACTAAATTGTGTTAACTATTGATGCAAGAATTAATTATTCATCATTTGCAAATTCTCAGTTAACAATGAAAGGAGGATCTCATCATTTAACAACTGTTTGGGGTTTGTTGTATTGATTCCATCAATCTATTTAGTAATGGCTATTCTTTAAATTTGTTCTCTACAGAAAAGAGGGAAATACAGGGTGGGGTGAAAGCAGGTTTACAGTTGTTTGTATAGAAAATAATACAATAATTAATAAATAATAATACATGAATAAACTCTGTTTTGCATACTCACGACTTTTGCCTCACCCTGGATACATGTATTTATTTTATCTGAAATTCTTCAGCCTTGATCCTCTCCTAGCATACAATAAGGCCCTGACTTTGTGCCTACCTGAGTGCAGATTACAAAGTCACCCTGCACCTTCTCCCTGTTGCAAAAGAGGAGGAGATATTGGACCAGCTCCTGTGCACAAGCAGCCTAGACCTTTGGACTAGGTTCAGAAAAATTTCATTCACATTCTAGCTCTGCTTCCAACTAAGTGTGCTTACTTGTGTATTTATTACGTTTTCCATAATGTAACGAACATCCTAAAACCCATTATGCAAAACAAAAGTTAGAACCTTGACAAATAACCCCAGTCTTAACCATATGGCTTCTTCCCCATCTCATATAACATTCCCTGACCTCACATAATCTTCGCCTGATCTCCCATAACTTTGAATTTCTCTGACCTCATTTAACCCTTGACTTGAATCCTGTGTTTATATTTTCTTTTTTCCTCCCTTATAATATGGTTTTATTGCATGTGTTTTTTTAAGTATATTTTATTAATTATGTTGTTAGAGTAGTCCCATTTTTTTTCTTTATTTCCTTTCGCCCAGTACCCCACTTCCTTCCAGCAATATCCCCCCTTAGTTCATGTCCATGGATTGTGCATATAAATTCTGTGCTTCGTTATATTATTTTTATATTATTCTTAACTTTTCACTGTCCATTTTTGCCAAACAATTATGCTTTTTAATCCCTGCATCATTTCCCCATTTCCCCCCCTTTCCCCTCCCAGCTGATAATCCTCCAAATGATCCCCATACCTATGATTCTGCTCCTATTCTGGTTTGCTTAGTTGAATTTTCTTTTTGCTTATTAGATTCAGTAGTTAATAGTTGTGAGTTTGTTGTCATTTTTTTAAATATATTTTTTTCTGTTTTTTCAATTATAGCTATCCCATCTTTCCCCCATTGCTCTCCCCCACCCAGCCCATCCCTTCTCCCACGATCATATCCCTCCCCGTTGTCCATGTCCCTGAGTCATTTATACACGTTCCTTGACTAAACCCTTCCCTTTCTTATCCCCCTTCTCTCCCTCCCCCCTCCCTCCTATTGACAGCTATTCTGCTCTTTTTCCTATTTAGTTCGTTTGTTTGTGTTCTTTAGTTTCCTGTATTAGGCGATATCATATGGTATTTTTCTTTCATTGCCTGGCTTATTTCACTAAGCATAATTCTCTCTAGTTCCATCCATGTTGTTGCAAATGGCAGGAGTTCCTTCTTTCTTTCTGCTACATAGTACTCCATTGTATAAATGTACCACAGTTTTTTGATTCACTCATCTACAGATGGGCATTTAGGCTGTTTCCAGCACTTAGCTATTGTAAACAGCTCTGCTATGAACATAGGGTGCATAAGCTCTTTTGAATTAGTTAGTGTTTTAGGATTTTGGGGGTATAATCCTAGCAGTGGAATCTCTGGTTCAAAAGGCAGTTCCATTTTTAGTTTTTTGAATTCCATACTGTTTTCCATAGTGGCTGCACCAGTCTGCATTCCCATCAACAGTGCAGTAGGGTTCCCATTTCTCCACATCCTCGCCAGCACTTGTTGTTTGTTGATTTGTTGATGATGGCCATTCTGACTGGTGTAAAATGGTATCTCACTGTGGTTTTTATTTGCATCTCCCTGATGGCTAATGATGTTGAGCATGTTTGTTTTCTTCACCAAATTTGGGAAGTTTGCCTTCATTATTTTTTCATTAAACTTTCAATTTCTTGCTCTTCTTCTTCTCTTTCTGCCACTTCTATGATTCCGATGTTAACATGTTTAAAGTTGTCCCAAAGGTTCCTAAGCCTCTCCTCGTTTTTTTCTATTCTTTTTTTCTCATTCTGTACTGGTTGACTGATTTTTTCTTCCTTATGTTCCAAATCATTGATTTGAACCCCAATTTCCTTTCATTCACCATTAGTTTTGTGTGGATTTCCCTTCGTTTCATTTAGCATAGCCTTTACTCCTTCCCTTATGCATTTACCATACTTAAGCATATCTCTCAAGCCTGTGAACATCTTTATCACCAGTGTTTTGAACTGTACAACTGTTAGGTTGGCTATCTCCTCGTCGCTTAGTTTTCCCACTGGAACCTTGATCCTTTATTTTTTTTGGGCCATACCTCTCTGTCTCCTCATCCTGACAGTCTCCTGTGTTTGTTTGCCTCTGTTTCTTAGGTAGAGCTGTCACACCTGTTACATTGTAAGGAGTGTAGCTCCTTACAGGTCGACCCGTTTCACCATGTTGTGGTGCTGTGTGTGGGGGAGCGGTCTGAGAGGAAACAATGCTGCTTGCTCAACACTCGCCCCCTTTCCAGGCACTTCTCCCACTTCCATATGGGACTGGCGCTTCTCTAGCTGTTGCCCTAGTTGTTGTTCGCAGAGTGGGTGGGTCTGCAGATGTTCTAGGACCATTGGGGCCATTTAAACAGGCAGACTCTGCTGAGAGACTGGAAGTTTCTTCCTCCACCCCAAATCCCACTGGTTTGCACAGTCAGAAGCAATGAGGCCTTATTTTCCCCAGCACTGAATCTGTGAGCTGTGTGGTCTGGTCTGGTGCTGGAAGCGCTCCCCAGGTGTCCCTCCCTAGTTTTTAAAACATCTGACTGTGCTTTCTGCCGGCCTGCTGCTGCCACCACTGCTGCTGCCACCATACCACATCCTCAGACAGGTACTATGTTAGATGGTGAAAATGACTAATATATAGTTCCTGCCTTCAAGGAGCTCACAATTTGGAAGGGAGGCAAGTGCAGACATATCTTGATAGTACAATGCAACAAGTGCAATGATAGTGATGTACACTGGGTACCAATATAAAAGATAATTATCAAGCTCAGAGAGAGGACTAGAAAAACCAGAAAGAAATTTCTGGAAGAAAAGATACAGAACCGAATGTCAAAATAGGCATTATCTAGACAAGAAAGCTAATAAAGACAAACTCCTGATGAGAGGAGAGTGTGAACTAAAAATATAAAGGTCAATAATAGTTTATATGGTGAATTACAAAAATGTAGTGTTGAAATTTAAGATATCAGGCAGGGAGCAGAAGGATTTGAGGTTGTAGTGGTAGGCAGAGATGAATTCAAAAAGGGCTTTGTGTTTCTTGAGGTTTTTGATTCTGGTTAGTTAGACCAGAGTCACATTGAACTGTGTTCTGAGAAATGCTTAGGGATTGTGAAGTGGTAGTAGTGGGTTATTTAAGGAGACTTTATTCAAGACCATTGCAAAAGGGGAGACAGATTAAATTCAACTCCCAGGTAATATGATAGGTTTTCTTTTTCAGCTTTTTTGAAATACTACTGACAAAAAAATTGTAAGATATTTAATGTGTACAACGTGATGATTTAATACATATATAATTGTAAAAAGGTTCCCCCATTGAGTTGACTAACATATCCATCACTTCACATAATTTACACTCCCCCATTTTTCTGGTGCGAACATTTAAGTTCTACTTTCTTAAGCAAATTTCAATCATACAGTACAGTATTATCAACTATGGTCACCATGTAATACATTAGACCCTCATTCACCTAAGAGTTGTTTAGGTCTTCATTCCAATAAATTCCAATCATGGGTATTTTAGCTGCCCTAGCTTCCAGATTTGGATGGGTAATGAATAAGTTCTGTATTTATTTTCTTGCCCCCATTTATTCTGCTTCTCCTGCCATTGTCAGCCCAGATTCAGGCTGCTATAATTGCTTATATTAGTCAATTTCTGACCAAAGGTCCTCTCACCAAGGAATATGAAGTCAGGATCATGGATGTCATCTTGCTATTATTGCCATTTCTAATCCTAGTAAGGAAAACAAATAATTGAGGCTAAAGGGAAAGATTTGTGGGTGCATTTTCTGAGCCAGGAGTATGTCTTATTTATCTTTATATCCTCATTATCCATTTATTCATTTAATAAATATTTATTAAGAGTACAGTATTTTCTGGGCAAATTGCCATAGGCTAGGGATGAGGGGATAACAGAGCTTTTAGTATAATGGGAGAGGCATATATTAAGTAGCCACACAAATAAATATATATAATTACACAAGGTAGTATATACTCTGAAAGAAAAATGAAGAGTTATATGAAATATTTTTTAAAAAGAATAAGATGACTGAATTTCTGGAATAAGAGGGCCTCTCTGGGAACTTTCCTAGTAGAGAGTAGTTCTATAGGGAAAGGGCATTCTAGGAAGAAGGAACAGCCACCAAGAAGGACTTGAAGCAGGAAAGCTTTGTCATCTTTAGGAAATAAAAGTAATGTGAGAAAATCTAGTGAGAAAAGAAGGGCTTGAATATGTAAACTCTGTTAAAAGTTTTAGATTTTATTCTAGGTGCAATTATAAACCAGTGAAAGGTTTAAGGCAGTGGTTCTCAACTTTCCTAATGCCACGACCCTTTAATACAGTTCCTCATGTTGTGGTGACCCCCAACCATAAAATTATTTTCATTGCTACTTCATAACTGTAATTTTGTTACTGTTATGAATAGTAATGTAAATATCCGATATGCAGGATGTATTTTCATTGTTACAAATTGAATATAATTAAAGCATAGTGATTAATCACAAAAACAATATGTAATTATATATGTGTTTTCCAATGGTCTTAGGTGACCCCTGTGAAAGGCTCAATTCGACCCCCAAAGGGGTCGCAACCCACAGGTTGAGAACCACTGGTTTAAGGCAAGGTAATGACATAACCTAGATTGTGTTTTTAAGATTATTCTGGCTGTTGAGTGCAGAAAGAATGGAGAGGAACAGAAAATTGAGGAATCCACTTTGGAGGCTAGATTAGTTGATCAAGTGAAAAGACTTTGCGTTGGAGACTGAAAGTAGAGCACTATTTGCATCACATTTGTTTGTTATTTTACTGTCTGTATTATATAAAACAATAAGAAAAAAAGACTCAAGAATTGGAAAATAGAAATCAAAAAGAATTTTCATTATTTGCAGATGACACCCTAGAGACACCAAAAACACCTACAGAAAACTTAGAAATAATGTCAGAGCTTAGTAAGGCATCTATCACAATACTTAATTTTAAAGTGAATAGAGGCCAAGATGGAGGCCTAGACAAGCACATTGTATCTCCCACCACAACTAAGAAGGAATATAACTACCTCAAAACTAGAGACAACCAGAAGTTCTAGAAAACTGAGCTGCATGGAGGTCCAACAAACAAAGAAATAAAGAAGAAATACTCATCCAGACAGGTAGGAGGGGCGGAGCCGGGGCAGAGAAGACAGGATGTGGTGGTGGCAGCAGCGGCAGCAGCCTCAGGCCGGTGGAAAGTTCAGTCATACATTTTTAAAAAGTAGGAAAGGACCCCTGGGGAGGGCTCCCGGAGGGCTCCCAGCACCAAACAGGACCACACAGCTCATGGTTCCAGCACTGGGGAAAATAAAGCCTTATTGCTTCTGACTGTGCAAACCAGTCCGGTTTGGGGTGGAGGAAGAAACTGCCAGTCTCTCAGCAGAGTCTGCTTGTTTAAAGGGCTCCCATGGTCCTAGAACCTCCACAGACCTACCCACTCTGGGAACGATGGCCAGGGCAACAGCTAGAGAGGTGCCAGTCCCATATAGAAGTAGGAGACATGCCAGGAAAAGGGGTGAGTGCTGAGCAAGTGTCATTATTCCTTCTCAGACACCTTCCCCACATACAGTGCCACAAAGTGGTGAACCGGGTTGCTCCTAAGGTTCCACTCCTTACAAAGTAACAGGCACAACAGTTCTACCTAAGACACAGAGGCATGCAAACACAGGAGCCTGTCAAGATGAGGAGACAGAGAAGAATGGCCCAAAAGAGGGAACGGATCAAGGTTCCAGTGGGAGAACAAAGCGACGAGGAGATAGCCATCCTAACATACATAGAGTTCAAAACACTGTGATAAAGATGCTCACAGGCTTAAGTATGGCAAACACATAAGGGAAGAAGAGAAGACTATGCTAAATGAAACGAAGGAAAATCCACACAAAACCAATGATGAAGGAAAGGAAACCAGGGTTAAAATCAATGATTTGGTACATGAGGAAGAAAAAAAAAAAACAATCGACCAGTATAAAATGAGGAAACAAGAATTGAAAAAAATGAGGAGAGGCTTGGGAATCTCTGGGACAAGTTTAAACATGCCAACATCGGAATCGTAGGGGTGGCAGAAGGAGAAGAGGAAGAGCAAGAAATTGAAAATTTATGTGAAAAAATAATGAAGGAAAACTTCCTTAATTTGGTGGAGGAAATAGACATACAAGTCCAGGAAGCACAGAGAGTCCCAAACAAGCTAGATACAAGGAGGATCACACCAAGACACATCATAATTAAAATGCCAAAGTTTCAAGATAAAGAGACAATATTAAGAGCAACAAGAGAAATGCAGGGAGTACCTACAAAGGGGTGACTATTAGACTATCAGCTGATTTCTCAAAAGAAACTTTATAAGGAAGAAGGGACTGACAAGAAGTATTCAATGTGATGAAAAGCAAGGACATACAACCAAGACTACTCTATCCAGCAAAGCTATCATTTAGAATGGAAAGGCAGAGAAAGTGCTTCCCAGACAAGGTAAAGCTAGAGGAGTTCATCATCACCAAGCCATTATTACATGAAATGTTAAAGGGGCTTATTTAAGAAAAAGAAGATCAAAATTATGAACATTAAAATGACAACAAACTCACAACTATCAACAACTGAATCTAAAAAATAAAAACAAAATTCAACAAAGCAAACCGGAATAGGAAAAGAATCATAGGTGGCATCTTGAGGAATTACAAAAAGGAGGAACTTGTAAAGAATAGATTCTGTAGTGTGTGTAGGTGGAAGTGATTCTTCAAATGGTTCCTTTGACAAAGCACAGGGTACTGAGTGAACTCTGAATAGACAGAAAATGAAACCAGGAAGCAGGAACAATTAAGAAATGTTTGGCTCTTGGGTATATTTACTTTTCTGTCCTCCACCCTGTCCCTCTTTTTAATACATGGACTGATTTGTTACCTACCTCCTGCTTCTGTTTTCTCTGGTCATGGGTGGAAATGTATGCCTTTCTCTACCACAGAGTTCTGTGTACACAATCATGCCAACACTGAGGCAGGCTTATTGCCCAGCCTCTTCCATCAGCACCTCCAGAAGCCATTCACGTTCTTATAAGGATTAAATACTATTGTTAGGGCTTTGTCTTGGATGCTAACCTTATTCTTGTACATTCTTTTTTTTTTTTTTTTAATGTTTTTTATTGATTATATTGTTACAACAGTTCCAATTTTCTCCCCCTTGTTCCCCTCCACCCAGCACCCCCCTCCCCCAGCAATCCCCCCCAAGTCCATACCCCTGGTTCATAAAAATTAACTATCCCCCCCCCCTCAAATATTAGGACCCTTTGTAATCTTGTAAAGGACAATGGGCGAAGGTCTCAAGCTCCTCTAGCTGCTTCAAGCTGGACATGGTCGTCGTCCTACCTACCCTTGGGTCCAGAAAACCCTAATAAGAGTGGGGGTGTGGAGGGGAGGGTGGCCTTCCCACATGGGGAAGGATCGTGCAGACTCCAGGTCAGTTGGCTGTCTCCGGTCAACGGCGTGCTTGGTTTAACAGGCTGGTGTCCTTGTTGTGTTCTGAGGGCAACAGATTTGGCGAAAAGGGTTAAAAGACATCATTCAATTCTTGTACATTCTTAATGTTGGTTTTGCCAGCTCTTCATTACATCATTAATTGGAGGTGGGTGAAGGTAATGTAGCTTATAAAGGGGTTTCAGTGCTGCTTCTTTTTTACCACCACCCCACTCCCAGCCCCCAGACACACATACATACTGAGTTTCCAGACAGATGGTGAATGCTTAGGAAACCTACTTTACAGCATAGTTTGGGGAAGTCATAATGGAAAAAACAGACCTACGGTTCCTCTTTAGTTGACTTTCTTGGTACCAAATTAAAGTAGGACTTTGGAAAGTTTCTCACCTTTAATCAAATCAGAAAGCAATTTTTTAGGTCTGGAGCTGTTTCCAAGCCATTCTACCAGAAAAAAAAAAAATTGGCTTGAAAATATTTGATAAGGTCACTAGTTATTTTGGAGGCTAACAATATCCTTTTGCCATTATTTCTTCTGAAACACAAGTACGCCCTGGCCCTTTGTGCATTAGCATAGAAAGTTTGGGTGAACACCAATCCTGGTATGTAAGGTTCACATGTTCTTTCAACAACCATTTATTTAGCTCTATTCTATACCAAGAGGCTGTGCCCTTAGTGTAGAATTAAATTTTGTGTAATTCCTAAATTAAATAGACACAGAAGAATAATTCACTATTTCAGCTCATGGAGGTTACCATTTAATGTGAAATATTTTAAGATTGTATATGTATGTGTGTATGTGCATGTGTGGTTTGACAAGATGTAGACTTGAGGAGCCAGAGTTGTTGAGTGACCCATTTAGTCCCCTATATTACATGAGATTCAGTAATAAACCCTTGACTCCATCTTTCTCATGAAAAATGAACAACATGTCTGTCTGGTGCTAGGGTCACAGAGAGGTATGGGACACATCCTCTGCCTTCAGGAGGTTCACTGTGTCATGTGGAAGACAGGAGGTTTAGATGAAAAAAGGTACCACAGAGTAGCATGTATTTATTGCCAAAGGAAAACAAGAGAAATTATTTCTTTTTATTTTCCTCCAAAATGGGATCTTAAAAAAATTTTTGAGATCATTTTAGGCAGAAGAAGAGTTAAAAAATAGTACAGAGAATTTCTGTATAGCATTTACCCAGATTGCCCTAAAATATTAGCATATTACTAAATTTACTTTATATTTCTCTCTTCATACATAACTCATGCACATACATATTTTGTTTTTGATAGACACTTGAGCATAAGTTGCAGGCATAAAGCCCCTTTACCCCTACATACCTCAATGTGCATTTACTAAATACTGTATAAGGTGTTTGTTCTCTGACATAATGACAGTATGGTTATCAAAATCACAGTATAAATATTTGTACAATAAATGTTATATAATCCACACACATTCAGATTTACCATTTGTTTCAAACATTTCCATTTTGGCAAGAGAAGGTCCAAGATTATGCATTTCATTCAGTTGTCTTGTCTCTTTTGTTTTCTTTAATGTGGAATGGTTTCCAAGTCTTTCTTTGTATTTCATAACATTGTCATTTGTGGGGAGCATTCAGCTCAGTTATTACTAATAATGTCTGATTTTTTTGTTTCAATATTTTATTTATACCCAAAACAGAATTTGTTATTTTTCAACATCCTGGCTTTAAAGAAGCTAACTTATCCTTAATATTTTAATATGACTCTCTTAGTTTATCTCATTTCAAACCAGATGATTACCATATTTGATTTTTCTTTCCCCTCAAGAACCAGTGATGAATAAATCACTTTTAAATTACTTTCAGCTTACTAAAATCTCTTTGCTGAACCTCTCTGTGAATCCATTTAAAAATCAAATCAAATCAAGAAAATGTCCAAAAAGAAAATAAATAAATAAATAAAATGAATAGAGGAGCAATGGAATACAGGAGACAGGTGATGATGGCTAGAAAGTGGCAGAATATCAGTGAAAAGAAAAAAGGGAGCCAAAGAAAGAAAAAAGGCAGAAAAAGAAAAGGAAGGAAAAGAAAGAAAGGAAAGAGGCAAAGACAAAAACTGTTGTATTCTAAGTACTTGAATTAGGAGGATGTAAAGTTGTTGGAAGGGGGCCAACATTAATTAGTATTATTGATATGATGCAGTTCCTGACCTAGGTGTGAATTGAAATGGCTCATTGAAATGGAAAAGGGGAAGTCACCAGAAGAGGAGACATTCAAGTTGTTGAATAATTAGTTGATGGGTCACCTAAGCTTGTGTTGAAATGACTGAAGATGGAGGCAGGAGGGGCTGAGATAAAGGAAGCCTGAACCAACCACTGAATCATTCATGAATAAGGAGCAGTAGATGATCACTGGGGAGGGGAAATGGGAAGTATGGTATAAGCAAATGGTTAATTTTCCAAAGAGCAGGAGTTTTACAAAAGGGAGAGCAAATAATGTTCTTGGAGTGGCAATAGGGAGGAGGGGATGTTTAGGCAGGTTCTCTGTTGGAGAGGACTGCAGAAGACATGGTATCCCCATGGGACATTTATGGCTCAGTCATGGCAAGAAGTTGAAATGGTTATTTGGAGAAGATGATAAATATAAAAAAGAATTTGTTCATTTTAGATCAGAATTTTGAAGAGTACCTGGCCAAGTGTCAGCGTGTAGTACATATTTATTGATAGAATTAGTAACTCAACCAACCAATGATGAACATGGTAGAAAAACCTGTATCATCTCTAGCCCATAAGCCAACGTGATTTGCATGTTGCCATAAAATGAGCTCTTTGATTCAGACTGCTTCAGGTCTACTTTCTTTAATTAAAAACTCCATTCAGGCATCATTAAGATCCTCAGCTCTCAGTCAGAAAAATACTTTTTCTTGAAATGCTTTGTTCCTACATACAGGGGGGATTGTAGTCAAAGAGGATGAGTTTCCTCCACATTATCTTGTAATTATTCTCAGAATGAGGTTCAATCTAATTCTCACGTTTCTGCTAAACTAAAAGTATCAAATGCCTTTAACAAGTGCCTCATCTCAGAGCCTCCATACTTACCTACTTCTTTTTAATTCTCTGCTGACACCCTTAAACATATTTTTATTATTTTTAAAAATTGTATTTATTTTTTAATAGTTGATTACATTGTATTTTTTCTATTACCATCTATGCCCCCAATACACTTTTCCACCTCCACCCACCCCCTTCCCTCTGCAATCAACACACTGTTGTCCATGTCCATGAATCCTTTCTATTTTATGCTTGATCGCTCTACCCCACTACACCCTCCAGAGAGGTCAGCCTGTTCTCCCTGAGTCTGTCTCTATTTTGCTTGTTAGTTCAGTTTGTTGATTAGATTCCATATATGAGTGAAATCATATGATATTTGTCTTTTTCTGACTGACTTATATCACTTAACATAATACTTTCCAGGTCCATTCATGCTGCTGCAAAGGGTAAAATTTTCTTTTTTATGGCCAAGTAATATTCTATTGTATAAGTGTACCATAGCTATTTTATCCAGTCATCTACTGATGGGTACTTGGGCTGCTTCCAAATCTTGGCTGTTGTAAATAACACTGCAATGAACATAGGGGTCTGCATATTTTTTCAAATTAGTGTTTTGGTTTTCTTCAGATAAATTCCCAGAAGTGGAATCGCTGGGTCGGAAAGCAATTCCATTTTTTAATTTTTTGAGGTCACTACATACTGCTTTCCACAGTGGCTACACAAATCTACATTTCCAACAGCAGTGCAAAAGTGTTCCGTTTCTCTACATTCTTGCCAGCACTTGTTGTTTGTTGATATTCTGACAGGTATGAGGTGATATCTTATTATGGTTTTAATTTGCATTTTTCTGATGATTAGTGACCTTGAGCATCTTTTCATATGTTTGTTGGCCATATGCATGTCCTCCTTGGAGAAATATCTATTCTGGTCCTTTCCCTATTTTCTAATTGATTTGTTTGGGGGGTTTTGTGGGGGGTGGTATTGAGTTTTATAAGTTCTTTATAAATTTTGGATATTAACCCCTCATCAGATATATTGGCAAATATGTTCTTCCATTCAGTGGGTTGTCTTTTCATTTTTGTTGATTGTTTCCTTTGCTGTTCAAAAACTTATTTAGTTTGATATTTATATGAAACCACAAAAAAACCCAAATAGCATAGTGATCTTGAGAAAGAAGAACAAAGTTGGAGCAATCATGCTACTTAATATCAAACTATATTATAAGGCCATAGTAATCAAAACAGCAATGATACTGGCATAAAAACAGGCATATAGATCATTGGAACAGAGTAGAGCATCCAGAAATAAACCCAAGACTTGATTGTCAATTAATATTTGACAAAGGAGGCAAAAACATATAAAGAGTTAAAGATAGTTTATTCAATAAATGGTGTTGGGAAAATTGGACAGATACATGCATAAAAATGAAACTAGACTACCTTTTTATGCCACACACAAGAATAAATTCAAAAAGGATTAAAGAGTTGAATGTTAGACTGGAAATCATAAAAATCTTAGAAGAAAACATAGGCAGTAAAATCTCAGACATTGCTCATAGCAATATTTTTCCTTAGTCAAGGAAAATTTTTTAAAAATCAACAAATGGGACTAATCATATTTTAAATACACTTTTAAAGTTGTATCTTAGTCTTCAGACTTTTTTATTGAGGTATAAATGACATGCAATAAACTATACATATTTAAAGTGTACAATTAGATACTTAAGAAACTATCAACACAGTCAAGATAATAAACTTAGTTCTCTCTGGTGTGTTTCCGTTGTTGAACATTGTACCACAAAGCAAAAGCTCACCAGTTCGATTCTCAGTCAGGTCAGGGCACATGCCTGGGTTGTAGGTTCTCTCCCCAGTCAGGACACATATGGATCAATGTTTCTCTCCCTCTTTTTCTCCCTCCCTTCTTCTCTCTATATATAATGAATTTAACCATCACCTCTAAAAGTTTCTTCCTGTCTCTTTCCAATTTATTCTCTTCTCTCTGCACTCCATTCATAGAAAAATCACAGTTCTGCTTTTTTCATTATGAGTAAAATTTACATTTCCTAGAATTTTATATAAATAGAATCATACAGTAAGTACTTTTCTGTGGCTTCTTTCATGCAGCATAATTATTTTAAGATTTGTTCATATTGCTCTGCTGGATTTATCAACAGTTTATTTTTTGTGTGCTGGATGGTATTTCATTGTATGGACTGACTACAATTTATTTACTCATTCATTTGTTAATGGACATGTGAGTTGTTTCCAGTTTGGGTTATGACAAACAAAGCTGCTGTGAACATTCATGTACAAGTCTTTGTATGAACATACTCTTTTACTCATCTTGGGGAAATACCTAGGAGAAGAATTGTAGTCATATGGTAGATAAATGTTTAACTTTTGAGAAACTTGAAAGCTCTTCTTAAAAGTGATTGTAGCATTTCACTTTCACACCAGTAGTAACCAAATGTGAGTTCTGTTTCTTCCACATCCTTGTCAGCACTTAATGTGGTTTGTCCTTTTAATTTTAGCACTTCTCAGGTATGTAGTATGAAGCTTTTATTTTGCATTTCCATATTAACTAATGGTGTTGAGTATCTGATTATATGGCTGTTTGTCATCCACTTGTCTTCTTCGGTGAAGTGTCTATTTAAATCACTTCCATTTTATATGAGGTTGACAACTTAATAAAAGTATTGTGTTTTGAAAGTTTTTTATTCATTCAGGTTGTGGGTTATTAAACAGATAGGGGATTTACAAATATTTTCTCCCATTCTGTGGATTGTCTTAATAGTATCTTTTGAAAAGCAAAGTTCTTAATTTTAATGATGCCAAATTTATCAATTTTTATTTTATGAATTGTGCTTCTGGTGTTATATCTAAGAAACTCTGCCTAACCTAGGGATACAAAATTTTTTTCCTATAATTTTTTTTTAGTTTTAAGTTTTACATTTAGGCCTATAATCCATTTTGAGATAATTTTTGTAGAAGTGTGAAGAACAGATCAATATTTTTGGTTCATTTTTTATTTGTACATGGATATCCAAATGTTTCAGTGCCATTAATTGAAAAGATTACCCTTTATCTAATCATGCCTTTGCTGCTTTGTCAAAAGTCACTGGCTATATATGTGTGGATTTATTTCTGGAGACTGTATTATGTTCTATTGATGTACTTGCATACCTTGATGCCAAAAACACTGTTTTGATTATTGTAGCCTTATAATGAATGAGTCTTAAATATTTTTTTAAATTAAATTTATTGGGATGACTTTGGTTCATAAAATTATGTAGGTTTCAAGTGTACAATTCTATATAATTACATCATCTATATATTGCATTCTCTATTTAACACCCAAAGTCAAATCTCCATTCATCATCATATATTTACCCTTTACCCTTCTTTAAAGTATATTTTATTGATTATGCTATTACAGTTGTCCCAATTTATTTTCCCTTTCTTCCCTCTGACCAACGCCCTCCTCCCTCCAGCAATTCCACCCCCTTTACTTCATGTCCATGGGTCATGCATATAAATTCTTTGACTTTACCCTTTTCTATACTATCCTTAATATCCCCTGTCTATTCTGCACCAACGAACTATGCTTTTTAATCCCTGCCCCATTTCCCCTTTCTCTCCCTTCCCCCTCCCAGCTGATACCCCTCCAAATGCTCTCCCTACCTATGATTCTGTTCCCACTCTGGCTGTCTGCTTAGTTTGTTTTTGTTTTTGTTTTTTAGATTCATTTGTTGATAGTTGTGAGTTTGTGGTCATTTTAATGTTCATAGTTTTCATCTTCTTTTTCCTAAATAAGTCTTTTAACATTCCATTTAATAATGGCTTGGTGATGATGAACTCCTTTATCTTTACCTTGTCTGGGAAGCGCTTTCTCTGTCCTTCCATTTTAAATGATAGCTTTGCTGAATAGAGTAATCTTGGTTGTAGGTCCTTGCTTTTCATAACTTTGAGTAATTCTTGCCAGTTCCTTCTTGCCTGCAAAGTTTCTTTTGAGAAATCAGCTGATAGCCTTGTAGGAACCCCTTTGTAAGTAACTGTCTTCTTTCCTCTTGTTGTTTTTGAGATTCTCTCTTTATTTTGAACCTTTGGCATTTTAATTATGATGTGTCTTGGTGTGGTCCTCTCTGGGTGTAGCTTGTTTGGGACTCTGTGCTTCCTGGACTTGTATGTCTATTTCCTTCACCAAATTAGGGAAGTTTTCCTTCATTATTTTTTCACATAAGTTTTCAATTTATTGCTCTTCCTCTTCTCCTTCTGGCACCCTATGATTTGGATGGTAGCATATTTAAAGTTGTCCAAGAGGTTCCTAAGCCTCTTCTGTTTGTTTGTTCGTTTATTTGTTTGTTTCAATTTTTGTTTCCTCCTTCTGTACTGGTTGACTGTTTCTTTCTTAAGTTCCAATTCATTGATTTGAATCCTGGTTTCTGTCCCTTTACCACTAGTTTCATGTGGGTTTTCCTTCATTTCACTTAGCATAGCCTTTATTTCTTCTCTTACGTGTTTGTTGTGCTTAATCTTCTCTGTTAAATCTGTGAGCATTATTATTATCAGTGTTTTGAACTCTCATATGTTGGGTTGGCTATCTCCTCATCACTCAGTTCTTCCACTGGAACCTTGATCTGTCCCCCGTTTTGGGCCATACTTCTCTGCCTTCTCAACTTGACATCTTTCTGTGTTTGCCCTTTTGTCTTAAGAAGAGCTGTCACACCTGTTATGTTTTAAGGGGCAGAACCTTAGGTATCTGTCAGTGAGGGGTGACCAGTTTCAATATGTTGTGGCACTGTATGTGGGAGAAGGGTGTGAGAGGGAACAATGCTGCTTACCCAGCACTCACCCCTTTTCCAGGCACTTCTTCTGCTTCCTGTACTGAACAAACTGACTCTTTTGAGACTGGTAGTTTATTCCTTTGCCCCAACACCCACTAGTTTTCACAGTCAGAAGCAATGTGGCTCTATTTTCCCCAGTGCTGGAACAATGAGCTGTGCAGTCTGGTCTGGGGCTGGGATCGCTTCCTGGGTTTCCCTCCCTACTTTTAAAATGTATGACTGTGCTTTTTGCCTGGGCCACCGCCCCTGTGCCGCTGCTGCAGTCACTGCAGCTGACACACTGCATTCTTTCTGCCTGGCTCTGTCCCTCCTACCTGTCTGGCTGAGTATTTCTTCATTTCTTTGTTTGTTGAATTTCCATGTAGTTCTATTTTCTGGAATTTCTGGTGGTATTTTTAGTTTTGAGGCAGTTGTAAATCCCTTCTTAGTTGTGAGGGAGCTGCAGCATGTCTACCTATGCTCCCATCTTGGCTCGAAGTTACCCTTTCCCTTTATTGCTCCCCTTCACCCCCCTTCTCCTCTGGTAACCACCATATTGTTGACTATGTCTATGAGTTTTTGTTTGTTTTGTTTGTTTGTTTGTTCATTTGTTGTTTTCAGTTTTATATCCCACATATGAGTGGAATCATTTGGCTCTTGACTTTTTCTGTCTGACTTATTTTGCTTAGCATGATATTCTCAAGGTCCATCCATGTTGTCTCAAATGGCAGTACTTCATCTTTTCTTATGACTGAGTAGTATTACATTGTATATGTGTACCATATCTTCTTTAGAAGTGTGTTATTTAATTTTATATTTGGGGATTTATTTTTTATATAGGTCTATATTGTAATTTTTAAAACAGTTTTATTGATATATAATTTACATATAAATTGCACCTGTTTAAAATGTAAAGTTAAATGTCTGATATATTCATGGAGTTGTATAACCATCCTCACGGTTTTAGAATATTTTCATTACTCTACAAAGAAACCTGGTATCATTAGCTGTCACTCTCCATTCCTCCCCTGCCTTCCTTCCTACCTCCTTAGCCTAAGACAACCACTAATCTACTTTATTTCTCTCCAGATTTGCTTATTTTGTATATTTCACATAAATGAAATCATATAATACCGGGTCTTTTGTGACTGGCTTCTTTCATGTAACATGAAAAGAAAAAGTGAAGTGATGAAAACAATACAAAGATGAAAAGGGAGTTGGCCATTAGTGTCCTATCCATATCCCCTTGGCCTTGGCCTTGCTCTCTCTAGAGCTCCTTTTTATGAACCTGTGATTTCTGTTAGTACTTGTGACACTGCCCAAAGTTTTTTGTTTTGTTTTTTGACCAAAGCATTATGCTCAGCCCACAGTCAGATCAAGCAAGAAGTGTCAGTGTGTTTGTGTTAATGCTAAGAAACAGCCTACAACTGGTGACAGACAGGAAGTTGTGGACTTCAATTCTTTGCCTGTTGGTTGATAGAACTCTTAGACGTGTTCTACAATGTCTTAAAGACTTTCTCAGTAGATTTTAGCTCCCTGACCACAGTGGTAACTTGCTTAATAATGTTATTGGATTTCTTCCCTTTCACGTCTTACCTTAACACTCCTCTATTAGTGTTTCCTAGAATTGCCTCTCAAATAAATTACTTATACTTCTGAGTCTGCTTCTAGGGAATGCTAACCATGCCTCATAATTTAAGAACAAATTGAGAGCCAAAACGACTCCCCCACAAAGCCATTAAAAAATTAGCCTGCAGATTAAAAAATAACAATAATAAATAAATAAAACAATTTAAAGAAAAGGTACTTGGAGGACAAATACTAATTAGAAAAAAGGTAATTGATGTCCTGGAATTAGGGGCACTAACAAATGTATCAGAAATTGTATTTAAAAGCCAATAGAGAATCTGAGGAGAAGATGGCGGCGGAATAGGTAGCAGTGTTATCTGCTTGCTCCTATTGTAGAAAGGCTTAAAGTACAAACACGGAGACAAGCGAGTGAATGTGAATTTCGGACAACGCGAGGTGGGAAGGGAGTGTGAGAGAGGAGTGGAAAATGGCAAAAGGCTCGCCCACACTCTCAAGGGGAGTCGCTGGGCCCACCAAGCCTGGTGCCACTATTGCACCGTAACCCAGAGGGGCAGCTGCAGACTGGCAGCAGTGTTGTCTGCTTGCCCCTATCACGGAAAACTTTAAAGTACAAACACAGAGATGAGTGAGTGAGTGCGAATTTCGGACAGCGCCAGCAGGGAAGGAAGTGTGAGAGCAGAGTAAAGAAGGGCAAAAGGCTTGCCCATGCTCTCAAGGGGAATCACTGGGCCCACCAGCCCAGTTACTGAGCCAGCTGAGCCTGCCACCACTTCCGCACCGCACCCCAGAGAGGCAGCTGCAGACCAGCTCACCGGCCTGGATCTGCCTGGAAACTGCTGCTTGCCGTAGGCGCTGGGACCAGCGGAATCCCAGAGGGAGACAATAGGAAGGTTTCCTTGAAACAGTCGGAGGTGTGGGAGGACAGCAAACGGCCCAGACTGTGGGAAGCTATGTGAGCAGAGTCTGGGGGGGAACCCCTGTTCTGGCAGGTCTGAGCTGGGGGCCCCACACCCTGGGTGCGCACATCGAGGTGCCACTGAACACAAAAGAGTGGAACTGGGCCGGGAGAGCTGCGACAGAAACGCGGGCTTGGTGGGGGCCCCAGGTGGGCCGGCAGTGTGTACAGACAGATGGTGAGACACTACCAGCCAGGGACAGACACAGCCAGGTGCTGTGGCTTGGAGCATAGAGACTTCTTGGGAGGAGGAGCGAAGACAGGATCCAAGGCAGGGCTGGACTAGGAACATGCGCACTGGCTTGCCAACAGAACAGCATTGCTAGAGAAGCCTGAGGACTGCTGGAGGGCGCTGCAGGACAATTGGGGAGAGAACCAACTCTGCAGCTCACAGCAGATAGTTACAATAGGCCCCTGAGGGAGAGAAAAACAGCCACAGACCAACCAGAGCTCCTCACAGCCTGCCAACCAGGAAAAAATTTGAAACACATGGAATTTTGACCAGGTGTGTATCCAGAAAAAGAAGACTACACACAAACGCTGAACTGAGTAAACACTTTCTTTTAAATTTAAATTTTTATTTTAATTTATTTTTATTTTTATTTTTTTATATAATTTTTTTCTTTCTTTTTCTCTTTAAACTATCTCTTTAATCTGTTTCATACCATCTCTCCCTTCCATCCTTCATCTTTAATTTTTGTTTGTTTGTCTGTTTTGTTTAGCCTCCCTTTCACACTAAATATCTAGCATATAACTACTATATAAATCTAATACTATACACTATCACTTTCTGACTGTATCCTGCATTCTTCCCTCTCTCTTTTTTTATTATTAACATACAACGTAAATATTATTTACTGTCTTTCACAGTCTTAACACTACTTGCTACTATTATTACTCAATCATCCCCCCTCTCAAAAATCATCTTTTTCTTTATTTAAAACAACTCTTATCCATTTCTCCTATAGTATAATAGCCCTAACCTGTTTACATTTATATTAATACTGGCTCATTTGATGCCAATAGTGGGATAGGGGTGGGGGATATTTTTGAGGGTGTGGGTTTCTTGCCTGGGCTGTGTGTTTATGTTTTTAACAGCATCTCCACAAAGAACTCAAGACAAGGTGGGCAGAGTGACTCTCAATTCACTAGCCAGAGGGAAGGTCCCACCAAAGAGCATCTGAAATATAACCAGACAGCATAAACAAATGACATAAAGGGTACCCCAAGAACATCAGGCTCAGAAGATCAAAGAGACTGCACCACTGAAACCCCCAGATCTCCTATAAAGAATCTCATACCTCAAAGGAGGGAAATCAAAGCAAAAAAAATCCAAAAAACAAAAACAAACAAGAAGAATCCAACATGGGAAGATGCAGAAACAATGTTGCAATGAAAGGGAAAGAGGAATCGCCAGAAAGAGAAGTAGATGGAATAGACATAGCCCAAATGTCAGACATGGAATTCAAAAGAATGGTGGTAAAGAAGCTCAATGTACTTGACAACCTCAAAAATAACTACAACAACCTCCAAGGAAGTTACCAACAGCTCCAAGAAAATTACAGGGAACTTACGGAGAACTACACTAGCATAAAAAAAGGACATAGAAACTATTAATAAGAACCAGGGAGAAATGAAGAATACAATCTCTGAACTGAAAAACACAGTAGAATCAATCAAAAGCAGGCTAAACGAAGCAGAGGATCAGATTAGTGAGTTAGAAGACAATGTAGAAAAAAATTCCCAGACAATACAACAAAATGAAAAAGTATGAAGAAAGTCTAAGGGAATTACAGGATAACATGAGACAAAATAATATCCGGATCACTGGAATAAAAGAGGGAGAAGAAGGAGAACAAGGAATAGAGAAGCTGATAGGAGAAACAGTAGTAATAGTAGAGGCCAGGAGTGCTGCTCAACATCTTCCAATGCATAAGACAGCCCCACAGCAAAGAATTACAGTAGTTGGTCTCTATATTGCAGTTCACTTATCGCGGACTCACTGTATCGCGGGATTTTAAAAAATATTATATTTAATTATTTATCACGGATTTTTCGCTATATCACAGGATTTTGCAGTACTGTATATGTATGTTGTTAAAGTTACATAGGTTTAAGAGTGTAGAATATGTTTAAGAACATAAGTAGTGTTTATAAAAGTGTGGAAAGGTTAATAAGGGAATGGGAAAGGTTAATAAGGAACTGGGAATGGTTTATAAGTTTGGGAAGGGTTTATAAAGCCTTAATATATCGTCAGCAGCCGTCCATCTCGAGAGACGATGGTGTAGCTTCTTAAGAGTCTATCTGCACCGCCGAGAATGGCTGTGCAGTCCGACTCGGGAGTGACACGGTATCTGTCTCCTCCCGTGTTAAATCGACATCTTGCGATGACGCTGGAGTGTCCTCTCCAGTGAAGCTGAAGCTACAGAGCCTGGGCAGGGTGATATGGAGGGTCTGCTGTTGCCCATGCAGCAGACCCCCCTCTCTTCGCAGCTGAAGGGTCCAAGGGAAAAACGGAGTCAATACAGCTTGGTTTCAGGTGCGCCGCAGGAGTTGCCGGTGTTGACTATAACGTCAAACCGCCTTAGGGACTCCGGCTCCGGATTTTCTGTCGGGATTTACTCCCTTAGCCTTTCCCCTGAAGAGGTATGCCGCAAGGCAGCGGAGGTTTTTTGGAGTCAGAGTTTTGCTTCTCTGATGTGCCCTGACTGGAAGATCGAACCAGCGACACTTAGCTCGCAGGCTGACACTCAATCCACTGAGCCAAACCAGCCAGGGGGAAAAATATATATAAATACTAAAATAAATGTAAGGTTCCTACTTCATGGATTTTCACCTATCACGGGGGGGGTCTAGAACATTCATCGTCGTCGTCGGCAGCCGTCCGTCTCGAGAGACGATGGTGTAGCTTCTTAAGAGTCCATCTGCACCGCCGAGAATGGCTGTGCAGTCCGACTCGGGAGTGACACGGTATCTGTCTCCTCCCGTGTTGAATCGACATCTTGCGATGACGCTGGAGTGTCCTCTCCAGTGAAGCTGAAGCTACAGAGCCTGGGCAGGGTGATATGGAGGGTCTGCTGTTGCCCATGCAGCAGACGCCCCCTCTCTTCGCAGCTGAAGGGCCCAAGGGAAAGACGGAGTCAATACAGCTTGGCTTCAGGTGCGCCGCAGGAGTTGCCGGTGTTGACTACAACGTCAAACCGCCTTAGGGACTCCGGCTCCGGATTTTCTGTCGGGGTTTACTCCCTTAGCCTTTCCCCTGAAGAGGTATGCCGCAAGGCAGCGGAGGTTTTTTGGAGTCAGAGTTTTCCTTCTCTGATGTGCCCTGACTGGAAGATCGAACCAGCGACACTTAGCTCGCAGGCCGACGCTCAATCCACTGAGCCAAACCAGCCAGGAATAATATTTCTATTATATATGCATTATGCCCACAATAAGTGGGGGAATACTGTATTTGGCCAATATGTCAATAGCACCAAGAAACTTCACGAACCATTTCTGACATGTTTGATCAGTCATAGCACCTTCTCCATATACTGCACAAATCTTTTTTGTGTGTTTTAGTTCTGTTTTTACCTTTCTTGAAATAAGCATAATACACCAAAAATGTTGTGTATTTTCTTCCATCTTCAATATTAAAATGGCTGCACAAAAATTCACCAATTTTGATAAGTTTTTTAAATACATGCTGATATGGCAGCTGTCACAATACAATCTAACAAAATTGTTTCAAATGAAGTTAGACAACTAATCACTACTAGCGCCATTATATGAAAAAAACTAAATGAACTTTTTAGCCAACCCAATATCTATCTTACTATGAGACATTCATACCTATTAAGCCCTGGGCTTGGAAAACTGCACCCCTGGATGTTCACACGTTTGGTTTCACCTTATCAGTCATATCTATGTTCAAGTATAACCTCAGAGAAGTTTTCTCTGACCACAGTCTCTAGAACTGTACCACACCTCACCACATCCCCAGTCACTCTCTATCTTGTTTCCTGGTTTGTTTTCTGCAGAACACTTATCACAATCTACAATTATATGATTTATTTGATTCTTGTTTATTCTCTGTTCTCTCCCAGTAGAATATAAGCTCAATAAAAGCAGAAACTTTGCCTTGTTCACAGCAAGAGCTTAATATTTGATGAGTGTATTTGTTAACATTTATGTTTTTAATAGTGCAATTTTCTCTTTTATTATTTTTTATTGTTATTCTATTATAGCCGTCCCAACTTTTCTCCCTTTGCCCTCCTCCACCCAGCCTAACCCCCACTCCCACAGTCAATTCCCACACTATTGTCCATGTCCATGATCATTCATACATGTTCTTTAACTAGATCCTTCCCCTTCTTTCCACCATTATCTCCTTACCCCCTCCCCTCTGGACACTGTCAGTCTGTTCCATGTTTCCATGTCTCTGGTTCTACTTTGCTCATTATTTTGTTCATTAGATTCCTCTTATAAGTGAGATCATATAGTATTTGTCTTTCATCAACTGGCTTATTTCTCTTAGCATATTTTCAAGTTCCATTCATGCTGTCACAAAAGGCAGGAGTTCTTTCTTTCTGCTGTGTAGTGTTCCATTGTGTGAATGTGCCACAGTTTTTTGATCCACTTGTCTACTGATGGGCATGTAAGCTGTTTCTAGCACTTGGCTATTGTAAATAGTGCTGCTATGAACATAGAGGGTGCGTAGGTTCTTTTAAATTGGTGTTTTGGGATCCTTAGGGTATATTCCCAGCAGCGGAATTGCTGGGTCAAAAAGCAGTTTGATTTTTAATTTTCGGAGAAAAGTCCACACTGTTCTCCACAGTGGCTGCACCAGTTTGCATTCCCACCAACAGTGCACTAGGGTTCCCTTTTCTGCACATCCTCACCACCACTTGTTGTTTGTTGATGATGGCCATTCTGACTGGTGTAAAGTGGTATCTCTTTGTGGTTTTTATTTGCATCTCTCTGATGGCTTGTGATGTTGAGTGTCCTTTCATATGTCTATGGGCCCTCTGTATGTCCTTCTTGAAGCGGTGTCTCTTCAGGTCTTTTGCCCAGTTTTTAATTGGGTTGTTTGTTGAGTTGTGTTGGGGACCCCCAACCCACAGAGATCCTTTGGTGTTGCAGATGATGTGAAGGCTTCCCAGGCAGCTTGTGCTAGGGGAGAGAAGGCCAGCAAATGTCTGAGAGACAAATATCTCAGTTGCCTTCCTCCAGGATCTTTTATTAAGTGCAGTAAGCTTAAGGGCATATAGCATGCACATAAAGCTCATCAATGAATTAAATAGTTCTGTTTACAGAAAACGGGTATTGTTCAGGGATAACAATTGAAGGAACGTTGAGATCTCCCTCAAGTCAGGGTGTGTTGGACACAAAGACTTCAGATGGCCATAAAATAGGGAGGGTGAATTCATTTGAGTTAAAGTTAAAACCTGTGCTGCTGGTACAATAAAGTGATCAAGTGAGGTGAAAGAACAAGGCAAACTTCAAAGGACATAAAGCATTTACTCATAGCCTGATTACCATCAGGGCCCACTTGCTATAGCATTGAGGCACATATGCACCCAACTTTCCCAGTTTTCCAGTCAGGTCTTACAGGCTTTGTTTCCTTTGCCTGGCCTGCATTGGGCTCCAAGTCTTGATACTTTCCCAGGGGCACCCCAACAGAGTTGTATGAGCTCTTTATATATTTTGGAGATCAAATCTTTGTCTTATGTATCATTGGCAAATATATTCTCCCATACAGTTTGTTCCCTTTTTATTTTGATGATTGTTTCTTTAGCTGTGCAGAAGCTTTTTAATTTAATATAGTCCCATTTGTTTATTTTTTTCCTTTATTTCTCTTGCCCTAGGAGATATATGAGCAAAAATATTGCTACATGGGATATCTGAAACTTTACTGCCTATGCTTCCTGCTAGGACTTTTATGGTATCATGACATATTTAAGTCTTTTATCGATTTTGAGTTTATTCTGGTGTATGGTGTAAGTTTGGTGGTCTGGTTTCATTTTTTGTCCAGTTCTTCCAACACCATTTATTGGAAAGACTATTTTTACTCCACTGTATTTGTTAACATTTATTAAATATCACCTGCTCTTCCAAGTAGCATACTACTGCTCTGACTGTATAGCTCAGTTGGTTAGAGCATCATCCCAATCCAAGGTTGTGGGTTTGATCCCCAGCTAGGTTACATAGAAGAATCAACCAATGAGTGAATAAGTAAGTAGAATAACATCTCTCTCTCTCTCTCTCTCATATAAATAAATAAATAAATAAATAAATAAATAAATAAATAAATAAATAAGTAACTGTTTTGGTTAATGACAAAATAGCACACTATTTTTACTTAAATAAATTTGTTTATATGTTTTTTCATGCTGAGAGTAATGCAGCCATATTTTTCCCTGGGATTATCTGTAGTACCTCATCTGCATGTTTTTTATTCATTAGAACAGGATTTCTGTTGTGCCCCAACACTTTTCCAAGCTAGAAAAGGTAAAGCTTTATTATAGCAAGAATAATTTGGTCCCACTCAACTGTAGGCAATGAGGGTAAGGAAGCTCTCACTGAATTATCTAGTTAATCCCAGTGAAGGAGTCGTATTGAGTAATTTCATCCATCTGCTATTGAAATATGGATTTAACCTTATAAAGAAAACCTACACATGGTGCTCTGGGCACATACAAGCCTATTCATTGAGCTTTCCCTTTTGGTTTTCTTATTTTCACAAGGACTTGAGCATTCCCTGAACTTCAGCTTAAAGCAAGATTCTGGTTCTCTGACTGGTATTTATCACCACTCTTCCTAGGGTTTATGTCCCCCAGAAACTAGCTAAGATTTTATTCTTAACCAGATATACCATTAACAATCAGGACACCACTACGGTTCTGTTGCCATTCTCTGTCTTCTGAGTTGAACCACCCTTGATACCAAAACAAGTCCAGATCAATCCTGGGGTTTCTACACTCAGTTCTACATCTCATTTAGTTTCCCAGAGTCCATTTCTGCCCATTGCAGACTAGCCTGATGCTGAGATCCCAGCATGCTTGGAACTTGTGTCTGTCCAAGATACTTGTGCTGAATTTACTTTCCAACCCTGAGCTTTCCTCTTTAAAAATGTATGGAAAGAAAATGAGATATTTCTCTATAAGCTGTTTGAATATTTCATGAGAGTCTGTCTCACTTAGAACACTTTCACTTATTTTATTTTAACTTAACTTTGGGAAGGATATATAATAACCTTTATACTATTTTCGATGTAATAGTAGCTTTAAAAAACACCTTTAATTTCCTACATCCCAAGTATCTTCAGTTTTCCACAACCATCATCATTGAAATATCTGTATGATGATTTTTAATTATTGTTATTGTTATTGTTGTTAAGTGTGTCCCTTCAGTAATTAGCATTGTACAACCCAGCTTAATAGAGTGAAGTTCTAGGCTTTGAGTGACCCCCACAAAAGGTGGCTCAATCAAGATTGAAAGAGCCAATGCAAAAGCTGATAAATACAAGGAATGCAGGTCCCTACTGGGAGCATTGCCATTATATAATGTCTCTTTGCTTGAGAAGTTGCTTATTCAAATGTCTGTGGGTTAAGTGGGGACTCTATTGCATTTGCAAAGCAATGTTCAGTAAACATTACCATCATTGTCCATTATTGTCATAATCATCATTATGAGCTGATACTCTTCAGGTATAAGCTTACACTTTTGTGAATTCTGTATGTTAGGAATGCATTCTCTGTGAATAAAGTACTATAGGATGGGATGGAATAACCTTATTACAGTGAATGGGTTTTCATTTCTTATGGAGAACTTTGGTTCAGAGAATAAGTGAACCAAACAACATGGTAGAAGGTATCTATTCAACATATTAGAAATGCACTGTGTGAAAGCCTACTGAGATCTAGAAATTGAATTGACGTTGTGCTCCTCAGTCTACCCTCTCACTTCAGACCTGGAAAGAACTCAACAATCATACAAGGGCAAAGATAATGCACTCATCTTGTCCAAGAACTTCCCTTGATTGAGGAGGAATAGAGAGAAACAAACCTGGATATATTTATTGAAGCTAAATTTATGGACTGCTGCCCAGTGCTAGGCACTGTACCAGGCATGTTACACACATGAGCACATTTATTCCTTCCAAGAACCCAGTGTTATAGGAGCTCTTATTGTCTTTTTTATGGATAACACATTAAATATTGTAAGCTACTAAGCAGCAGAGCTGAGCTTTGAAAATTTTCTTCCAGAATAAGAAATAAAAGAAAAAATGAACATCATCTGGAACAGTCAGAGAAGTCTCTGAAATTAACCTGTCGCAGGACTCAGAAAATTTCAGAAAACTGCTTCTTCAGTAAGCTGCAAGAAGACACGGCCCAAATTAACTGGGAAGAGAAGCCATAAAGATACTTAAGATAAAATTTTAACAGAATACAAGGAAAATATTACAAAATAAATAGAATCAGAATAAATCATCCAGATTCTTATTTTCCTTTTTTTAAAATATATATATTTGTATATTATATTGATCATGCTGTTACAGTCATCCCATATTTCTTTCCCCTTTGCTCCCCTCTGCCCAGCACCCCTCTCCCTCCAGCAATTTCACCCCCCTTAGTTCATGTCCATTGGTTGTGCATATAAGTTCTCTGACTTCACCCTTGCCTGTACTATTCTTAACATTCCCCTGTCTATTCTGCACCCTCCTGTTACGCTTCTTAATCTCTGCACCATTTCCCCACTTCCCCTTCCCCCTCCCACTGATACCTCTCCAAATGCTTCCCATACCTATGATTCTGTTCCCACTCTGGTTGTCTGCTTAGTTTGTTTTTGTTTTTATTTTTTAGATTCAGTTGTTGATAGTTGTGAGTTGTTGTCATTTTAATGTAAAGTCTCTTTAACATTTCATATAATAATGGCTCGGTAATAATGGACTCCTTTAGCTTTACCTTGTTTGGGAAGCACTTCATCTGCCCTTCCATTCTAAATGATAGCTTTGCTGGATGGAGTAGTCTTGGTTGTAGGTCCTTGCTTTTCATCACATTGAATATTTCTCTCCAGTCCCTTCTTGCCTGCAAAATTTCTTTTGAGAAATCAACTGATAGTATTATAGGCACCCCTTTGTAGGTAACTCTCTTTTTTTCTCTTGCTGCTTTTAAGATTCTCTCTTTATCTTTCATGTGTGGCATTTTAATTATGATGTGTCTTGGTGTGGTCCTCTTTGGGTGTAACTTGTTTGGGACTCTGTGCTTCCTGGACTTGTATGTCTATTTCCTTCACCAAATTAGGGAAGTTTTCCTTCATTATTTTTTCACATAAGTTTTCAATTTCTTGCTCTTCCTGTTCTTCTTCTGACACCCCTATGATTCAGATGTTGGCATGTTTAAAGTTGTCCCAGAGGTTCCTAAGCCTCCCTCATCTTTTTAAATTTTTGTTTCCTCCTTCTGTACTAGTTGACTGTTTATTTCTTCCTTATGTTCCAGTTTATTGATTTGAACCCTGATTTCTTTCTTTTTACCACTAATTTTGTGTGGATTTTCCTTCATTTCACTTAGTATAGCCTTTATTCCTTCTCTGTCGTACTTAATCTTGTCTCTCAAGTCTGTAAGCATCATTATCACCAGTGTTTTGAACTGTGCATCTGTTAGGTTGGCCATCTCTTCATTACTCAGTTCTCCCACTGGAAGCTTGATTTTCCCCCCACCCCACCCCAATTTGGCCCACACTTCTCTGTCTCCTCATCTTGACAGCTTTCTGCGTTTGCCTCTGTGTCTTAGGTAGAGCTATTGCACCTGTTACATTGTAAGGGGTGGAGCCTTAGGCATTCATCAGTGCTGGCTACCCATTTCATTACTTGGGGAACAATGGCACTTGCCCCACAGTTGCCCCTTTTCCAGGCACTTCTCCCACTTTCTGTAGTAAATCACCTGACTCCATTGAGAGACTGGCAGTCTTTTCTTTCACCCCAGCCTCCACTGGTTTTCACAGTCAGAAGCAATGTGGCTCTACTTTCCTCGGTGCTGGAACCATGAGCTGTGCAGTCTGGTCTGGGGCTGGGATCACTTCCCAGGTTTAAAATGTATGACTGCGCTTTTTAATGGGGCCACAGCCCCTGTGCCGCTGCCACCACTGCCAGCCGCTCTACCAGCTGCACCACGCCAGCTGCACCACATTCTCTCCTCTCTATCTCCACTCCTCCTACCTGTCTGGTTGAGTATTTCTTCTTTATTTCTTTGTTTGTTGAACTTCCATGTGGTTCAATTTTCTGGATCTTTTGTTTTTTGTTCTTTTTTAAAAAGTAATTTGTTTGTTTGTTTGTTTTTAGAGAGAGGGGAAAGGAGAAAGAGAGGGAGAGAAACATCACTGTGTGGTTGCCTCTCACTCACGCCCCCAACTGGGGACCTGACATGCAACCTAGTCATGTGCCCTGACTGGGAATCAAACCAGCAACACTTGGCTCACAGGCCAACGCTCAATCCACTGAACCACAACAGCCAGGGCAAGTTTTGAAGTAGCTGTAAATTTCCTCTTATTTTCATTTGCATCCATTTCTATACTATACTATAAACCTGCCATTGTTCTATCTAGCCTAGTGTTAGTACCACACTCTTTGTTGTGACTTTGTAATATTTTCATATGTGTTAGGACAAGACTGTCTTCATTTTCTTCAATATGCATTTGTGATTTTAAAATATCTCTCAGAAAAATACAGTAATAAGGAACTTTCCCATTGTGGTGATGGGTACCTAGGGAAAACCTGCTGCAAATATCATATTATATGGTGAACTATTGAAAACATGTCCTTTTAAGTAGGAACAATACAAGGATTTCAGCTATCCCTGCTTCTATTCAATATTGTGTGAGAGGTCCTACCCAGTAAGATAAAAAGAAAACTAAAAAAATAAAGATTTGAGAAGAAAAAACAAAATGGGCATCAGATGACATGATTGAAAGCATAGGAATTTGGAGGGTATCTACAGATTAACTATTAGAACTGATACAAATGCTCACCACCTTTCCTGAGTACAAGATCAATGATCAAAACAACTTATATACCTATATAATTAGGAAACATGTATTTTTAGAAGCTTCCATTTATAATAACAATATTAACTATAAGATATCCTTAGTCTTGACGGTCAGATAATAACCTAACCTCTCCCTACATCTGAGCTTGGAAACAATTGAAAGATAGATGGGGAAGTCAAGAAGAAGGCCTTCAAAACCATCAGAGATCTAATTGAAGTCAGGGGTTGAGACTTGGGAATATCTAGAGAAAGAGATTTCAAGTAGAGGGAATAGAAATTGCCAAGATTCCTAAATAGGAGCATGCCTGGCGAGCTGAAACAACATGATAGTAAGGAGGCTGGTGTGGCAGGAGCAGGGTGAGGAAGCAACAAAATGATCAAAGCCAGGGAGGGCAATTCAGTGGCTCCATTTGGATGGTAGACATGGAGATAGTAAAAGGTTGTGTCAAACAAACATTAAACAATAATTTATGAAATTAATTATTTTAAATTGGCATAAGTGCTAAAAAAGAAAAGAGTTAAATGCTAAAAATGAACATAATAATGAGATACAATATGGCAAAGAATGAATAGCCCAAAACATAACTTATTACATGTGATGGGAAAACACAAAGTCCATAATAATTAGTGTCCACTTTGCTTGTCTCTGTCAACTGATTGAAATTCATTCACAAACTTCAAAATAATTCTGGTCAAGTATGTTGACTTAAAAATCCAGTGACATCCAGCAAGAAAAGAGAAACTTCAAACTGGATTGAATTCATTCAATGGTCCAAAAGGGTAATACTTTATTTCTTAGAGTCAGAACAATTCCAAATACTTATAACTTAGGAAACATAAATAGCATATTTTAATCTGGATGATATAAATAAAAATTTTTATTTAGTGTTTATTGTTGTCATTTAAAAATATTCTCATTGGGATATTTTATATGAAGAATCTAGGAAACTGAAAAGAAAGGCAAGCTGGTGTTGCCAGGGCCCAACCAGTGATAGCAGGTCCTGTAGGCAGAACACAGCCCTGCCCAAGAGGAGAGGGCTAGAGTAGGACAGAGGAAGAAAGAAGAAAGAAAAGTGAGAGACTGTCACGAGATACTGCCCAGACATGGGTACAAACTCTTGGGAAACACCCCTAGGAGCTCCCAGAAATCTTTTCCAGAGACGTTGGAAGATGAAGTTGTTACCTTCAAAATTTCCCACTCTAAGTATTACTATATTTTAAAAATTAGACAAAACATCCCTGGAAATAAAGTCCATACTTAGAGATGCTTGAGCTTGAAAGCTGAACAAAGCAAATTGTCGTTCACCTCTATAGACAACCAAAGGGTATAAGTCATACTGATACCATCTGTGCCTGCCTGGTGACAAAAGGCCTTCTTCACCCTTAAAAAAGATGCATGAGACACATTTCATGCAGAATCATTTGAGTCTATGGGTAGGTAGAGAGCCGAAATTAAATCCTGTTGGCCTGGCTCTTCCACTTACTAGGTGTATGGACACCACCGCAAGCTAACCCATTTGTTCTGAGCTTTTTGTTGTGAATATTACATTTTAAAATATATAGTACTTTGAGCAATACTTCAAAAAATCTTTAATTTAATTAAAATTAGCTATTGAGAAAAGAGGTAGCAGGTTGAAAAGTTGCCCTAAAAAAAGTGAAAGGTAGTAAAGCTATATTCATGATGGAATCAAGGGAAATGGAATCGGACAATTTGAGCATCAAGAACTTATCTCTCAAGTACCCCAGCAAATCTGTTCACCCATTTTGCATGAAATCAGAATTAGCTAATTACATTGGTGTTTTTTTTTCTTTTGTTCCATTTGAATGGTATTTCTGATTTGCTCTGCCATCAAAAAAGAATGGAGAAAAGAATCAAGCTGCCTTTGAAGACAGGAGCACTATGCTGGTGATAAAGAGAAGACCTGGGCTAAGGTAGGGCCTTGAAGTCCACCTGGTATTTATGACAAAAGATGCTTCCTAGGAAGACTCATATTTGGACCACTGCCCTGTGCAAAGTGATTTTTCACTTCCCGGGTCTGTAAGGAGCAACAGAAATGGATCCTGGATGATTTCTTAAATGTGTTGAAATAATACTGGAAAGCCCAGGTTATGGCTGGGGATGCTGCAGAACCAACTTTGGGGAATGTGCAGGAAGTAGGATGATAGAAAACAGCAGGGACTGTATTTGAATGCTGCCAAGGAACTATCTGTGGGGCCAGTGGTGTCCCTGCAGCACCCCCTATGCACCTCTCAGTGCCCCATGCCCGTACCACCAGGCCCACACTGCTGCCTTCCGGGCACTTCATTCATGTCTAGGGTAACTGCATTGGTCAAGTTTAGGCCACAAGCCTGCCCCCAACTGCAAACAAGACTAAGAACAGAAGATCTGGACTTTTCAGCAAGGTTCCCCATGCAACACAGATTTGGAATTCTTCACACAGACAGGTTCTGATGCTGGACTGTCAAAAACAAAACACAAAAGAGCCTCCTACAAATGTCTGCAACACACCAGGTTTAAGGTGCAGAATATGGTTAATTATTGCTGAATTCAAAATTTGGTAAAAGTGTCCATCAAACAGTGTTCAAACTCCATGGTTGCCAGAAAAAAAAAAGTCTAGTTAGAGGTGGTGAGCCTGTTCCTTAATTCTGCACTGTTGTTCAAGAAGCTGTTGTGACTTCATGCCAACAGTGACACTTGAAGAACTATTTTGGGCCACTTCCTTTGACAGTGATTTTTGTGGCTACAGGTCCATGAACAGCAGTGCCCCATTGTGGCTGCTGCTGCAGCATGTGAGAGAACACACTGTCACACACCTTGCCAACCAGCCTCTGAACAAGCTTTACTCAGCTCCTGGGAACCTTGAACATGAGATTAAGAGAGAATGACATGGAGTCAATGTGCTTGAAATGACACCCTGTGTGTGAAGGAGAGAGGAAATAAAAGGTCAACCTAAAGGACCAAAGATGTTTTCTTCCATCGTTACATTTTGTAAAACAGACATGGATGTTTATATTACTTGCAAGAGAAAGAAATCCCTTAGCAAAGCTACTTGCTAAGCATTGACCCAATGTAAACCAACCGTGTACAATACAGAAAATAAGGACACTAAATAAATTTGGATTGTTCCAAATAGCATCTATGCATACCTCATCAGAATTAAAATGGGAGAAGAAAAGGAAAATAAAGAAAAAGCATGAGTCTGGAGGAAGGTAAACTCTTTAAGCTATGTGGCATTTGATATCATGGGCAATATCTAGCCAAGAGTATATGTTATAGAGGTTCTGTGGGTTTCTTTTCTTTTCTTTTTTTTCCCCATGAAAGTACATGTCTGGCAACCTTCCCATAATTTGTGGAATGCATCTAGACTGTCTCTATACTGGGTGGTCAGCCCACTCTCCTAAAGTTTCACTCGGCAGTTTCTTTTTAACAAAATTTAAGTCCCATAAAGACCTCTGGACCCTTCACGTGTTTTTCCTTCTCAGTTGCTCACAGCTGACTCATGTCAGTGGTCACTTAAAGTCGGTTTTTCTTGTTGTTTACTGACGTGTTGGAGATGTGTCTTGCGGATGGCAGATTGTTTTAATGTTGGGTTATAACACGTCATGTCAATCAGTTTGCACTTCAAATTACTGAGTGCCAATTGAGCTAGAGAAGGGTTAACACTTGGAGTGAGGAGTCTATGCTATTTGAAGAAAAAAATATGTTGGCCTTAACAAAACCCGTGCTTTCAAAAAAAGGAAGTAGTTTTTCAGAACCCAGCAGTAGAGAGATAAAACCAGAATAATTCAGTTTAGCTACTCTGGCCTGGGATTCTTCAACAGATGTGATAACAGAATGTAAATATTGATATCCAGTTGTCAGCCTATTGGCCTTCCTCACAGAGTTTAGGAGAACTTGGCTTCCCTTGCTGAGAGCTGGCTAAGGGCAGGCAGGAAATTCAAAAGAGAATATATTTATCAGATTTTTTCCTTCTCAGTATGAAACTTTAAAAAAAGAACACAGAGGAAATACAGGGCTTCCTCTCTGACGGGTCTTGTTTGCTGTCTCCCACCTTTTTCATCTGTCATAGGTCCAAGGGACTAAGCAGCTGGCTCCTCTGAGCACATTTCTAATAGGTTACATTAGACCTTGAGGGAACTACCCAACCTGACTCAGCCACAAGGCACAGAGCTTGATCTTGAGAGCTTCGGGCTCACCACTGGCCTCCTTGGCTCCCACCACCACCCAGGTCCTCTGTGTTTGCTTTCTCCCACTTGGGTTTGCCTTCCCACTTATGGCATGAGTGAGTCTTCCAAAGTGCCCATCCCATCATGGCCTGTATTTAAAGCTTTCTGAGTGGGGCCCACTGCTTAGTGAAGACTTTTCATTTGGTTTGTACTATGGCAATATGTGAGTAAAGAAAATATTAGGTCATAGTGCTATGATGAAATAAAAGAGGACAGAGGGAGAAAATTTCTGGGCTACTTTATATGGTATCAGGGAAAGCCTCACTGAGAAGGCAGTATTTTCACTGAGATCTGAATGAAAAAGCAGCCAGCTATGTTAATATCTGAGAAGATAAATCCAAGCAGAGAAAATAGCAAAAGACCCTAAAGCAGCAATTTGGAGAACATTGGAGCCAAGGGGAATAGAAAAAGAACTGGAGTCCAGTCCGTATTGGTGGCTGTGGGCATTATGGAGCTTTGAGTCTATGGCAAGGGCTATAGATCTTATTTCATCAGTAATGGTAGGGTTTTAAGAGGGGGAGTCATATAATTTGGTGTACAGTTTCTAAAACTCTCCTTGGCTGCTATGTAGAGAATGAATTATGTGTGTGTGTGTGGATGCTAGGGAATGGAAGCAATGATCTCAGTGACAAGATTGTCACAGCAGTGCAGGAATGGGAGGCTGCTGGTTTAGCCTCAGGCAGTATCAGTGGTAGTAGAGACAATGGATGGATTTAGGATGTGGTTTGAAGGTAGAGATGACCACCCTTGTTGATAAATTGGAGTTGGAAATGAGGGAAAGGGAGAAAACGGTACAACAATGGATGGATTTTTGTCTTGAGCAACTGGGGAAATGTCATCTACTAAGGTAATCTACTAATAATGTCATCTACTAGCAGTGTCATCTACTAATATCAGGAAAACTGGAGAAAGAGCATATATTTAGAAGGGGAATTGAAGAATTCTTATTTGGCCTTGGGAACTGTGAAATGACTGGCAGAAACCAAAGTGAATATGTTAAGCAGGCAATTAGATGTGCTAGAGTTTATGTCAGAAATTTCAGGTCAGGTTGGGACTAGAATGTAAACTTAAAAAATAAAATGAGACTTCTGGCCAAGATGGAGGCGTAGACAGACATGCTGCGTCTCCCTCCACAACTAAGAAGGAATACAACTACATCAAAATTAGAAACAACCAGAAGTTCCTGAAAATTAAAATGCATGGAACTCCAGCAAACAAAGATATAAAGAAGAAATACTCATCCAGGCAGGTAGGAGAGGCGAAGCCAGGGCGGAAAGGACACAGTGTGGTGGTGGCAGCAGCGGCAACAGCAGCAGGCCAGTGGAAAGCACAGTTACACATTTTAAAAACTCAGCAGGGACACCTGGGGAGTGTCCCCAGCTCTTCACCAGACCTTGCAGCTCATGGTCCCAGCACCGGGGAAAATCAAGCCTCAGTGCTTTTGACTGTGCAAACCAGTGGGGGTTGTGGTGGAGGCAGAAACTGCTGGTTTCTCAGCAGAGTCTGCTTCTTTAAAGGGCCTCCATGGACCTAGAACATCTGCAGGCCCACCCAATCTGGGAACGCTGGCCAGGGCAGCTGCTAGAGGAGCGCCAGTCCAGTGCGGAAGTGGGAGAAGTGTCTGGAAAAGGGGCGAGTGCTGGGCAAGTGGCATTATTCCTTCTCAGACCCCTCCCCCTTACAACAATATAGGAGTGACAGCTCTGCATGAAGCAAACAAACACAGGAGACTTCTGGCCAAGATGGAGGCCTAGACTGACACACTCCATCTCCCTCCACAACTAAGAAGGAATACAACTACCGCAAAACCAGAAAGAACCAGAAGTTCCAGAAAATAAGTGAAAGTCCAACGTATGAAGTTATAAAGAAGTGGTGCTTGTCCAGACAGGTAGGAGGGTTGAAGCCTGGGAGGAGAGGTCAAGCTGTGCTGTCTGCAGCAGAAGCAGCAGCAGCAGCAGCGATAGCAGCAGGACAGCGGTAAGCATAGACACTCGTATTTAAGGGGAGGTGAGAAGCACCTGGGGAGCACCCCCGGCTACAGACCAGACCCGTCAGCTTGTGATTCCAAAGCCAGGGGTAGCAGACCTCCATTGCCTTGGACTGTGAGGCCTGGAGGGTGAGGGGTGGTGAGGGGTGGGGGACGGAGGAGGAGGCTCCCTGTCTCTCAGTGGAGGCTGAACGGCAGGAATCCATATTGGACTCCCACCCCTGCAGAAAACACCACAGCGTGGTGAGATGGGTCACGTGGTTGTGACGAGTGCACAGGGCACCACCCCCTATAATGTAGGAGGTGTGATAGCCGTGCCCAAGAAGCAAAGGTAAACACAAAAGGGTCAGGATGGCACAGATCATGATAGAGATCCTGGTCACACAGCTGACCAGACAGCAAATATCTAATCTAACAAAGCAGCAGATAGGAAATCTTTCTGAGGCACAATTCAGAGCTTTATTATAAAAATGCTTACAGACAAAACAGCAGATCTTAAACAAGATGGGAAAGAAATGAAGGCTAGTCCTGATGAAATGAACAAAAATTCATATAAAACTAGTGGTGAGGGAAAGAAAACCAGGGATCAAATGAACAAATTGGAACATAGGGAAGGAACAAACAGTCAACCAGTGTAGAAAGAAGAAACGAGAAGTAAGGAAAATGAGGAGAGGCTCAGAAACCTATTGAACAGCTATAAGCAGGCCAACATCCAAATCATAGGGTTGCCAGAAGGTGAAGAAGAAGAACTAGAAATTGAAAAATTATGTGAAAAAATAATAAAGCAGAACTTCCCTAACTTGGAGAAGGAAATAGACTTCCAGATCTAGGAAGCACAGAAAGTTCCAAAAAAACAGGACCCAGGTAGAACCACACCAAGACACATTATAATCAAAATGTCAAAAATTAAGGATAAAGAGAGAATCTTAAAAGCAGCAAGGGAGAAGAAGAGAATTACATACAAAGGGGTCCCAATAAGACTATCAGCTGATTTCTCAAAAGAAACTCTGCAGGCAAGAAGGGATTGGCAAGAAATATTCAAAGTAATGAAAAGCAAAAACCTACAAGCATGATTACTTTATCCATCGAAGCTGTCATTCAGAATAGAAGAGCAGAGAAAGTGCTTCCAGGACAAAGTAAAACTGAAGGAGTTCATCAGATCCAAACCACTGTTATACGAAATGTTAAAGGGACTTGTTTAGGAGAAAGAGGATCAAAACTATGAACATTAAAATGAAAACTGTATCACAACAACCAACAACAGAAGCTAGGGAATCAAAACAAAGGCAAACTAAGTAGGCAACGAGAATGGGAAAAGAATTATAGGTATGGGGAACATTATGGGGGAGGTCAGCAGGGAGAGGTAAGGGGGGAAAGGGAGGGAGGTGGTACAGGAATTAAGAAGCATACTAGAGTGAGTGGAGTAGATAGGAAGATGTTTAGAAGAACTATATGCACAGCCATGGGCATCAACTATGGGTGGGGGACAACTGGAGAGGGGAATGTCACTGGGTGGAGGGGAACAAAGGGAAAAGAAATTGGGATAACTATAACAGCATAATTATTAAAGCATATTAAAAATAAAAAATAATTAAAAATAAAATGAAAAAGTTCTTTAAAATTTTTTTTAAATTGATTCTAGAAAGAGAAGAGGGGAGGGAGAAAGAAAGGGAGAGAGTAATCAGTGTGATAGAGAAACATCAATCGGTTGCCTCTCATACGTGCCCCAACCAGGGACCAGACCCACAACCCAGGCATGTGCCCTGACTGGGAATAAAACCCCTGACCTTTTGGTTTGCAGGATGACACCCAACCAATTGAGCCACACCAGGCCAGGGCAAAATGTAAAAGTTCTGACAGAAAACTAAGATGACTCTTTCTATAATCTTGAGTATTATAAAAATGTTTTTATGATATCAAATATAATTTCAAATCATAAACAAAGAGACTGACATATCTGACTACATAATTTTTATTAAGGTATAATTGATATATAACATTATGTTAGTTTTAAGTGTACAACAACATGATTTGATATTTATATGCATTGCAAAGTGATCACACAATAAGTCTAGTTAACATTCGTCACCATACATAGTTATAATTTTTTTTTGTTATAAGAATTTTTAAGATCTATTCTCTTAGTAACTTTAAATTTGTAACACAGTATTATTAACTTTAGTCACCGTGCTGTACTTTACATTCCATGACATTTATTTTATAACTGCAAGTTTATACCTTTTGACTCCCTTCACCCGTTTCTCCCACCCCCAGTCACTCACTCCACCTCTGGCAACCACCAACCTGTTTTCCATATCCACGAAATTGCTTTGTTGTTTGTTGTTAGTTTGGCTTTGTTGTTGTTATTTACATTCCATATATAAGTGAGGTTACATAGCATTTGTTGGTCACTGTCTGATTAATTTCATTAGCATAATGCCCTCAACGTCTACCCATGTTGTCACAAATGGCAAGATTTCATTTATTTTCATGGATGAATAATGCTCCAACTCATATATATACCCACATTCATCAACAGACACTTAGATTGTTTCCATATCGTGACTATTGTAAATAATGCTGGAATGAACATCAGGGTACATATATCTTATTGATTTAGTGTTTTTATTTCTTTCTAATAAATACCCAGAACTGGAATTGCAGTTCTATTTTTATTGTAGTTCTATTTTTAATTTTTTGAGGAACCTCCATACTGTTTTCCATAGTGGTTGCACCAAATTACATTCCCACCAACATTTTTCTTTTTGATAATAACCATTCAGGTGTGAGGCGTATCTCATTGTGGTTTTGATTTGAATTACCTTGATGATTAGTGATATTGAGCACCTTTTTGTGTCCCTGTTGACCATCTATATGTCCTCTTTGGAAAAATGTCTACTCAGGTCCTCTGCCCATTTTTAAATAGAATTTTGTTGGTTGGTTGGTATTGAGTTGTGAGTGCCTTATATATTTTGGATATTGACCCCTTATCAAACATATGGGTTACAAATATTTTTTCCCATTTAGTAAGTTGCCTTTTTGTTTTGCTGATAGTGTCCCTTGCTGTGCAGAAGCTTTTTAGTTTGAAGTATTCCCACTTATTTATTTTTGCTTTTGTTGTTTAGCTTTTTAAAATTTTTTTCATATTTATCTTATTTTATTTTTTATAAGTATATTTTATTGATTACATTGTTACAATAGTTCCAATTATTTCCCCTTTGCTCCCCTCCGCCCAGCACCCTCCCTTTCCCAACGATCCTCCCTCCCCAAGTCCATGCCTATGGGTCGTACATACAAACTCTCCTGCCTCACCCTTTCATATATTCTTCTTCTTCTTGTTTTTAAAATAATTAGTTAATTAATTAATTATTTTAACAATAAAAAATAACAATCCCTTCCTCTCAGATGTAATCTTATAAAGGACAATGGGCGAAGGTCTCAAGCTCCTCTAGCTGCTTGAAGCTGGACATGGTCATTGTCCTACCTACCCTTGGGTCCAGAAATCTCTAATAAGAGTGGGGGTGTGGAGGCGGGGGTGGCCTTCCCACATGGGGAAGGATCATGCAGACTCCAGGTAGGTAGGCTGTTCCCGGACAACGGCATGCTTGATTTAACAGACTGGCATCCTTGTTGTATTCTGGAGGCAACAGATTTGGCAACAGGGTTAAAAGACATCATTCAATCCATAACCACTAGATGACAAAAGGCAGGGATTAATTTTTCAATGTCCCACATTAGGGAGAAGAAGGGTTTCTTTGGAGGAAGTTGTGCCAGGTACATCTCACCTGTCCAAAATCCTTTTGCCCATTATGCTTAGTTTGGGCTGAGGGAAACAGTTTAGGTTTCCCCTCTCTCAGACCTCTGGACTCTTTCTGTCCAAGCCACTGGGACAGAAAAGAGAAACCAGTTTTAAAATGAAGCCCACAGACCACCCCATTCTTCACCAACCCAGTCACTTAGTTCAGCCAAACCGTTGAGTCTCAAGAGGCAGCACTGCAGACAGGATTAAGTGAGGCCTATATGTACAGACAATTACTCAGGTAATGAGATCATAGGCTTATGCCCTTTGAAATCAGAAAACACATGTTAATTTATGTAACATAACCCACATACAAGTCTCTAAATCTGTAGGACTCTCTTATCAGAAAGACATCAAATTGCAAGGCATTTGACATTCTTCTTACCTGTATATTAAACATCTTTGATGATATCACATAGTTTAATTTTCAAATCAAAACAAACTTTAAATGAAGATAAACTCTAAAGACGGTTAGCTGCACTACTTTATAGTCTATCACTGAGCATTGTGATTTTCCTTGAATCACAATTTTTCTCCCTAAGATTACCCTCCTTGTCATTAAAGGGACTGCATTAAGTCCATTTTTAATTTATCCTGTTCATTTGCATAAACACAACAAGAGCAGCAAATGATCACTTATGGTCTTTAGTTCTGCTTTGCTGGAACTTATGCAAGGAACGTTTAGGGTGACCTTCAGTCTGCCCTTCAGGGCCCAGAAGCAGAACCACATGCCTGGCATTCAGCCTTGCCTGTAAACACCTGTCTTTTCCAAGTCCTTCTGGTTTTCCATTGTGCCTTAAGGTCCCTTCTGGCCATCTTTCAGGAAAACAACCTTCATTTCTTCCCTGGAAAGATTGCCGTGGACCGCACATCCAACCAAGGTACCAGGCCTTTTATCCCGTGGACTTTTATTATCTTTGAAAGTCAATCCCAGTTCCTCAGTGCTTTTTGGTAACAACCAGAGCCCAAGTATGTCTCCTTTAGGCATGACATTCCAGTCAAAGTCTTAGTCAAAAATACTTCTATTAACAACTGGTTTTATTAGTTTTATGCAAAGAAACTTATGTCATTACTTACTTGTTTAGAATGCCAAACTCTGGAGGGATCAGATAGGGAGAAAAATATACAGTGTGAAGGAAAATCCTTGTCCTTCTAATATTCACTGAACTGGCATTTCCATTCTTTATATTTTCATTTTTTCCCCCACTAAAATTTTTTTTGTTTGTTTTTCCATTACAGTTGTCCCTCTTTTTTTCCCCCTCTTGCTTCCCTGCACCCTGCCCCCCCTTCATCCACATTCAGTCCCCACCCAGTTGTCCATGTCCATGGGTCATTTATACATGTTCTTTGACTAGACCCTTCCTCTTCTTACCCCCTTCTCTCCCTCCCACCTCCTCCTTTGTTACTGTTAGTTTATTCCTTGTTTACATACCTCTGGTTCAATTTTGATCATTTGTTTGTGATGTTCATTAATTTCCCATAATAGGTGATAACATAAGGTATTTTTCTTTCGTTGCCTGGCTTATTTCGCTAAGCATAATTCTCTCCAGTTCCATCCATGTTGTTGCAAATGGTAGAAGTTCCTTCTTTCTTTCAGTACTTATTCATTGTCATTTTCCCCCTTTGTACTCGTGTTTCTCTCTGTCTATCTTTGTTTCTTCATCTTCTTAAAGCAGACCCTTTAGCATCTCTTGCAATGCTGGTTTGGTGGGGATGTATTCTTTTAGCCTTCTTTTGTCTTGGAAACTCCTTATTTCACCTTCCATTTTGAATGAGAGTCTTTCTGGGTAGAGTATTCTTGGTTGTAGGCCTTTGTTTTTCATTGCTTGGAATATTTTTTGCGATTCCCTTCTGGCTTGTAGTGTTCCTGCAGAGAAATCTGATGATAGCCTTATTGGAGCTCCCTTGTATGTTATTAGTTGTTTCTCTCTTGCTGCTTTTACGATTCCCTCTTTGTCTTTGAATGTTGCCATTTTAATTATGATGTGTCTTGAAGTGGGCCTATTGGGGTTCATCTTCATTGGGACCCTCTGTGCTTCCTGGACTTGCATGACTCTTTCTCTCCTCATGTTAGGGAAGTTTTCTGTCATTAGTTTTTCAAAGAGGTTTTCTATCCCTTGCTCTTCTTCTCCTTCTGGAATTCCTATGATACGGATATTATTACGTTTCATGTTATCCTGCAGCTGTCTTAGAGCCTCTTCAGTCTTGTTCAGTCTTTTTTCATTTTGTTGCACTGTCTGGGAGTTTTTGTCTACATTGTCCTCCAGCTCGCTGATCCGATCTTCTGCTTCCTCTAGCCTGCTTTTAATTCCTTCTATTGTGTTCTTCAATTCAGAGATTGTATTCTTTATTTCCTCCTGGCTCTTATTGATAGCTTCTATATCCTTTTTCATACTGGTGTAATTCTCAGTAAGTTCCTTGTAGTTTTTCTGGAGTTCCCTGTAGTTTCTGATGAGCTCATTGAACTTCTCCATAATCCATGCTCTCAATTCCATATCTGATAGTTGGCTCCCCTCTATTTCATTTAGCACTCTTTCTGGGGATTCTACCTTTCCTTCTGATGGGGGGTTGTTTCTCTGTCTCCCCATTTTTGTGACTTCTGTTGTTTGTTGGTGCTTCTTAGAATGATCTGCACTTCCTGGATCTGCCCCTGGTGGCATCAGATCCTGTACCAGTCTGGGCCTAGGCAGCCTGTTGGAGACTTCCATGGATCTACTGCCTTTGTCTGACTTCTTTAGTTGTTAATCTATTCAATCTATGATTAGCCGTGGGTGTGGCAGCTTAATTCCTGTAGGCTGGGCTTTTGCTTCGCCTCAGGCTGACGCCACTTGGAGGTGGGGGAATGGTCTGCCTGCAGTGTGGGAATGAGTCAGCACTGGGACCCGGTCGGCCGCTTCCCCAGTTCTCCCCTCAAAGCCACCACACCAAACTCTCCCCAAGTGTCTCCAGTCCTCTCTGCCTTCTCTCCGCTCGAGCCCAGGGTAAGTGGGGGCCAAAATATTTTCGTATGTGATCCGCTTAAGAGCTCTTTTTCTCTAGCTGTTTGTCTCTGGCTAGCAAGAAACCCTGTGGCTTTTTGCTTTTCACAGCTGGATACTATTTTACTTTCCACTCTGCTGCTGTAGGCTGGGAAGCTCAGCTGGGGGTTTAGACCCTGCCCTTCTCAGGGGGAACCGCCGGCTGCTGAGCTGTTTCTCAGTCCCTTCAGCTGCCACCCGTGTGAGCCCAGCCAGCCCTTCCACATCTCCGCACTCCCTACCGGTCACATTGTGATGTAGCGGCCTTTTCTGTCTCTCTGTGGTTATAAGACTTCTCTCCAGCTAGTGTTCGGTTGTTTATTCCAGATGATTTCTCCAAAATTAAGTTGTAAATCCACACTATTTCTGGGAGGAGGTTAGTGTAGCTTCCACTTACTCTTCCGCCATCTTGTTTCTCCTGTTGTTTTGCTTTTAATGTTATATCCCCAAAATCATCACCAAGACCAATATCAAGGAGCTTACCATCAATATTTTCTTCTAGGAGTTTAATGGTTTCAGGGCTTACATTTAAGACAATACATTTTGAGTTGAATTCTGTAAGATAGTCGTTCAGTTTTTCCACCACCATTCTTTTTAATTCTCACCTGAGGATATATTTTCATTGATTTTAGAGAGAGAGGAAGAGGGAAAGAGAGAGAGAGAGAGAAACATCAATATGAGAGAGAAACATCAATCAGTTGCCTCCCATACATGTCCTGACCAGGGACTGAACCCATAGCCTAAGTATGTGTCCATACTGTTTTCCATGGTACCTTCACCAGTTTAGGAAACATCTTTGACTCTGCTCACTCAGTGGTGCCTTGTCGAAAACCCTGAAGCTCTGCACCCTAAGCTCGGGCAAGACCATCTTGGTCTGAAAGAACTTTGGAGGGTAAGTGGTAAAAATCATCCCCTTCCACTATAATAGCACTTCTTCCTAATGCCTCTGCAATGTTTGGCTTTGAGCAGGGCTATGGCCCTACCACAATTATTTCATTCCAAAACCCACCCTTAAAATTAATGTAAACCAGAAAGGCTCAGCTCCCCAGAATGTGACACCTAACCCACATCTACACAGAAAGTCCCCAAGTTCCGCAGGGTAAGCTTTAAATTTAGGGTCTTTGGAAAAATCATATTGTCTCCATTCAGTGCGGTGCTGCCATTTTTGTGCAATTTCTTTATGTACACTGTTGTCTCTTTTACTGCTACACACACCTGACAGCTTCTCCAAACTGTCCAGAGTCACCCACCAGACAGGCCATGAAGAAAACCTACAAAGTGTGGGCACAGATTCAAGAAATAAGAGCATGGCTCTCAGAGTGGAGACAGGGGCTGTAACTTTAAACTGAATGATCTTGATTAGCCCATGTGGAAAAACGCCAAAGATGTTTGCATTTCACGTGCAGCAAGGCTCTCACAGCAGCCTGTGCTCTCCATCCTGAGGCCCCTTTCAGGGTGAGGACCCTGCAGACCTCTAGTTAGCAGGTTCTAGCTATGTATCCTGTTCTCTGCCTTGTTCTTTACCCCCAAGGGTATAATTGAGTGAATCTCACTTTTTGTTATTGCAAGACAGGTAAGTCCCTTCCCTTTCCCAGTTAGAAGATAAATACTCATGGGCAAATGATCTGAATGGACAGGAAATAATGCCATTTCCTTGATGCTTCCATGGCCAAGTTCTGTATTTTAAAACAAATGTTTATGGATGGTGATAGTGTGAGGGTTGGGGGAGGGTGAATAGAGATGGAAGAGGGTATAGGGTGGATAAACAGTGATGGAAAAAATTTAAAGAATTTTAAAAATAAAATAAAGTAAGTACATGTTTGTGGTTGTCAATGTGCTAATGAATAGGCAACTTTTAATTAGAGGACCGGAAGGATAACAGCAGCCAATCTGACTCCCAAGAGTAGAAAGGGTAGTGGGCAATGTTATTGTCTAGGGACTGGCCCTCCTCTTGCCATCACTCACTCCCAAATCATAAGACAGAAATTTAAAGATTTCCTGGCTCTCTTCCAAATGCATTCTTTAGGCACTATGTCTTCAGGAAGCTTTAGAGAACATGTAGAAGTCCAAGCCACACAGAGAAATGGAGAAGGAGGAGGGGGTGACCTAGGGCAGACACACTGGGGGCAGGGGTCTGTGGTCTCTTTTGGTAAGCAGGCCATTGGGGGTGTGTAGGCTCTCCATCTTCAAGGATGTTGGGAGGCTTGAGCAAGAGAGGAGGGCTTAGAGACGGGGTTTTGTTACAGAGTGGGGGTCTCCAAAAATCCCCAGAGCCTGCAAATTGGGGGATGGGGAAGGAAAACAGCTCTTAAGGTGCCTTCACATGCCTGTGGCTAGTGACTAGTGTCTTTGTTATGCAAATGGCTTTGGTTCTTCCAAGGCCCCAGGAAGATGGGAGAGGTTTTGGATCACTGAATGGTGTGAAAGAGCACATACAGCCTGTGTAAGGTTCTGTGAATTGTCAGAACTGGTTACCATGCCCACTGCATCACAGGACGCAGTCAGGGATTTAAAATAAGTGGCAGACATTTTAGCAAGGTTCTCCATGCGATTTTGAGATGAGAAAACCATGCAGCTTTGAGTAGAGGAGAACACCATGCGGCTTTGAGAAGGGAGGAACACCTTTGCAGTTTTGGAAAGGAAAGGGAGAACTCCATGCAGTTTACAAGGAGGCTAGGAACTCCACGCGGTTCTGCATTAATAGCTGGAGGGCACCACAACACAGGAAAACCCTCCCTAATAAGGATTGAATGATTGAGAGATGCCAGTAAAGCTAAACTGTGTCTAGGAAGTAGGGAAACGGTATCTCTAACGTCTCTAAAACTAGCCTTGTTACAGAAACAGGGGAGTCCAAAAATCCCCAGAGCTTGCGGCTGGGGGATGGGGAGAAGGAAGCAGCTTTTAGAATGCTTCCACATGCCTGAGGCTGGTGGCTAGTGTCTTTTTTTTATGCAAAATGGCTTTAATGCATCCAAAGCCTCAGGTAGATGGGAGGGGACTTGGACCAGGGGATGGTATGGAGAAAGGGCACACAGAGCCTGCGTGGGGTTCTGTGAATAGTCAGAACTGTTTGCAATGCCCACTGCATCAGAGGACGCAGTCAGGGATATATAAGCAGCTGTGGACATTTTTAGCTCTCTCTCTCTCTCTCTCTCTCTCTCACGCGCGCGCGCTCGCTCTCGGGCTCTCACTCTCTCGTTCTCTCGCTCTCTCGTGTGCTCCCTCCACGTGGCTTGGTGAAGGGGCCTTCTCCATGTGGCTTGGAGAAGGGGTCTCCAGGCTGCTTTAAGAGACTCTTGCCAGGCTGCTTTGAGAAGGAGAGGAGATCCGCGTGGTTTGCAGGAAGAAGGCAGTTTGCAAGGAGGCTGAGAATCCAGGCGGTTCTGCATTGAGAGCTGGAGGGCATCACAGCACAGAAAGGACCTCCCCAATCAGAACTGAGTGATTGGCAGCTGCTGGTAAAGCTGAACTGTGTTTGGAAAGTAGGGAAACGGTTTCTCTAACTTTCCTAAAACTATCCTGGTTTGGAAGCGGGGGAGGCAAGGATATGTGTTTGTGGGTGTTTTAAAGAGCATAAGACTTAACAACAGAAATCCGCAAATAACTAAATCTATATAACTGTTAAATAAACAATTCTTTTTCTTTTCACTAAACTCTGGTATTGAGAGTTATAATTTTGGCGGCGGGCAATCGGTTCCCTAACTAAAGAGCCCGTGGGTTTGTTTTCAACTGGAGTAGCCCAGGGGTTCTGTAACAGCCTGGTTTGGTAGGGGGAGGCAAACTATGTGTTTGTTGGTGTTTTAGAGAAAATAAGACTTGACAGCAAAAATCCACAAAGAATCTATATCTATATAAGTATTAAATAAACAATTCTTTTTCTTTTCACTAAACTCTGGTATTGAGAGTTATGCTTCTGGCGGCAGGCAGTCGAGCCCCTAATAACTAAACAGCTCATGGGTTCTGTTTCAGTTTCACCTAAGGACTTGGCTACTTCCTCAGGGTGCTTTGGGAGCAGTCCTGGTAGGGGACCAAGGGCTAGAGAAGACAATGGTGACCTCATGAAAGCTCAGTTTTTGAACACTTGGAGCAGGCATTTGCCCCAAGTGAACAGCAACAAAAAGTAGCAAGACCAGCATCCCAGAGTGCACCCAGTTCTTCTCGCCCCAACCAGGAGTGCCCTGATCACAGGGCCATGCCACCAGCTCAACAGGCACCACATCTTCCTCCTAATATGTGTACTAACAGTGTTAGCATCAAAGGGGCTGGAAGGGGAGATGAGGCACTTAGCAGCATGGCACCTGTCCCCAGTCTGCTATCCCCTTTCTGCCCCTAAGACCAGGATGTAGGAATGGGGGAAGGGGTGAGACACTAACTCAGATTGAAGTGGGGTGTCAGAAGTTGGGTATTCCAGAAGTATACAGTGAATTTGGCGTATAAGTATTTGTTAGAGGTTGACATCTGTGGTGGGGAAGGAAAAGAAGGAGAATCAGGCAGAAGTCAAACAAATGCAAGGTGAAAAGCCTTGGGTAACCACCGGCAAGTTCTGCAAAGGAAATGGCCCATCCAAGTTGTCCTGTGTTGGGCCTTTATTCCCCTGCTGGGACTACTTTCTGAGATATTAACATCACCTTGAGGCAAGGCTACCCTGACATCACCTGTGGCATCTTGTTCAGCTGAGCTGCAATCAACTGCATGGTGACAGGGTTATTCATCTTTTACTCCATGTTGCACCCTAAGAGGGACTCATGTTAGGCAGCTGCCCCTGTGACCAACAAGAATGGACTTGCAATGGGAAAGAACCCAGAAGAAGATTTGCTAGAATATCTCAGTTAGCGATGAACTTCGAAACCTTCATACACAGTATGAAATCAAACTATTTTCTAGCCATGAAATACATATTGGCTCTTCATAAATTTTTAAAAGAAATTTGAACAAGTACAAGTATTTGGAAGCTTGTTATATAACATTATTCAAAGGTTCATTCCATTTCTCATCTACAAGTTAGTACATGCTATTTTCATTTCACTTTATCCTGCCTTATGTGGTAATACTATCTTATGACAACAAGATGGGGTTTTCAAAGCATTTGGTGAAGATAGTCAGAGAAAAATACAGGTGTTGTTAGAATTTGAAATGGTCTTTTCTTTTTTGTTAGTCAGCTAATGAGCCCATGTTTATCATATTTCAGAGAGAATTTATCTTGTCAAGAATGCTACATTTTGAAAATCTTGGACTAATTTTACAACTAAGAGGAAAACACAGAGTAAGGACTAGACATAGGAGAGCCCAATGTAAATATAATGTGAGCCACATATGTAATTTAAAATTTTCTAGTAGCTAATTCAATATCTTTAGGTTGTGGGATTAAAGGTGAATTTGTTTTAGTTTTTATACTTTTCTGCATTTTTATTTTATAAAATTAAATTTATTGGAATAACATTGGTTAATAACATCATATAAGTTTCAGGTGTACAATTCCATAATACATCATCTGTATATTGTGTTGCGTACTTACCATCCAAAGTCAAGTCTCTTCAGTCATCATATATTTGATGACCTTTCCCCTTTTCGCCCACCCCCAGACCTCATCTCCTCTAATGACCACCAGACTGTTGCCTGGATCAATGAGTTTGTTCACTTGTTACTTTGTTTTATATCCCACATATGAGTGAAATCATATGGTTATTGTCTTTTTCTGTCTGACTTATTTCATTGAACATAATACTCTTAAGATCCATCCATGTTGTTGCAAATTTTAATATTTAATAATTTTAATGGCTGCATAGTATTCCATTGTATATATGTACCACATCTTCTCTATCTAACACTTACCTTGTTTCTGTGTCTTGTCTATTGTGAATAATGCTGCAATGAACATAGAAGTATATATATCTTTACAAATAAGTGTTTTTAAATTTTTCAGGTAGATACCTGGGAAAGGGATTTTGGGTAATATGACAGCTCTATTCTTAACTTTTTTGAGTAACCTCCATACTATTTTCCATGGAGACTGCACTAATTTACATTCCTACCAGCTGTGTACAAGGGTTTTCTTTTCTTCACATCCTCTCCACACTTATTTCTTGTCTTATCAATAATAGGTGGTATCTCATTGTGGTTTTAACTTGCATTTCCCTGGTGGCTAGTGAAGTTAAACATTTTTTCATATATCTGTTGACCATCTATATGTCTTCTTAAGAAAAGTGCCTGCTCAAGTCCCCTGCTCATTTTTTAATTGGAATGCTTGGTTTTTGGTTGTTGAGTTGTATGAGTTCTTTATATATTTTGAATATTAGACCCTTATCAAAGGTATTGTTTTCAAGTATCTTCTCCCATTTGGTTGGTTACCTTTTTGTTTAGTTGATGGTTTCCTTTGCTGTTCAGAAGTTTTTTTTTAGTTTGATGTAGTTCCATTCATTTATTTTTGCTTTTACTTTTGGGGTCAAGTTCACAAAAATCACTCTGCGACCAAGACCCAAAAGTTTAGTATCTATATTCTCTTCTATGTATTTTCTTCGATGTATTTGTTCTGTCCTTCAGTTCTTAAATTCAAGTCTTTAATCCATTTGAGGTAATTTTTGTGTATGGTGTCAGATATCAGCCTAGTTTTATTCTTTTGCATGTAATAGCCACATTTTTAAGAAATAAAATATAGCCAATATATTGCAATTTTGACATGTAATCAATATATATGGCGATATAATCAACAGTGTAACATTAATTTACAACAAATCGATAGTGAACCATTTGTACATTCTCTTTTTCACACTAAGTTCTTGAAATCCAGCATGTAGTTTACACTTACAGTACACCTCAGTTTGGATCAGCCACATCTCCAGTGCTCAATAGTCAGAAATGCAGGTACCATATTGGGCAGTGCAGATTTAAACAGTACTTGTGACACATTTTGCAAGCCGAGAAAGAGACTATTTTTTGCCCTCCCACTTTCTCAACTCTTCCCCCACTTTTTCCACAGAGAGCTGCTACTTTACTCTCAGATGGTGATCCCATGATTGGAGATTAGGGAAAGGAAGAAAGTGAGAAGACAGTACTATCCACACTTGGCTGGATGCCTTGAGCTCTGAGATCTCAGGTTTTGGCCAGGCAATTATTCAAAGCTGACTTTCTTTCAGAGTGTTTTCCAGGGCTCTTTGGCTAGGTTTCCTGGGACACCTCTAATGTCCTCACTTTTTAGGCAGCCCTATTGTGTAGGATTTAGCTCTCTCCTGCAGGACCTACTATACAGTTCACTGAGAACCCTCCCCCATGCCTGGCCCCACAACCCCTAAGAGTACAGGCCAGTTCAAACCCAAAAGCCCTCTTCTGGCTCTGCCATCAGGTGAAAGGCCAGTCAGCCTCTCTCTCTGGACTGCAGCTGAGTTAGACCTTCTCCATGGGTTTCCATTGAAACTTGACCTCCCTAAACTTGGTGTTAGGAAGTAACACCTCCCACCTCCATTCAAAGAGGTGGTGTGGAAACTCCAAGCTCTGCAGCCACCCTCTCCAAAGAAATTTCTTCAACAATCTTGTACAAAATTTTCTTCAACACTTTAGCCCTTGTTCTCTAAGTGGGTAAGGGAGTTTAAGAGCCATTGACAAATAACTCCTATATCCTCACTGTAAATTTTGCACTTGGTGGGGGGTGTCTTTTCTCTTGTTGCAAGCCTATGTTTTCCAATATAGTCTTTCCTGTAAATCTGCTACCTGCTGAGCAACCCAGCACCAGGGACTAGACAAGAATCACATGAGGTAACTATGCTATTCAATTAGCTTTTACTGAATGCAGGTTCACTCCAAGTAGAGAATCAACATACATGAATATCCTACTCACACTCTAACAATCTAAGAGAAATATAATACACACACACAGCAATCAATGGGAGATAACAAACGCGAGTCCCAAAGTCTCAATCAACAAATCCTGGAGACAGCATGATGGGCAAGCAAGCCATCAGGGTCTTGTAAAGAATAGCTGGTCTCACAGGTCAGAGAGGATACAGTCTTGATCCGGTAGAGCAGAGCCTCCGGCAGCCAATTCCAAAGGAGATCAGTGTGGCATGGAGCAGCACTCTGGTGTGTGGAGCTCATCTGTCTCAGCAGTGGTCTGAAGCCTGCCTTAGTTATGCCCTTCTGGGTTGTGTACTCCACCCTTCTGGGTCTCTTGATAAATTTCTTGGCACCCCTGGTGGTGAGTGGGGAATTTCCCCAGGAGTCTATCTATGGGTGATGCCACTCTGCAGACATGGCTTTTCTAGTCATGTGTGCAGACATCTTAGGTGTGTCTCCTTGCCAGATGTGTCTAGTATAACCTGAGTACTTTCCTTCTTGAACCAAGGCATCACGGCTGACTGGCAGCAATCTCAATTGTCATGAGTGACACCATTTTGTTTTATATGATTTATGCTTTCTTGATCAGACCAATGCCAATTTATTGGTCCTGCTCTCCACATCTCTCACTCTCATTGGTATTTGGATGTCCACTGTATAATCCCCTCAGTTGACCATGATGCTGGGAGAGTCTAACATCCTCTTCCACCTGCACCACCTTGTTTAATTATATAGTCCTAACAAAGTAGACACATTGTCCTCATGTTACATGCAAGGACACTGAAGCAGATACGCGTGACCTAGGTTGTAAAGCTAGACATTGGATTCAGGTCTTTCTGACTCCAGTCTGTGCTCTTAACTGCCAGATCAGCTCCTTAGTTTAAACTTAATGAAAATTACTTTGAAGCCAAATAAAATTAAATTGTTTGGGTTTACTTTGAATTATACTAAATGAAAAGAAATATAGCTTCAAAGGAGAGCTAAACTGTTTTATTGTAATGTGAGTTTGTTCACTCAAATACATTGTTGTTATAAATTGTATTTGCAGGTTTCAGGAACTCAGTGGAACAGACACTGTTATAAAAATGAGCCAAAGATGGCATCTGTGTATCAGACCCTACGTTGTTTATTCCTTCATGGCAGGCTGAGACTCCTGAACTCATAAGCCCAGGGGTGTCAAATTCTAACTTTTATACAAATGATTATTTAAAAAGTAGACCAAATAAGCAGGATGTAAGCCATTGAGGGCCCTCCTGATTCTCATCACGTCACCCCACATCTGGTGTCATTGGTAAGACAGAGGCTTGTGGTTACAAGGCCCAAACTGCTTTGGCTGGCCCTTCAGAGCTCTCTGACCAGAGATACCCTGCCATTCTGCTCAGCAACATAACCTAGACAGTCTCTGGCCTCCCTCTCCCGTGGAAATTCCCTTGCCCTCTTCCCCTTCTGGGTGGTGAATCACCCATGCTATAGGCTCCGGGCAGACTCCTTCTATGAGGGACTTCCACATGCAACCTTATCTAGGTACTCACCCAGTAAAGCTTTAGTTAAAGCATGCTACTGCCTCTTGGGATTGGATGTTTTTGTTGATCAGCCCCAAATCGCTCAAACCCCACCAAATACACACTAAGTGGGAAATGAATTCAGGAATAGAAAGAGAGATTAGCCATTCTACTTTTATTTTTTCCTTTCTCATTTCAAGCTCCTTAATATTACTAGTGTGCTCTTTTTTTTTCTCCTAGTCTTACTAAGTTTGGTGGTCACTGAAGACTTGGAACATTGTGAGCATGTCTAAACATTTACCTCTATACATTGGCTGGTTTAAGGTGGATGCCAGCAAATGTACCTACTAACCTTGCCCTAAGTTATCATATTTGCAAAATCATGGATCTGATGCGTCAGCTCATATTTCTAACATACATTATAAACTCAAACTGTTTTCTAAAAAGTCCATACATGAACTAAAAATAATCTTTGTACCACACTTTGGAAAACACTTACCATGTTCTAAGCCTTTAGGGTGAGTCACAAGGCTCTTCAAGACATCTTTTTTTTTTTCTTTAAGTATATTTTATTGATTTTTTCCCCTTTGCTCCCCTTTGCCCAGTACCCCCTTTCCCTCCACGAATCCCACCCCCTTATTTCATGTCCATGGGTTGTGCATATAAGTTCTATGGCTTCACCATTTCCTATATTATTCTTAACTTCCCCCTATCTATTTTGTACTAAACAATTAAGCTTCTTAATCCCTGCACAATTTCTCCATTTATCCCCTTTTCCCCTCCCAGCTGATAACCCTCCAAATGATCCCCACACTTATGATTCTGTTCCTATTCTCATTTGCTTAGTTGGATTTTGCTTTTATTTTTTAGATTCAGTTGTTGATAGTTCTGAGTTTGTTGTCATTTTAATGGTCATAATTTTGATCTTTTTCTTAAGTAAGTCCCTTTGACATTTCATATAATAATGGCTTGGTGATGATGAGCTCCTTTAGTTTTACCTTGTCTGGGAAGCACTTTATCTGCCCTTCCATTCCAAATGATAGTTTTGCTGGATAGAGTAATTGTGGTTGTAAGTCCTTGCTTTTCATCACCTTGAATACTTCTTGCCAGTCCCTTTTTGCCTGCAAAGTTTCTTTTGGGAAATCAGTTGACAGTCTTATAGGCACCCCTTTGTAGGTAACTCTCTGCTTTTCTCTTGCTGCTTTTAAGATTCTCCCTTTGACATTTTAAGTATGTCTATTTCCTTCACCAATTTGGGAAGTTTTACTTCATTATTTCCCCACATAAGTTTTCAATTTCTTGCTCTTCCCTTTCTCTTTCTGGCACCCTTATGTTTTGGATGTTGGCATGCTTAAAGTTGTCCCAGAGGTTCCTACACCTCTCCTCATTTTTTTCAATTTTTGTTTCCTCATTCTGTACTGGTTGACTGTTTTATTCTTCCTTATGTTCCAAATCATTGATTTGAACCCCAGTTTCCTCCCCTTCACCATTGGTTTTGTGTGGATTTTCCTTTATTTCATTTAGCATAGCTTTCACTTCTTTCCTTATGTGTTTACCATACTTAAGCATATTTATCAAGCCTGTGAACATCTTTATCACCAGTGTTTTGAATTCTGTGCCTGTTAGGTTGGCTATCTCTTCCTCACTTAGTTCTCCCCCTGGAACCATGATCTGTTCCCCCTTTTAGGCCATACTTCTCTGACTTCTCATCTTGACAGGCTCCTGTGTTTGTTTGCCTCTGTGTTTTAGGTAGAGCTGTCACTCCTGTTACGTTGTAAAGACTGGAGCCTTAGGTATCTGTCAGTATAGGGTGACTCGTTTCACCACGTTGCGGAGTTGTATGTGGGAGAGGGGTCTAACTGGGAACAAGGTCGCTTGCTCAGCACTCATCCCTTTTCCAGGCACTTCCACTTCCGTATGGGACTGGTGCCTCTCTAGCTGTTGCCCTGGCTGTCGTTCCCAGAGTGGGTGGGTCTGCGGATGTTCTAGGACTGTGGGGGCCCTTTACACAAGCAGAGTCTGCTGAAAGACCAGCAGTTCCTTCCTCCATTCCAGCCCTCACTGGTTTGCACAGTCAAAAACAATGAGGCTTTATTTTCCCTGGCGCTTGGACCTTGAGCTGCGTGATCTGGTCTGGTGCTGGGAATGCTCCCCAGGTGTCCCTCCCAACTTTTTAAAATATGTGACTGTGCTTTCCTCTGGCCTGCTGCTGCCTCTGCCCCTGCCACCACCACATCGTGTTCTTTCTGCCCTGGCTCCACCTCTCCTACCTGTTGGATAAGTATTTCTTCTTTATTTCTTTGTTTGTTGGACTTCCATGCAGCTCAATTTTCTAGAACTTCTGGTTGTCTCTAGTTTTAAGGCAGTTGTATTACTTCTTAGTTGTGGAGGGAGATGCAGGATGTCTGTCTAGGTCTTCATCTTGACTGGAAGTCTCTCTTCAAGACATCTTGCTTCCACCTTTCCCCTTAAACACTGAGCTTTGGAAATATAGAACTTCCCCAATCTCACCATGTTATCTCATGGCTCTGCCTTTGTATGTGTTATCCTATATATGAAGTGTCCTTTTCCTTTGTCTGTGACAATCTTGTTGAGCTTTTGAGACACACCTGGTGCATGACCACATAAGGAGGCCTTTATTCTTCACTCCCTCAGTAGATACTTGTCCCACCCACCCTCCTCAGTCAGAGTCACCCCACATACACCCAGGTTTTCCCTTGCAAGGAGAACGTAAAGCAAAGTTTAAACTTACCCTGTGGCCTATTGTTTGTTCGCCTGCATCTGGTACCTGTAGTAATTCCAAACAATGAAAGGACACTCAGCAAATGTTTTAATAACTGCGAGTCTGTTTGTTTTTAGTTTAATAGCATTAACCTACTGTTTGCCTGTGGGCTGAGTTTGTGGAAGTAGAAAGGGAAAAGAGGGAAGCTGAAGGGGAAGAGAGGGATAGAGAGGGGAAAAAAATGTTATGGTCTCTTTTTATGATACTGTGGCCTTAAAAATTCAAGACCAAGAAATAAGAGTTCCTGTTTGTTTCTCCTATCTCCGAAGATCCCACTGACATAGCAGGGATAATTTATTTTTTTAAGAAATAGAAACATAACAGAGAAAATAAGAAGGGAAATCACCTTAGATCAGGAAGTTTGAGGAAATCCTGAATGAGGAAGCAACAGGATGGCAAGCTTGGCAGAGAAAACAGCAGTGCAAGGCAGTCCTCCCAGCACCAACCCAGCTCATGGCTCCCCAACAAATGAAAGGAGGGAGCGAGGGCTGGCAGCTAATGCAGAGCAATTAATTGATGAACTGTCTTCAGAACAGCTGAGACAGTAGGATCCCTGCCCTTTGTCCTGCTCTCCCATCTTTCCAGCGCACTCTGCTTTGGCAGAACAGAGGCCTTAGAGCTGCTTCCGAAAGACAGTTATATGCTTCTTGGGGTTCCTCAAGTGGAGAGGGGCCTCAAAAAGAAGCAAAAGTTTGAAATAACTCTGGACCCTTACAAAGGATCATAGAAAGGACAAAAGGGCAAAGCAGCTTTGCCCCAGAAAGTCCTCCATTGGCCGATTAACAGCTACCCTTACTTTGGCATCTGGATTTGCAATGGGGTGGCTTGTCTCCTCATTCATGCCTGTATGAACACAGCCTCCCCGTGTCCACAGGACTGTGGTCAGGCCAAGCATTCAGCGTATATTTCTATTGGGAAACAGACTTCCTCAACTGCACCTAACCATAATAATCAATCTGGCCCTTTGGTCACAAAAGTGAATGGACCAGCCAGAATCAACAGATATTTGAGAAGAGCCAGCAGCATCAATCAAAAAGACTAAAATGAGGACTTCTGGCCAAGATGGAGGCTTAGACTGACATGCTCTGTCTCCCTCCACAACTAAGTAGGAATACAACTACCTTAAAACCAAAGATAACCAGAAATTCCAGAAAATAAAACTACACGGAAGATCAACGTATGAAGTTATAAACCAGCGGTGCTCGTCTGGACGGGTAGGAGGGGCGACCAGAGCGGAAAAGTTGGGCGGTGCTGTCTGTGCTAACAGCAGGGATAGTGGCGGGACTGCGAGAAATGCCAGGGGAGCAACCCCGGCTGCAGTCGAGACCCATCAGCTTGCGATTCCAACGCTGGGGAAGGCAGACCCCCCATGCCTCAGACTGTGAGGCCCAGAGGGCATGGGGATGAAGGAAGAGACTTCTGGTCTCTCAGCAGAGAGTAACGGCAGGAATCCATCTTGGACCCCCGCCCACACGCAAAGCACCACAGAGCAGTAAAAAAGGGTGCCAGTCGCCAGGTAATGAGGAGTGCAGGGGGCTCTGCCCCCTACAGCCCTCCCAAGAAGCAAAGGTAAACAGAAAACTGTCAGGATGAAGCAGACCATGATTGAAATCCCGGTGACACAGCTCACCAGGTAGCAGATGAGGGACCTAACCAATGAGCAAATAGGAAATCTTTCTGAGACTCAGTTCAGAGCTATGGTCATAAGGCAGCTTACAGAATTAACAAAAGATTTAGAACAAGACGGGGAAGGAATGAAAGCTAGTCATACTGAAGCAAATGAAAGCACATACAAGTGGTGAGGAAATAAAATCCAGAGATCAAATCAACAAATCAGAACATAGGGAAGGAACAAACAGTCAACCAGTGCAGAAAGAGGAAACAAAAAGTAAGGAATACGAGGAGAGGCTCAGAAACCTCTGGGACAGCTATAAGTGAATGAACATTCGAATTATAGGATTGCCAGAGGGCAAATAACTAGAAATAGAAAAATTATTTGAAAAAATAATGAAGCAGAACTTCCTGAACTTGGGGAAGGTAATAGACTTACAGGTCCAGGAAGCACAGAGAATTCCAGAAAAACTGGACCCAGGGAGAACCACTCTAAGACAAATTTTAATCAAATTGTCAAAAATTAAAGATAAAGAGAGAATCTTAAAAGCAGCAAGAGAGAAGAAAAGAATCATGTACAAAGGGGTCCCAATTAGACTGTCAGATGATTTCTCAGAGGAGATGCTGCAAGCAAGAAGGGACTGGCAAAAAATATTCAAAGTAATGAAAAGCAAAAACCTACAGCCATGAGTAATCTATCCAGCAAAACTGTCATTCGGAATAGAAGGGCAGAGAAAGTGCTTCCAGGACAAAGTAAAACTGAAGGAGTTCATTAGATCCAAATCACTATTATATGAGATGTTAAAGGGACTGGTTTAGAAGAAGGAGGATCAAAATTATGAATATTAAAATGAAAACTACATCACAACAACCAACAACAGAAGCTAGCGAACTGAAACAAAGGCAAACTAAGTAGGCAATGAGAGTGGAAAAAGAATTATAGGTATGGGGAACATATTGGGGGGAGGTCAGCAGGGAGGAGGAAGGGGGAAAGGGAGGGAGATGGTACAGGAATTAAGAAGTATAGTAGGAGGGAATGGGGTAGACAGGAAGAGGTTGAGAAGAACTATATGCACAACCACTGGACATGGACTAAAAGGGGGGACAACTGGAGGGAGGGGGTCACTGGGTGGAGGGGAGCAGAGAGAAAAGAAATTGGGACAACTGTAACAGTATAACCAATAATACATATTAAAAAAAAACAAAAACAAGAAGACTAAGATGAATTTACTGGTCAATTATCTCTACAGAGAATAGATAATTTAGAGAAAAAGAGAAAAATCTTTAAATTCTTATTAATAACCACTGAGAAATTCAGACATTGTATCCATAAAAAATGATAAACCTATTCTAAAGAAACAATCAGAAGATAAGAAAAAGTTCTGGCAAAGTAAAAGTATGATTTCTCAAGTGATAAATGTAACAGAAAAACTGTGTATTAAGGGTGTGTACAGGTCATATGGAAAATGAAGTTTTTGTAAATATCCAAGATTATAGAAAAATAATAAGGAGTTAAGAAATGTGAGAGAAAAGTTAAAGGACATGGATAATGTATCCCAAAGTTCAATATTTATTTAATAGGAGTCCAAAAAATAAAAAATAAAAAGGTAATAAAAACTCTAAAGGAAAGAACTAATCAAGCATATCTCAAAAAATGTATTTGTGCTAAAGAAATACATGAATTTTTAGACTGAAGAGGTCCACTGCTTTCTGGGTAAAGTGAATGAATAAAGATTCACACTTAGATATAACCTGGTAAAATGTCAGAACACCAAAGATCCTAACAACTTACAGAGGAGGAATATCCAGATCATTTACAATGGAATTAGAGACATATTGGTGACAGAACTTCACCAACAATATTGGACATTAGAAAACAGGGAAGATACCTTCAAAAACCTCAGGGAAATCATTTTAAATCGAGAATTCTATAACAAGCCAAAATATTGGCCAAGTGTTAAGGTAAAATAAAGATACATGCTAGGTCTGTCTAGAAGGTATCCAGCCATGTAATATGAAAAATAGAAACATTTATTGAAGATACAAGATACAAGAAACATTGTACAAAGGACGATGACACCTCAGTCCCCTTCAAAGTTAGGTATCTTGGGACCTCACACAGTTCTCCTAATTACCACCAGCTCCCCCATCATATTTTCCTGAGTCTCATCAACAGTATGAAATCTCTTTGCTTTCAAAGGTGATTTTAGTTTGGGGAAAAGCCAGAAGTCACAGGGTCCCATTTCTGTTCTGTAGGAGGGCTGAATCACCTGGGTGATTTGATGTTTCACCAAAAAAACTCTGCAGGAAACATAATGCATGAGTGGGCATGCTGTTGTGATGAAGCTGCCAGCCATCAGTTATCCATAGCTGCAGTCTTTTGAGTCATCTGAATAATTTCCATGGAGTAATGTTCAAGCTTAATGCAAAATTAGATGCAAATTTGTTGTTCTACTCACTCAGCCATTTTGAGTGCAACAGCCACACAGCACACATGCTCACTCAACAGCATCTACCACCTCCACTAACTAGTACAGTGAAGTCATCATTGTTCATGCATATGCATTCCAGTCTACTCTCCTTGGCTGCCAGATTACAACAATGTCATGTAATCTATTCTCATTATATTAACAATGGTTGGGCTTTTCCAGATGGACCTTGTATACATCATAAGAAAATATTTTCCAGCAGGTACTCTATAAGTATGAACCATCTTTATAAGAAATAGGACCAGAGGTGGAGACGGGGAGCTGGGACAGAGAGAACACAGTGTAGCAGCAGGGAGGTGACGGTGGTGGTTGGCAGAATGGGCAGTCCCACTTTCATGGGTGGTGGATAAAAATCAGGAGGATTACCTGGGGAGCAAGCAATCTCAGTCCCAGGCCAGATCACGCAGCCTGGGGTTCCAGAGCCGGAAAAATAAAGCCTCATAACATGTGGCTATAAAAACAAATGGTAGTTGGAGTGGCAGGAGAAACTGTAGTTCTTTCAGGAGAATCCATTTAAAGGACCCGCAAGGTCCTAGAAGGTACACAAACCCACCTACTGGGAACCATCACCAGGGCAAGAGCTAGAGGGGTGACTGTCACATATGAGAAGTGAATGAAGTGACTGGAAATGGGGCAATGGAAGAGCAAGCTTCCAGAAGCCAGGCAGTGATTTTTTCCCCTCTCTGACACCTCCCCCACATACAGAGCCACAAAGAGATGAAGCAGGTTGCCTCAGCCTGGCGATCACCTAAGGTTCCGCCGCATACAACATAACAGGTGTGCCAAGACAGGGAGTCAAAGCAGCTCTACCTAATACACAGAAACAAACACAGAGAGGCTGCCAAACTGAGGAGACAAAGAAATATGGCTCATATGAAAGAACAGAACAAAACCCCAGAAAAAGAACTAAACGAAATGGAGATAGCCAACCTATCAGCTTCAGAGTTTAAAACACTGGTGATCAGGATGCTCATAGAACTCACTGAGTATGGCAAATGCTTAAGGGAAGAAATGAAGGCTACACTAAGTGAAATAAAGAAAAGTCCATAGGAAACCAACAATGAAAAGAAGGAAACCAAGATTCAGATCAGCACCTTAGAACATAAGGAAGAAATAAAGAATGCAAAAAAAAATTAGGAGAGAGTAAGAAGACTCTAGGAAATCTCCAAAAGTACCAAAATCTAAATCGTAGGAATGCCAGAGGAGAAGAGGAAGAGCAAGAAATTGAAATTTATTTTAAAAAATAATGAAATAAAACTTTCCTAATTTGATGAAGGAAATAGACATACAAGTCCAAAGAGTTACCTTCAAAGGAGTTTCCATATGATTATCAGCCAATTTCTCAAAGGAAACTTTGCAGGCAAGAAGGGGCTGACAAAGAGTACTCAAAGTGATGAAAAGCAAGGACCTACAACCAAGATTACAGTAGTCCCTCTCTATATCACAGTTCACTTATTGCGGCCTCACTATATCACAGGATTTTTAAAAATATTATATTTAATTATTGCGGAATTTTTGCTATATTGCAGGATTTTACAGTACTGTATACATATGTTGTTAAAGTTACATAGGTTTGAGAGTGAAGAATATGTTTAAGAACATAAGTAGTGTTTATAAAAGTGTGGAAAAGGTTAATAAGGGAGTGGGAACGGTTAATAAGGGACTGGGAATGGTTTATAAGTGTGTGGGAAGGGTTTATAAAGACTTAAAATATATATAAATACTAAAATAAATGTAAGGTTCCTAATTCACGCATTTTCACCTATCGTGGGGGAGTCTAGAACATAATACCCGCAATAAGTGAGGGAATACTGTACTTTATCCAGCAAAGCTATCATTTAGAATGGAAGGGCAGAGAAAGTGCTTCCCAGACAAGGTAAAGGTTCTCCTTTAAACATCATTACCAAGCCATTATTATATGATATGTTAAAGGGACTTTAAGAAAAAGAAGATCAAAACTATGAATATTAAAATGACAACAAACTCACAACTATCAACAATTGAATCTAAAAAACTAAATCTAAAAAACAAACTAAGCAAACGACTATAACAGGAACAGAATTGTAGATATGGAGATCATTTGGAGAGCCATCAGTAGGGAGGCGCAAGGAGGAGAATGGGGGAAAAGGTACGGGGATTAAGAAGCATAATTGGTGGGTACAAAGTAGACCAAGGGATGTTAAGAATAGTACAGGAAATGGGGAAGCCAAAGAATTTATATGTGTGACCCATGGACATGAACTAAGGGGGAGATTGCTGGAGGGAAGGGGGTTACTGGGTGGAGGGGGGCAAAGGGTGGGAAATTGGAACAACTGTAATTACATAATCAGTAAAATAGACTTAAAAAAAAAAAAAGGAAGCAAAATTCCAAAAAAATGAAATAGGACAGTATGATACAAGAAACAATGTCAGTTGAATATGAATTGTGAAGAATTGAAGAAACTGCAAAAGATATTACAATAGCATCTGGTGATTCTTGTACCTTGGACATCTGCCTACAAATAGTAAGGGTTTATTAACCCAGAATTATAAATCTTTCTCTATGCATTCAGTCACTTTTCTTAATTCTGAGATGATACTGTGAATATTGTTTATAGTGGATTTAAAGTTTTTAATTTGTATTTGAAAGGCATAGATTACTTAATAATTGTCACTGAAGGTAGTGCAAATATTATTAACTATGTCAATGTAGATAAAATTAATGATAGAGCCAACAATAGTCAGGAGCATGGGAGTGGACAGAAGCAATAGAAAAATATCATTCTAGCTCTTGCTAGTGTGGTTCAGTGGATTGAGCAGTGACCTGTGAACTAAAGGGTCATGAGTTCGATTTCCAGTCAGGTCATATGCCTGGATTGCGGTCCAAGTCCTCAGTTGGTGGTGAGCGAGAGTCAACCACCCATTGATGTTGCTCTCCCTTTCTTTCTCCCTCCCTTCCCCCTCTCTCAAAAAAATAAATAAAAAAAAATTTTTTTAAGAAAAATATCACTCTGCTAAATTTTCCTGGAGTCGATTAGAAAAAGGATATTCCACTTAACTTCATTCATATTCAATTTTTTAATAGAACACCTTGCTGGCCAAACCAAGCACTTCTGCAGGCCACCATTGACAATCACAGTTAAATGAATCAATTTATTATCTTAAATTGTTTATCCAAGCATACCATCTCATTTTGTGACAACGGATGGGTTTTCCCATTTATAGATATGTCATTAATTGGTATTAATTGAATACCTCCTAGTAATTTAATGAAAAATATAAAAATGCAAAAAAATAAGCGGGGGTCATGGAAATGGAGAAAATGCAGAGACAAAATACAATGTGTTAATAAGAGAAGCATCAGCACTGATGAAAGCCAAATTGGAAAAAAAAACAAACCTAATTGGTGCTAAATCTGAAGATTTTTTTTGTCTGTTCTAAGGAAAAGTATGAAGTCAGTATATTTTGGTTTTAAATAGAAATTCAAAGAAGACTGTTATAAAAACTGAAAATAGTAAGCAGCTAGAAGGGCCCAGATGTTTATTTAGGCTTCTCTAGTCTCCCGGGGGCCCAGTTCATATTTCAGCATGAGAGTACTAAGCGTCCTTGGCTGGTGACCACTGTTTGCAACACACTGAGGCAAGCCTGGATCAGCATGTGGCCTGACAAACATTTTGTTAACTTATAATTTATTTAGAGACATTAATTGAACCAGTGTGGTTAAAACTTTTTGTATTAGCAGAGTTTAGGATGGGTCATTTAACATTTCTGCAATTTTCTAATAGGCCTAAATGTCTATTTAGACATAATATGTCTATATGTCTATTAGATGTTCACACATCTGATCTGTTAAATTTACACCCTCCATTTTAGTTTGTTAATAGAGTTAGCTAAATTTAAATGAAAATGATTCAGAAATTAACACACAATTTCTCTAATGTAAACTTAAACTACAAACCCTAACCTGAATTATAATTATACTCTTTAATCCACAACGTGACATATAAATATATGTGCTATTTCATGGTAAAGTTCTTGCTTGAAACAAAAAAAATATATTTAGGTTTCAATTTATTTTAAAATACAATTCGCTCTCATTATGACGCCAACTAAGTATATACCTCAATTAATTATGTATACTTAACAGCTATATCAACAATTACATGTTATACAGCCTTATATTAAACACAACATGTATATTTAATGTGCCAACATTTTATTCTTGTGCTCTTGGCAATGATCTAAAAGTTAGGGACTTAAAAATCAAATCAAATAAAATTAAAGGGAATTTTGAGCTCAAATTCCTGACTCCCTTCCCTTTTGATTCTAAAGCCACTCATACAGCTGTCCACTATTGTTGAAGCCTGAAGAAACACCCAAATACATCTGAGGTCTTGAGTTCTGGGGCAGAAATTACAGGTTCAGAGCATCAGTGTTCACAAAGTTAGGACTCAAAAGCTGTGAAAGAGGCATGTCTATATGGTGTGCCAGGGGTAAAGATAATAGGCACATTGCGCCTGGAGTGCAGTTGTCTTCAGTAGATGCCTCTCTTCTAACATTGGCCAATAAATCTCAGTCCTCCATCTATTGATGGGATTTGTACCTAAAGATATGAATCAACCAAAAAGACCACTAACCATTTAGGAAGATACTATAACTTGAAGGATGCATGTTACTAAGTAATCAAAGCAATTGGTGCCTAAGAAGGAAGACTTAATTGAAGAATAAAAAATACTTTAATAACATGTAAGAAGTGTTGAAGAACATACAATTAAAGCACACAAAAAAGTCTTCTGAAAGAAGAGAACATGATTGTGCATTTAAAATGTAAAAATTCAATTAACTGGAAAACAAAATGGTCACTACTAAAGACTCCATTAGAGTTTAAGTAGACTGGAGACATGTTTCACCATACAGAGCAAATTCATGAGCTGTATAGAAAAAAAATAAAAATTTTAGAAGTCCTGGAAGGAAAAAATACATGTCTTTTGATTGATCAAGATCATGAGTTATAGGCCAGAATAATGAAAAAAGCTGATCGTGTACTGGTAAAATTTCTATATTCCAAGGATGAAGTCTTGCGGCTTTTCAGAGAATAAGTATCAGTCTTCCCATCTTTAATACTGGAAGTTAGAAAATAGTAAAATCACATTCAGTGAGAGATCCAAGAATCCACTACACAGCCAAGTGATGGCAAAAATTTAAAAAAAAAAAAAAAAATTTTCACAAGCAAAGAGCTCAGAAAATATGCAACCATATATATATAGCACAAGCATGCAGGATTTATTCTAGGAATACAAGGATGGCTCGACACAGGAAAATCAATCAATGTAATACACCACCTTAACAGAATAAAGGACAAAAACCACACAATTGCCTCAACTGATGCAGAAAAATAATCTGATAAAATTCAACATCCTTTCATGACAAAAAACACTCAGCAAATTAGGAAAGGAAGAAAATTATTTTGGCATAATAAAGACCATATATAAAAAGCCCAGATCCATCAAGCTCAATGGTAACAAACTGAACTCTTTCCTTCTAAGATCAGGAACAAGGCAAAGATGCACATTCTTGCCACTCCTATTTAACACAGTACTTGGATGCCAGCAAGTTATAAAGAAATGAAAGGCATCCAATTGGAAAGAAAGAAGTAAAATTATCTCTGTTCACAAATAACATGATCTTGTATGTGGGGAACTAAAGATTCCACACACAAAAAAATCTCTTGGTCCTAATAAAAGAGTTTAGCAAAATTGTAGGTTACAAAAATCAACAAACAAAAATCAGTTGTGTTTCTGTATGCTAACAATGAACAATTAGAAAAGGAAATTATTAAAATAATCCCATTTACAACAGCATCAAAAACTAAATAAAATTCATAGGAATAAACTTAACCAAGAGGGCAAAAGACTTGTACAGTAAAACTACTAAACGTTGCTGAAAGAAATTAAAGAAACTGCAAGTAAATGGAAAGACATCTTGTGTTGATAAACTGTAAGACTTAATATTATTAAAATGTCCATACTACCCAAAGTGATCTAGAAATTCAGTGCAATCTCTATCAAAATCCCAATGGCATTTTTATGCAAAAATTGAAAAAAAAAATCCTAAAATTTGTATGGGTTCTGAAAGGAGAGTCCCAAACAAGAGACTGTTCACCCTCCCAAAATTAATCTTTCCATATCTTAATTTCTTAAATAAAATAAACAAAAGTTAAGTATAAAATATATAAATTTGAGCATACGATTTTATGATTTGCATAGAAGTCTTAATACTGTGTCATAATGGCATTTAGGTGAGCAAATTATACGCACTCTTGATAAAAATCAGAGTTATTTTAAGAGAACTCTATATAATAGTGAACATTTAGCCTCTATACCGTGTTACAAATTACTTTCTGTGTCCTCTTTCAACATTGTTTCCTTTACTCCTGTATTTTTCCTTTTAATAATGAGATTTGAAATTGTTCTCACACTAAGTAACATTTTATACTTTTCCTGATTAATGGGGAATAAAAACATTCATCATTTTATATATCCATCTCTTCTAGTCTTTCTCCTCATATTCTGTTTAACACCTCCCAGCTTGAAGTCATTTAAACATGTAATTTAAAAAATTTTACATTAATCTTCTAGATTAGTTATGAAGATGTTAAAACTGGTTTGACCTTAAAAATCTACCAACTCTGCTAATCTAAACTAAGATCACTAATCCACATGCTGCTTCATTTTAAACTAACCATTGTTTATAATCCCAAGATTCATTTTGTAGTATCAATAGCCCAAGGAACTCATTTCCATTTCTCTAATGCATATATTACCAAATGCTTACCTAAAAGTCCAGATGTCTTATATCCTTTTGTCTATTCATTTGATAATTGTATGAAAAATTTGATCTCAAATCCATTTAGTGGCCACCTACTGGGAAGCAAAGAACAGTGTGAGTCCATTAGAATCAGTTTGTTCTTAAGAGTTAGATAATAATCAGTAAGTAAAGAAAAGAAATGAGCACTAAAGACAGAGATGCCTTATACAGATACACAGATCTTCTTCACTTTGGATAACAACAGAAAGAAAGGAAGAAAGAAAAGAAAAAGAAGAAAGAGAAGGAAGGAAGGGAGGGAGGGAGGGAGGAAAGAAGGAAGGAAGGGAGGAAGGAGAGAAGGAAAGAGCAGTAAGGCAGAAACATTTCTTATTATGAAAGATAACAATGCATAAGGTCACACATAGAATTAAGCAAAGCCATAGCAAGTTCTGTAATAGGTGACAAAATGCGGTGCTTGGATGCAGAGACAAAAGAACAACAAAAAAGTAGAATTAAATTTGCACTCTAAAGAGAATTATGAAATGTTACGGCTTTGGGCAAGATTCATGTAGTAATAAAAGAAAATAGTTGAAAAGAAAAAGCATTTGGGTTCATTCAATCAGGACACACAACAGGTACACAACATAATGAGGGAAGGTAAAATATATATTTTTTTTAAGCTGAAAAGGTGAGAAGATGCTTAAAAAGGAAAATTTAAAAATAACTATATGGTGTCCTATAAAAAGGTCTGAAACACAGATGAATAGGCATAATATTATCAAAGATATCTTCATTCTATAAAAAATAATAAATGAAACAACATTAAATCATATTGCTAGATTTAAGATACTGGTGATTCAATTTGTGGGAAGGGAAAAATAAACTTGATTACTAATGAGATAAGACAAGTGTTTTGTTAAGGTAGTTATAAACTAAAAAAAAAAAATTTACGTAGCCCTGATTATGCCACTCCTTTGCCTAAAATCTCCTTATACACCTAACTGGATGAATTTCAAGGCCCTTTGCCATATGGGCTCACTCCCTCTAACACCTCCTCTCTATATCTTGTGCCTAATTATTACCTCACAACATTGTCACAGAAGAGCTAATGAAACACCTTATATGTGGCACATAAGTGCTTCACAAATGCTGATTTCCTTACTTTCCAATTCTCTACTCATCAGACTGTGAGAAGATGCTCATAACAGTTGTGTCTTTTTTCATATCCACTCTCTGAAATATCTTCTCATCCTTTGTTTCTTTAAATTAATTATATTTTATTGTTTATGCTATTACAGTTGTCTGAGATTTCCCCCTTTGCCCCCCTCCACCCAGCCCCCCACTCCCTCAGGCAATCGCCACACCACTGTCCATGTCTGTGGGTCATGTGTATATGTCCTTTGGCTACTCTATTCCCTGTGCTGTTCTTTACATCCACATGACTACTCTGTGACTACAAATTTGTTCTTTTTAATCCCTTCACCTTTTTCACTACCCTGCCCCAACCTGGCAACCATCAAAACGTTCTGGGTTTATGATTCTGTTTTTGTTCAACTTGTCATTTATTTTGTATTTTAGAATCAATGATTGATAGATATGTATTTATTTTCATTTTATTGTTCATATATTTTTTCTTCTTCTTAAAGAAGGTCCTTTAACATTTCATATAGTACTGGTTTGGTGGTGATGAACTCTTCTAGCTTTTTCTTGTCTGAGATGCTCTTTATCTGTCCTTCAATTCTAAGTGATAGTTTTGCACCCTTTGTTTTTAATTTGAAAAAAATGCAGTTCATTATAGAGGACCAGCTTCAATACGTGTGTTTATACCCTACTAGGCAGAAATGATTACTACCTTCTTTTTTAATTTTTCAATTACAGATTACATTCAATATTATTTTGTAATAGTTTCAGGTGTACAGCACAATTATAGACTCTACAAAGTCTTCTCCCTGATGTTTCCAGTATCCAACTAGCACCATATAGTTATTACAATAGTATTGACTATATTTCCTAGGCTTTACTTTACATCCCCATAACTGTTTTGTATCTACAAATCTGTGCTTCTCAGTTCCTTCACCTTTTTTACCTAGTCCCCCAAACCCTGTCATCTCTAGCAACCACCAGTCTGGTCCCTGTATCTATGAGCTTGTTGGTTTTGTTTATTCATTTATATTGTTCTTTAGGTTCCACAGATAGTTGAAATCATATGGCATTTGTCTTTCTCTGACTTATTTTACTTATCCTCTAGGTTTGTCCATTCTATTGCAAATGATCAGATTTTGTTCCTTGTAATGGCCGAGTAATATTCCACTATATATGTATACCACTACTTTTTTATCCACTTGTCTATTGATGGGGACTTGGGTTGCTTCCATATCTTTTTATTGTAAACAACAGTGCAATGAATATTGGGGTGCATATGTTCTTTCAAATTAGTGTTTTGGGCTTCTTCAGATAAACTCCCAGAAGTGGAATTGTTGGTTATAATGCAGTTCCATTTTTAATTTTTTGAGGTAATTCCATACTGCTTTCCACAGTGGCTACACCAATCTGTATTCCCATCAACAGTGCAGAAGGGTTCCCTATCTCCAAATCCTTGCCAGCACTTGGTGTTTGTCGATTTACTGATGATAGTCATTCTGACGGGTGTCAGGCGATATCTCATTGTGATTTTAATTTGCATTTCTCTGATGATGTGTGACATTAAGCATCTTTTCAGATGTCTATTGGCCATCTGTATGTCCTCTTTGAATAAGTGTCTATTAGATCCTCTAACCATGTTTTAATTTATTTGTTTTCCTGGTGTTAAGTTGTATGAGTTCATTATTACCCCTTTATTAGTCTATCATTGGCAAATATGTTCTCCCCTTCTGTGGTTGTCTCTTCATTTCATTGATGGTTTCCTTTGCTGTTCAAAAACTTTTTAGTTTGATGTAGTCCCATTTGTTTACTTTTTCTTTTGTTTCCCTTGCCTGAGGAGATATATCAGAAAAAATATTTCTAAGAGAAATGTCAAATGTTTTACAGCCTATGTTGTCTTCTAGGAGTTTTATGGTTTCGAGTCTTACATTTAAGTCTTTAATCCATTTTGAGTTAATTCTTGTATATGGTGTAAGAAGGTGGCCTAGTTTCTTTCTTTCTTTTTTTTTTTATTTACATGTATTTGTCCAATTTTCCAACACCATTTATTGAGTAGATTGTCTTTAGCCCCTTGTATGTACTAGTCTCCTTTGTCATATATTAATTAGCCATACAAGCATGGGTTTATCTCTGGGCTTTCTATTCTGTTCCATTGATCTATATGTCTGTTTTTATGCCAGTACCATGCTGTTTTGATTACTGTTGCCTTGTAATACAGTTTGATATCAGGTAGTGTGATTCCTCCTACTTTGTTCTTCTTTCTCAAGATTGCTGTGGCTATTCAGGGTCTTTTTTGGATTCATATACATTTTTGGATTATTTGTTCTAGTTCTGTGGAAAACGCCATTGGTATTTTTATATGAATTGTGTTGAATCTATAGTTTGCTTTGGGTAGTATGGACATTTTAATGATGTTAATTAATTCTTTCTATCCATGAGTACTGTAGTTGCTTCCATTATTTGTATCTTCTTCAATTTCTTTCTTCAGTATCATAATTTTCTGAATACAGGCCTTTTACATCCTTTGTTAAATTTATTCCTAGACATTTTATTTTATTTCATTTCATTTCATTTTATTTTGAAGATTTTATTTATTTATTTTTTGAGAGAGGGGATGGGAGAGAGAAAAAGAGGGAGAGGAAACATCCATGTGTGAGATATACATTGATTGGTTGACTCTCATGCACCTGCAACTGGGGACCTGGCCCACAACCCAGGCATGTGCCCTGACTGGGAATCAAACCCTCAATCTTTGGTTCACAGGCCGCACTCAACCCACTAAGCCACACCAATCAGGGCATTATTTTTTATTTTTGATGTAATTCTAAATGGGATTGTTTTCCTAGTTTCCCTTTCTGATAGTTTATTATTGGTGAATAAAAATGCAACCATTTTCTGGAGATTTGTTTTGAATCTTGGTACTTTACTGAATCTATTTATCAGTTTCAGTTAATTTTTTGTGGCATCTTTATGTTTCTTTATATGCAAAATGGGGCAATAGTAGGTTTACAGTTGTTCATATATAAAATGAATTAATCTATAATAATGAAAGATTAAACTATTTTTCCCCACCTTGTACAGTATCATATCATCTGCAAATAATGACAGTTTTACTTCTCCTTTTCCAATTAATGTCTTTAATTTCTTCTTATTGTCTCACAGCTGTGGCTGACTTTCAGTACTATGTTGAATAAGGGTGATGAAAGTGACATCCTTGTCTTCTTCCTGATCTTAAGGGAAATGCTTTAGCTTTTCCTTATTAAGCACGATGTTAGCAATGGGTTTGTCATATATGGCCTTTATTCTGTTGAGATATGTTCCCTCTATTCCCACTTTGCTGAGAGGTGATTTGTTTTGTTTTGTTTTTTTCATAAATAGGTGCTGGATTTTATTAAGCGCTTTTCCTGCATCTATTGATATGACCATATATTTTTATCCTTCATTTTGTTTATGTGGTGTACCACATTAACTGATTTTCAGATAGTGTACCAACCTTGCATTCCATGAATAAATCCCACTTTAAATCTTTTAAATTTATTGCTGAATTGAGTTTGCTAATATTTTGTTGAGGATTTTGCATTTATGTTCATCAGGGAGATTAACCTATAATTTTCTTTCTTTGTAGTGTCTTCATTTGGTTTTAGACTTAGGATAATGCTGGCCTCTTAAAATTTGCTTGGGAGTCTTCCATCCTCTTGAAATTTTTGGAATGGCTTGAGAAGAATAGGTGTTAGTTCTTTGTTGAATATTTGGTACAATTCACTCATGAAGTCATCTGGTCCAGGATTTTTGTTTCCTGAGCATTTTCACATATTTGGTCATTGTTTCCATTTCTAGCACAGAGCTCCTAAAACCAGTGAAATTTCCTAAGTGATAAAAGCTGTAAAGGTATCTTAATATTGATGACAAAGCAATTTCAATCATACCTGAGTTTATGTTAATGAGATGGCTTTTGGAAAGCACCTAAAGATAGAGGCTGGTTGCCAGAAGAACCACCCTAATGCTAATTCAAGTGGGAACTTTCTGTCCTACCCACTGATTTCCTGGGAGGGAAGAGAGGCTGAAGGTTGAATCAATCACCAGTGGTCAATGAGTTAATCAATCATGCCTATGTAGTGAAGCCTCCACAAAAACCCAAAAAGAGGAGGTTCAAAGAGCTTCCAGGTTGGTGAACCAGAATGCTTCCACATGTCATTATGCCTGTTTGGGACATTGCTATGCTCTTCATCTTTTTCTCTGTTTCAAAGCTCCCTCTGAAGACAAAGGATGAGGAGTGGGAAAAGGGATGACAGAAAAAGAAAAGTCTGCCTGCCACACAATCTTAATAAAAATTAACAGAGACTAGAATCTGGGAAGCCCTGGCATTGCTATAACAGGCTTTCACATTAAATTAGCCTGCTCTCCCTAGTGTACATGTAGTTTTCATTCAAGTTAACTCAGTCTTAAACAGAAAAACAAGAACAGATTCCATTATGTTAAAGCTTGTGTTCATGAATGACATAGGAGCCATTGCAAATGCATTCAGAACTTAGGAGGTTGGAAAGGTAAGTACAGTTGTGAAGTTTCTATAGTATACATGCATAAATTTAAGCTAGAGTGCATACCTTTACCTTCACTTGATAAGATTTGTATTTAATTTAGTGAAATAGTACGAGTTTATAAAACCAGGAGTTCATATTTAAAAAGGTAAAAATTCACACAAGAATAGGAAAAGCATAATCCATAGAGTACCTGATCTTTTCAAAAATCTACCCCTTATAAAAAATTTATGTAATGATGTTATTTTAGTTCTAAATGACACATTTAAAGAAGAAGGACATAAGACAGTCAGTGTGGTAAAGGTGAATTTTGTTTAATACAAGAGCTGTGAATCCCATACTGTGCAGCCAACGTAATTTTTACAGAAATAATGCCATCTTGTGTAGTTATTGAGACTCCTCTAAGATTTATGTGTGCTAATTAGACATAATATAATTTTACGGTTCACTTTAATTGTATAGTTAATCATATTTCATTTCAAATATTTCATATTTGATCACAAGTCCAATCCAGATTTCTTATTATCAATTCATTACAAGTGCTGCCAATTCCAACTCTAAACTATCTTTATTTCTACCACTAACATCACCTCTACTCATATTATTGGCGTAGCCTCCTAATTTGGTCCCCTGCTCTCTTCTGCCCTGGTCCATCTCCCATCTGTTCTCCCTGTTGCAGACAGGAGTGTCTGAAAATGCAGCATGTATGAAGAGCAAGACTAACTCTTGTGCCCTGGCCTTTATGTACTTCCCCCTTATCACCTTGCACAAGCTGCTGCTCATGCTGTGCCAGAACCTCATACTGGCCTCCAGCCACAGAGCCCTACATGTGCATCTAGAACCTTCTGTCCAGAATCCTCTTCCCTCCCCTCTTTACCTAATTAACTCCACATACCTTTCAGGACTCAATTTAAGGGTCACTTCCTCCAAGAAGCCTGCCCTGATCTCCTTCCCTGACTCTATCAAATGCTCCTCATGAGGACTATATTAGCACTGGGTAACTCTTAGTAACAAGTTGCACCGTCGCAGTCACACAACTTTATTCGTTTGATGATTATTTAATTAATGTCTCTCATCCCTACTTGACTAGCAGTTAAATGAGGAAAGGAATTATGTATGTTTTCTTTCACTCCTGTTCCTACAAGGGATACCTGGCACATAATTGGCACTCAGTAAGTGTGTGTTGTATCAATAATATAAAAATAGCCTAAAATAAATAGAGGTACATTTAGTGTATGGATTGAAATCTATAGATGCAAAATTATTATTATGCCGTGAATCCAACTATTATAACAGTTAAGAGAAAAATTACAAAACTCAGCTTAGGTTTTTATTTATTTGTTGGGAGATATTAAATCATTCAAAGGGTTGTTTTACTAAAATATTTGCTTTCTCATGCTATCCATGAATATAAAACAATTAAACTATGTATGACAACCTCAAACTCCTGTGATATCTTTTCTACTCTCCAAAGTTAAAAAGTTTATTGTCTTATGAATTTGAAAGTTAATATGATTTTCAGTTTTGGCTTTGAGTTTTACAGCTCTTTTAAAATTAAAGAAACACTACTAAAAACTTAAAGTGAAAAGTTTTACTGATGTTAAGTATAGTAGAGGAATAGCAATTTAAGAAAACTAGGGGTATTGTGCTCTATTTTAGGGTGTCTAGGTGATTTCTTAAAATTTATGTTTCTACTTCAATAAATAGTGCTGTTTGTGAATTTTTCCTTGCCTGGACCTCATGTGGGTTTAAGTGTGTTTAAAGATTTGGATAGTTAACTTTTATGGTCAGAAACATTTGATTCTAAATTTATAATCCTTGGTGATTTCAGTGAAATAGACATGTGTGAACAGTCTGGAGAAAAAAGAATTCCATTACCACATGGAACAGAAACAGAATCAACTCCTTAATTTTCTGTACAATCTTTGAGGGGATTTCCCCACACATAGTGTACTATATAGCCTCTAATAGCTTAACTATTTAAATAGAAATATTTTGCCTGAGTCAGACATTAGCAATTAGGTATTTTGGTGATGTAAGAAAGTACTCTTAAAACAAATCATGCTAATCATTTAAGAGCACTTTGTTTCTTGTTCATGGTTTATCCATGTCATCTGAAAATAGTGCGTGGCATAGAAAAAGCATTTAATATTTGTTGAGTGATAAAATGTGTATGTAAGTCTAATTTTAAAAGCTTAAATAATATATAAAACATAGATCTTTCATTTTTAGAAATTAATTATTAATTCACCTAATCTTAATGGCTTTGCAATAAGTGGACCACTGGGTCTCTTGCTTCAGAGAAAATGGAGGCATATTTTATTTGTAAAAAGGAGAATTTTTTTCAGTGAGTTTTTAATGTCTAAAAGAGGCCGAGGGCCAGAATGAAATATTCAATTACTTGTGATTTAATTAATATTCAGTTTATTCAAGACTTTAAATTTAACTGATAGATGTTGATATTTAATTTCTAAATCTAGTAATTGTGTGTTAAAATACAAAATGAAGGCTACCACCTTTTCTTTGATTGATTTCTAACAGATTATAAATCTGACAGTTTAATTTCTCCTACTTATTTATTTTTTTAAATACCAAAGGCGTAAAGAATAATATAATACATTCTGATGCTTACCACTGGCTTAAGAAATAAAGTATTACAGATACTTATGAAATACACTTCAGACCATGTCTTCTGAAGTGTATTTTCTACCTCCCTCTACCACCAATATTCTGAATCATATTTTATAAATAGTTACTATAGATAACATACTATATTGTTTTGCATGTTTTAAAACTATATAAATAGTATGTCACAGGTTGGGCACTCCAGAAGCAGATGCTAACATTCAGTTTCAAATGTTTCTGTGGCTTGTCTTTTGATTCTTTTTAAAAACATGGAATCACCTGGGAGGGAGAAGGGTGAGAAAGGGAGAAATGGTGCAGGGATAAAGAAGCATAATTGGCAGGAACAAAATAGACAGGGGGATGTTAAGAATAGTATAGGAAAGGGAGAAGCCAAAGAACTTACACATATGATCCAAGGACATGAACTAAGTAGGGGGGAGGTTGCTGGAGGGAAGGGGGTACTGGGTGGAGGGGGGTAAAGAGAAAAAAATGGGACAAATGTAATAGCATATTCAATAAAATATACTTTAAAAAATTAAAATAAAATAAAAATATGGAATCATTTGCTAGATAGAAGTTTTAATTTTTTTCACACTTTTATCAAATTTATCAATCTTTTCCTTTATACTTTTTTTTTTTTTTTTTAAGATTTCTCTCTCTACCACAAGGTCATAAATATATTCTTCTATATGTTAAAGTTTTGTTGTTTCTACTTATATCTTTAACTCCTGTGATGGTTAATTTTATGTGCTAATTTGGCTGGACCACAGGGTGCCCAGATAGTTTGTCAAACATTATTCTGGATGTTTCTGTGAGGGTGTATTGGGATGGAGTTAATACTTAAATTGGTTGGAATTTTGTAAAGCAGATTGTCCTCCCTAATGTGCGCAGACCTCATCCAATCTGTTGACAGCCTGAATACAATAAAAAGACTGACCCTCCCCTCCGTAAAAGAGAGTCCTCCAGCTGACTGCCTTCAGTCTTCACCAGAAACATTGACTCTTCCTGCCTTATTGCCTTTTGACTGGAAGAGTGGCTCTCCCAGGTCTCCCACACCTCAGACCCGCCCTTAAGATTTTAGCCTTAACAACCTCCATAACTGTGTGAGCCAAATTCCTTGTAATAAATCTGTCCGTCTGTCTATCTACTTATACATCTATCTATCTATATCTCCTGTACAGGCTCTGTTTTTGTAGAGAACCCTGACTATTACAAACTACTGGAAATAATATTAGTGTATGCGTGGGGTAAACGATTCAATATTACACTTGAGCAAATAGAAAGCCAAGTGTTCTAGTGCCATTGTTTAAACAGCCCTCACTTTCCCCACTGATCTGCAATGCCACCTCCGTCATAGAAACTGCCACAAACAATGACCAGCTGGGGCTTATTCCAGAAATGCAAAGCCAGTTTGACATTAGAAAAGTCAACTAATGAATTTCATCACATTAAAGGAAAAATTTATGTGGTTATCTTTATAGATATAAAAAGAGCATTTAATAATATTCAGGATGCACTTATAATTTATAAAAAAAACTTTTTGCAATCATGAATAGAAGAAAATGTCCTTAAAAGCAATGAAAATGAACAAACTAAAGCTGTATGCAACAGTCATGCATTAAAAAATTTTTGAAAGTAGGAAAAATGAAACGATATTGTTTAGGGATGCACATATAGGTGGCAAATCCATGAACAGAAACAAGGATCTGGTTATTACATTTATCAGGAGAGTATTTTTTAAGTATATTTTATTGATTATGCTATTACAGTTGTCCCAATTTTTCCCCTTTGCCCCTCTCCACCTGGTACCCTTATTTGTCTTCCAGTAATCCCCTCCTTAATTAATGTACATGGGTCATGCATATGGGGTGGAGCCTTAGGTAATTGCCAGGGTAGGGCTACCCGCTTCACTGCTTAGTGGCTCTGTGTGGGGGGAGTGCTTGGAGAGGGAACAGTGCCACTGCCTGGCATCTGGAGGTTTGCCCAGCACTCGCGTCATTTCCAGTCACTTCATCCACTTCTCATATGCGACTGGCTCACTTCCAGCTGCTGCCCCACTTGTGAAGCCCAGAATGGGTGGATTTGTGTATGTTATAAGTCTGTGCAGGCCCATTAAGTGGCAAAAACCTGGCAGTTTCTTCCACCGCCCCAACCCTCACTGGTTCTTACAGCTAGAGGTAATGGGGATTTATCTTCCCAGTGCTGTAACCCTGGGATGTGCAGTTTGGCCTAGGGTTGGGATCGCTTACTCCCAACATATCCCTCCCAATTTTTATCTCTCTCTATAGATGTGTCTATTCTGGACATTGCATATAAATGGAATCATCCAGTATGTGGTCATTTATGGTTGGGTTCTTTCACTTAGACTGTTTTCAAGGCTCATCCGTGTTGTAGCATGTGTCAGTATTTCACTTCTTTTTATTGCTGAATAATATTTTATTGTGTGATATACTCCATGACACTTTTGAAACAACAAAATTACAGACTAGTAGTCCCCAGGTGTTAGGAGTGGTGGTTGTAGATGCATGGAGTGATGTGACTGGCTGTTAAGGGATAGCATGAGAGGTCCTTATGATAGAACTGTTAGCTATATGTCTGGTGGTGGTCACACAAATCTATACATAAGTCTATACATAATAAAATTGCATAGAACAAAATATATACACAGACATATATCAATGAGTACACGTAAATGGTAAAATCTGAATAAGGTCACATCATGTAATTTAAGATTTTCGTTTTTCACAGAAAAATTATGAGACAGGCAAAGAGACAAGAAAGTATGGCCTATACACATGAGAAAAAGTAGACAATAGAAATTGTCCCTGTGGAAGTTCAGATGCTGGACTAACTAGACAAAGCATTTAAAGCAGTATCAATTTCCTGGATAGGACATTATACTCTAGTTATGCCAGATGTTTCCATTAAGAGAAACTGGGTGAAAGGTATATGGCATCTTTGTGTTTTTCCTACAACTATCTCTGAGTCCATAATTATCTCAAAATAAAAGGTAAAAATTAGTAATAAGAACTAGAAAGCCCTTCAAGGAGGGCAGAATAAGGATCTCTGAAAATTCATTCCTCCATAGAAGTGCCAAAAACACTAGCAAAAAAGATCAAAATCAACCTTTTCAGAACTCTGGAATTAACCAAAGGTTTACAATTTGAGGAGTGTTTATTCAAGAAAAGCACTGAATCATGGTAACTTAACACTGTTCCCATCATCCAGGGTAGCCTTGAAAACAAACAGACCTGCAATCGTGGTGAGAAACAACAGGATAGCAGCCAGATGTTGGAGGGGGACAGATGTTGGAGCTCCTCCAAAACCCCATTCCCAGGTAGCTGTCATTATGTGTCTGGCAGTTTCCTGGAAAATCCCTTTCACCAGGCTTGCCTTTATTTGACCTGACTCAGAGCTTACCCATTGTGAACAGCATTTTTTCTAGGAATGTTTGTAGAAAATAATCAGTGTCAGTTGTTTAATATCAGTGCTGCCTAACAATGTAGTAACAGTTGCAATGAAGAACATGCTTACCAAAAACCTTAAAAAGAAAATCTGAAGAATGAGATGTCAATACCAGCCTGTGAAAAGCTGTGATATATTCCTGGGAACTTAGAGAGCCACACATGTGCAGGGCTGTACACATGCCCTGGAAAGATCTGAGAAGGCCCTAAACTTTTGCCTCTGGTTAACCAAAAGGTTCTGTGCAAGCAGGAGGTGAAGAGTAGGAAGAATTGTAAGCTACCTACCTGAGCATTTGAAGGCATGTCCCAACATGCATGCATTGGCCAGCAGACTTATTGGTTTAAAGCATTTAAGGTAATGTCTATACAATTGTTAACTGTCTGCTAAGAAAACCACATAGAGACTTCAGTATTTGCATATGAAAAAGAATACAGACTTTACAGAATTATTCCAGGAAACTCACTAAAAAACAAACAGCAGCAACAATGACAATAAACCCTTAGGGAGTGCATGGAAATCTAATTTCCAGATTTGTTACATTATGCAATTTAAAACTTCCATTTTCAATCCAAAATTGTAAGACATGTAAAGAAACAAGAAAATATGGCCCATATAATCATGGATAGAAATGTAGTCAATAAAAATTGTTTCTGAGGAAGCTCAGATGCTGGACTAATTAGACAAAGCACTTATATCATTTATTTTTAAATATATTGAAGAACTAAAGGATATTATGTAAAAAAAAAAACTAAAGTAAAAAAAATGATGGATCACTAAATAAAGAATATCAATAAAGAAATAAAAATCACAAAAAAAGGAGCCAAATAGAAATTCTGGCATTGAAAAGTACAATAATTGAAATGAAAGTTCGCTTTAGGGGCTAACCAGAAGATCTGAGCTGACAGAAGAACTATGAAATTGAAGATATATCAATTCACTTGATCTAGTCTGAGGAACAGAAAGAAAAAAGAATGAAGAAAAATAAACAAACTGAAAGACTTGTTAGACATCTTTAAATATATCAATATATGCATAATGGGAACCCCACAAGACAGAAAGAGAAAAGGGGACAACAAAGAATATTGGAAGAAGTAATGGCCAAAATTTTAAAAAATCTGATGACAAACATTATTCTATACAAATTCTTTGAAGGATATAAATCCACATTTAGACAATCCACATAATCAAAAGTATACAAAGCCAAAGACAAACTTGAAAGCAGTAAGAAAGAAGCAGCTCATCAGATAAAAAAGATCCTGAATAAGACTAACAGCTAAATACTTATTGCAAATCATGAACGACAGAAGGCAGTAGGGTAAATATTCAAAGAGATGGAAGAAAAGACTGTCAACCAATAAATTTTTATCAAGCAACACTGACCTTCAAAAATAAAGGAGAGAATGTATTAATAGGCTTCCGGCCAAGATGGAGGCTTAGACTGACATGCTTGGTCTCCCTCTGCAACTAAGAAGGAATACAACTACCTCAAAACCAAAGATAACCAGAAATTACAGAAAATAAAACTACATGGAAGCCCAGCATATGAAGTTATAAAGCAGCAGTGCTCGTCCGAACAGGTAGGAGGAGCAAGAAACCATGGTCCTGTCTGTGGTAGCAGCAGGCATGGCGGCGGGACTGCAAAAAATGCCAGGGGAGCAATCCCGGCTGCAGTCGAGACCCCGCAGCTCACGATTCCAACACTGGGAAAGGTAACCCCTCCATTGCCTCGGAGAGTGAGGCCCAAAGGGCTCGGGGACAGATCCTGGTCTCTCAGTGGAGAGTAACGGCAGGAATCCATCTTGGACCCCAGCCCCCACACAAAGCACCACAGTACAGAGAAAGGTTGCCGATCGCCACTGGTCGCCAAGTAGTGACAAGTGCACGGGGCTCCGCCCCCTGTAGCCTGCCCAGGAAGCAAAGCTAAACACAAATCTGTCAGAATGAAGCAGACAACAATTGAAATCCTGGTGACACAGCTCACCAGGCAGCAGATGCAGGACCTGACAGACAAACAAATAGAAAACCTTTCTGAGGCTCAATTCAGAGCTATAGTTATAAGGTGGCTTACAGAATTAACAAAAGATTGGAGCAAGACAGGGAAGGAATGAAAGCTACTCATACTGAAATGAAAGAAAACACATACGAGACGTGGTGAGGAAATGAAAACCAGAGATCAAATCAATGAACCGGAACATAGGGAAGGAACAAACAGTCAACCAGTGCAGAAAGAGGAAACAAAAAGGGAGGAAAGTGAGGAGAGGTTCAGAAACCTCTGGGACAGCTATAAGAGAATGAACATTCAAATTATAGGATTTCCAGAGGGCGAAGAAGAAGAACTAGAAATGGAAAAAGTATGTGAAAAAATAATGAAACAGAACTTCCTGAACTTGGGGAAGGAAATAGACTTACAGGTCCAGGAAGCACAGAGAGTTCCAGAAAAACTGGACCCAGGGAGAACCACTCCAAGACACATTATAATCAAATGGTCAAAAATTAAAGATAAAAAGAGAATCTTAAAAGCAGCAAGAGAGAAGAAAAGAATCATGTACAAAGACTATCAGCTGATTTCTCAAAGGAGACCCTGCAGGCAAGAAGGGATTAGCAAGAAATATTCAAAGTAATGAAAAACAAAAACCTACAGCCATGAATACTCTATCCAGCAAAATTGTCATTCAGAATAGAAGGGCAGAGAAAGTGCTTCCAGGACAAAGTAAAACTGAAGGAGTTCATCAGATCCAAACCACTGTTATATGAGATGTTAAAGGGACTGGTTTAGAAGAAGGAGGATCAAAACTATGAACATTAAACTGAAAACTGCATCACAACAACCAACAACAGAAGCTAGCGAACTGAAACAAAGGCAAACTAAGTAGGCAATGAGAGTGGAAAAAGAATTATAGGTATGGGGAACATATTGGGGGAGGTCAATAGGGAGGGGGAAGGGAGAAAGGGAGGGAGATGGTACAGGAATTAAGAAGCATAATAGGAGGGAATGGAATAGACAGGAAGAGGTTGAGAAGAACTATATGCACAACCAATTGACATGGACTAAAAAGGGGGGACAACTGAAAGGAGCGCGTCACCGGGTGGAGGGGAGCAGAGGGAAAAGAAATTGGGACAACTGTAACAGCATAATCAATAAAACATATTTTTTTTTAAATGAAGGAGAAATGAAGACATTCTCAGATAAATAAAAATTGAGAGACTGTTAACAGCACCATTGTTCATAATACCAGCAAGTAGAAATAACCTAAATATTTATCAGCTGATGAATGGATAAACAAAATATTGTATGTCCATATAATGGAATATTACTCAGCAATCAAAAAGAATGAAGTCCTGTATGCTACAACAGGGATGAGTCTTGAACACATGCTAAGTGAAAGAGCCTATCACAAAGACCATATATTATATGATTTTATTTATATTAAAATTTTAGAATAGGCAGGTCTATAAAGATCAAACATAGATTAGTGGTTGCAGATGGCTGCAGGGTTGGGAAACATAGGGCATGATAGCTAAATGATAGAAGTTTTTCAGGGAATGATAAAGATGTTCTAAAATTGATTTTGGTAATGGTTGCACAAATCTGTAAATATACTAAATATTATTGCATTTTATACTTTTAAGTGGGTGAATTGTATGGTATGAGAATTAGATTTCGATGAAGCTGTTACCAAAAGGTTGGGGGGCTAAAACAAAACTTTTAGAAGAAAACATACTCATAAATCTTCGTGACCGTGAATTAAGCAATGGTTTCTTAGCTACGGACATCAGAAGCACAGCTACAAAAGAAAAACATAAATTGTACTTTATCATTCATCAAAACTATAAACTTTTGCACTTCAAAGGACATCATCAAGAAAGTGTCAAGACAAACCACAAAATGAAGAAATATTTGTAAGTCATATATCAAATAATGGAACTAATATAAGGAATCCAGAATTATTAAAGAAATTTTACAATTCAATAATAAAAATATAATTAGTTCATTAAAAATGGGCAAAAGTATTTGAATACATATTTCTTCAAAGAAGATAAGTAAATGGTCAATAAGAACATCACTAGTCATTAGGGAAATGCAATCAAAATTTCAAGGAATAGGGGGGAAATTTTGGGACTATTGTAACAACATAATCAATAAAATACACTTTTAAAAAAATTACAAGGCATTACCACCTTACCCCACTAGGATGGCTATAATTTTAAATATCAGAAAGTTAATGTTTAGTGAAGATATAGAGAAATTGGAGCCTTCATATATCTCTGGTGAGAAAATAGAGTAATACACCAGTTCGGCAGTTCCTCAAAAATTTAAACATAAAATTATAAAATGACTCAGAAAGTTCACTGCCAATTATGTCTTGGTTTTTAAATGTACCATGAATCACATTTCGACCAGCCAGGTGTTGGGTATATAGGGGAGTTTGTTGGTGACTTGCACCAGGAGGTCCACAGGTCACAGTGGAAGAGTTTTAGAAGACAGAAAGTGGTGGCAAGATAGGCCAATTAGTAGAAGAACAATTAATTTAATAAAGTTACTGGTCTTACTATTCTAGAGCTTTCAGGGGACAATGTTTAAATGTCCAACCAATGTTCCCAAGAAGATATATGAAGAAACAACAGCCGGCACTGGGGGTTTGGGGTAGACTCCTGAAAGTGGAAGCAGGACTTCCTGACAGGCAGCTGATCGCCTTTCCCAGAGGAACAGCACATCTCTGGTTTACTATATATTCAAGTCTACTAGGATAATTTAAAAATTGGGACATGTTAGGGGGAGTTCTTTACCTTCCTCTTCATATTTCCAAAGGACAGAGAAAATGTCCACTCAGTAGGAAAGAAAAATAGGAGAGAAAGTTTCCAGGTTCTTTCTACCCCCTCATTCACTTCTCTCCAAAGCTAAATAATTTATATTTGCCCAAACAGAGCAGGTGTGGTCTAGCCTCTTTTGAACTCCTTTTTCTTTTCTTTTTTAATGCAGCCTCATATTAGGAGACTTAGTCCTTGTTTACTTTTCCCTAAACTTTCCAGGACTGGAATGATCTGGTGGAAGAGGGGGTCTATTAAGGATCCTGATAAGAGTCTTAGCCCAGATCATGACCTTTAAGCCTAGCAGGAATAAAGCTGATGTTCTTATCACATTCGGTCTGATCCCAGCATCTATTTCTCATTTGGTTTTAAACTAAATGAAAAAATAAAGAAAGTCTTATTACTTGATGGCCCCTAAAATTCCCTGAAACTAACAATGGAAAGCCAGTTCATTCAGGAGGGCAGAAAACACTCGGGTGACCGTCTTCTCCTGTAGCTGCCAGTGCTGAGGGGAGTGGAGGACACACTTAAAGACAGCTTCCAGTGCTCCCTTAGGCACCAGGAATACAAGCGCTGTGAGGAACCTTTGCTCCCCACATATCCTGGAGCTGGGAGCTGGAGACTGTCACTTCTCCTAGAAGAGTGATAGGGTTGTGGCAATAATTTCAATATAAACACTAGATTCAATTAACTGTCCTTCCATTTATTCAACACATTTGTTAAGTACACACCATGTACTCATGGCATAGCACAAGGTGTTGGAGATGTGAAGGGGAATGTTACAAACAATGATCTTGGCCTGGAATGGAAAGCTCCCTACCCTCTGGGGACTACATTTCATCTCTAGAGTGGAGATTGGTTTTCCCTCTCAAGCCTCATGTACCTGAGACCTGAAGGAGAATAGGGTCTTCCTTGCTCCCCAAATGCCATCTCCAGACCTTATCTCTCCCACCCACCTCCAAAGTTCACGTCATTAAACTTTTCACCTGCTATCTCTCTGTGGCTGATACTACCTGGCCTGATCACTCCACCTCAGTCTCTGATGATTTTAATACCTGGTTCATTCTCTTCTCTTCCACCTCTACTCTCTTCATTTCTTGGTGACTTCAAAAGTATCATGGCTAATCATCTGAGACAGGGTGTATCTCTAATTTCCTGTGTGCTTTCTGTGTATTTCTCTCCTCTTTCCCTCTCTAGAACCGTGAGGGCTGTTTTCTTTCCCCAAGAACACAGTAAAGAAGAAACATAGGCTCAAAAAAGCCTCTGCTGCAAATATGAGATAGAAAGATTCTGTTCTTGCCTGTCCCTGAGCAGCCCAGTAGTGCTGCAGGAAAATGCTCCGCCTTGCTGAAATCTCACTGTAAATCTATGATCATAAGTCTCAAAAGGATATTCACTATTGCTAGGGTCTTACTTTACACTTCTGGTGTATTTGCTTTCCCAACACTGAAATGGCTATTTTATACCTTCTACCCCATTAAATTCACAGTTCCTCTCCTCTCACCTCACTTTCTCAGACAAAAGCTTTCTCATTCTTCCTTCACCAAAGTTACTATCTTACGTGTCATACTTCACCCTGCCACTCTCCCCACCAACGCCTCCTGTGGGTTCTGGACCTCACGGGGCATGCTGACGGAAGAGTGGTTGCTCCGCAGTCAGAGGGGTTGCTGTATGCTGCAGTGTATTTGTGCGCAGTCATGTGGTTTTGTAGATTTTACATTCTTTGAAAAAATTTTAAATTTCTTTTTCTAATCTTTATTGTATTTTTTCATTGCCATTTAGTCCCCTTAATCCCCCTCCCCCAGCAATCACCACACTGTTGTCCATGTCTGTGAGACCTTTTTGCTCTTTTAAAAATATTTTTATTGTGGTAAAATATACATAACATGAAATTGACCATTTCAACCATTTTAAAATGCACCAGTTAAGTGGAATAAATGCACTCACATTGTTGTGCTACCATCATAATCATCCATCTTCAGAGCTTTTTTATCTTCTGCAACTACACACATTACACAATAACTCTCCGTACCCCACCCCACCTCATTCCCTAGAAACCACCATTCTACTTTTCCTCTATGAAACTGACTACTCTATAGGCACCCCATATAAGCACAATCATAAACTGGTTATAGTTTTGAAACTGACTTATTTCACTTAGCACAACATCTTCATAATGCATAAGCATAATCCATATTCCAGTGTATAAGCATAATGGATAAGGCTTACCCATGTTTGAACATGTATCAGAATTTCATTCCTTTTTAAGGCTGAATAATATTCCACTGTAGGTATATAGTACATTATGTTTATCCACTCATCGGCTAATAAATACTTGGGTTTTCCAACCTTTTGGCTATTGTAAATAATGCTGCAGTGAACATGGGTGTACAAATATCTATCTGAGTCCCTGCTTTCAGTTCTTTTGGGTATAGAGCCAGAAGTGGAATTTTTGGATCATATGGTAATTCTACCTTTAATTTTTTGAAAATCCACCATACTGGTTTCCACAGTCCCACCAGCAATGCACACAGGTTACAATGTTTACACATCCTCACAAACCCTTGTAGTTCTCTATTTTGTTTTGTTTTGTTTTGTTTGATTATAGGATCCCAAGAAATATAAATGGGATTTGTAGTTTTGATTTGTGTTTTCCCAAGTATTACTGCTGTTGAGCTTTTTTTCATGATCTTGTTGGCCAACTGTATATGTCCTTTTCCTACTGAATAGTTTTGGCACCATTTGATCATATAAGGTTCATTTCTGGTCCCTCTGTTTTAGTCCATTGGTCTATATGACTGTCTTTACGCAAATGCCACATTGTTTCACTTATTGCAATGTTGTAGTAAGTTTTTAGATCATAAAGTATGAGACCTCAAACTTTGTTCTTTTTCAAGGTTGTATTGGCTATTTGGAGTCCTTTGAGATTCCATATTAATTTTAGAATGGATTTTCTATTTCTAAAAAAAAAAGCATTGGGTTTTTGGTCAGGGTTGCATTGAATCTCTAGATTACTTTGGGTAATACTGACATCTTCATGATATTAAGTCTTTCATTCCAGGGTGTCTTACAATTTATTGGTGTCTTCTTTCATTTCTTTCAATGTTTTATAGTTTTTAGTGTACAAATCTTTCATCTGCTTCATTAAGTTTATTCTTAAATATTTTATTCTTTTTGATGTTATTGAAATGAAATTGTTTTCTAAATTGCCTTTTCAGATTGCTCATTGTTAGTGTATAGAAATACAACGGATTTATTTTATTTTTATTTAATTAATTTATCATGATAACAATGGTTAATAGCATTATATAAGTTTCAGGTGTACAGTTCTATAATACATCATCTGTATATTGCATTGTAAATACAACCAATTTTTGTGGGTGATTTTATATCCTGCAACTTTTCTGAATTTATTTACTAATTCTAACAGTTTGGGGTTTTTTGGTGGAAACTTGGGTTTACACTTACCTTCAATTCTTCTTTTTCTCTCTTGCTCTGTCATTCCTCTACATGCAAATAGCCACCAACTAACTCATTTCAGTTTGTTTTGATTTCACAGTGTTTTTAATCTTTGATACTTCCAATGTGATTGAATGAAAAATTGTATCTACAATGTTTAGGGCAATGCATAAAGAATTTGTTTTCTAAAAAAGAGTCCTTTTATCTTGCTCTTCCACTCAAACCTCTAGGAGCTCCATATAACATTAGAGACCCCAGTCTTCTCTCCTATCATCTAAAAGGCAGCACTAATAGTTAAAAGCTTAGGCTGTGAGGTCAATAGGACCTGAGGTGGAAGCAGATAAAGTACTTACTAACTGTGTGACCAGGTATATAATATAGACCCTCTTAGACTAAATTTTTTCAGTTGGAAACAGGTGAAAAATAATTTCTGCCTCATAGGGTTGTTAGGAGGTGTCTTAACATATGTGGGCTGCTGTAACAAAATACTGCATACTAGATGGCTTATAAACCACAGAATTGTATTGCTAACACATCTGGAGGTTGGGAAGTTCAAGATCAAGGCAGCAGCATGATCACATTCTGGTTGAACCCTCTTCCTGTTCATAGCCAACACCTTCTCACTGTATCTTCGCATGGTGGAAGGGGCTGGGCATCTCTTTTATAAGAGCACTAACCAATTCATGAGGACTCACTCCATCCTCATGATGTAACCACCTCCCAAAGACCCCACCTTCTAACAATATCACATTGGACATTATTATTCCTACATGTGAATTTGGGCAGGACACAAGCATTCAGATCATAGCAGGAGGCTTAAACAGTATGATGACTATAAAACGCTTTGTGAAACACCCCTTTCTTCTCCTCCCTCCAAACACAGATGGAACTGATCTCCTGATTCCTCTTATCTATATTACTTTTTTGGCACCAAACATCTATGCCTTTATACTGTTTTTTTTTTTTTAATGTGTATTCATGTTATCTTTCCTACCCAATTATAAATTCTCCAACAGCTGAGAGCTTGTCTTTTTCCTTTTTTCCTTCTCTTGTGCTTGTTGTATATACAATGTCCTATAGACAGTAAATGCTTAGTCAATATTTGCTTTTTGTTTGACATGAACTCTTTCAATGCCTGATTTTCAATGTCTTGAGAGCTGATGTTTCATTTACTTTATGTGGTGTTTTTCAGTTGTTTTCCTTACTTTATTTTAAAACTGCTAGCATTTTTAAATAGTTAACATGAAAGTAATGAAGACATCCTACAAGACCATCTGAGTATATTTCAACCTATGTGTCTGCCAAAGTGGAAAAAACAAAGATAGGCCAAGGTTGTCAGACAACATCGTCGTCGTCGTCGTCGGCAGCCGTCCGTCTCGAGAGACGATGGTGTAGCTTCTTCAGAGTCTATCTGCACCGCCGAGAATGGTTGTGCAGTCCAACTCGGGAGTGACACGGTATCTGTCTCCTCCCGTGTTGAATCGACATCTTGCGATGACGCTGAAGCTACAGAGCCTGGGCAGGGTGATATGGAGGGTCTGCTGTTGCCCATGCAGCAGACCCCCCCTCTCTTCGCAGCTGAAGGGTCCAAGGGAAAGACGGAGTCGATACAGCTTGGGTTCAGGTGCGCCGCAGGAGTTGCCGGTGTTGACTACAACGTCAAACCGCCTTAGGGACTCCGGCTCCGGATTTTCTGTCGGGGTTTACTCCCTTAGCCTTTCCCCTGAAGAGGTATGCCGCAAGGCAGCGGAGGTTTTTTGGAGTCAGAGTTTTCCTTCTCTGATGTACCCTGACTGGAAGATCGAACCAGCGACACTTAGCTCGCAGGCCGACGCTCAATCCACTGAGCTAAACCAGCCAGGGCAACATATGTCAGACAACATATTCAGTTAATTATTGTATCCATACAGCAAGTAGGTTAATTCATCGTGTCCTCTACCATGAACTACTGTTTTCCAAGGTGATACATGGAACTTGTCATGTAAATAGCAGCTTATCCTGAGAGTGGAATATGCGCCTATGGCTTGAACTGGGGCAATTCTCCTATTTACCTGATTGTTTTGTCTTAGGAATTTGATCCACAGCACAGTCTGTGAGTACCTTCAAAGAGAGAAAGTTTTTTCTTTATAAATTCAACAATATGTATTGAAAGACTGAAATGGGCTAGGTACTATTTGGAGGAATGAGGAAGACAGACAAAGTCCTTCTGTTGTGGAGCTTGCATTCTAGTGAGTGAAGTCAAACAGTAAAGAAATAATAAACAAGGAAAATAACTTAGGTTGTTACATTTTAGGCAGATAAATCAATGATGTGAAAGAGAGCAATTGTGTTTCCTTTTAGATTAGGGGATTAAGATAAGCTTATCAGAGGTGGCAGAATTTCCTTGCAGGCCCAATGAAGGGAATAAGGAAGACATGCAAGGATCTGGAGGAAGAGCTTTGGAGCAAAGGAAATGATGACCCTAAGACAGGATGAGCTTGGTGTGCTCTGGAGGAAGACCAGTGTGGTGAGAGGGAGAACAGTATGAGCCAAGTAGGTAGGCAGAGACCAGATTATGAAAGACTTTAAAGAACAAGAATTTACTTCTGGCTAAGATGGAGGCGTAGACAGACATGCTGTGTCTCCCTCCACAACTAAGATGGAATACAACTACCTCAAAACTAGAAACAACCAGAAGGTCCAGAAAAATAAAACTGCATGGAAGTCCAGAAAACAAACATATAAAGAAGAAATACTCATCCAGACATGTAGGAGGGGTGGAGCCGGGGTGGAGAGGACACGGTGTGGTGGCGGCAGCAGTGGTGGCAGCGGCAGGCCAGTGGAAAGCATAGTCACACATTTTTAGAAGTCAGGAGGGACACCTGGGGAGAATTCCCAGCTCCTCACTGGACCTCGAAGCTCACGGTCCCAGCACCAGGGAAAATCAAACCTCATTGCTTCTGACTATGCAGACCAGTGGGGGTTGGGGTGGAGGCAGAAACCACCAGTCTCAGCAGAATCTGCTTGTTTAAAGGGCCCCCATGGTTGGTCCTACAATGTCCACACACCCACCCACTCTGGGAACAACAGCCAGGGCAGCAGCTAGAGGGGTGCCAGTCTGGTGTGGAAGTGGGAGAGGTGCCTTGAAAAGGGACGAGTGCTGGGCAAGCAGCATTGTTTCCTCTCAGACCTCTCCCCCACACATAGCGCCACAACATGGTGAAACAGGTTGCCCTGTACTGACGAATCCCTAAGGCTCCACCCCTTACAACATAACAGTAGTGACAGCTCTACCTGGGACATAGAGGCTAACAAACACAGGAGCCTGTCAGAATGAGGAGACAGAGAAGTATGGCCCAAAAAGGGGAACGAATCAAGGTTCCGTGGGAGAACTAAGCAATGAGGAGACAGCCAACCTAACAGATGAGGATATAGACAACCTAACAGATGCAAAATTCAAAACACTGGTGATAAAGATGCTCACAGGCTTGACAGATATGTTTGAGTACAGCAAATGCATAAGAGAAGAAGTGAAGACTATGCTAAGTGAAACGAAGGAAAATCCACACAAAACCAATGGTGAGGGGAAGGAAACCGGGATTCAAATCAATAATTTGGAACATGAGTAAGAAAAAAAAAAAAAAACAGTCAACCAGTGCAGAATCAGGAAGCAAGAATTGAAATAAAATTAGGAAAACGTCCCAAATTTTGCGAAGGAGATGGATGACATACAGGTCCAGGAAGCATAGAGGATCCCGGGCAAGCTGGACCAAGAGGGGACCACACCAGGACACATCATGATTGAGATGCCAAAGGTGAAAGATAAAAAGAGAGTCCTGGGGACAGCAAGAGAGAGGCAAAGAGTTGCCTACAGGGGTGTGCCTATAGGACTATCAGCTGATTTCTCAGAGGACACTTTGCTGGCAGGAAGGGACTGGCAAGCAGTATTCAGTGTGATGAAAGGCAACCTGCAACCAGGATTCTCTATCCAGCAAAGCTATCATTTGGAATGGAAGGGCAGATGAAGTGCTTCCCAGACAAGGTAAAGCTAAAGGAGTTCATCATCACCAAGCCGTTATTATATGAAATTTCAAAGGGACTTAAGAAAAAGAAAATCAAAATTATGAACACTAAAATGACAACAAACTCACAACTATAAACAACTGAATCTAAAATATAAAAACAAAATCCAACTAAGCAAACGAGAATAGGAGCAGAATCATAGGTGTGGGGATCATTTGGAGGGTTATCAGCTGGGGGGGGGTGGGGGAGAAATGGGGATATGGCGCAGGGACGAAGAAGCATAATCTGTTGGTACAAAATGGACAGGGGGAAATTAAGAATAACATAGGAAAGGGTGAATCCAAAGAACTTATATGCAGAACCCATGGACAGGATCTAAGGGGGGTGGGTTTGCTGGAGGGAAGGGGGGTACTGGGTGGAGAGGAGCAAAGGGAAAAATAATTGGATCTACTGTAACAACATAATAAAATATACTTTAAAAAAGAACAGGAATTTATTCTAAGTGGGACTCTTCAATCAAAAATTAAATAAACATGCTTAATATATTTTGCCAAAGTAAAGGTAGTGTTTTAACAATGAGAAAAAATAAATATTTTGAAATAAAATTAAAGAATGAATAACTTTTAATTTTATTTAATTCCCACCCAAGGACATGCTTATTGGTTTCAGAGAGAGAAGGAAGGGAAAGAGAGAGGGAGAGAAACATTGATCAATTGCCTCTCCCATGTGCTGTGACAAGGGACTGAAACCACCACCTAGGCAGGTGCCCTGATCAGAAATCGAACCCACGATTTTTGGTTTACTGGGCAACGTTCCAAACAACTGAGCTACACTGGCCAGGGCACAGATGAAATATCTTAATAAATTAATCTTAAAATTAACCTTTTGTTTATTGTATTAGAAGCATTTATTAAACCAAGATTTTCCCAAAAAGTGAAGAATATTATCACAATTTTTATTGAGAGAAATATGGTTAAATGATGTGTTAATTTAGAAATGTGGTTAAACATTTTGTGGTAAAGTGATTATCTGATTCTAGTTTCAATTTATATGAGGGGGACCCCCAAAACAGAATTTATTTATAAAAAACTGTGTACTTATTCTTACATATTTAAACTTCAGTCACCTTCAAGGTACTCTCCATCTGATGCAATACACCTATCAAGACTTTTTTTCCACTGCTCAAAACAGTTTTTGAACTCACCAATTTTGATGTCTTTTAGTGCTTCTGCTGTTTTTTTTGTTTGTTTGTTTGTTTCACCTCGTCCACATTAGCAGAATATTTCTTTTTGAGAACTTTTTCATCAGTGGAAAGAAAAAAAAAAAAGTCACTCAGGGAAAGATTGGATCAATCAGAAGGGTGGGGCAGAGGGGTCGTGCCATTTAGGTCAAAACTGCTGAACACTACGCACGGTGTGGGCAAGTGTGCTTGTAAAGCAATCATCATGAAATAGGCAAACAAGTTGAGTCTTCAAAAAAAATTCACTGAAGCCAAAGCAGCCTCTCACAATAATGCCAGCTGGTACACTGATACAAGTGGGTTCCTAGAACACTCACCTAGCCAGGGAAGCCTATACTAAAGGTGCCTGCCCTCCAAAAGATTATTTTGTTTTTCTGGGGGTCCCCCCCCATACAGATGCTTAGTTTTAATGAATTTTATAGGAGAGAAAGATTCCTCACAAAGGGACAGAGATCTTAATGGAAAAAGTGTATGGTTGGCTCTGCCACTATGTCATAGACTTGTTTTTCAGTCCCATCCAGAAATTGCCCAAAGATTTTTGCTAACATTTTCCATCCTCCCCTGATGTCAAATAAAATGTTCTTGCCAACAAACTTAAAAATAAAAGCTTTATATTTTTAACAAATAGATTTTAAGTCCACTGAAAATCTTCATTTGGAAGTTTTTAAGAGTCCATACAGGAGAGCTTTTATTAGTGACACATATCATTTTTGGCAAAAGTAAAATATCATATTCATATAATGATGGAAATGTCTCCAAACACCACTTTCATGCATTCTCTATAGTATGAACTGCTTTCTCAGTTATTGTTAAAATACTGTCTTTACCTCTAAAATATTATAAGTGTTTTAAATTTTTTAGAAAATATCAGATAGCATACTACTGTGGGACAACTTGTTGAATGAAGCCACTGTGGGCTGGTCACTTAGATGAGATTAGTTTACAAGTGAGGTGGAGATTATTTGAAGAAAAAGACCAATATATTTGAAACAGTATGTAATATATCAGAGAGAAAAGCTTAGCCTTTGAGCATGTAGTGCCTGGGCAATAGCTGGAGGACATACTTAGCGAGAACAAAGAAGCTAATTCTGTCAATTCAAGCTAAGACAAAGTAATTTAAAAAAAGAATATGGACAGCAAAAGAAAAACCACTTTACCTCTAAATTTCCCTTTATTACTGTTATAAAATGGAGTGGTGAGTCATAAAATATTCTTTAGTATGTCACTTATAAACCCTTAATGCTGATCTTTTGCAACTTCTTTTTCTCAAGTTTGCTCTCTATACTTATTTCAATATAATTTCATCTGAACAAAAATGTTCCATGGGTGAACACATGGTACTATCTGGCCCAATTCAGCACCCCCTGGACTCAGCTTTGGTGCTAGGGGCTGACATTAGATTTAATGTACCAGGCTTGGGTTGAGAACAGAGAAAAAGACAAGTAAAACATTTTGCCATACCACAGTGGTGTCTTCATTCTAGTCCAGGCCTAATTTGAAACAGTGGCCTCATAATTAATTCAGGGAAATGTGGTCTCAGCAGGTACTTAGGAGCAGAAAGAGGGAAAGTAAGCCAAGAGGATAAAATGTGGTTGTTTTCCTATTACACAGAGACCTTGTTTTAAAAACTCAGTTTTGCTTCTGTTACCAGAATTTTTTCCCAGTTACAGGTCAGAAATAATTAAATACCCTGAAACTCCAGAACATAGGACTATCACATGTTGGGCCGATTTTTTGCCTCTTACCAATAATTTACTATACCAATAATTTTGTCTATTGTCTGTTAGTTATTCACAACTCTAGTATTTCACCAATAAGTTCAGTTATATCAAGGTCTCAAAGAGATAATCTGTAAATTGATGTGCTTATCATTTATTAATGTCATGTCACAGTTATAAAATTATCAAATACCAAAGCATTACTCAAAACAAGGGTCAATGAACTTGATTTTAGAAGGAAGCAAAGACCTGAGTATATGAATTAACAAAAGAGCAGCGCTGAAATACATGCTTAGGAATCCATTTGTCTAAGACAAAATTTGTTAAATAATCTAACCATATGCCAAAAGGAACTACAGAAAGAAAAAAAAAAAGGACAACAAACAAAGCCCACAATGAGTACAAAGAAGGATATAATAAAGATCAGAGTGGAAATAAACAACATAGAGTCTTAAAAAACAATACAAAAGATCAATGAAACCAAGAGCTGGTTCTTTTAAAAAAATAAACAAGATTGATAAACTTTTAACCAGACTCATTAAGACAAAAGAAAAATAAATAAGCCAGTCATAGAAAGACAAATGACATATGATCTCACTCATATGTGGAATCTAATGAACAAAATAAACTGATGAACAAAATAAAGCCAGAGGCATGGATACATGGAACAGACTGACAGATCTCAAAGGGGCGGGGTTTGGGGGTACTGAAAGAGATTAGCCAAAGAACATATATGCATCTATGCATAGCCCAAGGACACAAACAACAATGTGGTAAAAACGGGGGTAGGAGCAGGGTGGAGGGGATCAGTGGGACAGAAAATCGGGGACATCTGTAACAGTGTCAACAATAAAAAAAAAAAAAGAAAGAGGACCCAAATTAATAAAATCAGAAATGAAATACACCACAGAAATATAAATAATTAAAAGAAAATATTACAAAAACTCTATGCCAACAAATTTAGAGAACTGGAAGACATGGATAAATTCCTAGAACCATACAATCTTCCAAAACTGAATCAAGAAGAAGTAGAAAATCTGAACAGATTGATTACAATCAACAAAATTGAAGCAGCAAAAAAACAAACAAATAAAACTCCCAAGAAACAAAAGTCCAGGACCAGATAGCTTCACAAGTGAATTTTACCAAATATTCAAAGAAAAATAATGCCTACCATCCTCAAACTATTCCAAAAAATTCAAAAGGAGGGAAGACTCCTAATCTCATTTTATGAGGCCAGCATTATCCTAATTCCAAAATCATCTAAAGACATTATAAAGAAAAAATTATAGGCCAATATATTTGATGAACATGGATTCAAAAATGTTCTTCAAAATATTAGCAAACTGAATCCAGCAATACATTAAATAGATCACACATCATAATCAATTAGGATTTATTCCTGGGATGTAAGTTTGATATAATATCTACAAATAAATTACCATGATACATCAGAAGGATAAAAATGAAGGATAAAAATCATATGATCATATCAATAGATGCAGGAAAAGCATTTGACAAAATTCAGCACCTGTTTGTAATAAAAACTCTCACGAAGTGACAACAGACAGAACATACCTCAACATAATAAGGCCATATATGACAACCCTGCAGCTAACATCATAATGGTGAAAAGCTGAAAGCTTTTTAAGATCAGGAACAAAACAAGATGCCCACACACTTCTATTTAGCATAGTATTGGAAGTCTGAGCCACAGCAATCAGACAGGAAAAAGAAATAAAAGGAATCCAAAATGGAAAGAAAGAAGAAAAACTGTCATTATTTGCAGATGACATGATAGTGTACATAGAGAACTCTAAAGATTCCACCAAGAAACTATATCCTGGCTGCTGTGGCTCTGTGGATTGAGCATCGGCCTGCGAGTCAAGTGTTACTGGTTCAATTCCCAGTCAGGGCACATGACTAGGTTGCACATCAGGTCCCCAATTGGGGGCACGAGTGAGAGGCAGCCACACAGTGATGTTTTTCTCCTTCTCTTTCTCCTTTCCCCTCTCTCTAAAAATAAAATAAATAAACAAACGAATAAATAAATTAAAAAAGAAACTACTAGAAATAATAAGTGAATTCAGTGAAGTAGCAGGATACAAAATTAATATGCAGAAATTGGTTGAATTTTTATATACCAGAAATGAACTATCAGAAAGGGAAACTAAGAAAACAATTCCAATTGCAATTGCATCAAAAATAAAATAGAAAGAAACTTCTAGTGGGCCAAGATGGAGGCATAGACAGACATGCTGCGTCTCCCTCCATAACTGAGAAGGAATACAACTACCTCAGAACTAGAGACAACCAGAAATTCCAGAAAATCTAGCTGCATGGAAGTCCAACAAACAAAGATATAAAGAAGAAATACCCATCCAGATAAGTAGGAGGGGTGGAGCCGGGGATGAGAGGATGCAGTGTGGTGGTGGCAGCAGATGTGGCAGCTGCGGTAGTGGCAGTGGCAGGCCAGCAGAAAATGCAGTCACATGTTTTAAAAAGTTGGTAGGGGCACCTGGCGAGCGTTTCCAGCCCCAGACCAGACCGTATAGCACACAGTCCCAGCGCCAGGGAAAATAGGAGCCTCATTGCTTCTGACTGTGCAGGCCGGTGGGAGTTGAGGCAGAAGAGGAGACTGCTGGTCTCTCAGCAGTGTCTGCTTGTTTGAAGGGCCCCACAGTCCTAGAATGTCCTCAGACCCAACCCCACTCTGGGAACGACAGTCAGGGCAAGAGTTAAGAGAGGCGCCAGTCCCATACGGAGGTGGGAGAGGTGCCTGGAAGAGGAGTGAGTGCTGAGTGGGTGGCATTGTTCCCTCTCAGACCCCTCCCCCACATACAGCGCCACAGCATGGTGAAGCGGGTCGCCCTATACTGACGAATAACTAAGGTTCCGCCCCTTAAATGTAACAGGAGCAACAGCTTACCTAAGACACAGAGGCAAAAAAAACAGGAGCCTGTCAAGATGAGGAGACACAAAAGTATGGCCCAAAAGGGGGAACGGATCAAGGTTCCAGTGGGAGAACTAAGTGACGAGGAGAGAGCCAACCTAACAAACACAGAATTCCAAACACTGGTGATAAAGGTGTTCACAAGCTTGACAAATATGCTTGAGTATGGCAAACGCATAAGGGAAGAAGTGAAGGCTATGCTACATGAAAGGAAGAAAACACACAAAACTAATGGTCAAGGGAAGGAAACCGGGGTTCAAATCAATGATTTGGAACATAAGACATAAACAGTCAACCAGTACAGAATGAGGAAACAAGAACTGAAAAAAAATGAGGAGAAGCTTAGTAACTTCTGGGACAACTTTAAACATGCTAATATATGAATAATAGGGGTGCCAGAAGGAGAAGAGGAAGAGCAAGAAATTGAAAGCTTATGTGAAAAAATAATGAAGGAAAACTTCCCTAATTTGGTGGAGGAAATAGACATATAAGTCCAGTAAGCACGGAGAGTCCCAAACAAGTTAGACCCAAAGAGGACCACACCAAGACACATCATCATTAAAATGTCAAAGGTGAAAGATAAAGAGAGAATCTTAAAAGCAACAAGAGAAAAACAGAGAGTTACCTACAAAGGGGTGCCTATAAGACTGTCAGCTGATTTCAAAAAAGCAACTTTGCAGGCAAGAAGGGACTGGCAAGAAGTATTCAATGTGATAAAAAGCAAGGACCTACAACCAAGACTACTCTATTGATCAAAGCTATCATTTAGAATGGAAGGGCAGATAAAGTGCTTCCCTGACAAGGTAAAGCTAAAAGGGTTCATCACCACCAAGTCATTATTATATGAAATGTTAAAGGGACTTATTTAAGAAAAAGAAGATCAAAACTATGAGCACTAAAATGACAACAAACTCACAACTATCAACAACTGAATCTAAAATATACAAACAAAATCCAACTAAGCAAACCAGAATAGGAACAGAATCATAGGTACAGGGATCATTTGGAGGGTTATCATTTGGGAAGGGAAAGGGGGAGAAATGGGGAAATGGTGCAGATATTAAGAAGCATAATTGGTTGATACAAAAATAGGGGGAAGTTAAAAATAATATAGGAAAGTGTGAAGCTAAAGAACTTATATGCACGACCCATGGACATGAACTAAGGGGGGGGATTGCTGGAGGGAATGGGGGGTACTGGGCAGAGGGGAGCAAAGGGGAAAACATTGGGACTACTGCAACAACATAATCAAAAAATATACTTAGAAAATAAAAATAAAATAGGAATAATTCTAACCAAGGCTGTATAAGACCTATACTCAGAAAGTTATAGTACACAGAAGAAAAAAAATTGAAGAAGATACAAATAAGTAGATGCAAATACCGTGCTCATGGATAGGAAGGATTAACATCGTACTATTCTAAGCAAACCAGAGATTCAATGAAATTCCTATCAAAACACCAATAGTGTTTTTCATCCTGACTGGCATGGCTCAATTGGTTGAGCAACTTCCTGCAGAACAAAAAGACAACAGTTTGATTCCTGGTCAGGCACATGACTGGGTTGTGGACTAGTCCCTGGTTGGGGTCCATGTGAGAGGCAGCTGATTGATGTTTCTCTCATACATCAATGTTTCTCTCCTCTTCCTCCCTCCCTTCTCCTCTCTCTCTAAAAAAATAAAATAAAATAAATAAAACTTAAAAAAATACCAGTGACACTTTTCATATTACTAGAACAAATAATCTAAAAATGTATATGAAACCACAAAAGACCCCTAACAACCCCTAATAGCAATCTTAACAAAGAACAAAGTCACTACCTGATATCAAACTATACCACAAGGCTATAGTGATCAAACCGGAAAGGTAATGACATAGAAATAGACACATAGATCAATGAAACAGAATAGAGAGTCCCAAAATAAATCCACTCTTGTGTGGTCATTAATATATGACAAAGTAAACAAGTACATACAATGGAGCAAGGACAACTTACTCAACAGTGTTGGGAAAATTGGACAGATATATGCAAAAAAAGTGAAACTAGACCACCTTCTTATACAATATACAAGAATAAACTCAAAATGGATTAAAGACCTAAATGTCAGACTAGAAACCATAAAACTCCTAGAAGGAAAAAGGTATTTAAATCCCTGACATTTCTTTTAGAAACATTTTTTTCTAATATATTTCCTCTGGCAAGGAAAGCAAAATAAAAAAATAAATAAATGGACTACATCAAACTAAAAAGTTATAACACAGCAAAGGAAACCATCAACAGAAGAAAAAGACAACCTACTGAATGGAAGAACATATTTGCTAATGATACATCTGATGAGGGGTCAATATCTACCCCCCCCAAAAGAACTCATATAACTCAACACCAAAAACCAAAGATACGACTCAGTTGAAAAATGGATAGAGGATTTCAATAGACACTTCTCCAAAGAGGACATACAGATGGCCAATAGACATCTGAAAAGATGCTCAATGTCATCAGACAAATGGAAATTTAAACCACAGTGAGGTACTAACTTACACCTGTCAGAATGACTATTATCAATAAATCAACAAGCAAAAAATATTAGTGAGGATGTGAAGGAAAGGGAACACTCATGTACTGTTGATGAGAATGCAGACTGTTGCAGCCACTGTGAAAAACAGTATGGAGTTCCCTCAAAAACTTAAAAACTGATGCCTTTTGACCCAGCATTCCACCTCTGGGTATATATCCAAGAAAACCCAAAACACTATTTCAAAAGAATATATGCACCTGTATGTTCATTGTAGCATTATTTACAATAGCCAAGGTATGGAAACAACCCAACTGCCCATCAATAGACTAGCAAATAAAGAAGTGGCACATATCCATAATGGAATATTACTTGCCCATAAAAAAAAAAAAAAAACGAAATTTTACCATTTGCAAAAGTATGGATGGATCTAGAATGTATTATGCTAAGTGAAATAAGTCAGTCAGGGAAGGACAAATACCATATGATTTCACTTATATATATGTAGAATCTAAAGAACAAAGAAAGAAACAAACAAAATTGAAATAAAGTCATAGATGCAGAGAACAGACTGATGGTTATCAGAGGGGAGGGGTATTGGGTGACTGGGTGAAAAACTTTTGAATTAAGAAGTACAAATTAATAGTTACAAAATAGTCATGGGGATATAAAGTTCAGCATAGGGAATATAGTCAATAATATAAGTATGTATGGTGCCAGGTGGGTTCTGGAAATATCAGGGGGATGGGGGGATACTTTGTAATGTATGTGATTGTCTAACCACTAAGCTATACACCTGAAATGAATACAGAATAATATTGAATGGAAACTGCAATTGAAAAATGCTGCCTTTTAAAAAAAGACAGCATTAGCTAAGTCATTTAAAGGCCACTGTCGACAAAGGCTAGATTATTATTTCAAATGTTCAAATTCTGTCTTTCTTCCTTATGAGCAAAAGTATGAAAGGCTAGGGAAAAGGGAGGCAGAAAAATGTCTTTTTAGCAGCTACAAATGGTAGTAAAATGAAGGGCACCTGGTTAATGGTAATATACACTTTTTCTTTTATAAACACAATTCTTTCTTAATTTTAAAGGTTTGGATTAGAATCTATATCTCTTAATCTGAAGGTACTGAAATTCTAACAACCGTAACAAAAACTACGCTCACACGAGGTAACTCCCCTTTATAATGCCAAAAGTAACCTTTGCTTGTAAAAATGTTCTTTGCCCCCTGGTGGTGAAAATATTATTTAATTTTTTTAAAAGGCAAAAGACTAATTACTAAAAATCCTTTTGTGGTGAGCAAAAATAATGAAGAATTATATATTAGAATTTGGAGAGAGGTGTTGTAAAGAATTTAAACTTCCCATATCTCACTATTTGGAAGTATTATAAGTTTTTCTTAATCTATTTCTATTTGTTTCCATGTTGGTCATATTGCCAATTCAGTATTATTTTAAAAATCCTGCCTCCTTTAAGAAATGTAATAGCAGACAACTGAGGCTTGGAATTTCTATGCATAAACGAATGCCTTAGCTATGACCTGTTGACCGAGGTAAATAGCAACTTGACATCACAAACAATATTATGGGTCAATGGCAGAATGCCCAATTCAGCTTGTTCAGACTGAAAGAATAGATAGATGATGTAGAGATCTATTAAAATTTTCTTTTGTAGACTAATTGGAGCCTTTGTATATGAGGAAAATATGATTGCTGTACTGAAACTGGATTGAGGCGTCAGTACAAGATAATGTGCTCCTTGTTTGGTTAAAGAAGAAAAACTAATTTTCGAATTTTAAAAAGTGATTCAAGTGAGTTACTAGACACTGTTGAAATATTAATAGCAATCTTGGAATTGTGGAATCTCTTAGGAGAAAGAAATTTTAACATTAGTTCTATTTGACACATTAACGTTTATGTAGAGCATGAAATATCAGTCCCTAAAAATACAGTTACTTCAGGGTAAGACAATGCCCAATGAGTTTAAATGACTACGTCATTGAATGTGAATTTTTTTTCCTTTTGTTCAATCATGTTAATTTCAATTAGGTATATATTGTATAGCTTTATGCCAATTTTAACAGAATAATCACAAATAAAATATTTTATGAAGTTGGAACAAAAAAAATTAAACTGACTTTTAGAACCAATCGTTATTTTGTAAAGACAACCTTATCCACCACCATCTTGAACAAGCAAATGATTGGATAAATTTCTGGTGAAGTGGACAATCACAGATGAAATTTAATAATACATGACTTAAAGACACATTATTGTTTGTGACACGAAAGTTTCAAATCTCAACATAGTCCAGTTTATCTATTTTTCCTTTGTCATATGCATATTGTACCATAAAAAAGGAACTATTGTCTAACCCTACATCACTAAGATTTACTTCTATTTTTATTATAAGAATTTTATACTTTTAGTGCTTTCACTTAAGCCTATGATCTGTTTTGAGTTATTGTGTTTCAGCTGTGGTTTTATGTCTTTCATTAGTTTGGCAAAATTATTGGTCATTATGTCTACAAATATTGTTTCTGCCTCATTCTCTTTTTATTTTTCTAGGACTTCAGTTACAAGTGTACTTGATTTATTCACTGTGTCCCACATGCCCTTTAAGCTCTGTTGCTTCAGTTTGTGTACTTTTCTTGACCCATCTTCAAATTCACTCATCCTCTGTTCTGCTATTAAGCCATTCATTAAGTTCTTGATTTCAGATATTACATATATTTTTCAATTTGAGATTTTCCATTGATCTTTTTATGGATTCAAATCTCTGTTAAAATTCTGCATCTTTTAATCCATTTGTCTATCTCTTCCATTTTGTTATCTATCACTCTGTTTTATAATAGTTATCTTAAAGTTTTTTGTCTGGACTCCAATATCTGGCTTATCTGTGGGTGTTCTATTATCTATTTTTTATTTTTTTCCGTTACCATTTAGTCTCTTTACATCCCCCCTTGCCCTATCCTGCAATCACCATACTGTTGTCCATGTCCATGAGTCCTTTTTCCTTTTTGCTTGATCCCTCCCCTCCACCCCTTAACCTCCCACCTCCAGCTGTCATCCTGCTCTCCATCCATGAGCCAGTCTTCATTTTCCCCATTAGTTTAGTTTGTTCTTTAGATTCCACATATGAATAAAATAATATGTTATTTTTCTTTCTTTTGACTGGCTTTTTTCAATTAGCATAAAGTTTTCCAGGGACATCCAACTGTCACAAAAGGTAAAATCTTTTTTATGGCTGTGTAGTATTTCACTGTGTAAATGTCCCCATTGTTTTATCCACTCATCTACTGATGGTCACTTGGGCTGCTTCCATATCCTGACCATTGTAAATAACACTGAAATGAACATAGGGAAGCTTATGTTCTTTTGATTTCGTGTTTTGGATTCCTTCGAATATATTCCCAGCAGTGGGATAGCTGGGTCAAAAGGCAGATTCATTTTTAGTTTTTTGAGGAAATTCCATACTGTTTTCAACAGTGGCTGCACCAATCTACATTCCCACCAATAATACAAAAGGATTCCCTTTTCTCCACATCCTCACCAGCACTTGTTATTTGTTGATTTATTGATAATTGCCATTCTGACTAGTGTGAAGTGATATCTCATTGTGGTTTTAATTTGCATTTCTCTGATGATTAGTGATGTTGAGCATCTTTTCATATGTCTATTGGCCATCTGTATGTCCTCTTTGGAGAAGTGTCTTTTCAGGTCCTTTGCCCATTTTTTAATTGGGTCTTTTTTTTTTTTTTTTTTGGTGTTGAGTTTTGTAAATTCTTTTAAAATTTTGGATATTAACCCTTATCAGATGTATCAGTGAATATGTTCTCCCATACTGTGGCTTGTCTTTTTATTTTGTTGTCTTTTGCTGTGAAAAACCTTTTTAGTTTGACATAGTCCCATCTATTTATTTTTTATTTTGTTTCCCTTGCTACAAGCAATGTCCGAGATTTTGCTGCCTATCTTTTCTTCTAGGGTGTTTGTGGTTTTGGCCTAACATTTAAGTCTTTGATCCATTTCAAATTTATTATTGTGTGTGGTGTAAGAAGGTAGGCTAGTTTCATTTTTCTGCATGTATCTGTCCAATTTTCCCAGCACCATTTATTGAATAAACCATCTTTAGCCCATTGTATGTGTTTGCTCCTCAGTCTTATAATAATTGACCCAAAAGGTGTGGGTTTATTTCTGGGCCCTTTATTCTGTTCCATTGATCTATGTGTCTGTTTTTATGCCAGTACCATGCTGTTTTGATTACTATGGTCTATCGTATAGTTTCATATTAGGTAGTGTGATTCCTCCAACTTTGTTCTTACTCAGGGCTGCTGTTGTATGTTGGGCCTTTTGTGGTTCCATACACATTTTTGAAATATTTGTTCTAGTTCTGTGAAATATGTTATTAGAATCTTGATAGGAATTGTGTTGAATCTATAGATTGCTTTGGATACTAGGGACATTTTAATGATGTTAATTCTTTCTATCCATAAACATGATATGTGCTTCCATGTATTTGTATCTTCTTCAATTTCTTTATTCAGTGTCTTATAATTTTCCAAGTGCGGATATTTTACATCCTTGGTTAGGTTTATTCCTAGGTATTTTATTCTTTTTGTAGCAATCGTGAATGGGATTGTTGCTTAATTTCCATTTCTGTTAGTTCATTATTGGCATATAAAAATGCAACTAATTTCTAGATATTAATTTTATATCCTAAATTTTGCTGAATTCATTTATCAGTTCTAGTAGTTTATTGGTGGAGTCTTTGGGGTTCTCTGTGTACAGCACCATGTCATCTGCAGATAAAGGCAATTTTACTTCTTCCTTTCCAATTTGGATGCCTTTTATCTCTTCTTGTCTGACTGCTGGGTCTAGGACTTCCAGTACTATGTTGAATAAGAGAGGTGAAAGTGGACATCCCTGTCTTGTTCCCAATCTTAAGGTGTATGCTTGTAGTTTTTGCCCATTGAATATGATGCTGGTAGTGGGGTTGCCATATATGGCCTTAATTATGTTTAGTTATGTTCCCTCTGTTCCCACTTTGCTGAGGGTTTTAATCATAAATGGATGCTGGATTTTATCAAAAGCCTTTTCTGAATCTACTGATATGATCATGTGGTTTTTGTCCTTCATTTTGTTTATGTGATGAATCACATTTATTGATTTGCAAATATTGTATCAACCTTGCTTTCCTGGAATAAATCCCACTTGATCATGGTGTGTGGTCTTTTTCATGCATTGCTGTATTTGGTTGGATAATAGTTTGTTGAGGTTTTTAGTGTCTCTGTTCATCAGGGATATTGGCCTATCATTTTCTTTCTTTGTAGTGTCTTTATCTGGTTTTGGAATTAGGATAATGCTGGCCTCCTAAAATGAGTTTTGGAGCCTTCCATCCTCTTGGATTCTTTGAAGTAGTTTGGGAAGGAGAGCTGTTAGTTCTTCTTGGAATGTTTGGCAAAATTCACCTGTGAAGTCACCTGGTCCAGGGCTTTTGTTTGTTGGAAGGTTTTTGATTACTTCTTTAATTTCACTAGGTGTAATCTGTCCATTCAGATTCTCTGATTCCTCCTGATTTCATTTTGGAAGACTGTATGTTTCCAGGAAGTTATCCATTTCATCCAAGTTATCCAGTTTGTTGGCATATAGGTGTTCATAGTATTTTCTTAAGATCCTTTGACTTCTCTGGTGTCAGTTGTTATTTCTACTCTTTCATTTTGGTTGTATTTATTGCAGCCTGTTCTCTTTTTTTCTTCATGAGTCTGGTTAAAGGTTTGTCAATCTTGTTTATTCTAATAACCAGCTCTTGGATTCACTGATCATTTGTATCATTTTTTAGACTCTATTTCATTTATTTCTGCTCTGATCTTTATTATTGCCTTCCTTCTACTCACTTTGGGCTTTGTTTGTCGTTCTTTTTCAAGATCCTTCAAGTGTAAAGTTAGATTGTTTATTGAGTTTTTCTTGTTTTGTTTTGTTTTTGAGACAGGCTTGTAATGCTATAAATTTCCCTCTTAGGATTGCTTTTCCAGTGTCCCACAGATTTTGGATTATGGTGTCCTCATTTTCATTTGTTTCAAGGAACCTTTTGATTTCTTCCTTGATCTCATTGTTGACCCATTTATTGTTTAATAACGTGTTATTTATCTTCCTGTCTTTGCTTGTGTTTCAGTATTCTTGTGATTGATTTCTAGTTTCATAGCATTATGGTCAGAGAAGATGCTTGAAATGATTTCAGTCTTCTTAAATCTACTGGGACTTGTTTTGTGTCCTAACATATGATGTATCCTAGAAAGCATTCCACGTGCATTTGAAAAGTATATATATTCTGATGCTTTGAGGTAAAATGCTCTGAAGGTATCAATTAAATCCATCTGATCTAGTGTGTCATTTAAGGCTTCTGTCTCCTGGTCGATTTTCTGTCTGAAAGATCTGTCCATTGAAGTCAATGGGGTGTTAAAATCCCCAACTCTGACTGTATTTCTGTAGATCTATCCCTATGTCCATCAAGAGTTGCTTCACATATTTACGTGCTCCTGTGTTGGGAGCATAAATGATTATGAGGGTTATATACTCTTGTTGGATTGCTCCCTTTATCATTATGTAGTGTTCTTCTTTGTCTCTTACTATATATAGCATTGGTTTTAAAGACTATTGTGTTGGATATAAGTACTGCAACCCCAGATTTTTCTTTCTTTCCATTTACCTGAAATATCTTTTTCCATTTCTTTACTTTTGGTCTGTATGTATCTTTCAATCTGAGATGGGTCTCTTGGAGGAAGCATATATATGGGTCTTGTTTTCTTATATATTCAACATCTTATGTCTTTTGGTGGTGCATTTAAGCCATTTATATTTAAGGTGATTTTTGACAGAAATGTATTTAGAGCCATTTTGTTGTTGGACTATTTCCTCTGTTTTCTTTCTTTCTTTTCTTCTTCTTCCTTTTAAAGTAAGCCCTTTGAATCAATTTTAAATGATAGCCTTACTGGGTAAAGTAGCCTTGGTTGTAGGTCCTTGCTTTTCATCATTTTGAATATTTCACACTTATCCCTTCTGGCCTGAAATGTTTCTCTCCTTGCCTTTAGGCCTTGTCATTTTAATTACGATGTGTCTCGATGTGGGCCTCTTTGGGTCCAACTTGTTTGGGACTCTCTGACTTGTGTGTCTTTTTCCTTTGCTAGATTAGGGAAGTTTTCAGTCATTATTTCTTCCAATAGGTTCTCAGACCCTTGCCTGCCCTCTTTTCCTTCTGGTATTCCCATGATGCTGATGTGGTTATGTTCCATGTTGTCCAAAATGTTTCCTAAGCTCTCCTCATTTATTTAAATTCTTTTTTTCTTTTTGCTACTCTGCCTGGGTGTTTTTTCTCCCTTGTCTTCCAAATCACGGATTCTGTCCTCTGCTTCATCTAACCTACTGTTTATTCCTTCTAGTGTATTACTTATTTCAGATATTACATTCCTTATTTCTTACTGGTCTTTTTTTTTATGGTTCCTATGTCTTTTTTCATGCTGTTGAGTTTCCTTATAATCATTACTCTAAAATTTATATCTGTTAAATTGCTTTCCTTCATTTCTTTTAGCTCTTCTTCTGGATAATTCTCTTGTTCTTTCATTTGGGGTCTGTTTCTTTGTCCTCTCATTTTGGCTTCTTTTTTTGTATTTGTTCCTATGTATTAGGTAGATCTTCAAAGACACTGGCATAGGCTTTTGTCACATGTTGCTTGTGACTGGCCCTGGTCAACGTGTTTGGCACTATCAGCGATCCATAGTGTGTGGCTCCCTTTGGTGGGCCTGTGTGTGTGTGCAGAAAGAACCCAGGCAGTGTACCAAGAGTGGCCCTTATCAGCTCTGGGCCCTGGGAAGGGTCAGCTGAAATTTCATAGAGTTCCCAGAGATCTGTCTTAGCTGCTAAGCTAATCAGGAAATAGCCTCAAGCTGTAATCAGCAGCCATGCTGAAACTCCACAGGGTATGGCAGAGTAATTCCTGTCAGCAGGGCTATTGCTTCCCCTCAGACTGATTTCATTTGGAGAGGAGCGCTGTGTCTGGGGAAGGTGGCCTCTGCAGTATGGGGAATGACTGAGCACAGGGATCCTGGTGGCTGTTCCTTCAGTTCTCTCCCCAGAGCCACCAACCCCAGATTTTCCTCTATCATCTCTAGTCCACTTTGCCCTCCTTCTGCCAGAGCCTAGAGTAAGTGGCTGAAAACAAAATTTTTTTGTTTTGGTCCTTTAAGAGGCTCTCTGAGTCTCCAGCCATCTTACCCTGGCAGACAGAAACCCTTCTGCTTTTCACAGATGGATGTTATCTGGGTTCCTTTCTGGCTCTGGTGCTGTAGGCAGCCAATTTCTCTGGGCTAGAATCAGTAAATGTTACCAGAGAAGAAAATAGCTGGCAATTGTCAGCTTACTTAGTCCAGGCCTCAGCAAAAGATTTATTCAATTGTATGGTCCTTTGGGGGATGATGACTGAACATGTGAAGATATTAAACTAGAAGTCTGCATACAAATATCACTGTGATCTTTGCTAAGGCCTGGACCAGTACAAGCAAGAACAGCATTTCAGAGTAGACAAGTGGCATTGGAACTGAACAAGATGAAGTTTCATGAGCAATACGTTATGGCAGTGAAAAGCAATAGCAGTATTGTACTCAGTAGAGTCCAATTCTGTTTCATCTTGGCCTTGATGAAAGAACTGATTCCTTGATGAAGTGAGTGCCTGGGGTTCTTGGACAACATAAGAGTAGAGTTCAAGAGGGAAGTAATAGACTGTCTATTAAAAGATCAGGAAAGAATCCCAGATTTGTGGCACTATGACACCAGTTTCAAATGTTACATTACATTTAACCCAAGGATTATATCAGGAGAAAAGATGAATGTTGAGATATTATGTAAAAATAATGCTTATTACTTTCATCTTATTTTGATGTTTTAATTCATAAACAGTAAGCTAATTTAGAGACTTGATAAAGATGCCTCTCATCTTAAGAAAATTAATATATCAGAAAGAAAGCTAAAGCCCTGGTCAGTATCGCTCAGTTGGTTGGGCATCATCCTGAAAACTGAAAGGTCATGAGTTCGATTCCAGGTCAGGGCACATGCCTTGGTTGTGGGTTCAATCCCCAGTCAGGGCATGTGCAAAAGGCAGTTGATCAATGTTTTTCTCCCTCTCTTTCTTCCTTCCTTCCCTCTTTTTAGAATCAATTAAAAAAGAAAAAAAATTTAAAGCAAGCTAAAGAAAATTGGAGTTGGGGAAATGGTGGTGGGAAATATTCACAGGGTTCAGTCAACTGATTGAAAGCTAGCATGTGCTAAGCATTGTACTTGGGACTAGGGATATACAGAAAAGGTGATAAGTCCTTGCTTTGGACTGAATGTTTGTGTTCCTCCGAAATCCATATGTTGAAGCCCTAATCTCCATGTGATAATATTTGGAGGTGGGGCCTTTGAAAGATAATTAGGTTTAGATGAGATTATGAGGGTGGAGCCCCCACTGTGGTATTAGTACTCTTAGGAGAAAATACAAGATCTCTCTCTCCTTACCCACACTCCCACCATGTGAGGATACAGCAAGAAGGCCATCTGCAATTTGGAAGAGGACTCTCACCAGAGCTTGACCATGCTCGTACCCTGATCTCAGACTTCACAGCCTCCAGAACTGTGAGAGATAAGTATCTGTTGTTTAAACCACCCAGCCTTTTGTTATAGCAATCCTAGCAGATAAAAACACTCTGCTCTTGTATCTTTGAAAGGTAAGTTTCATGATGGACTTAAAATATGATTAATTCAAGCATATATTTATATATATTTTTAAAGTAAGATATACTTACATTCATTTATAACTAAAAGTATTTTTAAACTCTGCAATAATAGAATTCCTTCACTAAGATTTATTTTCTAGATAATGTTTTTCTAAACTTTATCAAACATGATATAGTCTTTCTATGAGAGTAAAAATAGCTTTATCTTTCCCCTACTGAGTTTAACTGGCCAGATCCAAACTGGAAAAATATAATGTCAAATTTTCAAAAGTGAGCAAGTACTGAGTTATAAAGACATTTTTTGTTCCCTCCTACTTCCTCAACAAGACTAGGGGAGTTAGGGAGGAGAAAGTGAGAGGGATAAGAAAAAAAATAAGGTTCACCCGAGAGAAGCAATAGTGGTGAAGAAAAAAAAAATTAAGAAACTAAACAGAATCTATATAGGATTAAGAGGAAAGACATTGGTGGGAAAGAGAAGAGGTTTTTTTTTTTTTCCTTTAAAAACATATCTCCGGTCTGTGGGCTTCACTTTAAAACTGGTTTCTCTTTTCTATCCTAATGGCTTGGACAGAAAGAGCCCAGAGGCCTGAGAGGGGGGAAACCTAAAATATCTCCCTCAGTCCAAACTAAGTATAATGGGCAAAAGGGTTTTGGACAGGTTAGATGTACCTGGCATATCTTCCTCTAAAGAAGCCCTTCTTTTCCCTAATGTGGGACATTGAAAAATTAATACCTGTCTTTTGTCATCTAGTGGTTATGGATTGAATGATGTCCTTTAACCCTGTTGCCCCCAGAATACAACAAGGATGCCAGCCTGTTAAACCAAGCATGCCATTGTCCAGAGACAGCCAACCAACAATAAAAAAAAAAAACAAAACAAAACAAAAAAAAAAACATATCTCCAGTGTGTACAGGCAAGGCTGAATGCCAGGTATGTGGCTCAACTTCTGTGCCCTGAAGGGCAGACTGAAGGTCACCCTAAATGTTTCTTGCATAAGTTCCAGCAAAGCAGAACTAAAGACCATAAGTGATCATTTGCTGCTCTTGTTGTGTAAATGCAAATGAACAGGATAAATTAAAAATGGACTTAATGCAGTCCCTTTAATGGCAAAGAGGGTAATCTTAGGGAGAAAAATCGTTATTCAAGGAAAATCACAATGATCAGTGGCAGACTATAAAGTGGTGCAGCTAACCATCTTTAAAGTTTCTTTTCATTTAAAATATGTTTTCATTTAAAAGTTAAACTATGTCTGTGATATCATCAAAGATGTTTAATTTACAGGCAAGAAGAATGTCAAATGCCTTGCAACTGGATGTCTTTCCAAGACAGTCTTACAGATTTAGAGACTTGTTTGTGGGTTATGTTACATAAATTAAGATGTGTTTTCTGTTTTCAAAGGGCATAAGCCTACGATCTCATTACCTGAGTGATTGTCTGTACATTTAGGCCTCACTTAATCCTGTCTGCAGTGCTGCCTCCTGAGACTCAATGGTTTGGCTGAACTAAGTGGCTGGGTTGGTGAAGTATGGAGTGGTCTGTGGGCTTCACTTTAAAACTGGTTTCTCTTTTCTATCCTAATGGCTTGGACAGAAAGGGCCCCGAGATCTGAGAGGAGGGAAACAAAAAATATTTCCCTCAGCCCAAACGAAGTATAATGGGCAAAAGGGTTTTGGACGGGTGAGATGTGCCTGGCACACTTTTCTCCAAAGAAGCCCCTTTTTTTCCTAATGTGGGACATTGAAAAATTAATCCCTGCCTTCTGTTATCTAGTGGTTATGGATTGAATGATGTCTTTTAACCCTGTTGCCAAATCTGTTGCCCCCAGAATACAACAAGCATGTCAGCCTGTTAAACCAAGCACATCATTGTCTGGGGACAGCCAACTGACCTGGAGTCTGCACAATCCTTCCCCATGTGGGAAGGCCACCCTCCCCTCCACACCCCCATTCTTATTAGGGATTTCTGAACCCAAGGGTAGGTAGGACGACGACTATGTCCAGCTCGAAGCAGCTAGAGGAGCTCGAGACCTTCACCCATTGTCCTTTATAAGATTGTAAAGGGTCTTGAGTCTGAGAGGGAGGGATTGTTATTTTTTATTGTTAAAATAATTAATTAATCATTTATTTGTTTTTTAAAAAAGAATAAGAATATATGAAAGTGTTAAGTGAGAGAGCTTGTATGTACAACTCATGGGCATGGACTTGGGGCGGGATTGCTGGGGGAGGGGGGTGCTGGGTGGAGGGGAGCAAAGGGGAAAAAATTGGAACTATTGTAACAATATAATCAATAAAATATACTTAAAAATATATGTCTCAATATAGAAAGTGGGCTATGGATATATAAGCCACACTTCCCCTAAGGCTATGACTGAGTCGCCATTATTAATTCTGCCAGGCTGCCTATTTTATGGTATTATACCTATAAATCTTAATTCATAATTAGAAGTATACGTTTTTACCTTGGTACGAATTCCATTTCTGCTTCGCCTTCTCATTCCAGGCTACTTCCTAGATTTGTCCCTTTAAGGCCATGTGTTCAATTCCTCCTATTGCTTTGCTGATGGAATAATGAAATGTATGGCGCAGAGGCCATAATCAATAAATCAGTTTTCATATATGCTTTGAGTTTTCAGTATCTGGGGGAGGGTAAGAAGGTAGCTGTTCCAGGGGAAATTATACTTGGGATGTTGCGGGTACACTCGCGATGTGCATGTCTCTTAATCTGTGGAAACACCCATTAACTCCTCGGTGAGCCCCCCCACCCCCCCCTCCCCGACCCCCACCCCCCCTCCCCGAGACTGAGAGACTTTTCCGAGGCCTACATCTGGGGCACCAGGCGTCCCTACTTCCGGCCCCGCCCCCTCTCCCTTGGTTGCTAGGAGACGTGATGTCACAGGAAGCGAGGCCTGGAATAGGCTAAAGCGTGGGGAAGCCTCTCCCCCTCAGCAATCTCCGGGCTTAGCGCTGCCTTTCCAGCTGTCTGTAGGCCTGGGGGTGAGGGTCCACACTGGGGACATCCCGCTGCGACCTGGTCGCGGGCTCCTGCAGACCTTGCCCCGGCGCTGGGGAGGGCCGCCGGGCGGGCCACGCCGGTACAGCTACTCGTGCTCTTAACTGGCGGGCACTGTTCCCAAAGCCCGCGCTGCCCGCCACGTCCCCGATCTCAGCCGACAGCACAGGGTGGCGAGTGACCTTTCCGAGCCCAGAGCGATGACGGCTCCTTGCTCCGGGCTGGTCCGGCTTCCTCGGCGCCGCGGGCTCCGGCTCGTGCGGTTCTCGCCGCCGCTGTTGCTACTGCTGCTGCTGGCGGCCGTGGGGCCGGCGCACGGCTGGGAGAGCGGAGACCTGGAGTTGTTTGACTTAGTGGAGGAGGTGCAGCTCAACTTCTACCAGTTCCTCGGGGTGCAGCAGGTAAGCCGGGCCGCCCGCCTGCCCGAGGGCAGCGCCTCGGGGGCAGAAAAACGTGCTGGTCGAGCGGAAAGGAGAGGCCGGGGGGCTTTCACCCGATTTCCTCCCAGGGAGTCGGCACTGCGGCCAAGACTTGGCCATCCTAGGCTCTGGCTGCCTTCCTCAACCCGGTCCACCAGGGTGTCCTCGTTCGCTCAGCCTCAGAAGGAATTGTTCGCCTTCCCCCGGTCCTCTCTGCCCTGCTCCCCCTCTCAAGTTGCGGTCTAAGTTTCAGGCTGGACGGTGCCACCAGCAGCCTGGGGTGGGGACACCCTCCCTTTCCTCTGCCAGATGAGGGAGATCATTCCACCCCTCTGTACTGGACGAAGAAGGAAGAATAGTGTGTGGGAAAGAGTAGTCATGACTTACTGTAAAATTTCCCTTTGCCAGTTGCAGTTACGTTTATTGAGTGTTTTTAGCTGCTTCCTTTCCTTTGCCTTTCCTTTGTGTTTTGGTCAGCGTCTGTATTGCAGAAGTTTTTCTTGCTCTGTAGTTTGGAATCAGCCTGTTGAGTAGGGGTTGTTATCACGGTCGAGAAATCGGGAGGAACTTGAAGCCTCTACCATGTTCGTCCTGGAACTCATACAGGGAACCATTAAGTTTCCGGGCAGTAGGGGCACTTGAGCTGCTACAGAAAGAGATGCCAGATTGTTGTCTTTTTCTTTTCCTTTCGTTTCGTTTCTTTTACTTTTTTTTGAACTTGGAACTTGAACCTATAAAGTCCGTTTGTTGCTCTGTACTTCTACTTGTGAGTAGTCCTTGAAGGGAGATAACTAATCTCTATCTGAATCACACTGCTAAGGAGAAGATGACATATGGGGTCAAGGACTTAGGATTTCACACGATCTGATTGAGCCCTTCATAAAATGCTTTGAATAGTTACGGGGTAAAAAAAAAATTAAGGTGTACAAACAATTGTCATTCAAGGCACACTTCACAGAACTAGATATGAAACATATATTTCCCCCCTACGGATGTGAACTACTGACTTTAAATGGAAATTTACTTTTCAGTTAAATATAATTAAATATAAAATTGTTGTTGCATGATTTTAATAAATTTTTTTTTTTGTAAGTACAAGCATTCACACTTCATATTTTTAGGTGCAAACCATTATGCATTGTCTGTATTCATTATCTTCACCTGGTGCAATTTCCTGCTCACGGAGACAAATATATCTTATCTCATTACAAAGTAAATGATGATGCAACATGTATAAAAATCATTAGTGAAAATGACTATAAAGGCTTTGAAGAATACCTTTATTATTGATAATATTTATTAGAATTTATTACGATTGATTAAATTCTGTAACTAGAGAGTCTTAAACATACATACCTATCCAGAGACCTTGAAGATGCTTTCCAGTTACTCATGGAAAATTAAGCCTCTTTAAGAGAATTCAGAAATTTAGTAGCACTAGTTTAAATTTTAGGTTATGTAATTTACTTTGCATGTGCACTCTCATGGAATTTTCATTGATAATTTCATGCAATTTAATTTGCAGAGTTAATTAGGCAGCATGAACAACCAGAGCACTTAACTATATGGGCAAAGATGGGAAAATAAAGCAGCATAGATTATCGAGAAGATTCTATGTCAAGGTAGAATTTAAAAAGGATTCCAGAAAATTATTTTAATGTGTGTCTCTCTACCAGCCATGTCAGAAGAATTTTTTTTTTTTACCTAAGCAGAGAAACTGATTGGAACAAGTTCTTTACATTACAGTGATCTAAACCTTCTTGGAAGACTTTCAGATGACGAGAAGTTTGGTAGAGACAAATGCAGCTTGTCTTAAATCCTTAATGTGTAATTTTCAGGCGAGAGCCAACCGATCTTTTGGGGTTTAGCCAGACATAAGGAACCAGGACAAAGCAGTTAGTTTATTCAGAGTCGTGACCTGACTATACACACTCCAGTTTTGTTGTTGTTCATTCAACAGATATTTATTTGATGCCTGCTAAATTTTAAGCACTGGGACTTGGCTGGTATATAAAATAAAACCTGTAGCCTCATGAAACTCACAATTTACACGGGGGAAACAGATAGTAAATAACCAAACAAATAAATATAAATGTCAGATGGTCAGAAAAGGCCTCTGAAGGAAGTAAGGGAGTGAGCCGTGTGGGTAAGCATTCAAGGAAAGCATACTGTTGAATGCAAAGGTGTTGAAGCAAGAGCTTGCATAGTGTTTAAAGAATAGCAGGGCATCCAGTATGTCTGGAGCAGGGTGAGCAGAGAGGACAGTAATAGGAGATGAGATCAGAGTCATGGGATTAGGGGAAGGTCTTGTAGGGCTTCATAAGACACAAGGACTTTGGCTATTGTAAGTAAGTACGGGATTTCATAGGGGTGGAGGGTGTTGAATGGAAGAGGTACATGATTTGACTTAAATTTCAAAATAACTTAATTGTGTTAAGGATCGTCTGTATGTATGTCATTAGTTACTTAGAGGGATCATAATGGTGTAGAATGTAGGTTGTACCTGGGTGGTTTAAAGTAGTCAGATTCTGAATTTAATTGGAACATAGAACTGGCGGGATTTCACTGATTTCTAAATGTGGGATGTGAGAAAAAAAAATTGAGGATAATTCTAAAGCTTTGGGCATCAGTAACTGAATAAATACTTGTGTAATTACAGTTGCCACTTACTAGGATAGAGAAGCCTGGGATTGAAGCAAGTTCAGTTGGGAGGAAAATCAGGAATCTGGTTTGAGGTCATGCTAAATTTGTGGTGTCTATTCAACATTCGGGTCATTACATAAGTCTTCAGTTACAAGGAGGAAGGTTAGGGCTATAGATATAAATTCAGAGTCCCTGGCACGTAGAATGTAGTTTGAACCCACAAAACTGGGTACGTTCATCAGGAGAGTGAATGTAAAAGAGAAGAGAGAGGTTGGAGAGCTAAGCCTTGGAGACTCTAAACTTTTACAGTCAGGGAGATAAAGGGGAACCAGCAAAGAAGATGGAAAAGAACAGCCAGTGAAGTAAGAGGCAAACCAAGAAAAGATGCTCTCTTTCAAGTCAAGTGAAAAAGTATTTAAAGAGGAGAATGTGATCAGCTGATAATTCAAATAAAATAGTTTTGAGAATGAGCTGTTATATTAAACATGTGTGGAGATCATTAGCAAAAGCTGCCGTTGGATTGGTGGGATCAATATATAGTTAGAGTGGGTTCAGGAGAGAAAGAAGGGGAAGAATAGGAGATAACATAAAAAATATTTTTGAGATAGTTATACGCCAGATTAGAAGCCCGGGATGATAGTGACTGAATGTGACATCCATTTTATCCCCTTTCCCCCAGGTTTAAGTTAGTTTGCTTAGTTATTCCCTAAATCCTATAATTGGAGTAATCTATTACTTTAAGAACATGAACGAGACCACTTTCTAAGTCACAGCCTTGGGCAAGCTAGTTGTCTCATTTTTAGGACAAACGGTATCTTCTTTATCTATTTACTTCATAATTAGGCAACATAGTAGACACTTAAATTTTTATTAAATGATAAAATTTAAACATGATAACTAAAACTAAAAGTAATTCCCCAAAGGAGTAGTTGCTTAACAGTTTTCACCCAGTAGGTAATATTTTTATATGGTTTTTTGTAGTCCTCATAAAGTGAATGAATCCCTTTCCATATATTCCTAGATTTCAGATTATTCATAGGACATTCCAATTTGGATATTGCATCTTTTCAGAGGAGACAGGGTAAAAGATTAGAGGACTGTAGGGAAAAAGAGGGTTATTGAAATATCTTTCATTAGTAACTCATATTCCAGGTTCCTACACAGTAGTTATATTTACCAGCTGTTTCTTGGACACCTGTATTTCTTGTGTCAATGGCAATAGTAATTTTTTTCTTGTCTGTTGGGGCCATGACTTCCCTTATACTTTGTATAGTATTGTGGCCAACAATAAATATGTCAGATTAATTTTTTTTTTAATCCGTGAATTGCAATTGTGACAAGCTAAGTTATTTTAAATTTTTCAGTGTTTACTTTCTGATGAAGTCAGAGTAGTCTTTTAGTGCCAGTCAGCCATTACAGATCCCTATTAATAGAGCTAGAAAATGTACTCCTTTCTTTGATAAATATTTTTATAACTTTATCCTTACATATAAATAAATACTGAAATTTCATTACAAGAAAACTTATTAAGCTCCATGTGCTTGTAAAATATTGGATTTTAATTTTTTATCAGAATTAATAAAGCTTTTAAGCTCTTTTAATCTGTATTTCAAATGTACAGAATGTATAAATGTACAGACTAAGTAGCCTGTGTAGGGGAGGAACAATTACTGCTCAGTCATGCCATATCCAGATGAAGAGGGACTTCCCTAAAGACACAGTGCTATCTCTTGACACATCTTTTATATCTCTCCATGGAGGAGTGAGGTGAGTTCCTTGTTGGAAGGTGATTGCCTTTGGTCTGTTTTGCTTGAGTGGGGATTGTTAATCAGTCTCTTTATCTGCCCCAAACCAGTAAGCCAATAATCCTGGACAGACTTTCAAGTGTGCTGTCTCAAAGTCTGGACTGGAGAGGAGAGGTCAAACATTGCTAGCAAGCCCATTTGGCCCCTATACCTAATTAAATCCTGTGACTACTTTTCAGCAATAAAGGTGATATTTGATTTCTATCTGCCTGACTTCTGTCTCAGTTTTTCTTTAGATGGGAAAAAGCATGAAGTCATTAATATGGCCTTCTCAAAACCAGTCATAGTCTTTTTTAAAAATAAAGATGAAGATGTCTTTCATAATTGATTGATGAACCTGTACTGTGACTATTAATCTATGATGATTCTTATGGTGGATTACACTGAACTTGTGGTATTAGTTGAATATAGTCCAGTGTTTCTTCAGTGAGTCTGTTCCTTTATGAATCCACGTTGTGTAATAACAGCTTCTCCATTTTCATTGTGGAGTCCGAATTTATTTGTTAATTTGGAGCAAGGGAGATATACAAAATCTGAAATAGTACATAATTATTCAGTCATTTATATTGCTGATGTAGGTATATCATACATAGAGTTAGACCTGAGTAAATACTTTAGTTGTATATATCCTTGTATCAGATTGGATAATCGTAAAATTTGTTTACTTTTCTTATGTACATACTATTTAGTGGAGATTGCCTGGGCATATTTTACAGGGAAAGGCAAGTCTATTGTGAAAATTTTGCTGCATAATCTAGAGATGATGTAAGGTCCTTTTTTCCTTTATGTTGTTCTGAGTTTTATTTTTTTATACCAATTACAAGAACACTCCTAGAATATTGTTTCTTTTACTACTTGTATTATAAATACATCCTAAATTGAATAGGGAAATTGAAATTGGCCTCTGTTATTACAATTATTCTTTTTATTTAGGTCACCATTTTACCCAGTGATTGGTATAATGTGGTGAATTTAAAATTCATGTTTTATTTGGTGTTAGGAATGTAACAGAGGGTGGGACGGAGGTGAGGGTAGATATTTGACTTGATTATTGCTGAGAAGAGAACTTACATAGCTGTTATAAGTCACACCAATGCAAATAATTTGTTAAAATGCCTAATATCCATAATAAGCCTATTCTCAGCTTTATGTTTTCTTTATTATTATTATTGTTGTTTAAGCTGTTACACTTATTCCCACTTTTCTCCCCTTCCTCTCCTTCCCTAGCCCCACCTCTCCCTACCCCAAGCCAGTTCCACATTGTTGTCCATGTTCATGCGTCATGCATAAATGTTCTATGGTTAAATCCCTTTACCATCTTTCATCTTGTCCCATCCAACCCCTGGCCCCTGCCTTTCTGGCACCTGTCTGTTCTGTGTATCTAAGCTTCTGTTACTATCATGTTCGTTAGTTTATTGCGTTCATCAGATTCCACATATAAATGAGATCATGTGATATTTGTCTTTCACTGACTGGCTAAATTCACTTAGCATAATTTTCCCCAGGTCCATCCATGCTGTTGCAATATGTAAGAGTTTCTTTTTTACTGTTGTGTAGTATTCCATTGTGTAAATGTACCACAGTTTTTTGATCCACCCATCCACTAATGGGCACTTAGGCTATTTCCAAATCTTCGCTATTGTAAATAGGGCTGTTATAAATATAGGGGTGCATATTACTTTTTTGTATTTTTGGGGGGATCCTTGGGATATATTTTTAGAAGTGGAATTGCTCAGTCAAAAGGGAGATTCTTGGGGTATACTTTTAGAAGTGGAATTGCTCAGTCAAAAGGGAGTTCCATCTTTAATTTTTTAAGGATATTCTATGTTTTCCACAGTGGCTGCACCAGTCTGTATTACCACCAACAGTGCACTAGGGTTCCCTTTACTCCACATCCTTGCCAGAACTTGTTGTCTGTTGATTTATTTGTGTGAGGTGATATCTCATTGAGTTTTTAATTTGCATTTCTCTAATGATTAATGATGTTGAGCATTTTTTCTTTTTTTTATAGTATGTTTTATTGATTATGTTGTTCCAGTAGTTCCAATATTTTTCCTCTTTGCTCCCCTCTGCCCAGTACCCTCCTTCCTCCAGCAATCCCACCACCCATAGTTCATGTCCATGGGTTGTGCATGTAAGTCCTTTGGCTTCACCCTTTCCTATATTATTCTTAACTTCCCTATGTCTGTTTTGTACCAACTGATTATGCTTCTTAATCCCTGTGCCTTTTTTTCCATATCTCCCCCTTTCCACTCCCAGCTGATAACCCTCCAAATGATCCCCATACCTATGATTCCGTTCCTATTCTGGTTTGCTTAGTTGGATTTTGTTTTTATATTTTAGATTCAGTTTTTGATAATTGTGAGTTTGTTGTCATTTTAGTGTTCATAGTTTTGATCTTCTTTTTCTTAGTAAGTTTCTTTGACATTTCATATACTAATGGCTTGGTGATGATGAACTCCTTTAGCTTTCCCTTGTTTTGGAAGCACTTCATCTACCCTTCTATTCCCAATGATAGCTTTGCTGGATAGAATAATCTTGGTTGTAGGTCCTTGCTTTTGATCACATTGAATATTTCTTGCCAGTCCCTTCTTGCCTGCAAAGTTTCTTTTGAGAAATCAGCTGACAGTCCTATAGGCACCCCTTTGTAGGCAACTCTCCGCTTCTCTCTTGCTGCTTTTAGGATTTTCTCTTTATCTTTCACCTTTGACGTTTTAATGATGATGTATCTTGGTATGGTTCCCTCTGGGTCCAGCTCACCTGGGGACTTTCCCTGCTTCCTGAACTTGTATGTCTATTTCCTTCACCAAATTTGGGAAATTTTCCTAAATTATTTTTTAACATAAGCTTTCAATTTCTTGCTCTTCCACTTCTCCTTCTGGCACTCCTACGGTTCTGATGTTGGCACGTTTAAAGTTGTCCCATAGGTTTCCAAGCTTCTCTTCATTTTTTTCAATTCTTGTTTCCTCATTCTGTACTGGTTGACTTTTTTTTTATTCCTTATGTTCCAAACCATTGATTTGAACCCTGGTTTCCTTCCCTTCACCATTGGTTTTGTGTGGATTATCCTTTGTTTAATTTAGCATAGCCTTCACTTCTTTCCTTATGTGTTTGCGGTACTCAAGCATATCTATCAAGCCTGTGATAATCTTTATCAACAGTGTTTTGAACTCTGCATCTGTTAGGTTGGCGGTCTCCTCATCTGTTAGGTTGGCTATCGCCTCGTCACTTAGTTCTCCCACTGGAACCTTGATCCGTTCCCCCTTTTGGGCCATACTTTTGTGTCTCCTCATCTTGATGACCTGTTTCACCACGTTGTGGTGCTGTATGTGGGGGAAGGCTCTGAGAGGGAACTATGCCGCTTGCCCAGCACTCGCCCCTTTTCCAGGCACTTCTCCCACTTCTGTATGGGACTGGTGCTCCTCTAGCTGTTTCCCCGGCTGTCATTCCCAGAATGGTGGGTCTGCGGACGTTCTAGGACCGTGGAAGCCCTTTTAAACAAGCAGACTCTGCTGAGAGATTGGCAGTTTCTTCCTCTGCCCCAACCCCACTGGTTTGCACAGTCAGAAGCAACGAGGCTTGATTTTCCCCGTGCTGGGACCGTGAGCTGTGCGTGCTCTGGTGAGGAGCTGAGAACACTCCGCAGGTGTCCCTCCTGACTTTTTAAAACATGTAACTGTGCTTTCCGCCGGCCTGCCGCTGCTGCCCCCAGCACACCATGTCCTCTTTACCCCGGCTCTGCCCCTTATACCTGTCTGGATGAGTATTTCTTCTTTATATCTTTGTTTGCTGGACTTCCATGCAGTTTGATTTTCTGGAACTTCTGGTTTTTTCTAGCCTTGAGATAGTTGTATTCCTTCTTAGTTGTGGAGGGAGATGCAGCATGTCTGTCTACACCTGCCTCCATCTTCGCTGGAAGTTGAGCATTTTTTCATATGTCTTTGGGCCCTCTGGTGTTCTCTCTGGCAAAGTGTTTCTATTTAGGCCTTTTGGCCCATTTCTGAATTGGGTTATTTGTCTACCTGGTGTTGAGTTGTATTAGCTCTTTGTATATTTGGGGATTAAACCCTTGTCAGATGTATCGTTGCTGAAAATGTTCTCCCATGCAGTGGGTTCCACATTCATCTTGCTGATGGTTTCATTCTCAGGTTTATGTTTTCTGTTGATGAACTGCTTATTCCACAAACTGCTGCTATATGGTCCTAGGAATCTGTGTCTGATTTATGCATTATTGAGGATATCTGGACAGTAATGACATCAATTTATTTCACCCAGAATTAAAAACATTTTCAAAACCTTTCTTCTATTAAGATGTGCAGAGATGGAAGGAAAGGAGTTGCAGAGAAAAGGGAGACTTCTGCTTGGGGGAAGCAGGACTCTAGACCATTTTATAATGAAGCTATAGTCATGTATTTTCAAAAGCTTTATTTTCATCAAAGCACTTAATTTTGAAAGATCTGTCCTATACTAATGAATGTACGATTACTGTGTTTTAAGTAGCATCTTAGTATTCCATTTTAAGAACTAAATATTTGGATTTTTATATTTACTGAAATTTATGTATGAGTGTCATTAGGATTTCATTAGAAATTTAATCAAGAATTTGTCTCATTCCCATCCTCCATAATACTAAATTAAGATTAGGTTTAATTCACTTATTTAGTAAGCATTTCTGATTACCATCATCCAGCAACTGAAATCTCATATGCGATCCTACATGTAGTCTGATTCCCTCACATTGGATGGAATATTTGTAGAAAACAATATGCTTTATTACTAGATGGCTGCCCATTGTACTGCCAGTGAGTAATAAGCAGAAAGCTCTGTGCAGATGCACAGTTAACTAATAGAGTTTGAATTAGATATTAAAGGTAAAAGTTAAAAATGATGAATTCGATAAAGGGCATGTTATAGTATAAGCAGCAGAATTAAAATGGAAAAGAAGCGGTATTAAAAGCCACTAAGAACAAACACTAGAATTCTAAAAAGGAGTAAATTCCTTAGTGTTATACAGGGTTGGGCAAAAGTGGGTTTACAGTTGTAATACAAATAAAATAATAATTGACAAATAATAATACAAGAATAAACTCTGTGTTTCGTTTACAACTGTAAACCCTGTAATACAACTGTTTATGGAAGGTTCAAGAATTTTAAAAAGCCACATGAAACCCTACTGTGGCATGTATAGTGAGCAGCAGTCAAAATGAATTAACATCAGAAAGATCATTTTATCATGTACTGGAATAGTCTGAACAGACTGTAGAGAAATCCCAAGGTCCACATACAGTACATGCATGCTAAGAAAGGTAAAGCCATCTTATTTCTAGACTGTACTTAAAACCTTGATATCATTACACTAGATTAGGTTAAGGAAGCTATCCCATGACTTGTTAAATTTATATATAAACAAGAAGCCTCTGACTTTTTGGATTTTTAAAGAATTGCACATCTAATTAGCAGTTATTTTCAATTACCACTCTTTTAGTTAACAGATGAAAGATTAGTGTTGTCTAAGTTCTTCTTTAACTTTTTAAGTAGTGCTTTTGTGTAAATAATTGGTGATTAAGCTTGATTTAAGGACATTAACATGTATGTATAATGTAGGATGATTGGAAATTGTTAATTTACTTGCAGTTAAATGTATCATATCTTAGAGTATTTTTGTATGGATCGTTTGCCTGTAGTAGGAGATAGACTTCCTGTGTTTAAATAAAGTGTTGTAGTTGATACAAATAATTGCCATGCTGTGCTGTTCCATAATAGTTATACAGAATTAATGTGTGACTTTTGGTGTCAAACCTTTGGAAGTATAATAAGGCTTAACTTAGTGTAAATTAGATTGATCTTGGAATTAGTTGTTGTGGAAAACTTCACAGTTTTTCAACAATGCTGCCATTTCTCAAAAAAAAATATTGTTAAAAGTTATTTTAAATTGGCTTCAAAGCATATATGGCAGATTATCCTCATTAACAGTAAATCTTTAAGATGGATTTGATATTTGTCTACAGCTAATAGTCATTTAAAACTAAATTTGGTCACTAAACTGGGTTAGCAAGTTTGGATAAATAAAATTTGGATTGATAAAGAGATCTGAATTTAAAGTTCCCATAAGACTCATACACTGGTTTCAGGACTGTCCTCAACGAAGAGTACCAGAAAAGTTGGGAGGGATATCGTCGTCGATCGTCGGCAGCCGTCCGTCTCGAGAGACGATGGTGTAGCTTCTTAAGAGTCTATCTGCACCGCCGAGAATGGTTGTGCAGTCCGACTCGGGAGTGACACGGTATCTGTCTCCTCCCGTGTTGAATCGACATCTTGCGATGACGCTGGGGTGTCCTCTCCAGTGAAGCTGAAGCTACAGAGCCTGGGCAGGGTGATATGGAAGGTCTGCTGTTGCCCATGCAGCAGACGCCCCCCCTCTCTTCGCAGCTGAAGGGTCCAAGGGAAAGACGGAGTCAATACAGCTTGGCTTCAGGTGCGCCGCAGGAGTTGCCGGTGTTGACTACAACGTCAAACCGCCTTCGGGACTCCGGCTCCGGATTTTCTGTCGGGGTTTACTCCCTTAGCCTTTCCCCTGAAGAGGTATGCCGCAAGGCAGCGGAGGTTTTTTGGAGTCAGAGTTTTCCTTCTCTGATGTGCCCTGACTGGAAGATCGAACCAGCGACACTTAAATCGCAGGCCGACGCTCAATCCACTGAGCCAAACCAGCCAGGGCTTAGAGGGATATCAACATGAACTAAATCTATAGTCTTACAAAGTAACTGAATGTATTTCAGTAAATGACTTTTCTGGTAGCAACTCTACCCACAAGAGAAGATATACAAATAAAAATTACCTTAATTTTAGAGAGGTGGGAAAATACCAAACTAGAAAAAAATCCTAATTATCTGCCTACTTTTAATATTTAAAACAGGTATTCATTATATAATATTTCCATTAAAAAGCTAGTTTGAGTAGAGTGGCAGAGGAACCAGAATAAATGCTAGGGAGGCGGTAGCTGAATATCCCACTGAGGGATAAAATAGACAATACACAGGGAGAGGGAAATGTACACACACACACAAAAATATATAAATACAAATATAAATGTTAATGGAGTAATATCTCCATCTTGTGGTATGCTTTGGATATTGTGATTAAAAACATTGAGGGGGTATATTTTCATAACTGCAGGCATAGATAAGAGTAAAATGTGAGTCAGGTGAAAATAAAATATGGGTCAATTTTTTTGGCAGTGTTTTGAAGGGATCTTTAAAATCAAGCTTCTTACCTGGTGTGCTGCAAGCAACTGTGCTGATATAGTGATGCCCTCCCTTGAGTGATCTTAGGCAGTTTATGGCACTGTGTCTTACAAATATCATTTTCTGTGAAAGTGTTGGAATAACGCTGCAAAGGCATGTAGTTCTCAGTTTTTTGGAGGAGTGGCCAATTTATAACTGTGTATATATAGGTATAAAATTAGTCTTATCAAAATCTGTGCTACATTTAAGATCCCTGTTAGCTCACATAGAAGCAAAAGAATCTGGATATAGAAGACCCCTTTGCCACTTATTCTCCAGAAGTATAGTCAGGCCTATTATTCACAGCAATATAAGAGACTGTTACATAGACATTAAAAGGGAGAATAAACCATTCAGTCCATGTCCATTTCCGTCCATTATCCTGAGACTTATCCCAGTCTGGGGCTAAAGCAAGAAAGTAACATTTCTAAAATGGTCAGATCTCACAGGGTTTTTAATATGGTAATAAGTAGATCCATGATCACAGAGTGACATATATGGCCCTGCTACTGGAGATGCCCAGAAGAATCCTTTTTAACCTAGTTAGAAAAATATGCCAGCTGTGGAGATGGGAAAACTCAGGTAAACATCAGAAAAACCATTGCTGGAGGAAATGAATGGTTCTAAAGTTAAATTATATACCATTCAGAAACCTCTTAGAAAGACTTTCTCTTTCTGGGCTTAAATAACATTATGTTCCCTTGTATTCAGTCTTCAAAGATTCATAAAACAAAACATAGGACAGTGAGGGTTAACTGCCCTGAAAATCATTTCAATAAGCAATTTGATAGAAAATCATAGAATTTCAGTGGCTGTTAGCTTCATGGAATTGAATGAAAAAAGCTTCAAGCAGTTTATAAAGTCACATTGGGAATGTACTTTAAATGATTTATTTTAAGGAAATAGTATACAATTCAGATTCACAAGAAATGATAAAGGGTCTTTTTCATTTTGGATTCCAGGATTTAAATATAAGTAGTTTACAGTTAATATGAGGAACACACTTATTTCGTAATTATATATGCCTTTAATATTGAATTGTTAATCTAAGAGAAGTCTTTAAAGACACTAACCTGGAAGAGAACAATGGTATAATGATCTTTGAGAAGATATTTCACTTATAATTATTGTTGCTTTTCTAACGTGGATACCTCTGTATCTGCAGCAGTTCTTTGCTGTAATGTTTTTTAGCCTTTGTTTTTGCTACAGAATAGAATATGCATAGCTCTCTAGATCATGTTATGAAGTTATAATAACATAGTATTTTCCATATTTGTTAATTTGTTAGGTCTTTTTACAACATTACTAATAATAGGAAAGAATTGGAAACAACCAACTTGTAATAGAATATTTGAGTAAATTATGGCATTCTTGGTATGATATGTAATCATTAACAATAATACTTGTGAAAAGTACATAGCAACATGGAAAAATACTTATAATGTAAGTAAAAAGCCAAATATCAATTTGAAATCACATTGATTATAATTTTATAGGAATTTTATATATGTACAAAGGTAAGATAGTAACATGGGCTAATGAGAACAGTTTGAATTGTGGGATTGGTGTAATCATTTTATTTAGGAGTGACTGTTTTATTTAGAGTTCTGTTAATATACTAATATATACATACCCATGTAAATTCTATTACTCTGTGAAGAAAAAGAATGTTATATAATTAAATCACAATTGAATAAATAAAATTACCATATCTTCATATTTATGAGATAAACTGTATGGGTTTTTTAAAGTTGCTTTTAACCCATAACCTATTTAGAATTATGAGTGGGACATTAAGACAAATAAATTTAGACTAAAAAGACCCATGTGTTTATCTTGTTATTTAAAAATACTGTACTACCAAATACTTTCTCATAATTATTTCAATGAATCAGAATTTGTCATTATTTCAGACTTTTAATCACTTGAAAAAGTAATAACCTGGGTCAAATGAAGTAGCTTTATGGTCTATGTTGAAAAAAAGTGGTTGTAAATATACTTTCATTCATTTGTGGATATAGTTCTATATTCCGGCAAACAAACACCAGGGTATCCCAGCCAGCAAAACCAACTATAAGTCCGCAGCTTGAGCCTCTCATCTTTGTATTACTCCTCTGAATCCTTTTATATATACTCTGTATCTGTAATTCAATATTGTAGATACTGCTGAACAACCAGCAACAATAGAGGCTATTTATAACTCTTAAATTCTCATAATTCTTATAGTTTACAGGTATGCTGTCCAGCACTGTAGTCACTAGCCACACATGACTATAGACTTCTTGAAATGTGGTCAATTAGACTAAGCGCATGAATTTTACATTTTATTTAATTTTAATTAACAAAGTTTTAAAGCTGAATAAGTATAAAATATTTCCCCATTAAATACAACTTTGTTGTTTGAGCATGACTACATTTCATTTAACCATCAAAAACTTAACTTATGAATTGAGATGTGCTGTAAGCAGAAAATATACACTGGATTTTGAAGACCTAATATTAAAAAATATAGTGTAAAATATCTTAATACTTTTAACTATTATATGTTGAAAAGATAATTTTGATATGCTAGTTTAAATGAAATGTATTATTAAAATTAATTTTACGTGTTTCTTTTTCCCTTTTTTAATGTGGCTACAAGGAAATGTAAAGTTAACACATGTGGCACCCATTATATTTCATTGGACAGCACTGGTTTACTGCAAGGGTTGGCAAACTATGACCTGCAACCTGTCCACTGTTTAGACTTCTGGTGTAGAGCACTGAGTTCCAAAGTAATGAAGCAGGTACTTGTATTGCCCAGGGGTGGAAGATATAATTATTGGATTCAGGAAGAAAATGCTGAAGCTTCTCTTCACTTATATTTATTTCGTTCTTTAAAATTTTATATTTTCATATGTCTTTTAACATACCATCCAGTAATAGACTACATGTAAGTTAACAAATAAATATGTAAAAATTAAATATAAATACAAAAGTTAAGATGATTTTACTGATAGCTTATTTGATCAAAAATATTTGGAGACTGGACTTCTAGTCAAGATGGCAGCATAGGTAAACATGGTACTTGCATCCTCACACAACCACATCAAAATTACAACTATACTACAAAACAGCCATAATTTAGTACTGCCTGAAATCTGGTCGAATGGAAGTCCTACAACTAGGGAACTGAAGAAAAGAAGCCTTATCGTGACCGGTAGGAGGGTGGAGATGCAAAATGGGCTGGTCCCACATTCATGTGTGGCAGATAAAAATTGGAAGGGCTATCTCAGCTGCAGAGGTACCCCCTGAGGAGCAAGGGGTCACAGCCCCACACCAGGCCCTGTAGCTCATGTTTTCAGTGCCAGGAAGAAAAGTCCCTATAACTTTTGGCTGTAAAAACCAGTACAGATTGAGGCTGATGGAGACAGGCAGTTCCTCTTAAAGGGCCCACTCACAGGCTTACTTAGACTCACTCCCTCAGAGCTTAAGTGCTAGGGCAGCAGCTTGAAAGGCACCAGAAGCATATGGGGAGAAAATGAATTGCCCAGCATCAGGGTAAGAGCTGGGGGGCCACCTTCTCCCAGAGAAAAGTGCTGGCACAAGCCATTGTTCCTTTGATGAGCCCTACTCCCACAGAGCAGGTAGGTGGGTGCCACTTCTGAGACCCCATCAGCCTGGCTCACTGTTTGCCCTCCCTGACGATTCCCTGAGGCCCCACCTTACCTAACTCTCAGGTCTACCCAAGCTGTTTCCAGGGATTGTTCCATAAAAATGGCTTATTTTGGCTCATGCTTCAAATTTTTTGAATCTCAAACAAGCAGTGTCTACCTTGCATGCTCCTTCCCTTTCAATAAGGGGCCACAGACCCAGCACTAGCAGCAGCCGGCCTTCATTTGCAGCTCTGCAGATTCCTTTATAGCTCATGCCAGGTAGCCCCCAGACAGAACACAGGTGGTGGCTGACCTTGGCCTACACCTCCCAGGAAGTCCCAGAGCCTACTCACCCAGTGAACAACTTCAGACCACATTGAAGCATCACCACTTAATCACCTCCGCAGGCAACACACTCAAGGGGTGGACTCAGTGGGCACCAGAGCCTTGCTTAAGTAAGTCCTGCTTTGTGGGGTGGGCCACTGGACAGCTGATACTCCACAGTGGTTGGAGATTAGTGTTCGGTGGTACAGCTGATCAGCCTGGGGAATAAATCGCCCCCACTGATGTGCCAATAGCAATAAAAATTCAAACACCAGAGGAGGGATATGCAGCCCATTTGGGGGATGTAGCTCAAGTGCTCAGCTTGGGAGATCGTGGAGGCTCTGCCACTGGACCGTACAGAACACCTACATTAGGCCACTCTACCAAGCCTGGGAGATGCAGCAGCTATATCTGCTATATAGAAACAAACACAGGGAGACAGCCAAAATGAGGAGACAAAGAAACATGTCCCAAGTGAAAGAACAGAACAAAACACCAGAAAAAGAACTTAACAGAATGGAGACAAGCAGTCTATTAGATGCAGAGTTCAAAACACTGGTTATAAGGATACTCAGTGAACTTACTGAGAACATCAACAGCATAAAAAAGGACCAGTCAGAAATGAAGGATACACTAACTGAAATGAGAAATAGTTTACAGGGAATCAACAGTAGAATAGATGAAGCCAAGATTCAGATCAGCTATTTGAAATCAGAACACCTAAAAGAAAATATAATCCCACCCATCCCAATTGAGGATAGTGTAAGGACCCTCTGTAACAACTTCAGCATACCAACATTTGCATCATGGGGTTGCTGGAAGAAGAAGAGAAAGAGCAAGAAACTGAAACTAATTTGAGAAAATGACAGAAAACTTCCCTAACCCAGTGAAGGAAATAGACATACAAGTCCAGGAAGCATGGAGATTCCCAAATGAGATAAACCCAAAGAGGCCCACACCAAGACACATCATAATTAAAATAACAATGGTTAGAAACAAAGAATCTTAAAAGCTGCAAGAAAAAAAGCAGTCAGTTACCCACAAGGGAGCTCCCATAAGACTGTCAGCTTTGCTGGCCAGAAGGGATTGGCAAGAAATAATCGAAGTGTTGAAAAGCAATGGCTTCAACCCATACATCTAACAATAAGACTTAACATGAAGCCATACTCTGGATTCTCTTCAGATCGTATAAGCCTTTCACCATTTACTAAAGATTTCTGTGGAGAGAAAGGACTCAGTACTTTCAAAATAATCATGGGGATGTGAAGTACAGCATAGGAAATATAGTCAATAATATTGTAGTAATGTTTGGTGCCAGTTGGGTACTGACATAGCACACACCACCCAACAACAATAGAATACAGTTTTTTTTTTTCAAGTTCACACAGCACATTCTCAGGATAGTTTATATGCTACGACATAAAATAAGCCTCAATAAATTTAGAAGGATTAAAATCATATGAAGTATGTTTATGCATTCTAACCACATGGAATTAGGGATCAACAACAAAAATAAGTTTGGAAAATTACCAAATATTTAGAACTTATATTTTTATAATATTTTGAACTCATTGAAAATGAAAACAACATATCACCATTATGGGATAAATTAAAGAAATCCTTAGGTGGAATTTATACCTTAAAAACCTGAATTTGCAAAGAAGAAAGATTTCAAATAAATAACCTTAAGCAATTCCTCCTTGGTATCTGTAGTGTCTTAAGGCAAAAGTGAAAATATAAAAGGCCTGTCCAGAAAAAATCCAGCCATTGGTAGTATAATGAGAATGGTTTGCGTGACATCGATGTAACCTGGAAGCCCAGGAGAGTGGACTGGAATGTGCATGCATGAACAGTGATGACTTCATTGTACTCATAGTGGGGGCAGTAGATGCTGTTTACTGAGCATTAGTGCTGTATGGCCATCGCATTCAGAATGACTGAATAGAGCAACGAAACTGTGTCAAATTTTGTGTTAAACTTGAGCATTGCTCATTGGAAACTATTCGGATGATTCAGAAGGCTTTCAGGGACTATGCAATGAGTCTAGCACAAATAAAAGTGTGGTACGGGGCTGGGTGGGGGATAGCAATGAGGGAAAAAGTGGGAAATTGTAATAGAAAAACAATAAACAAAATTTTTTAAAAACTGTGGTACAAATGCTTCAAAGATGGTCAAAAATCTGTTGAAAGTGGTCCACATTCTGGAAGGCCTGCAACAAGAACATATGAGAATGTTGAATGTGTATGGGCGGCAGCAACAAAAATCTGTGACTCAGGTGACTCAGCACCCCTAAAGCCCAGATTTCGTGCCCTGTGACTTCTGACTTTTCCTAAAATTAAAATCACCTTTGAAAGGGAAGAGATTTCAGACCATTGATGATAAGACCATTGATGAGATTCGGGAAAATACAACAGGGCAGCAGGTGGCAATTCCAACAAAGGATTTTGCAGTGTGTTTTGAACAGTGGAAGAGATGCTGGGAGAACTGTGTGAGGCCACACTACTAAAACAGAGAGTAAAAGCAGCTCTACCTAGTACACAGAAACAAACAGGGAGAAAACAAAGAAATATTGCCTAAATGAAAGAACAGAACAAAACCCCAGAAAAAGAACTAAACAAAATGGAGATAGCCAACCCATAAAAAAATAAAGGAAGAAAAGTAGGTTGCACAAAGTGAAATAAAGAAAAATATACAGGGAACCAACAGTGAAGAGAAGGAAGCTGGGATTCAAATCAATGATTTGGAACATAAGGAAGAAATAAACTTTCAACCAGAAATAAAAGAATAAACAAGAATGCAAAAAAATGAAGAGAGGCTTAGGAACCTCTGGGACAACTTTAATGAACCAATATCCAAACCATAGGGGTGGCAGGCAGAAGAAGAGGAAGAAAAAGAAATTGAAAACTTACTTGAAAAAATAATGAAAGAAAACTTCCCTAATTTGCTGAAGGAAATAGACATACAGGTCCAGGAAGCACAGAGAGTCCTAAACAAGTTGGACTGAAAGAGAAGCAGGCCAAGACACATAATTTAAATGTCAAAGGTTAAAGATAAAAAGAGAATCTTAAAAGCAACAAGAGAAAAGCAGAGTTACCTACAAAGGAGTTCCCATAGTTCTGTCAGCTGATTTTTCAAAAGAAATTTTGCAGGCAAGAAGGGACTGGCAAGAAGTATTCAAAGTGATGAAAAGCAAGGACCTACAACAAGATTACTCTGTCCAGCAAAACTATCATTTAGAATGGAAGCACAGATAAAGTGCTTCCCAGACAAAGTAAAGCTAAAGGAATTCATCATCACCAAGCCATTATTTCATGAAATGTTAAAGGAAGTTAATTGAGAAAAAGATAAAAACTATGAACATTAAAATGACAACAGACTCACCACTCAGAACCACTGAAGCTAAAAAACAAAAACAAACTAAGCAAACAGCCAGAACAGGAACAGAATCATAGATATGGAGATCATTTGGAGGATACCAGGTGGGAGGGGGAAAGAGAATTGGATTTGAAATGGTGCAGGGATCAAGAAGCATAATTGGTAAGAAGAAAATTGACAGGGGGATGTTAAGAATAGTATAGGAAAGGGTGAAGCCAAAGAACTTACAGCCTTGACCTGTGGACATGAACTAAAGGGGAGGGATTGCTGGAGGGAAGAGGGGTACTGGGTGGAGATTGGCAAAGAGGGAACAGTTGGAACAACTGTAACAGCATAACCAATAAAATATACTTAAAAATATAATGTCTTTAGTATAAAATGTCTTAAAGGTTTTTTAATGTGTCGTCATCGTCGTCGTCGTCGGCAGCCGTCCGTCTCGAGAGACGATGGCGTAGCTTCTTGAGAGTCTATCTGCACCGCCGAGAATGGCTGTGCAGTCCGACTCGGGAGTGACAATCCCTGCCGCACTTGTTACAGGTGAAGGCAGATGGCTGTTGTTGCTGCTGCTGACGCTGCTTCCGCCTCGATCTTTTCTGGACCGCCTCCTCGTTGCGCGCAGCCTCCGCGCGTGACGTACCTTGCCTGACCGCGAGCCTCCAGGCTAGGCGGTCGTCTGTTTGAACTTCCCATGTGTTGAGATTGATGGAGCATTGTGTCATGTCCTTTTTGCAGATGTCTTTGAACCGCAGTTTTGGGCGCCCTGTCATCCTCTTGCCTTCTGCTAGCTCGCCGTAGAGGAGGACTTTGGGGATACGGCCTGCATCCATTCTTTTGACATGGCCGAGCCACCTGAGGCGTCTCTCGCTAAGAACTGCATGCAAACTGCTCATATTGGCTCGCTTCAGCACCTCGGTGTTGGGGACCTTATCCTGCCAGGCGACATGCAGGACGCGTCGCAGGTACCTCATGTGGAAGCTGTTGAGTTTCCTTTCGTGCCTTGCGTAGGTGGTCCACGTCTCGCTGCCATAGAGGAGAGTGCTGAGTACGCAGGCTTGGTAGATGCGCAGTCTGGTTTTCTCAGTGAGGCTGGAATTGTTCCACGGTCGCCGGTTCAGTCTGGCCATAACTGTGGCTGCCCTGGCGATTCTCCGATTGACCTCCAAGTCGACTGACAGAGAGCTCGAGATGGTGGACCCGAGGTAAGTGAAGTCGTTGACAACCTCCAGGGTGTATCCGTCGATGGTGATGCATGGGGGAGTCCCCGTGCCTTGAGCCATAACATTCGCCTTCATCAGGCTGATGGCTAGTCCGAACTCCTTGCATGCATGGGAAAGGCAAGTGACTAGCTGCTGGAGTCCCTCTTCGGAGTGTGATGTCAAAGCTGCGTCGTCGGCGAAGAGCATCTCACGGATGAGCACCTCTTTGACTTTGGTCTTGGCTCGTAGACGGGCCAGGTTGTAGAGCTTGCCATCGGATCTGGTGTGAATGAAGACACCCTCGCTGCAGTCCTTAAAGGCGTATTGGAGGAGCATGGAGAAGAAGATTCCGAACAGCGTAGGCGCGAGGACGCAGCCCTGCTTTACTCCGCTGCTGACTGGGAAGGCCTCAGAGGTTGCGCCGTTGTAGGACACCGTGCTGTGCATGTTGTCGTGAAAGGACATGACCACAGCAAGCAGATGTGGTGGACAGCCAATCTTCCGTAGCAAGCTGAAGAGACCGCTTCGACTGACCAGATCAAACGCCTTCGTGAGGTCAATAAAGGCGAGGTAGAGTGGTTTATGCTGCTCGTGACACTTCTCCTGCAGCTGGCGTAGGGAGAAGATCATGTCCACTGTTGATCGGCCAGCTCTGAAGCCACACTGGGACTCTGGGTAGACGCGGGAAGCAAGGGTCTGCAGGCGGGCAAGAGCGACCCGGGCGAATACTTTGCCGACGACGCTGAGGAGAGAGATGCCCCGGTAGTTGTTGCAGTCGCTGCGGTCTCCTTTGTTCTTGTACATGGTGATAATGTTGGCGTCTCTCATATCCTGGGGGATGTAACCCTCCTTCCAGCAGCGACAGAGTAGATGGTGGAGCGGCTGTAGCAGGACTGGTTTCCCGCTCTTTAGGATTTCTGGAGGGATTCCGTCGCTTCCTGGTGCTTTCCCGCAAGCAAGGCGGTCGATGGCTTTGCCGAGCTCTGCCGCAGTAGGTGGGGTGTCTAGCTCCTCCATGACTGGTAGGTCTGGGATGGCTTTAAGAGCAGTGTCTGTTACGGTGTTCTTCGTTGCGTACAGCTCGAGGTAGTGCTCGGTCCACCGCCGCATTTGCTGTTCCTGGTCAGTGATGACCTCACCTGTCTTGGACTTAAGGGGGGCGATCTTGGAGGGGATTGGGCCTGTTGCCTTCTTGATACCCTCATATATTCCTCGTGCGTTGCCTATATCGGCGGCTTCCTGAATGCTTCTGCACAGGTTTAGCCAATAGGTGTTGGCACAGTGGCGGGCGGTCTTCTGGACTTTGTTCCTGGCAGCCCGTAGAGCTTGAAGTGTACTGGGAGTGGGCGTGACCTTGTAAGCCAGTAGGGCCTTCCTCTTAGCCTCGATCACGGGTTCCATTTCTTCCCAGTGAGCCTCGTACCAGTCAGCGTTCTTCCGCTCTTTCTTCCCGTAAGCAATAATGGCGGAGTTGTATATGGCATCGCGGAGACGTGGCCAATTGGATTCGATAATGTCATCTGCCGCCACTCCCTCGCCGAGTGCATCTTCCATCTTGATGAATTGTTGGGTCTTAACTGGGTTGCTGGCACAACTGGTGTTGATGCGTGGGCGACCCTTCATCTTGGAGTGGTGCAACCTCTTCGGCATTATGCGCACCTTGCTTACCACGAGGGCATGGTCCGTGTCGCAGTCTGCACTGTGGTAGCTGCGGGTGAGGAGGGTGCTGCCAATATCCGTTCTTCTGGTGATGACGAGGTCAAGCTGGTGCCAATGACGGGAGCGGGGGTGCCTCCATGACACCTGGTGGATCTCTTTGCACTTGAAGAATGTGTTTGTCACGCACAGGCCGTGGTGACACGAAAGCTCAAGCAGTCGCTGACCATTCTCATTGATCTTTCCTCTCCCAAAGTTTCCAAGGCAGGTGGGCCAGGCCATGTGGTCGGCTCCTACTCTTGCGTTGAAGTCTCCAAGGAGATAGAGAGCGTTACTTCTGGGAATCTTGGATAACGCTTCGTCCAGTGCATGGTAGAACTGTTCTTTCTCTTCGGTGGTGGCGCAGAGGGTTGGGGCATACGCGCTAAGAATGCTGACTGGGCCGAAAGTTGTTGACAATCGGAGGGTAAGTAATCTCTCTGTGCCTCCTGTGGGTGGCTCTATGGAGTTAACAAGCGTGTTCTTCACAGCGAACCCAACACCGTGCTGTCTTGGTTGGTCCGGAGACTTCCCTTGCCAGTAGAAGGTGTAGTTGGTTTCTCTGATAGTTCCGTTGTCGGCCAACCGGGTCTCCTGTAGAGCCGCAATGTCGATGTTTAGTCGTGCCAGTTCCCTATCGATGACAGCGGTTTTCCTGGCACCCTTGATCCACGGAAGGTCTGCAGTAAGTCCGGGGCACATGGTCCTGATGTTCCAGCTAGCGAGGCGAAGAGCCGGAGGCTTCTTTCTTGTTGTTTGCTTGGAATTAACTGGTGCGGGTGTTTTGTGGCCCACTTTTCGAGAGGCGCCTCTCTGATCCCCACGCACCCAGTGGGGCAGGCGAGCCATGGCGAGACGGTAGCTGTCCAGTGAGGTGCGATGACCTCTCCCACCGTCAGAGGAGACCCCTGGCGCTCGTTTCCTTCCCCAATCGGATGAGCTTATAACCGGTATCTGTCTCCTCCCGTGTTGAGTGGACATCTTGCGATGACGCTGCAGTGTCCTCTCAAGTGAAACTGAAGCTACAGAGCCTGGGCAGGGTGATATGGAGGGTCTGCTGTTGCCCATGCAGCAGACCCCCCCTCTCTTCGCAGCTGAAGGGTCCAAGGGAAAGACAAAGTCAATACAGCTTGGCTTCAGGTGCGCCGCAGGAGTTGCCGGTGTTGACTACAATGTCAAACCGCCTTAGGGACTCCTAATGTGTATATATCTCTTTTATTAGGTTTTATATTTTTGGCAAAGACTCCAAATAGTAAAGATCAAGGTGATTATTTTAGTTAGATGAAAAATGATTTGATCTGTGGAAGACTACTAATCCCTACTAGCAGAACTCTGTTATGGATGTTGGGGTTAAAAATCAACATTTTTCCCTGTCTCCTAGCATTGCCTAGTTCTACTGAAAGTACTTAAAGCCCAAGAAGTTGCTCACTTCTGTCTTACCAGGTTCTGAGCCTGTCTTTTGCTATTGACTTTCCCACTTTACTGAAAGAAGCTTTCTGAATTCTATAAATTACTTTTTCAGTTTATGAGTAATATAAAATCTTGCTTCAAGAAATAACAGAGCCCTGGCCAGGTGACTCAATTGGTTGGAACATTGTCTTGTACACCAAAGGTTGTGGGTTTGATCCCGGTCAGGGAATAGACCTGGGTTTTAGGTTCAATACCCAGTCAGGGTGTGTATGTCAGGCAACCGGTGGATGTTTCCACTCACATCAATGTTTCTCACTCTCTCTCCACCCCAGCCCAGCCCCCTCCTCTCCCCCTCCCTGTCCTACTTCCTCTCTCTAAAATCAGTAAACATATCCTTTGGAGGACTAAACATACATACATACATACATACATAATAACAGAAAATCTTGTAGAGATTGTACGTTTTGTTTTTCTTTCTACCTTCCCTCCCTGCAAAAAAGTTTTTTTTCATGTGGAGATGGATTTCTAGGTTGCTAGTGGCCTTTTGTATTTTATGTTCTTTAGTACTTCTTTAATATTACCTATTAAAAAGACTTAAGAAAAGTCTCACTATATATTTGATTTATGGAGAAAGAGAGAGAGACTTCTAAAGAGTAGAGGAGCTATCAGAAGAAAAATATTGAAGCTTATCTAAGTCACAAAATAAGCCAGATGTTCCTACATAGAAAGTGGACATCTTCGTTTAAATTAAACAAAAACTTTTGCTGTTAAATATCATTTAAATGTTGGTTTGATGTAGAGAATGTAGAAAAATAACTTGGGCATGAATATTTTTCCCTTGTTACTTTGAAAATTTTTTTTCATATATTTTTCTGTAGAATTGTCAAAGAATTTTTATTTTAGACAATATTATCAGTCTTCCAAAGAGAGAAAATGTTAATCAAGACTAATTATCCAGGTGGGAAAGTGAAGATGCAGAGTGATGTAATGATCATAGGTAGGGTCAGCCCTAGAACATAAGCCTCCTGACCCTTAAATGTTATATTGGATGTATTAAGATGCATTTATTTTAATGTGAAGAAAATTATGGTAATTGACTCAACTCAGATGTGTATATTTTGGTCTCTTGTAGTGGGGATCAGTTCTAATCTCAAATTCAAAATCGGCTCCAGAGATTAGTATTCAGAAGTAAAACAGGAAAAGTTATCTGTACTTCTTTTTGTTTTTTTCTTTAATCTGTACTTCTTCAGACCACAAAAATTCTTGCTTGGGTTAATGACTATTATTAGAAATTCCTTCTTCAAAATTTTGATTTTGATTCATATTATAGGTTGTGTTTATTTATTAAACAATGTCACCATAAGAGAATTTTTCTGAGTTTATTTGAGCCAAACTGACAGCAATTGCTGGGAAGCTGAATTTCAATGGATTGAGAAAATGTTCCCAAGAATGGCAGTTTTGCAGCTTAAAATGAAAAGAGGGAGGTTGCATGAAATCTGTTGGTGGTAGGTTAAGGAGGCAGGAGAAAGCAAAGCAGAGAAATCTCTGAGACTGGATAATGAGTAAAACAGAGAGACAAATACTTCCTTTACATTGGTGGTCATGTGATAGCTAACAATATTTACAGTGCATAGAGATGATATTCATGGAACCAGATATAACAATGAGGGGTTCTGTGGTCTCAGAACTCTGGTGGTAGATTGTGCCCGGAGGATTCTGGAAAAAAGAGATCAATTAGTTTTGTTACAGAGGGAACCTGGCTACAGGTTCCGTTAGTCCCATCTCGGCTCGCCAAAACTGTTACAGAGCGAAAGGGGGTTCTTTCACGTGGCGTTCAGATGTAAAACCCAACAACTAATGTTGAGGAAAACAGGTCTCTATTTACAATATTCCAACCTGGGGAGGGCAGTGAGCATTTCAGCTCAGAGCCCTGTTTTCCCATAGGACCCAGCACTTCCCTTGCTCCCCAAAAAGCTAGAAGCCAAAAACATGCCCAGAAGTTCCCCATCCCTTATCTGTCAGCTGTCTCCTTCAGGATCTGGGGTACGATGTCATCAGCCTCCGTATAACAGTCCAGGAAATCATGTGCTTTGTCCTTTCAAAGCCACATGGTATTCTCCCTTTGCCCTTTCAAAGCTGCATGGTATTCTCCCTTCTCAGAACCACATGGAGAACCTCTGCCCTCCTTGCAAACTGCATGGAGAACTCCTTCTCAAAACCACATGGAGAACTTCCCCTAAAATGTCTGATTATTTTTAAATCGCTAACTATGTCCTCTGATGCAGTGGGTGTGGTAACCAGTTCTGACCATTCACAGAAAGAACCCTGTGCAGGCCCTGTATGCTTTCTGTACCATTCCCTGGTCCAAAACCCCTCCCATGTTCTTGGGGCCTTGGAAGTATCAAAGCCATTTGTGTAACAAAGACACTAACCACTAGCCACAGGCATGTGAAGGCATCCTAAAAGCTGTTTCCTTTTCCCCATCCCCCAACCCACAGGCTCTGGGGATTTTTGGACACCTCCACTCTGTAACATTTTGACATTCCAAAGGTATGTAATCATAGATTCAAAAAGACAATAGGCTCAGTTAAGGTAAAGATGGACCAAACTTGGTAGACCAAAAAAAAAAAAAAAAAAAAAAAAAATTCACTGAGATAAAGTCTTAAATTTTGTCTGGTATTTTAGTACTAAGTCCATACTAGGATTTGCTTTTGTGCTTATGAGAGTTTGTTAAGGGAATAGGAGGCCAGCTGTGTGTCTGTCCACCATATTCTCTACCTACCTGCAAAGAAACATTGGGGTACTGTGGCTCACTCATGGGAGCAGACTTGGAGTTATCACTATTCTTTCTTCTGTTGTCATCATTGGCCCCATTATTTCTGTAATGGTGCTGCTTGTTCTGATTGGTTGCTTTCGGAGTGGTTGTGCAGGTATTGTTGTGGAAGAAAACAGAAGTAGGAGAGCCTGGTGGGTGATCTCGTTATCAAGCAAATGGGGGCTCATTCATGTGGCGCCTTGGTGTAAGACCCAACAATTAGTCTTGAGAAAAATAGGTCTTTATTTACAATATTCCAACCTTGGGAGGGCTGGGAGCACTCCTGCTGAGAGCCCTCTTCTCCCACAAGACCCAGCACTTCCCTTGCTCCCCAAAAGGCTATAAGCCAACCCCAAACCCAATAGTTCCCCATCCCTTATCTGTCAGCTCTGTCCTTCAGGATCTGTAGTATGATGTCATAGCCTCCGTATAACAGTCCAGAAAAGTATGTGATGTGTTACACTGTATCCTGGTGAAGTCCAGGAAAGGCACAAGTCCCGAGAGAGTGTACTCATCAGTGTTCCTGGTAGCTCCCGTCCATCTGTGCCTGGTTGGGGAAGTCCCACCTGTGTCGCAGTGTTCTGCATGCTCTTAATGCAGAATTACACTCCTTACACTCGGGACCTCATAGCCGGCTGGTGGGGGTCCCTCTGCAGTCTTTCAAACCACGTGGCCCAGTGCCCAAATGGCTGCTGCCTTATTTTTAAACCCTGTCCTCGGCCTGTGACACAGTCAGTTTGGTGACCAGTCTTGGCCACTCAGAATCTTGCACAGGCCCAGTAAGATTTTTTGTCACCATTCTGTGGTCAAAGCCTTTCCCATCTCCTTGGCACCGAGGAGTGGCCATAGCCATTTGCATAACTGAGAAACTAGCTACCAGCCATAGATCTGCAAAGTACCCCTTTGCACATCCCTTTCCCCCATCCCCAAAACCTTGGGCTGTGAGGACTTTTAAGGACTCCCGTTACAATTTGCATTCAAGAAAAGACTTAGAGAAAAACCAAAACTGCTATCCTCTTCCCTCCACAGATTTTAGCATGGCCATAGAAGTTTGTAAATATGGCCTCTGTAGCATGATGAAGGCAGAATTCTCCAGCTCTTTGCCTTTTGTTACTCATTGGGAAGAGCCCAGAAAAGCCAGAAGTGGGAAGTGTCTGTTGCTTCTAATATGCATGTGTAACCTTTTCAGGTTCATATTGATCTTTATTGGGTTAGGAAACACTGTGTATTCACTTCAAAAATATCTGTTGGCATTTTCCCAGTATTAGACCAGCATTTTAAAAATTACTGTTATTAATATTCAGTGATAAATAGCATGGCCAGGAGATTTGACATGGAATTTAGCTGTTAGTGGGATGATATTGGTACCTTCAGGAGCTGTGGGTAGGAGGGAAAACTGAGTATTAGGATTAAGGAATAAACATTTATGTGGCTTGCTTTAATTTACTATTAATCAATTACTATTGACTCTTCTACCTCATAGAAGCAAGGCTTTCATATATGCCAGCATCTCACATTGGTCATTTTGAACTATTAGCATGCCTAGAGAGTTACTTTTCTAGGTTTTATAGAATGTGTAGAAGATATGATCCTTACTGTCAAATATAGAAAGTGGAATCACGAATGTGAATACAATTTCCAGCAATAACCCTATTACTGTCTTTTAAAAAAATCTTAATATATAGCCCTTCAAGGTGCAGTTTCTCTTATAAGTAGAAAATTATAATTATAGAAATAACTCCTTGTTCAGCAGTTAGTTGATGTACAGACATCTTCACTGTATATTAGCATTTTCCTATTATAGTTTTGCCCATTTAAATGTGTTACTCTTTCCTAATTTTTTCCTAATTTCTCTAGAATAAATTTAAGGTGAATCTAACTTTAAAAAGAATTCTTTGGGCCAAAAAACTTAAGTAGTAATCAGTTCATAGTTTAATAAAGGACATGTGTAGTTTGAGTATCTGGATAACCTTCCTCCCTCTGAAAGTGTTCCTTAATTAAAACCAGATGAGAGTAGCAAAGAAGGTATTTTGATTTGAACACTAAATAAAATGGATATGCTTCATGGAATTTGCAGAATTCATCAATACATGTAACAATGATTTATAATTGCCCTTGGTCCTAACACATATCAATGTGGATCTCACAGAGGTATGGTAAGATAACTACTATAAAACACTAAGGTGAAAGGGTTAATTGGTCTTGCGCAGTTCAATTTGCCCCTCTAGTGGCACTTTCTGTTCTCTGTGTAAACAGAGTTGCTAAGTACTTTCCCACTAAGCTGCCACCCTTTTATTTATACAGTTGAACCAACTTTTCAACCCATTTCCTGCATACCCCCACCCCACCCTCAGCTGTTGCTACATACCTCCCTAATCTTTCCTTGGCCCTTAAGATTTGGGTCTTTTATTTTCCAGCTGCTGCTGCTTCTTTTTTTATTATTTTTGCTCTTATTCATTGATTCAAGTGTAAGGATATATACACCTGGTTCTACTCATCTATACCTCATTCGTTCTCATCTCTACTCCCATTCATTCATTATACTCCAATTCCTATCTCAAAATTTGCTGCAGCTCTTCCAAATATTTCTTTCTTTCTTTTTTTTTTTTTTTTTTTTTTTGGTTTTTCAATTACAGTTGTCCCCTTTTCTCCCAATTTCTCTCCCCCACCCAACCCACCCCCTCTCCCGCAATCATATCCCTCCCCGTTGTCCATGTCCATGAGTCATTTATATATGTTCTTTACTAAACCCTTCCCTTACTTATCCCCCTTCTCTCCCTCCCCTCACCCCCCTATTGACTGCTATTCTGCTCTTTGTTCTATTTAGTTCTTTTGTTTGTGTTGTTCTTTAGTTTCCTGTATTAGGTGATATCATATGGTATTTTTCTTTCTTTGCCTGGCTTATTTCATTAAGCAAAATTCTTTCTAGTTCCATCCATGTTGTTGCAAATGGCAGGAGTTCCTTCTTTCTTTCTGCTACATAGTATTCCATTGTATAAATGTACCACAGTTTTTTGATCCACTCATCTACAGATGGGCACTTAGGTTGTTTCCAGCACTTAGCTATTGTAAACAGTGTTGCAATGAACATAGGGGTGCATAAGTTCTTTTGAATTGGTGTTTTAAGATTCTTCGGGTATAATCCTAGTAGTGGAATCGCTGGTTCAAAAGGCAGTTCCATTTTTAATCTTTTGAGGTAATTCCATACTGTTCTCCATAGTGGCTGCACCAGTCTGCATTCTTACCAACAGTGCAGTAGGGTTCCCTTTTCTCCACATCCTCGCCAGCACTTGTTGTTTGTTGATTTGTTGATGATGGCCATTCTGACTGGTGTAAAATGGTATCTCACTGTGGTTTTTATTTGCATCTAACTGATGGCTAATGATGTTGAGCATTTTTTCATCTGTCTATGGACCTTCTGTATGTCCTCTTTGGAGAAGTGTTTGTTCAGGTCCTTTGTCTATTTTTTAATTGGGTTGTTTGTTTTCTTGATGTTGAGTCATATAAGCTCTTTATATATTTTGGAAATCAGTCCCCTGTCTGTGATGTCATTGGCAAATATGTTTTCCCATATAGTTGGTTTCCTTTTCATCTTGCTGATGTTTTCTTTTGCTGAGCAGAAACTCTTTAGTTTGATGTAATCCCATTTATTTATTTTTTCCTTTATTTCTCTTGCTTTAGGAGATGTATCCGTGAAGAAATTGTTACGTGAGATATCTGATATTTTCTTGCCTATGTTTTCCTCTAGGACTTTTATGGTGTCACGGCTTACATTTAAGTCTTTGATCCATCTTGAGTTTATTCTCGTGTGTGGTGTAAGTTGGTGGTCTAGTTTCATTTTTTTGCAGGTCCCTATCCAGTTCTCCCAGCACCATTTGTTAAAGAGGCTCTTCTCACTCCATTTTATGTTCCATCTCCTTTTGTCAAATATTAGTTGACCATAGAGGCCTGGGTTTATTTCTGGGCTCTCTATTCTGTTCCACTGATCTATATGTCTGTTCTTATGCCAGTACCAGACTGTTTTGATTACAGTGGCTTTGTAGTATTGTTTGATATCTGGTGTTGTGATTCCTCCTGCTGTGTTCTTCCGTCTCAAGATTGCTTTTGCTATTCGGGGTCTTTTTTGATTCCATATGAATTTATGGAGTATTTGTTTTAGGTCCGTGAAATATGTCATTGGTATTTTAATAGGGATTGCATTGAATCTGTAAATTGCTTTGGGTAGTATGGCCATTTTGATGATGTTGATTCTTCCCATCCAAGAACATGGTATTTGCTTCCATTTATTTGTATCTTCCTTAATTTCTTTCTTCAATGTTATGTAATTTTCAGAGTACAGGTCTTTTATCTCTTTGGTTAAGTTTACTCCTAGGTACCTTATTTTTCTTGTTGCTATAGTAAATGGTATTTTCTTTTTTGTTTCTGTCTCTGATATTTTATTGTTGGTGTACAGAAATGCCTTAGATTTCTGTATATTTATTTTGTACCCTGCTATTTTGCCAAATTCACTTATTATATTGAGTAGTCTTTTAGTGGAGTTTATAGGATTTTCTAGGTATACTATCATGTCATCTGCATATAATGAAAGTTTTACTTCCTCTTTCCCAATTTGGATGCCTTTTATTTCTTTTTCTTGTCTGATTGCTGTGGCTAGGACTTCCAACACTATGTTGAATAGGAGTGGAGAGAGTGGACAACCTTGTCTAGTTCCTGAATTCAGGGGGAATGTTTTTAGTTTTTGTCCATTGAGTATGATGTTGGCCTCAGGCTTCTCATATATAGCCTTAATTATGTTAAGGTATGCTCCCTCTATTCCCATTTGGCTGAGTGTCTTCATCATAAATGGGTGTTGTACTTTATCAAATGCTTTTTCTGCATCTATTGATATGATCATGTGATTTTTGTCTTTCATTTTGTTTAGGTGATGTATTATATTTATTGATTTGTGAATATTAAACCATCCTTGCATCCCTGGAATGAAGCCCACTTGATCGTGATGTATGATCTTTTTAATGTATTTCTGGATCCTGTTTGCCAATATTTTATTAAGGATTTTAGCATCTATGTTCATCAGTGATATTGGCCTGTAGTTGTCTTTCTTTGTTGTGTCTTGACCTGGTTTGGGGATTAGAATAATACTGTCTTCATAGAAAGAGTTTGGGATTTTCCCCTCTTCTTGGATTTTTCAGAACAGTTTGAGGAGGATAGGAGTTAGTTCTTCCCTGAATGTTTTGTAGAATTCGCCTGTGAAGCCATCCGGTACAGGGCTTTTGTGTGCAGGGAGATTTTTGATTACTGTTTCAATTTCCTTCTTTGTTATTGGTCTGTTGAGACTTTCCACTTCTTCTTGATTCAGTTTTGGAAGGTTGTATGTTTCTAGAAATTTGTCCATTTGTTCTAGATTGTCAAATTTCTTGCCATAGGAGTTAGTTCTTCCCTGAATGTTTTGTAGAATTCGCCTGTGAAGCCATCCGGTACAGGGCTTTTGTGTGCAGGGAGATTTTTGATTACTGTTTCAATTTCCTTCTTTGTTATTGGTCTGTTGAGACTTTCCACTTCTTCTTGATTCAGTTTTGGAAGGTTGTATGTTTCTAGAAATTTGTCCATTTGTTCTAGATTGTCAAATTTCTTGCCATACAGTTGTCTGTAGTAATTTCTAACTATCATTTGTATTTCTGTGGTATCAGTTGTGATTTCTCCTCTTTCATTTCTGATTTTGTTTATTTGGGTCTTCTCCAACTATTTCTTTACCTAACATTTAAGTACTCTTTAAAAATGAAAATATAACATATATAGCTAAAGGCCTTTCTAATCAGCCTTTACCATTTGAGTAACCCCTGGGCCCCACTGCGAGGGAGTGTATGTGTGTATTTACTTCTAGGCCATTTTCATAATTTAATATATGTATACATATTAATAATCATGTGGTATGATGGAAATTACATAAATAATTTTAGAAATAATGTTCAGCTTGCTTTTTTCACTATTTTTTAAAGTATATTTTATTATGTTGTTATAGTAGTCCCAATTTTTTTTTTCCCTTTGCTCCCCTCTGCCCAGTACTGCCCTTCCCTCCAGCAATCCCACCCCCCTTGGTTCATGCCCATGGGTCACGCATATAAGTTCCTTGGCTTCCCCCTTTCCTATTGTATTCTTAACTTCCCCCTGTCTATTTTGTACTAACCAATTATGCTTTTTAATCCCTGCACCACTTCCCCATTTCTCCCCCTTCCCCCTCCCAGCTGATAACCTTTCAAATGATCCCCATATCTATGATTCCTTCCTATTCTGGTTTGTTAGTTGGATTTTGTTTTTCTGTTTTAGATTCAGTTGTTGATAGTTGTGAGTTTGTTGTCATTTTAGTGTTCATAGTTTTGATCTTCTTTTTCTTAAATAAATCCCTTTAACATTTCATATAATAATGGCTTGGTAATGGTGAACTCTTTTAGCTTTACCTTGTTTTGGAAGCACTTTATCTGGCCTTCCATTCTAGATGATTAGCTATGCTGGATAAAGTAACCGTGATTGTAGGTTTTTGCTTTTCATCACATTGAATACTTCTTGCCAGCCCCTTCTTGCCTGCTAAGATTCTTTTGAGAAATCAACTGAGAGTCTTATAGACACCCCTTTGTAGGTAACTCTGCTTTTCTCTTGCTGCTTTTAAGATTCTCTCTTTATCTTTCACCTTTGACATTTTAATGATGATGTGTCTTGGTGTTGTCCTCTTTGGGTCTAGCTTGTTTGGGACTCTCTGTGCTTCCTGGACTTGTATGTCTATTTCCTTCACCAAATTAGGGAAGTTTTCCTTCATTATTTTTTCACATAAACTTTCAAATTCTTGCTCTTCCTCTTCTCCTTCTGGCACCCCTATGATTTGGATCTTGGCACATTAAAGTTGTCCCAGAGGTTCCTAAGCTCATTTTTTTCAATTCTTGTTTCCTCATTCTGTACTGGTTGAATTTTTTTATTCCTTATGTTCCAAACCATTGATTTGAGTTGGTTTCCTTCTCTTCTCCATTGGTTTTGTGTGGATTATTGTTTGTTTCATTTAGCATAGCCTTCACTTCTTCCCTTATGTGTTTGCCATACTCAAGCATATCTATCAAGCCTGTGATAATCTTTATCACCGATGTTTTGAACTCTGCATCTGTTAGCTTGGCTATCTCCTCGTCGCTTAGTTCTCCCACTGGAACCTTGATCCATTCCCCCTTTTGGGCCATACTTTTATGTCTCCTCATATTGACAGGCTCCTGTGTTTGTTTGCCTCTGGGTCTTAGGTAGAGCTGTTGTACTTGTTACATTTTAAGGGGCGGAGCCTTAGGTATTCAGCAGTACAGGGTGGCCCATTTCACCACATTGTGGTGCTATGTGTGGGGGACGGGTCTGAGAAGGAACAGTGCCACTTGCTCAGCACTCGCCCCTTTTCCAGGCACTTCTCCCACGTTCGTACAGGACTGGCACCTCTCTAGCTGTTTCCTTTTCCATCGTTCTCAGAGTAGGTGGGTCTGCGGATGTTCTAGGACCATGGGAGCCCTTTAAACAAGCAGACTCTGCTGAGAGACAGGCAGTTTCTGTCTACGCGCCAACCCCCACTGGTTTGTACAGTCAGAAGCAATGAGGCTTGATTTTCTCTGGTGCTGGGACTCTGAGCTGTGTGGTCTGGTCTGGGGCTGGGAACACTCATCAGGTGTCCCTCAACTTTTTAAACTATGTGACTGCCACTGCTACTGCCACATCTGCTGCCACCACCATACCATGTCCTTTCAGCCTCAGCTCCGCCCCTCCTACCTGTCTGGATGAGTATTTCTTCTTTATATCTCTGTTTGTTGGACTTCCATGCAGCTCAATTTTCTGGAACTTCTGGTTGTCTCTAGTTTTGAGGTCGTTGTATTTCTTCTTAGTTGTGGAGGGAGACACAGCATGTCTGTCTACATCTGCATATTGGCTGGAAGTCTTTACTTTTAAAAGATGTATAGATATCACATATATAATTTAAACCATTAACTGCTTCACAATATTGCATTGTATTTTACATTTTAATTATCTTCTTATTAATTGACATATATTCAGTGTTTTCTCTATTTTAAGCAATACCACAGTGAACAGCTTTATGGATGTTGCCCTACACATACTGCAACAGTGTTTTAGAGCAAAGTCTTCCGAATAACAAGTAGTGAAATTAATTTAGTTGGTTGAAATATGCATTTTTGGAAAAGAATAGAATGTAATAGAAAATGTCAGAGTAAAGGCACTTATTTTTTCATGGAATATGTATTACAGCTCAGAACACAATAATCTAAAAAGTATTTCCTACTGCAGGTCTCAATCAAAAAACTTATTGTGATATAAAATATATTTTGCACTATGTATCTAGTCTGTTTTGGGTTATATTCCCAGAAGTGGATTAACTGGATCATAGGCTAAACAATATTTTGAATTCTGTTAGGACACAGACAGATTATTTTCCATAGTGGCTACTAATTTACACATCTTATACTCTAGTCAGCATTCGGTATTCTAGTCAGACTTTTAAATTCTATGTTCTGAAGGGTGAAAAAAAACCATCTTTAATTTTCATTTTAACTAGTAATGTTCAGCATAACTGCCTTCTTGCTAAACAGAAAATGTTAAGACCCATCTGGTTGGTAGATTTCTATTCTTACTTAAAACTAAGGAAACTGTCATCTCTACAATCTGTGCTAACACTTTCCTATTTTTTTCTTTAAGTAATGAGCATAAGACTGCATGGTCTTAGTAAGTAATTACTAAAAATAATTTTGTTAAGTAACCATGCCACATTATGCTATATTCAGGTTTGTCACAAGTTTAGTTTGAAACACAATTCTGTTACCCACTGTGAGTAATCTGGGGTACAAAAGCATATTTGAAGAATATTGATTCTCTCAAGTGTATAGATTTAGATTCATTTACAAAATCCTATATCTTGTGCCCATTTCTTCTGTTTTAGAAGAGAAGTTCTAATCAAGTTCTAGGAAATATTTCATCCCTTTTTTAGGACCACTGTGGACTAATAGAGTCTAGATATTGAACAGAACATTTGAAAATAATTTTAATTGTTGCTGGTTATCTACCTTCTGTTTGATTTTCTCTGATAATAGAGATATACTTACGTTTTTCCTAGACAGTGTTTTTCATTGTTAGTGTTGATTATTAAAATTTAACCTCTTGCTTTCATTTGTCTTCAGGAGTCACATAAAAAAGGCTATACTTCTTTATGACAGTTCAGGAATTAGAAGTAATGATGTTTCTTCTTTGTTTTTGGAATATTGAATTTTAGAGAATCGAGAAATCAGAACATAGAACTAAAAATGGGTAGACTTGTTCTTTAGGGTGTGTGTTTGTATCTGTGTGTACCCCCATGTACCCCAGTATCACTTCGGGATTTATTACTTTGTAAGGCTTATTGCATAAATTGCCAGTTTTTAATATTACTTTCTTCAATTAACTATATGGTCTATAAAGCTATAAACAAAGTTGGAAGCTAATTTTAAAAATGCTGTCATTTTGAAGAGACTTTCAGCTTCCTGCTTTTTTTAAGAAAAAACTTTTTACTGGAATGCATCATTATATTTATGAATTCTGGTTCTATTTTGTGTTTTCAACGTGCAACTACCCTATTTCTGTTTTTTTTTTTCTTTTTAAGTATGCTTTATTGATTATGCTGTTACAGTTGTCCCAATTTCTTTTCCCTTTGTTCCCCTCCATCCAGTGACATCCATCCCTCTAGTTGTCCCCCCCTCTTAGTCCATGACCATTGGTTGTGCATATAGTTCTTCTCAACATCTTTCTATCTACTCCACTCCCTCCTACTATGCTTCCTAATTCCTGTACCATCTCCCTCCCTTTTCCCCCTTCCCCCTCCCTGCTGACCTCCCCCCAATATGTTCCCCATACCTATAATTCTTTTTCCACTCTCGTTGCCTACTTTGTTTGTCTTTGTTTCAGTTCCCTAGCTTCTGTTGTTGTTTGTTGTGATACAGTTTTCATTTTAATGTTCATAGTTTTGATCCTCTTTCTCCTAAACAAGTCCCTTTAACATTTCATATAACAGTGGTTTGGATCTAATGAACTCCTTCAGTTTTACTTTGTCCTGGAAGCACTTTCTCTGCCCTTCTATTCTGAATGACAGCTTCGATGGATAGAGTATTCGTGGTTGTAGGTTTTTGCTTTTCATTACTTTGAATATTTCTTGCCAGTCCCTTCTTGCCTGCAGAGTTTCTTTTGAGAAATCAGCTGGTAGTCTTTTCAGGATGCCTTTGTATGTAATTCTCTTCTTCTCTCTTGCTGCTTTTAAGATTCTCTCTTTAGCCTTAATTTTTGACATTTTGATTATAATGTGTCTTGGTGTAGTTTTCCCTGGTTCCAGTTGTTTTGGAACTCTCTGTGCTTCCTGGACCTGTAAGTCTATTTCCTTCCCCAAGTTCAGGAAGTTCTGTTTCATTATTTTTTCACATAATTTTTCAATTTCTAGTTCTTCTTCTTCACCTCCTGGAAACCCTGTGATTCAGATGTTGGCCCGCTTATAGCTATCTGATAAGTTTCTGAGCCTCTCCTCATTTTCCTCACTTCTTGTTTCTTCTTTCTGCACTGGTTGACTGTTTGTTCCTTCCCTGTGTTTCAATTTGTTGATTTGATCCCTGATTTTCTTGCCCTCACCACTAGTTTCGTATGTGTTTTTGTTCATTTCAGCAGGACTAGCCTTCATTCCTCCCCCGTCTTGTTTAAGATCTGCTGTTAGGTCTGTAAGCACTTTTATAAGCAAAGCCCTGAACTGTGCCTCAGAAAGATTTCCTATCTGCTGCTTTGTTAGATTAGAAATTTGCTGTCTGGTCAGCTGTGTCACTGAGATCTCTATCATGATCTGTGCCATCCTGAACAGTTTTGTGTTTACCTTTCCTTCCTGGGCAGGCTGTCACACTTTTTACGCTATGGGGGTGGGGGTAGCCCTGTGCACTGGTCACAACTGGGCGTTTTCTGTGGGGGTGGGGATCCAAGATGAATTCCTGTCGTTCAGTCTCTGCTGAGAGACTAGGAGCATCCTCCTCTGTCCCCATGCCCACCGGTCCTCACAGTCCCAGGCAATGGGGGTCTGCCTTCCCCGGCTTTGGAATCGCAAGCTGATAGGTCTGGTCTGCAGCCAGGGGTGCTCCCCAGGTGCTTCTTGCCTCCCCTTAAATATGGGTGTCTGTGCTTACCGCTGTTCTGCCACCGTTGCTGCTGCTGCCGCGGACAGCAAAGCTTGGCCTCTTCTCCCCGGCTTCGCCCCTCTTATCTGTCTGGATGAGCACCACTTCTTTATAACTTCATACACTGGACTTCCATTTATTTTCTGGAACTTCTGGTTGTTTCTAGTTTTGAGGTAGTTGTATTCCTTCTTAGCTATGGAAGGAGACACAGCATGTCTGTATGCCTCCATCTTGGCCGGAAGTCCCTGTTTCTGTTTTCTTAATGTAGAACATGAAATACAACAGTAACTATTCATGTGTAGTAGAGATAAAGCAGAAGTATAGTAGTTCTGGATTAAAACCAGTTGATGATCGTCAGTCTATTTAAGATGTCCTACTCATTGAAAGCAAGTAACATTTTATACTGGACAAGTAGGAATTGTTTATAGAACTACTTTGATAACCAGTTTTACTCTTGAGGAAAAACATAAGATTAAACTTGTAGGTTTTTTGTTTTTTTTTTTAATTTTCAAGACCCACTTTTTTATCACTTAAACTAATTTCATGCTCAAATATTATTCAAACTCTGTAACTGCCTTCAAGTGTGATAAAGCTGCTTTTAATTTTAAGAAAGTTATGTTCTATGGATTTATTTTAGATTTAAATATATACTGTTTTTAAATTTTATTTATTTATTTTTATTGAATTTATTTCCCATTACCATTTAGTTTTCTTATAACTCCCTCCCCTCTCCTCTGGAATCATATCACTCTTGTCCAGGTCAATGAGTTCTTTTTCCTTTTGCTCATTGATTTTTTAATTGTTTTTTTAAACTCTATTTTGTTTCTTTTTGCTCTGATCTTTATTATTTCTTTCTACTCACTTTGGGCTTTGTTTGTTGTTCTTTTTCAAGTTCTTTTAAGTGTTCAGTTAGATTGTTTATTTGAGCTTTTTCTTGTTTTTTTGAGATAAGCCTGTAAAACTATGAATTTCCCTCCTAGGATTGCGTTCCCGGTTTCTCACAGATTTTGGATTGTTGTGTCCTCATTTTCATATCTTTCAAGGTATCTTTTGATTTCTTCCTTTACCTTGTTGTTGACCCATTCATTGATTAATAACGTTATTTAGCTTCCATGTCTTTGTGTGTTCTTTAGTGTTCTTCTTGTGATTGACTTCTAGTTTCATAGCATTGTGGTCAGAGAACATGCTTGATATGATGTCAGTCAGTCTTCTTGAACTTATTAAGACTTGCTTTGTGTCCTACCTAACCTGTGGTCTATCCTAGAAAATGTTTCATGTGCACTTGAAAAGTACATATAGTCTGCTGCTGTGGGGTGAAATGCTCTGAAGATATCAACAAAATCCATTTGATCTAGTGTGTCATTTCAGGCCACTGTCTCCTTGTTGATTTTTCTGTCTTGAAGATCTATCCATTGAAGTCAGTGGGGTGTTATTATCCCTGACTATTACTGTATTTCTGTCAATTTGTCCCTTTATGTCCATTAAGACTGCTTCACATATTTAGGTGCTCCTATGTTGGATGTGTAAATGTTTCATAGGGTTATGTCCTCTTGTTGGGTTGTTCCCTTTATCGTTATGTAGTGTCCTTTGTCTTTTACTGTAGCCTTGGGTTTAAAGTCTATATGTTGGATATAAGTATTGCTAGTCCAGCTCTTTTTTCCTTTTCCATATGCATGAAATATGTTTTTCCATCCCTTTGCTTTTAGTCTGTGTGTATCTTCTGATCTGAGGTGGATCTCTTGGAGCCAGCATATATATGGGTCTTGTTTTCTTATCCATCCAGTTACCTTAAGTCTTTTGATTGGAGCATTTAAGCCATTTACATTTAAGGTGATTATTTATAGATACGTATTTAGTGCCATTTGGTGTTAGACTATTTTTTTCCTCTTTTTTTTTTTCCCCCTTTCTATTTTTCTTTGTCTTAAAGCAAGCCCCTTAACTGCAGTACTGGTTTGGTGTTAACACACTCCTTTAGCTTATTCATGTCTGGGAAGCCCTTTGTTTCTCCTTCGATTTTAAATGATAGCCTTGCTGGGTAAAGTAGCCTTGGTTGTAGGTACTTGCTTTTCAGCAACTTGAATATTTCATGCCACTCCCTTGTGGCTTGAACTGTTTCTGTTGAGAAATCAGATGACAGTCTAATTGGTGCTCTCTTCTAGGTAACTACCTGCCTTTCTCTTGTGGCTTTTAGGATTCTCTCCTTGTCTTTAAGCCTTGTCATTTTAATTATGATGTGTCTCTTTGGGTCCAACTTTTTTGGGACTCTCTGAGCTTCCTGAGCTTGTATATCTTTCCTTTGCCAGATTGGGGAAGTTTTTGGCCATTATTTCTTCAGATAGGTTTTCAATCCTTTGCTCACTCTCTTTTTCTGGTATTCCCATGATGCAGATATTGTGATGCTTCATGCTGTCCCAAAGGTTTCTTAAGCGCTCCTCATTAAAAAAATTTATTTTTCTTTTTGCTGCTCTGTTTGGGTGTTTTTTCTACTTTGTCTTCCAAATCACTGATTTGATCCTCTGCTTCATCTAACCTACTGTTTATTCCTTCCAGTGTATTATTTATTTCAGATATTGTATTCTTTATTTCTGACTGGTCCTTTTTTATGGTTTCTATGTCTTTTTTCATGCTGTTGAGCATCCTTATAATCATCACTCTAAACTCTCTTATCTCATTAATTGCTTGCCTTCCATTTCATCTAGTTCTTCTGGAGAATTCTCTTGTTCTTTCATTTGCTGCCTGTTTCTTTGTTTTCCCATTTTTGGCTGCTGTGTATCTGTTTCTATGTAACAGGTGGATCTGCAGGACTGGTGTAGAGCTACGTCAAACCCTGCCTGTGACTGGCCTTGAGCAACGTGTGTGGAGCTATCAGTGATCCAGAGCTTGTGGCCCCCTCTGCTGGGCCTGGGGTTGTGCAGAAAGATAAACATATGCTGTTAAATAGCAAACGTAGGGAATACTTAACACTTGACTAATGCTTTAACTACTAATTCCTTAATTAATTTTTGTGTTAATTCTTTGTTGGTCTCTGATATAGTGCTATCGTAGTGTGGTCTGTAAATTGTTTACTTGTTTGCAATGGTATAAAAAACAAAGAAATTAAAAGCATTTAGAAATTTTTATGGCACTTTGGCAGAGAGATATTGTGCCTATTTAATCTAATAACAGCAAAATTTTAGATTATATTTCATGTCCTGGTTTTTTATTCATTTTCCAGTTTTGTAAAACTTTTTACAAAAGTTTTCTTGAAAGCAAAACAAAGACTATGGCATACTTTGAATCCGTAAACAAATAACAGCAGAGTAGAGCACTTTTATGCAGTTGTGAATAAAATGAAGGAGATAAAGGAAAAGGAGGAGATGGCGAGCTTATGTTGATTTGGCCCACTTACTCTTTAGTTTTAATGATTAATTACAACAGAAGTAATTTGAATTATACCATCAAACTATTCAAAATATTTTGCAAAAAAGTTTCAGAAGAGTTTCTGACATGGACAGAAATCAGTTATGACAAATTATCAAATAGAATTTTAAGAACAAAGTAATCTCAGTTTCTCAAAGGAAGGAGCTTTTAAAAAATATGTTTTTCTTCAGTTTTTTAGTATAGTATTTCGTGTGCAAAAGCTCAAATTCTGTTTCCAATTGTCCTTTTTAAAAAATATCTCATAAGCCTTCAAACTGTCTCAAGTAAGTTGGTCATTATAAATATATAGGAAAGAGAGGGACAACATTTAATCCTTTGAAATTTTTTTGTCTTCTAAAGGTGAAATATATTGTTAAAATAAACAGATCATTGTTTGACATAAAGAAGAAATCCAAATAAATTAATTCTTTCACTTGTAGTTATATTGAATTGTTGATGACCCAAATCTAATGTTTAAAGGAAAACATTCACTAGAAGTTCTTTATTTTCTAAATATCTCTAAATTATAAAATAAAAGGTATTATGCCACATGTATATTTGGACAGATAGTACATATACTTTTGTGGCCAAATTCTTATCAAGGTAAACTAAATTACTTATCCTGATTAGCATGGGATACCATTAGAAATAAAAGATTTGAGCTATATTTCAAAACTTTATTGTGATATAAAATGTATATGAGAGATTAGCAACATAGAAAAATGAGAGTATGATTAGGAAAAACTCTAAAAATACTAAGGATCTGATTCCAGACTCTCACGCTGATGATTTTTTCTTTTCTTTCTACTCTAATCAATGACCATACTGACTATACCTGAGAAAATCATTTAGGGAATATTTTTGTAGAAGTAGCATAGTAGATATCAAATTAAGCCCATATTCCATTGTGTTCATGTTTGAAAATACATCTTCGGTCTGTCAATTTTAGATAGAGATGCTGCCATGGGAAGGAGTCTGTCAAGATATACAAAGGAATACATTCATTGTGGAAGGACAGGAACAAATATTTGAAGAGGATTGGAAGTACTTTCTCCATCGTGATAAATTTCAAATCCTTTATTTTAAAAATTTTATTAGCCTTTCTTATAACTGAGAATTTCCTGCTTCTCTTTGCTTTCTGGCTCCAGTGCTATTTTTGCATTTTTCCTTTTTTAAAAAAACATATTAATACCTATTGAAATATAGATTTTATTTGTTTCCTCCTATTGGCCTCCTTTAACTAACTTAGTATCAGAGGAGACTATTAATTTATTAATTTAGTTAAACAGTAATAAATTTTGGAGGGCCAAGAAAAAGAGAATTTACCTAATACAGAGTTTTTGCTTCATTTTTATTTAATAGTACAAAATTACATTAAATTATATATATTTGTATTATATATATTTTTACTTTGTATTTGTAATAAAGCTGCCTAATCATGAAAACTTAAAAACACCAAAATGTTGCATAGCAAGAAATGTTAGTAAAAATTAATTACATTGTTTAAAATATTCACAGTAGCAGTGATAATTTAAGGAAGTAACTGCCTAAAATGTTTTTAATTCTTACCCCTAGTCTTGCAAATTATATTGAATATATAAATTAGGACAAAAAGAAAATCAGGAGCTGAATAAATTGGAAACTAAGCAAAAAAAATTACATTTTGTGAACCTGCAATAATTGGGAAAGTGCCAATGCTATGAATAGGGGCTAATCTTGAGATTTTTGTCCTACATAATGTATAAGCTTCTAATCAGAAGATGGAGTTAAGGGAGAAGGGTATGAGTTCTCTGATGCCCTATCTGCAGCTCAATATTAAGCTATCCTATAGTGAATTATATAGTAAATACTGTTTTTGCTATCATAGCATGTTGCACCATTATTTTATATACTGCTTAAAAGGAAAACATACTACCAAAGCTTTTTACTATTTAGAATGTTTATATTTATCAAAATAACTATCAGAATTTATAAGACATAGGTTTTATCATTTATAACTTTTCCACATATCTGAAAATGAAAATATATGGAAAATGGTAAAGGGATTTCTTTACATTCAGTATCCAACTCTTTTGAATCACTTTATAACTCAGTCATAATGTTCAGTTTTTCCACATGGAGTCTTTCTTTGTGCAGCATTTCTATAAAGAATCAAGAATTTGCCATTATATGGAGCTAACCTATTTTTGATACCCACTTTGGAAATGTTGCTGAATATGTCTGCTTTCCCCCACTCTCATCTCATACTTTTTGGTTCTTAGGTATTTAAAGAATGCTCCAGTATCATCTCTAGAATTTTCTTCCAACTCAAATTCTGCAAGTTTTGGTTTATGCTTGCACAGGGAGTGACAGCTGCCTCATTTTTGTCACTTAGTATTACTAATATTACTACAATGGTAATTGTAATACGCCAACAATTTTAGGATGCATCTGAATTTAAAGAACTTAAAGTTTGGGGAAAATGTTCATTTTAAAGCATAGTGGCTAAGAGCTCAGAGCTTGGTTGCTCAAAACACTAACTGTTTGATCTACTGATAAATTTAGCACATAGCTGAGTGAAAATTCTGGAAATTTTTCTAATTGAACTTTAGTTATTGGTACAATATAAAACTATTAAAATATGTATATATTTATAATTAAAGGATAGTATTGTATGTAATGGGTCATTTGGAAACTTGAGACTAAATTATTTTTAACCTTTTGATTGTTTAGAAGGTAATTAATTGTTTTAAGCTGGAGATTTTAAATTGATACATTTTGCAACCATTATAAGAATAAAAGTTTAAAGGTATTGGCATATGTTGTAACCTTTGTTTTGATTTTTGATCAATCACTAACTTATCGACACCTTGCACAGTTTTAAAGAATGTGTAATGTGTATGGTTTATAGGGTGGGGGAATGGTCCTAAATGATTCTCTCAATTGAAACAACTAAAATACTAAATAAAACATCAAGAAAATAATTAAATACATTGCTTAGCTGCCACAGAAGTTAGCATTGCTCATAGTGTCAATATCTCCCAACCTGGTGTTCAGTAGACAAAAACGTCTCCCCTGAGATTTTGTAATAAGTGAGTCTTCATCAAAGTTTGTTGTCCTAAGTTATATTACCCATAAAGGACAAAACCTTTGTCAAGGGACTTCCGGCCAAGATGGAGGCTTAGACGGACACGCTCGGTCTCCCTCTACAACTTGAGAGGAATACAACTACTTCAAAACAAAAGATAACTAGAAATTCCAGAAAATAAAGCTACACAGAAGCCCAACGTATGAAGTTATAAACCAGCGGCGCCCTTTGGACAGGTAAGAAGAGCGAAAGGGGGCAGAGCTGTTTGCGGTAGCACCAGGTACAGTGGCAGGGAGAGCAATCTCAGCTGCAGTCTAACCCCGGCAGCTTGCGACCCCAATGCTGGGAAAAGTAGCCACTACATCACCTCCAACAGTGAGGCCCAGAGGGCGCGAGGACGGATCCCGGTCTCCTAGTGGAATAACTGCAGGAATCCATCATGGACCCCCGCCCCCACACAAAGCGCCACAGCGCTGCGAAATAGTCTGTGGATCGCCACTGGTCGCTGGGCAGTGACGACAAAGTGCGACAGCGTGGCGAGAAAGGTTGCTGGACCACCGCTGGTCGCTGGGTTGTGACGACAAAGGGCCACAGCGCGGCAAAAAAGGTTGCGGATCGCCGCCGGTCGCTGAGTTGTGACGAATACACAGGCACTGCCCCCTATAGCCGGCCCAAGAAAGCAAAACGCATCTGTCAAAATGAGGCAGACAACTATAGAAATCCCGGTGGCGCAGCTCACCAGGCAACAGATGAAGAACCTGACAGATGAACAAATAAGAAACCTGTCAGAGGCTCAGTTCTGGGCCATTGTTATCAGGTGGCTTACAGAATTCACAAAAGATGTGGAAAAAGATGAGAAAGAATTGAAAAACACTCATACTGAAAGGAACAAAATCTCATACGAGACAGATGGTGAGGAAATAAAATCCAGAGTTCAAATCAACAAACCAGAACATAGAGAAGGAACAAACAGTCAACCAGTGCAGAGAGAGGAAATGGGAAGCAAGGATGAGAGGATCAGAAACCTCTGGGACAGCTATAAGAGATCGAATATACGGATTATCGGATTGCCAGAGGGCAAAGAAGAAGAACTAGAAATTGAAAAATTAAGTGAAAATATAATAAAGCAGAACTTCCCAAACTTGGGGAAGGAAATAGACTTACAGGTCCAGGAAGCACAGAGAGTTCCAAAACAACTGGACCCAGGGAGAATCACTCCAAGACACATTTGAATCAAAATGTCAAAAGTTAAAGATAGAGAGAGAATCTTAAAGGCAGCAAGAAAGAAGAAAAGAATCATGTACAAAGGGGCCCCAATTAGACTATCAGCTGACTTCTCAAGGGAGACCCTGCAGGCAAGAAGGGACTGGCGAGAAATATTCAAAGTAATGAAAATCCAAAACCTACAACCACGAATACTCTATACAGCGAAGCTGTCATTCAGAATAGAAGGGCAGAGAAAGTGTTTCCAGGACAAAATAAAACTGAATGAGTTCATTAGATCCAAACCACTGTTATATGAGATGTTAAAAGGACTGGTTTAGAAAAAGGAGGATCAAAACTATGAACACTAAAATGAAAACTACATCACAAGAAGCAACAACAGAAGCTAGGGAATTGAAACGAAGGCAAACTAAATAGGCAATGAGAGTGGAAAAAGAACTATAGGTATGGGGAGCATATTGGGGGGAGGTCAGCAGGGAAGGGGAAGGGGGAGAGGGAGGGAGATGGTATAGGAATTAAGAAACATCGTAGGAGGGAATGGAATAGACAGAGAGGTTGAGAAGAACTATATGTACAACCAATGGACATGGACTAAAAGGGGGGACAAGGGGAGGGAGGGGGGCCACCGGGTGGAGGGGAGCAGAGGGAAGGGAAATTGGAACAAATGTAACACTGTAATCAATAAAACACATTAAAAAAAAAAAAAAACCCTTGTCAAGTGGAGAATCTAATTTAAACTGGTCTGTAATTGGCACAAGAGTCTCTTGTGCTAGTGATCCTCCAAGATTTCCTAGGTCATAGATGGACACCATGACGTGCAGCTGCCAACCATAAACTACATTACTAACTTCCCTTGAAGCTTGTGTTGCTTGTACTAATGTTTAGGCAATGGATTATTAAGAGAAGTTATGCATGGCATTTCTGTGGCTTGCCTTAAGAAGGAATGCCTGTGTGGTTCCACCTGACTATTTCTCTCTTGTGTACTGATAGTTGAGTGCTCGCTTCGGCAGCACATATACTAAAATTGGAACGATACAGAGAAGATTAGCATGGCCCCTGCGCAAGGATGACATGCAAATTCGTGAAGCGTTCCATATTTTTTACCCCTGGCTGGTTTGGCTCAGTGGATTGAGTGTTGGCCTGCGAGCTAAGTGTTGCTGGTTCGATCTTCCAGTCAGGGCACATCAGAGAAGGAAAACTCTGACTCCAAAAAACCTCCGCTGCCTTGCGGCATACCTCTTCAGGGGAAAGGCTAAGGGAGTAAACCCCGACAGAAAATCCGGAGCCGGAGTCCCTAAGGCGGTTTGACGTTGTAGTCAACACTGGCAACTCCTGCGGCGCACCTGAAGCCAAGCTGTATTGACTCCGTCTTTCCCTTGGACCCTTCAGCTGCGAAGAGAGGGGGGGTCTGCTGCATGGGCAACAGCAGACCCTCCATATCACCCTGCCCAGGCTCTGTAGCTTCAGCTTCACTGGAGAGGACACTCCAGCGTCATCGCAAGATGTCGATTTAACACGGGAGGAGACAGATACCGTGTCACTCCCGAGTCGGACTGCACAGCCATTCTCGGCGGTGCAGATAGACTCTTAAGAAGCTACACCATCGTCTCTCGAGACGGACGGCTGCCGACGACTGATAGTTGATGAAAACTCCAGACAGCAGAATTTAGACACAGAGATTTAAGTTTCTGTTGAGTTGCCCCTCCAGCTACACACTGCTTATTTCTAGACTGTTTCATGGGAAGGAAACAATCTTCTGTCTTATTTAAGTAACTGTATTTTAAGATCTCTTTATTACAGGAGCTTAGCTTGTATCCTAACTAATGCCCTTTAAAGAATAGCCACAGATTTGAAAAAGGACCACTTAGTATTTCTATAATTGAAAAAGAAAATTGAAATTAAAATGAAAGGAATAAATTTAAAATACAGGGCTATCTGGAGAAATGGTTGATTCCAGGGCTGGGACACTGGTGCCAGAAAGTTCTTGAAATATGATAAGCTCGGAATACTGCTCGGCAATGGAGGGGGGGTGGTGGAGATGACTGATACATGTAACAACATGGATTAACTACAAAACGTTGTACTAAGACAACATATTGAATGATGCTATTATGGGAAGTTTCTAGAAAAGATAAAACTAAAGAGGCACAAAGTAAATTGGTGCTGGCCTTGAGTTGTGGGGGTCAGAGTGGGGATTGCCAATGAATGAGGGAACTTTGGGGGTCATAGTATTCTAAAACTGGATTGCAGTAATAGTTGCACTACTGGGTAAATTTATTGGATTTTACATTTAAAATAAGTGAATTATATGTAAATTATACTGTAAAAAATGCCATGGGAAAGCTAAAGTCAACACAACAAAAATTTTTTAAAGTAATAAAGTAGCAGGCTTTAATTGCAACCTAGATGGATAGAATAGATTTAGGAGTAAAGTTAGAGCCCTCTTCAATTTTGAGGAAGATTTAAGAAATGGCAAGTTGTAGTAATTAATTGATCAATAGTCTTATATTTGTGGTTAGAATAACTCACTATTTGTCCAGCACTGATTTATTGACTGCTTACTCTGTGCCTGGCACTATTTACAGACAAGGCACTGAACAAAACAGACAGTCCTGCCCTTAGGATATTTATATTCTGGTGGAAGAGAATGACAATAAATAAGTAAAATATATATTATCCCTGGTAGTTTAAATGCCCTGGAGAAAAATACATCAGAGAAGATGGATAGGAAGTGCTGGAGGAGAGGTTTGTACTTTTAGGTCATTTAGTCTGGGAAGCTCCTTACTGAAAGGTGATCTTTGAGAATAGACCCAAAGGAGAACGGACGTGAGCCATAAAGATGAGGGGCAAGAACATTTCAGGCAAAGGGATTAGCAAGTACAAATGCTCTGAGCAGGACTTGCCCCATTTGTTAAGGAACATCAAGGCTTGAATGTGGAAAAAGCCAGAGGAAAAGTGGTTGGAGATAAAGTCATAGAGGTACTGAGACTTTGTTGGCCATTTTAAGGACTTTGGAGGTTTTAATGTGATTATAAGGACTTTGGCTTTTTAAAAAAGTATGGTAAAATATGTATAACAAAAGTTTGCTGTTTAAACCATTTTTAAGTGTACAAGTCGGTGGCAATTAAGCACACTCACAATGTTGTACAACCCTAACCACCATTTATTTCCAGAATTATTTTATCATCTCAAACTGAAACTCTGTACCCATTAAGCAATAACTTCTCATCTCTCCTTCCCCCAGCCTCTGGTAACCTCTAATTTATTTTCTGTCTCTATGGATTTGCCTGTTAGAGGTAACTCATACAAATGGAATTATACTTAGCCTAATGTCTTTAAGGTTTATCCATGTTGTAGCATATGTCAGAATGTCTCTCCTTTATAAGTCTCAGTAATTTCATTGCATATGAGGTCTGTTCAGAAGATAACCAGCCATGTACTATGAAAAATAGAAACATTTATCGAGAAGATATAAGATACAAGAAACATTGTACACAGGAAAATGACGCCTCGGTCCCCTTCAAAGTAGGCACCTTGGGACCTCACACAGTTCTCCTAATTGCCATCAGTTACCCAGTCATATTTTCCTGAATCTCATCAACAGTCTGAAATCTCTTTATTTTTCAAAGGTGATTTTAATTTGGGGGAAAAGCCAGAAGTAGCAGGGTACCAAAAAACTCTGCAAAGCCATAATGCATGAGAAGGCACGTTGTCATGGTGAAGCTGTCAATCCCCAGTTGCCCATAGCTGTGGCCTCTGAATCGACCAGATTTGTTGCTCTACTTGCTTAGTCATTTTGCATGTGATGGCCAGGCAGTGCACATGCTCACCCAACAGCTTCTACTGCCCCCACTGACTAGTACAGTGAAGTCATCATTGTTCATGCATGCACATTCCAGTCAACTCTCCTTGGCTGCCTAGTTACACCATGTTGCGCAAACTGTTCTCATTATATTAACAATGGTTGGACATTTTCTGGACAGACCTCCTGTATACACCACATTGTATCTGTTGATGAATTTGGGTTGTTTTCATTTGGCTATTGTGAATATCCTGCTGTGAATATTGGCATATAAATATTTGTTTGAGTTCCTGCTTTCACTTTTTTTCTTTTTTCTTTTTTAACCAAGCTCTGGCCAGTTTTATTAAAGAAAAAAATTTCATGATTTACTTTGCACCAGTTTGTTTTTCTGGCTTGATTCTTAATGATATCAGAATCATGTGCATCAGCCCTGGCTGGTATGGCTCAGTAGACTGAGTGTCATCCTGCAAACTGAAAGGTTTGATTTCCAGTCAGCACATGCCTGGGTTGTGTGCCAGGTCCTCAAGTGGGGATGTGACAAAGGCAACCAATCAATGTTTCTCTCCCTCTTTCCTTCCTCCCTTCCCCTCACTCTAAAAATAGGTGAATAAATTTTTGAAATTAAAAATTTAAAAAAGAAGAAAAATCGCCTGGATCAAAGACAGCCAGTGTGCATACTCTGTAGAATTTTCCACACTCTGTGCTCAATTCAGTATTATTGTCATTGTAGTGATGGACCCTAGTTTTGGCTAACATGGCATAGTATTCTATTTCAGATTTCCTCAAGGCTGGGCAGTTGCTGGTGAGGATGACTAGTTTTCTTCGCCTTATCTGATCATCTTCAGGGTCTGCTTATACCTCAGCACGTACTTTCCACCTTTCATAACAAGTTGGAGCCTAAAGTTGATTGACCCCAGTGATGTTATTTTCGTCTTTGCAGCCATCATTTTCCTTAGTTTTAGGATGGCCCCAACCAAGAGCAGCTCAATTTTTTAAAGTATATACTGAGAAGTGGAATTTCTGATCATATCATAATATGATGTTTAATTTTTAAGGAACTGTTATACTGTTTTCCATAGTGGCTGCACCATTTTACTTTTTCACCAGCCATGTACAAGGATTCTAATTTCTCTACAACCTGTTTTTTAATTTTTTTAAAATTATATCCATTTGAGTAATTCTGAAGTGATATCTATTTTGGTATTGATTTACATTTCTCTAATTATTAGTGATGCTGAGCATTTTTGTAGTTATTGGCCGTTTGTATATCTTCTTTGGAGAAATGTCTACTCAAGTCTTTTGTTCATATTTTAACAGGATTGTTTGTCTTTTTATTGTTGTTGTACTAGTTATTTTTGTATTCTGCATATTAACTCCTTATCAAAGAGATGATTTGCAAATATTTTCCCCATTCTGTGATTTTCACTTGATACTATTTGTTTTCTGTATCTTATATGTTTTTGTTTCTCAATTTCTCCATTATTGCCTGTTTCTGTATTTAATTGATTGCTTTGTAGCATCCCATTTTATTCCTTTTTTTTTCTTTTTTTAATTTCTTTTTTGGTTATTTCTTAATGCTTCCGTAGGTTGTTGTAAGTTAAATTAGGTTATTAGCTTAAGATGTAATTGTAATTCTTAGATAACATGTAAGGCCTTTGACTTTTGACCTGAGTAAAATGGAAAGCTGTTAGAGGTATTTATTTAGTCTGGCTGCTGTGCTAAAAACAGATTATTGAGGGAGGTAGCCAGGCAAGGGCTGAAATCAGGAGGTGTGTTAGGAGACTTTGTAATGATCCAAGCAAACAGAATGACGGCTTGCACCGTTGTGGAGGTGTTTAGTGTTCAGATTCTGAGTATACTCTTGATAATAGAAACATCAGGATTTGATAGTGAATTGGATGTGAACTGTGAGTGAAAGAGGAGTCAAGAGTGATAATAGAAGTTTTGAAAGATTGAATTCTTTTTGAAGATAGAATTCCATTTGCAGGTAAAATTCCAAATTTTAGAAGACCTGTGTTAAATGGATTCTTCATTACTTATTAAAAATGCATTTCACATTTAGGAGAAACTAAAAGATCTCAAGGATGATACATTCATATGTTGGATTTCTGTTTTGTTTTTTATTAAACTATTAGGAATGTAATGGAGTCAATACAGAAAGGCCCATTTTTTATACCTTTCATGTGTACTATACTGAAAAACTCTGGTCTGTTGAGAGTGAGGATCAGTAAATCCAAGGGTGAAAATTGGCAAAAGGAGAGAAAGAAGGATAGAAAGGAGGGAGAAAAAGAAGGAAAAAGAATTCAGATATATTCATACTGTCCTTACCAAATGAGCAAAGCATGTTAATAATTTTCAGAAAGAACTTCAACAGCAAAATCTTTATGCTAAAAAACACCAAAATTTTGCTTCTAAATCTGACACTTAACTATATCAGAAAACCTTATCTTTTCATTATTATAAAATGTCCAGAAAAGACACATCTATAGAGAAGGGTGTGAGCTCTTTCTGGGGTGTTGGAACTATTCTAAAATTGGATTGTGATAATATTGCACCACTATAAATTTATTAAAAAACCATTTACACTTAAAACAGGTGACTTTTATGGATTGTAAATTATACTCCAATAAATGTATTATAAAATAAGAGTGCACCAGAGAGAAAATAAAACCCTTTTTTAAATCATTCTGATTAATGTTTTAATATTACATCAAGAATATTTTGGTTAAACTTTTTCATCCAATTATAGTTTTAGTTTTAAGTCTCTACTTTTATATTTTATGTGTTAAAATAGTGTTTTACACAATGGTATTCACAATTAAATGTTCAGATAATAAGCCAAATTCTTAGTAAAACTAGTCTTATGTAGTGGATCTTATGTGAAAATATTATAGTAAAGCCCAGCAAAGAAATATGTGAATGTACAGAAGCAGGCATTAATTCTGAAGTCATTATTTAATACAAGGAATGCACTTTGCTTAATGATGCTATAATATACATTTTTATATGTATACATATGAAGGTAAATGCATTAAAAAAGAAGTGTATACACCAAACTGATAAATAGTTATTTCTATTGGGGGAGTGGGGCTTGAGGGGGGATGCTTTACTCTGTGTTATTTAAATTTTTATAAGAAGATGTATGTATTTATTTACTGATGTGTTACTTGCATAGCTAAGAGAAAGTAAAAGTATTAAGAGACTAAACAACTGAAAAGAAAAAAAAAAAAAACCCAGAGCCTAAATTAAGGCAGTGAGGATAGAGAAGATAAAAATGTAAAAAAAAATTAACTGCCACGTTGATATAGTAAAAATCACTGCAAGAATCAATGGAGAATAAATAGATTACACTAAATGAAACTATTGACATAAACCTTAAACAAACATTATACACATCACTTAATTTATGAAACAAAATGGAAAATTATTACATATACTGACTGAAAAAGAAGAGGATACAATGTAATGTGTGCAATTTAATTTACAACAGTAAAAACAAGTAGGAAAATGGAGGAAAAGAAATAAAGATGACAATGAGAGTATTTAAAGTTAATAGAGGAGCCCTTTTCACTCTGTGCTTTAAAGGATTTATGAATAATCAGAAGTAATTGAAAAGAAACCTTGCTATAATTGGGGATCGGCAAGATGTATATGGTTAAAGTTATTGCAAAGAATTCAAGAAATAAGTAAGAATTATTTGAAAAATAAATTTATACCCATTTTATACACTTCTTTAAGCAACAATCTTGAAATATATATACCTCTAGTGTACACTTAGTTATCATTCAGTTTGCTGACTTTCAAGCCCATGGTTAACTATCTAATTAATATTTTTGTCTAATTGGGAACAGTTATTTTTATCATGAATTTGCTGTATTTCCTACAGTAGCATGTATCAAGGAAAATGTGGGAAAACCAGTGAAAACAGCTTACTTTAATAAGCGTAACTGAAATACTAATATTAGAAGGAAAAAATTTTCCCTAAAATTAGGATTTTAAAAAGCCAATATGTTTGAAAAAAAAATACAGTACAAAAATAAAGAAAGTAAAAGGTGATATTCTCATACTTTATTCTTCAGCCCCATTTGCCAGAGGTAACTAATTTTATAAATTTGGTTGAAATTTACGTATCTCTTATGTTTTCCTGATTGCCTACTATTTTCATTCTTGCCTACACAAACCTTACATTATGAAGTTCGCCTCCCCATATTATGGGGTTTTTAATTATATAACATGTCATCCTCTGAATTTTATAATAGCTTTATTAAATTTATGAACCGTGGTAAGTAATTTAAAATTGGGGAAAATTAATTTCTGATAAATTTATTATTTTTTCTGCAATGTTATAACAGAAATTCGGGAATGTCTAGAGATATTTTTGTTTATTACAACTTGGGGCAGGGTGGGATGGTGTGAATGGCGTGGTGTAGAGTTCAGGGGTGATGCTAAACATCCTACAATGCACTGACCTGTGCTCCCCTTACCATCCCACCCCGCATAAAGAATTACCTGGTCCAAAATGTCAGCAGTGCCAAGGTTGAGAAAACCTGCCTTACTGAGAGTGGTTAAGAGGCGATTGCTTATGTTCACTTGTCAGCCCTACCGCTTCATTAATGTGTGACTGTGGGTGGTTATTTAACCTCTTTGTGCCTCAGTTTCCTTCTAATATTAATAGTACCTGTGTTATAGAGTTCTCGAAAGACCATTTAAACATTTGAAATGAATAGTGCCTGGCTTCTAAGTTAGGAACTCAATAAGTGTTGGCAGCTATTGTTTTGTTGTTGTTAATTTAACATGGATTTCACACCTACAGTCAAAGTTACAGATTTCTCAATTTCTCTCTCATTTGTAAACAGGTGTCTCAGGAAATATTAAAAACTAATCAAAAGAATAAATTCAGAGCATTCTAAAACTCTCCTTAGTCCCATAATTTGAATTTCCTCCAAATTATGTGACTATGTTACTAACAAGATTACGTGATTACTATGTTAACTGTAGTCCTATATACTATTTCCTATATAAATTATTTCTTTAAAATATATGTTGTGAATGATGATGCATCTCACAGAGCAGCATCCCTTGTACTGAGACATTATTTCATTGGTCTTCTCCCCTAGATTTTGTAGTTGTAGTTTTTGTTTCCTTAGAAGTCCAAACTCCTGTAACATAATTCAGGAAGTACATGTTCCTAACAAAAGGGAAAGATATTTAATAATTTTCATTTGAATTGAACTCCAGACTTGTTTCTTCATTGTTCAATTTTTTTCTTTTCCTTTTCTCAGCATTAAAAATTCTGACCTCTGTCCATTCATAGGCTGAGGAAGACATTTTGGAGAGGCATTGTCATGGCTACACCTGAGAGTATAATTGGTGTTCAGTTGGTTAAAATTGAGGTTATTTTTAGAGGTAATAGAAAATACTTATTTTAGGCACATCATGGTTTTGTTTCTTCTTTTAATAACTGTTTCAGTGTACTATAAAATTAATCTTAAGTAATTATTTGTGTTTCTCACTGCTGTCCCTATCAGTGAAGTAATTAATGAACTGTCCTTATAGTAAATGTATAATTAAACTAAATAATGATTTAATTCAAAGTATTTTTATATACCTTGCAAATATTAAAATATTCAGAAAAAATCAGATTTACAATGGATAGTGTTGCTATTTTTAGAAACAGTGGGCAAATTTATTTCTCTATAATTTGGCTAATATAATAAATGGCACAAGGAAAAAGCCCATTTCTTGTACCAGAAAAAGATGGTGTCTAAGTGGTATAGCATACATCAATTTCTTTTTGTCTGTCTTTGCTTTCTTCCTACCTTTTTTTTAAGTTCAGTTTTAGTTTTTTACCACATGATGGCAGTGATGGAACTGGAGCTACCCAAAGAAGTCTAGGGAAAGAACTCATTATGAATAACAAAAGGGTAGATACAAAAGAAATCTGACATTTTAATATTATTCACATTTCTAGGTGACATTACTTATATTGCAAGTGACTAATAGGGGGGAAAGCCTCTAGATGGAGCTTCAGTACTTTTTAAGGGAGAACATTTGCTATATCTTTACAAATACAGGCTTTATGTTGTTTTACATAATATATTGAACCCAAAATGGACTTTTAAAAATAATATTTAAGGATAAATTTATGTCAGTTGTAATTAGGCAGATAATTGACCAAATACACCAATAATTTGAACTCTGGTTATTTAGTATCTTAAATTTATATCTCATTGTTAACATTTGTTCAAAGTATGTTAAAAGTGTTACCCAAATGTTCCTAACCAGTATTAGAATGAACTTGCATATCTAACAAGCCAGTAAAAGACATTTTATTAATAAGAAATCAGGTGCTTAAAATTAATATTGCACCATTATTAAACATGACCATCTATATTGGTAACTGTTATGCCTCTTTTCATTTAATATTTGAGTTCTTAAGAGAATACAAATATTTTTCAATTCAATTCCCTAATTTTTTAAAAATTAAAATTAAATTAACCAGCATTTAGGAAATTTTATGCCAAATATTCTTTTAAAGAACACAGATGTTCTTTAAGTAGTACTTGTCCTCTCATCAGAAATGCTTTTCTTTTATAGTCAAGTAGAGTCCAATAATTACTCCATATCAAAGTTAAGTTGTCATTTTTATTAGGAAAAAAAAAAAAACCAGATGTTAAATGTTCTCATTATACTGTAGGTTTTAGTTTCTACTTCTTTTAGAATAACAGGAAAATTCAAGAAGTTTTCTTACCTTTCTGCTAGTGCACCATTACCTGGATTAATTTTAATGTCTTATAAAGCATTTCAGTAAGTATGTGCTATTGGTTTATAATTGGTATCTTTTGTCTCTCAAAATATTAGCGAGAAATCATCAGTAATATTTGGTTTGATATTGACATGAGGTAATAATTGTTTTATGTTGAAAGAGAATGTATAACTGGAGAATCATATAAGAAGCATGGAAAATGGTTTACAGTGGTTTTACTTTAAGTTTCTTGAATAAAACTTACTTATTCTCTATTGAGACATAAAGCTCCCTGAACCAGAGTAATTGCCAGTAACTTTTTATAATTACATTTAATGATAGTGTTAGCCACAGCTGATTTTCTTTTTGGCTAAGCAAATTCATTTCAGGTTGTATATGAAGTCAGCTAAGGTTGCAGCATAATTTGATTGTTAATCCACCTCAGTAGTAGCAATCTCCCAGAAAGTCATGTTTTGCTTTATTTTTTACCTCAGTAAGTTTGGGACTCTGGTAAGAAGGGAACACATTTTAGCAACATCTCTCATAATTTTTCTTTTTTGTTTTTATTTTTTGTTGGTTTTTCTTTACATTCCATATGTACATTTATTTTTTCTCTTTTTTTAACACCTCATAATTTTTCAAGTGTCTCCTTTTATTACTAAACCCCCCTAAACCAATATAATTGCATTAAATTAGCTTTCAGTTTTATAATGAAATGGAATTAAATAGATTCGATCTGTTTCTCAGGGATAAGTGTTCTGCAAATCAAAAAATTATGCTTCTGTGAATATCTATAAATAGTAACTTTGTAATAGTAGTTACTAATTAAATAAATTTATTTAAAATCATTATGGCAATGCCCTGGCTGGTGTGGCTTAATGGGATGGGCATCATCGCACACACCTAAAGGTCGCTGGTTTGATTCCCAGTCAGGGCACATGCCTGGGTTGCAGGCCACGTCCACAGTTGGGCGCATGTGCGAGGCAACTGATCCTGTTTCTCTCCCATGTCAATGTTTCTCTCCCTCTCTTTCTCACTTCCCCTCTCTCTAAAAATAAATACGTAAAATCTCCCAAATAAATAAATATATTATTATGGGTTAGTTTCACCCTCAGTTGTAATTTGAGGAATCACTCTTGACAAAGGGTTAATGAAACAGTCTCCATTTCTCTGAAGCATTTGCCCTCTGAAGAAATTGGTTATATATCTGGTTAATTTTACATGTTAAATCTTTTTTTGTAGGGAAAAAGGAGAAAGCATGCAGCTGTTATTAGGTACAAACTATTCTAAAACTATATTTGATGGAGGAAAATTCTCTATTTTCCCTGAGGTTGCTGAGTTGCATTTTTTTATTTTTATTCAGTTGGCATTAAGTAGTATCATCTCTAGTATCTGGTATTAGCACCAAAACCTGCAATAAAACATTTCTATAACACTTACAGTTTTATTTAGAGCATTTTACTCAAGTTCAGCATTAATACTATAAAAATCATTAATAGTAAAAGTCCATCATTTATGAATAAGACAAATAATTTAACCAAGTAGAAAAGGATAACTAAGTTTCTTGTCTTTCTTTTTGTAAGGTAGATTTTCCTGAAATGTAGTCTATTTAATAGATTTTCATTAAATTGTATATTGAAAATAAAATAAGCTCAAGGAAATATGTAGCATTTTTTATAGTGCTCAATAAAAATCTTTGGGTTTTTCAAAACATTTTATGAATATACCAGAAAGAGCACTGACACTGTTACTACTATTAATACAGACTCTGAACAATACAGATTATGTTTGCCAATTCTAACAATGTAGCTGGGCAGCCTGTATCCCATTGGATATATATGTGTTTGAGTATTGTATTTTCACTTGTGTTTAAGAGTTGATTTTACATTAAGATTGAATAGCTATCATTACTACCTAAAATCTGATTATACAGTAGATAGAAAAATGATTTGGCTCTCTAGTCGCTCTTTGTTTCAATAAAATTTTTATTTATAATTTTCATTTATTGTAGTGTTGAAAAATTCCTATTCTACTTTACTTTTAAAAATAAATTATATTTAGTAAAATGACTTGTTTCATTTTATCTTATATCATGAGACTACCTAAGTAACTATTGAAATAATTAATACCTTCCCAAAGCTCACAATTTTTTGAAAAAAATCTTTTTATGAAGTTGTACTATACAAATGATTCCTTGGCATTGCCCCCAACCCTATATGCATCCCCCTTTCATAAAATTTTTATTATTAAGCAGGAGGAAATATGATTACTTCTCTGATAGCACCATGACTTTTTAAACTAAAAAGCAAAATGTACCAATGAACAAACCCTCTGAATTTAGTCTCCCGTATCCTTTCAATGTTTGTAACGGTAAATAACACTGAGTGAAAGGTCATTTTAGTGTAATTATTATAGGTGTAATTTGTTAATACTTTTAAGTGAAGTAGCTCTGATTTATGAAGCAAATTTATTTGCATTCAGATATAAGTGTGATGTCTGCAAAAATTGTAGTTGTATAATATATCTTCAAAATCATTGATACTTAAAAATTAGTTGATATCTAAAAAAGAAACCAGTATGAGATAGTAGTTTATTAATGAAGGTTAACTAAACAATAAAGTCATTTAGTGAGGCAAAGTGTATATAAAATCTGTAAAGTGAATTACATATTATGTGAACATCATTATATATGTCTAATGTATATTTTATGACACATTTAGGATGATTATCAGTAAGAAATAATGTCAGTGTGAACATTAGGAAATTAGCATAAAAGTATATTGAAGGGGCTAAGTAAATTCATGTAGCTGATGATGACTTGTGAACAGAAAACCTTAATAGATATATATGTATTAAACTGTTGTATTATAAAAATAAATGTGTATGAATTAAATCTGCAATTTCATGTTATTTTAACCTATATTATGTAATTTAAACTTCCATCCTAGACCTGATACACAGGTTGGTTTAATAAAATATTGAAATCAAAATATTTGTTTTAAGTATTTATCTTAGATTTTGTTAGGTATGCAGAATTGACATGTATTATGTATATTTAAAGAACCTAATGAAATAACTTTTAGAGTTACTTCATAAAGTTTATTTTCATATAGACTAGCACAAACATTGCATTTAAAACTAATGGGTCTGATGTTTTGATATGAAAAGCCATAATTTAACTCTTTTTGTAACAGAAAAATCTTAATATGTCAATGTTCATCTATAAGAGAACACTTAAATAATCACTTACAAATGCAGTATTTAAATATAACATTATATAAAAGGATATGGTTCCAGAATAATAAGAATTAAAACACAAGTGAAACTAAAATTGGCCAATAAATTTAAGAATTTGGGGTCCCTTGTCTATAAATTCTGATCCTAAGTTTTTGTTCATGGACTTAAGAGTTGGAGTGGGAGGGAACATTTCATTAATGTAGACCTTCTAGCCTATTTCTTACTTTAATTAATATTTACTGTTTAGAAAACTTGCTTGGTGTGCTCTTTTGCATTTAAAATAGTCATGAGTTCAAAGACTTCAGAGTAGAGGATTAAGGAAACTCTCATCTGAATTCCTGACTTCTTGATCATAGGTACTTTTCTTTGTGTATACTAGTTTCTCTTTTTCATTTATTATGTGCAAATGATTACATATATATATATATGTTTTTTGAATGAGAGTATTTGTTATCAATCTTTTAAAAATTAATTTGACTTAAAAATTTAATCAAATTGTTGTTATAGTTTTCTACAAAACAATGTAGCCTCACAGAACTGTATGTTAGTTAGCAAAGTGAGCCTAAAGTATTCAGATAAAAAACTATAAATGTAACTAATTATGATCGTTTATAATTTTGTTAGCATATCAATTAAGTTGTTTCCTAAAGATCTAATTATGATTTTAATCAATAATAATGTCCACAGGTTTGCTTTATTGTTTTAAGTATAAATTTAAAAATATAGATCTATTCTGTGTTGGGACAAAAATCCATTTAACTTTTGAAGATTAGTTTGATGTCTCAGATATCTCTAATGTCATGATTCCAAGTAATGGGATATAATAAAAATAGTATTATTAACCAGTCCTTATTTCCTTACCAACTTACAGTCTTTAATGTTCAAGTCTGTAACTATATGAACAGTTTAAGATCTGCATATTTACTACTTTCCAAAAATGTCAGAAAATAGTTTTAGAAACAACATAAATGGCAAAATGCTGAATATAAAAAGCACTTAGATATGACATCACAATGATCTTTAAATCAGTATTGATGGAATTAATATGGAAAACTCTTAACTCCAGGCTAATTGTATTTTGGTGATGTGCAGTGTACATTAGGAATTAAAGTTCAAAATAAGCTTAGGACAAGTTAAGAGCACCTCTTCTGTAAAATACTTGCCACTTATCTAAGCTTCATTCTCCACTCCTTCCCAATTTGGAGATTTTCTAAGAAAGCTATATTAGTAAAACACATTTAACTAATTCAGAAGATTAGCTCAAAGACATTGTTTCTGTCCATGTGTGAGGTCAGACCTACCAGTTACATTTTTAAATCTTCTGCTCACCTTAAATGTTTTTAAATTTGGGTATGTATTTGGGGTTTTTTTTTCTTATCTATCTTTTCTGACTACAGCTTCAAAACAAAACAAACAAAAAAGAAATAAGTAAGATTCTAAAAAGGGAGGTGAAATAACCCTAACCAGTTTGAGAACCAAGGTGCAAATATTTTCCCTACATTACCCATTGTTGAAATGATTGCCATATATATTTGAGCATAGATTATTTTTTGTTTCTCTACTTTTAATTGACTAAAATCATTTCCAGATTCACAAGCATTATGTCCTATTCTGTTTTGAAGTATCCTTATTGTGATAAGTGATTGCTTTCTAACACCGAACTAAGTTAACCAGTCCTGTAAACCTTTAGGATTGCCTTAGTAATTGGGAGTGTTAAGGAGAAATGGAGTTTTATGAAATAATACATGGTATACTTTTAACCTCATTGCGTATTTGTGTATTATTTTGCATGATGATCAGTGTTAAAAACTAGTTTGATTCTATTCAAATTTATTTCAGTTTTTGCTTAAATAAGTATCCTGTACTACAGATGTTCTTAGTCCAACTTTCCATGTTACATAGTTTTGTCTATGGTAGTCTACAAAGGTAAAAATATATATTGATCCATAAGAATAATTTTCAACTGAAATTCAGACTTGGTAATTTCTATTGTATGCTCCTTATTCTAAGTTGTATTTACTCCAAAACATTGAATTTAGATGATTGCTTATTTATTAGGTAGTATGGAGGTAACATTATACTTACTTTACTTGTTTGCTATCACATGTTGATTTATAATCACGTAGATAGGATAAACCTGTTTATATATTCCTTTCATAACCTCTTAAGGATTTTTCCTGGAACTAGCTATGTTCCAAATTTTATATTAGTACTGCCATACTAATATATTATTTATAAATAAACACATATTATTGGTAAAGCATGCTCAGAAGTGTTTGGTGACCATTCTGTTATGTCATCTTTGTAAGGCCTCACATAATGACTCTTAAATTGTTTATTGCAATGCCCTTTTCTTACCTTGTTCTCCCCTCATAGGAACCCACATGACTAAGTTCTTTAATCTTGTACACTTCTGTCATCCAGTTGTTTTTACCTTGCTTCCCAGGTCACATCAGAACTCCCAGTTAAACTCTTCTCTGTCTACATCCACTGAAGAACTTCCTCCTTATCTTTCACAATACTTTTCTATTGTACTTCAACTATTGCCATAATTTCTGCAGCCTATTCTGGCCATGTACTAATTCTTTGAAACATGGGTGACATAGAATTTAAAATTTAAATAACTCATATTTGCCTTGTTTCTTTTGTGATCTCTGCTAAGGTGGACTTATAAATTATTACATATAATTTGATGAAAAATTTGGTCAAGTGTGACAAGTATGATAAAGGAAAATACTTCAGATTATTTTTCAGAAATAAGGATTATCAAACACTTTCTAGAGCAATAATAATCATGAAACAATTTATAAGCACCTATTGCATAATAAAATTCCTGAGGAAATAAGAATCTTCTAAAATTCTTCACTTCAGAAGATGCTAAAATGCATTGAAAAGATATGCAGTGTCACAGTATATATTCTGATATTGATCTTCTTTTATTGCTGATTTGCTTCTTAAATCACAGAAATTAGGCCTACCCTGCAACAAGAAAGTGAAATTATTGCAAATGTTCTCTCTGCTGATAATTGAAATCTAACCACAAAGAGAAAGAATAAATCGGACCTTTATCATGTCGCATAATTTTCTCCTCTTGGAGGGCTATAAATGAGGTTTCTTATTTTGTTTATTCAGGATAAGCAAAGGGAGGAAGTCCATGTGATCCTATGGACAGAAGCTGGTCAGCAAGAAGTTTTTGTTTAATTTGCATGTAATATTTTTTTGTATTAGTTTTTTCTTTGGAAGAGAGTTGCTTAAATTTTGAAGTTATATATTATCTAATCCACTAGAGTACTTTAAGAGATACTGTATACAGTTTTCTGAAGTAAAGTTTTTACTGAAATGTACAAATTCATACATTCAGAAAAATGCACTTATAGAAATATGTTTTCTGATATATTTCCTCAGGCAAGGGGAACAAAAGAAAAAATAAATAGGACTACATCAAACTAAAAAGTTTATGGATAGAAAAGCAAATCATCAACAAAATGGAAAGAAAACCCACTGAATGGGAGAACATATTCATAGTGAAACATCTGAGAAGGGGTTAATATCCAAAATTTATAAAGAACTTATAAAACTCAGCACCAAAAAAACCAATCTAGTTAAAAAATGAGCAAAGGACTTCCGGCCAAGATGGAGGCTTAGACAGACACGCTCGGTCTCCCTCTACAACTAAAGAGGATTACAACTACTTCAAAACAAAAGACAACTAGAAATTCCAGAAAATAAAGCTACACGGAAGCCCAACGTATGAAGTTATAAACCATCGGCGCCCTTTGGGCAGGTAAGAGCGAAAGGGGGTGGAGCTGTTTGCGGTCGCACCAGGGACAGCGGCAGGGAGAGTAATCCCAGCGGCGGGGAGGACAATCCCGGCTGCAGTCGAACCCCGGCAGCTCGTGACCCCAACGCTGGGGAAAGCAGCCACCACATTGCCTTGAACAGTGAGGCCCAGGGGGGCGGGAGGACGGATCCCGGTCTCCTAGCGGAATAACTGTGTGAATCCATCTTGGACCCCCGCCCCCAAAGAAAGCGCCACAGCGCTGCGAAATAGGCTGCGGACAGGCACCGGTCGCTGGATTGTGACGAGTACACAGGCACTGCCCCCTATTGCCGGCCCAAGAAAACAAAACGCATCTGTCAAAATGAGGCAGACAACTATAGAAATCCCGGTGGCACAACTCACTAGGCAACAGATGAGGAATCTGACAGATGAACAAATAAGAAACCTGTCAGAGGCTCAGTTCAGAGCCATTGTTATCAGGTGGCTTACAGAATTAACAAAAGATCTGGAAAAAGATGAGAAAGAAGCGAAAAACACTCATAACGAAAGCAACAAAACCACATACGAGACAGATTGTGAGGGAAAAAAATCCAGAGTTCATCTCAACAAACCAGAATATAGAGAAGGAACGGGAAGCAACGATGAGAGGATCAGAAACTTCTGGGACAGCTATAAAAAGCCCACCATAAGAATCATTGGCTTGCCAGAGAGCGAAGAAGATGAACTAGAACTTGAAAAATTGAGTGAAAATATAATAAAGGAGAACTTCCCAAACTTGGGGAAGGAAATAGACTTACAGGTCCAGGAAGCACAGAGAGTTCCAAAAAAACTGGACCCAGGGAGAACCATTCCAAGACACATTTGAATCAAAATGTCAAAAATTAAAGATAAAGAGAGAATCTTAAAAGCAGCAAGAGAGAAGAAAAGAATTATGTACAAAGGGGTCCCAATTAGACTATCAGCTGACTTCTCAAGGGAGACCCTGCAGGCAAGAAGGGACTGGCAAGAAATATTCAAAGTAATGAAAAGCAAAAACCTACAACCACGAATACTCTATCCAGCGAAATTATCATTCAGAATAGAAGGGCAGAGAAAGTGTTTCCAGGACAAAATAAAACTGAAAGAGTTCATTAGATCCAAACCACTGTTATATGAGATGTTAAAGGGACTGGTTTAGAAAAAGGAGGATCAAAACTATGAAATCTAAAATGAAAACTGCATCACAAGAAGCAACAACAGAAGCTAGGGAATTGAAACAAAGGCGAACTAAACAGGCAACGAGAGTGGAAAAAGAACTATAGGTACGGGGAACATATTGGGGGGAGGTCAACAGGGAAGGGGAACAGGGAGAGGGAGGGAGATGATATAGGAATTAAGGATCATGGTAGGAGGGAATGGAATAGACAGAGAGAGGTTGAGAAGAACTATATGCACAACTAATGGACATGGTCTAAAAGGGGGGGACAACTGGAGGGAGGGGGACCACAAGGTGGAGGGGAGCAGAGGGAAGAGAAATTGGGACAGATGTAATATTATAAGCAATAAAACACATTAAAAAAAAAATGAGCAAAGGACCTGAATAGACACTCTGCAAAGAGGACATACAGACAGCCAATAGACATATGAAGAGATGTTCAATGCCTGTAATCAGAGAAATGCAAATTAAACCACAATGAGATAACACCTCACACTTGTCAGAATGGCCATCATCAATAAATCAACAAACAAGTGCTGGCGAGAATGTAGAGAAAAGGGAACCCTCATGCCCTGTTTGTGGGAATACAGATTGGTGCAGCTATTGTGGAAAGCAGTATGGAGTTATTTCAAAAAATTAAAAATGGATCTGCCTTATGACCCAGTAATTCTTGCTTCTGGGAATATATTCAAAGGAACCCAAAACACTAATTTGAAAGAATATATACACTCCTGTGTTCATTGCAGCATTATTTACAGTAGCCAAGAGTTGAAAGCTCCCAAGTGTCCGTCAGTAAATAAGTAAATAAAAAAGTGTGACACATTTACAGAAAGGAATACTACTTGACTGTAAAAAGAAGGAAATCTTACCACCCTTTGCAACAGCATGGATGGACCTGGAGAGGATTATGCTAAGTGAAATGAGCTCTCAGAGAAAAACAAGAACCATATGACTTCACTCATATGTGGAATTTAATGAACAAACTTAGCTAACAAGCAAAATAGAGATATAGAGCAGGCTGACAGCTGTTGGCAGGCGCTGGGTTGGGGAGGGATTTAGAAAAAAAAGAAAAAACCCATGGACACAGACAACAGTGTGGTGAATGCTGGGGCCAGGGGGGTGGGAGAGGTAGAGGAGGGGGGATAAATGGTGATGGAAGGAGACTTGACTTGCTTGTGATGTGTTGTGGAATTGTGCACCTGAAACCTATATAATTTTTTAACCAGCGTCAACCTAATAAATTCAATAAAAAGAGAAAAGAAAAATGCAAAAATCTTAAGTGTATAGTTAGACGAATTTTCACAACTGAATCTTTCTGTATCGTCATTAAGGTCAAGAAATAGTGTTACCAGCACTCCATAATCCCTCCTTGTGCTCTCTCTTGATTATCTCTTCTAAAGGGTGACTTATTCTGTCTTCTAATGTCATGAATTAGTTTTTCTTAAAAGAAAACATACACACAGAATCATATAGTATATACTTTTGTTGCTTCACTTCTTTTGCTCAAAATTATGTTCATGAAATTTATCCATATTGGATAGAGTAAAAATTCACTTGTATTCATCACTATGTTTGTGTGAATGTACCCCAATTTATTTAAACATCCTCCTGTTGATGGATATTTAGGCCATTTCCAATTTGGAGCTATAATGAACAGTGCTTATATAAACATTCTTGAAACTGTCTTATGATGGGCATATGTGTGCATTTCTGTTGGGACTGTACCTAGGAATGAAATTGTGTCATATATATATCCTCTACATATAAAATTTTATATAAAATTCAGCTTTAGGAGATACTGCCATTTTTCAAATGGTTGTACTAGGTTTATATTCCTTCTAGCAGTGCATTGGTGGTGTAGCTGCTTCGTATCCTTGTAAACACTTGGTGTTATATTTTTTATAAAGAGAAAATCTTTTAAATATCTTCACTTTAGATAGATTAAAAACAGTATCTTTTTTATTTTGACCATTTTGATAGATATGTAGTGGTATCTCACTGTGACTTTAATTTGTTTTTCTCCAATGATTAATGAAATTTAATATTTTTTCATGTTTGTTGGCCATTTAGATACTAACTATATATCTTATAAAATATTCTCTTTTCTATGTAATATTCTTACCAGTAAATAGCAAATCTAGTCAATACATTTAAGTGTTTTTTTTACCTAACAGTCGCAATATTGATACTGCTGGTGATTCTTTTATTCTTGCAATAAAACTACACTCTTCTAATTTTCTACCTATCTCTGGTGTTCTGCCATTGATTATTTACATCCCTCATACTCATTTATGTTTTCCTATCATACCACTGCATACTTTCTTTTTAAAGCTATCTTATTCATGCCTATGGTTAATTTTTTTCTTCGTGTACCAGTAGCTTCTAAATTTACACATCTAGCACAAACTACTTTTTCGAGCTTCAGAGCTATGTGTCCAGATGCTGAGTTGAAAATCCCACTTGGCTATTTCAAAGATACCTTCGGCTTGGCAAACTCATGGTCTTTTCTGCCCTTCTAATTCTCTTCCAGTGTTCCCTATTTCTACTATTGATACCAGTATCCATCCTTGTGCTAGTCTGACACCTATATTTCATCTATTATTTATACCCTTACCCACGGTCTAACTTATAAATAGAAGTTCTCCTAATGACATTTCTTAAATGAACTCATTTGCTGTTCTCCTGCAATACTGTAATTCTCCCCTGCGTTTATCCTAGACTTACCTAATATCTCTTACCTGAACCATGCTATGATTGCTACAGTTGGGAAGTCACTGTAATTGGGAAACTACCATGATCATTTAACCACTGCAACTGCTACCAGCTCCAGAACTACACCTGCCCCACTCAAAGGAGTGCCCAACACCCATGAGGCTAGTGGTTGAATTCTAGGACCTCTTTTAACACTGTCACAGAAAAACTTTGTTTGCCCACAGAAGTGGTCTTTGCCTCCTTTATGCATTTTCTATTAGTGTGCATCTTACTGGCCAAACCCAAATCATTTCTAGGTTTTTGCTTTCTAGTTTCTGTAATATGGAAATGTGCTCTAGAAATGCATTGCTGAATATAGTAGCCGCTAGCCACATGTGGCTATTTAAATGAACTAAAATAAAATTTAAAATTTAGTTATTTCATCATGCTCTCCACCTGCCAAGTACTCAGTAGCCACATGGAGCTAGTGGCTGCCAAATTGGACAGTGCAGATTCAGAATATTTCCATCATTGCATCAAGTTCTTTTGGAGAATGCTGGACTAGATAGAAGATGGACTGAATATCTACTTGGCCTGCAGAGGAGTCATGACATGGATAGGGTATACTTTGAACAGAGTCCCATAAAGGGCTAATAATAGGGGGCTTGTATTGGGATCATGGGAGTGTTTGGATTGCTTGTCAATTATATAGGAAGGCTGAAGGAAAGAAAATAATTGAGATTTACTCTTCAATTTTTAGCTTAGGCTACTGAGTAGACAGTGGTGCCATTTACCTAGAAGGAAAGACTGAGAAGGATCAAGTTTGGGGAAGCATCGTTACTTATATTTTTGAGTGGGAACTTAAAAAAAAAAGCATAAATTGAAAGAATTGATCTCTGTCTTCAAGGGATTTAAATTACATACTATGAATAATTTAGAAACTCATCTTGACAATCCTTGAAAAAAAAAGGAGAAATGTAGTTGAATATTACATGCCTCTTTATATGGAGATAAAGACTTCTCCCTAAAAAAGTGAGTTAGGCTCGCTTCTGGGCAAGATGGTAGTGTAGGCAGACATGCTGCGTCTCACTCCACAATTAAGAAAGAATACAACTACCTCAAAACTAGAGACAACAAGAAGTTCCAGAAAATCCAGCTGCATGGAAGTTCAACAAATAAAGCTATAAAGAAGAAATACTCATCCAGACAGGTAGGAGGGGTGGAGAGGACGCGATGTGGTGGCAGCAGCAGATATGGCAGCAGCAGGCTGGTGAAAAACGCAGTCACACATTTTAAAAAGTTGGGAGGGATACCTGGGGAGCGTTCCCAGCATCAGACCAGGCCACGCAGCTCACAGTCCCAGGGCCAGGGAAAATAAAGCCTCATTGCTTCTGACTATGTAGGCCAGTGGGGGTTGGGGTGGAGGAGACTGCCGGTCTCTCAAGCAGAGTCTGCTTGTTTAGAGGGCCCCCACAATCCTAGAATGCCCACAGATCTACCCACCTGTGAACAATGTCCCAGGCAAAAGCTAGAGAGGCGCCAGTCCCATATGGAGGTGGGAGAAGTGCCTGGAAGAGGGGCAAATACTGAGCGGATGGCATTGGTCCCTCTCAGACTCTTCCCACACACACAGTGCCACAGCGTGGTGAAATGGGTTGCCCTTTACTGATGAATACCTAAGGCTCTGCCCCTTACAACATAACAGGAGTGACAGCTTACCTAAGACACAGAGGCAAACAACCACAGGAGCCTGTTAAGATGAGGAAGCAGAGAAGTATGGCCCAAAAGAGGGAATGGATCAAGGTTCTAGTGGGAGAACTAAGCGACGAGGAGATGGCCAACCTAACAGATGAGGAGGTATCCAACCTAACAGATACAGAGTTCAAAGCACTGGTGATAAATATTATCACAGGCTTGACAGTACAGCAAATGCATAAGGGAAGAAGTGAAGGCTATGCTAAATGAAACGAAGGAAAATCCACACAAAACCAATGGTAAAGGGAAGAAAACTGAGGTTCAAATCAATGATTTGGAACATAAGGAAGAAAAAACAGTCACCCAGTACAAAATGAAGAAACAAGAATTGAAAAAAACGTGGAGAGGCTTGGGAACCTCTGGGACAACTTTAAATGTGCCAACACCCGAATCATAGGGTGCCAAAAGAAGAGGAAGAGCAAGAAATAGAAAGCTTATGTGAAAAAGTAATGAAGGAAAACTTCCCAAATTTGGTGAAGAAAATAGACATACAGCTTCAGGAAGTACAGAGAGTCCCAAACAAGCTAGACCCAAAGAGGACCACACCAAGACACATCATCATTAAAATGTCAAAGGTGAAAGATAAAGAGAGAATCTTAAAAGCAGCGAGAGAAAAGCAGAGAGTTACCTACAGAGGTATATAAGACTATCAGCTGATTTCTCAAAAGAAACTTTGCGGTCAAGAAGTATTCAGTGTGATGAAAGCAAGGACCTACAACCAAGACTACTCTATCCAGCAAAGCTATCATTTAGAATGGAAGGGCAGAGAAAGTGCTTCCCAGACAAGATAAAGTTAAGAATTCATCATCACCAAGCCATTATTATATGAAATGTCAAAGGGACTTATCGAAGAAAAATATCAAAACTATGAACAATAAAATGACATCAAACTCACAACTATTAACAACTGAATCTAAAAAAAAAAAAAAAAAATCCAACTAAGCAAACCAGAATAGGAACAGAATCATAGGCATGGGGATTATTTGGAGGGTTATCAATTGGGAGTGGGAAGGGGGAGAAATGGGGAAATGGTGCAGAGATTAAGAAGCATAATTGGTTGGTACAAAATAGAATGGGGTAAGTTAAGAATAATATAGGAAATCGTGAAGCCAAAGAACTTATATGCATGACCCATGGGCATGAACTAAGGGGAGTGGAATTGCTAGAGAGAAGGGAGGTACTGGGAAGAGGGGAGCAAAGGGAAAAGAAATTGGTACCTCTGTAACAAATATAATCAATAAAATATACAAAAAAAAAAAAAAAACCAAACTAAAAAATGTGAGTTAGTTTCAGGGAGCTAAAGAAAAGCATCATTCCATTTCACTTCGTGGTTTGTGCTTTTATTTTGCAAATTGCCCATTTTTAAAAAAGCTGTAAGAATTTGTTAATTAAGACTGGAGGATAATATGAGAAAACAAACCTATCTGGTAAAACAGTAGATTAGTTTTAACATTTATTCCTTCCAGTGTGCTTTACTGCACATAGTGTTGAAAGCTAGTAACTACATTTCACAGACCCACTTGTGCCACAGAAAGTATTCTGGATACAATAAAGCTTTGGCCAGTTTTGGAAGGTGAAAATCAGATGGAGGCTGTACTCTTTGCTTTTGCCTTTTCTCTTTGTAGCCATCGATGCCTGTCCATTTTTTTCATTAGTATGGTATGGATTTGAAACCAGTACTGTTCACCTAACCTTTAACACTTTTCTTACTCTGCGAGGTAGAGACATACCAGGGAGAAATTGGACCAAGCCATTCAGCAATAACAGTCAGTTAACTTAATCTAAGAGTTTGAGCTGTGGGCTTTGGGGACTCTCCTTTGAGCTGACATCCAAGGGCAGGGTTCCTGTCTTTAGAAAACTGCCAAGAGTGAGGCAGGAACCACAGTAGGAAAAAGCCCTGCAGTGGGAACTGGATTAGGTGAATGGTAGATTTTAAATGTTTCTTGTGTCATATCTAGATGCTGTCTGGGCTGAGATCATTTGGCTCTACTATTGCAAAGTGCAGTAGGCAGAGGCAGAGGAAGGTAAAGTTGACATGTGACCATTTTTAAGAAATGGAAACTGAGGTTTTGAGTGAGGTACTCTGGTACATTTTTCCCCCTTAGGTATTTCTAAAATTTTTATTAAATTTATTGGGGTGACATTGGTTAAGGGTCATATAGATTTCAAATGCACATTTTTCTTTGATTCATGATCTTTATATTGCATTATGTGCCCACCACCCAAAGTCAATTTACCTTCCATCACTGTATATTTGGTCCTCTGTACCCTTTACTATCCCCCTTCCCCTTCCCTCTGATAACTACCATACTGTTACAAAATATAGTCTAAGATAACTAATCTGATTACCAGAAATAAAGTTTTGTTTTGTGAATTGTTGATCTGAGGTTCCTGCCAACTCGTACTCCAGTAATTAGATGCCAGAAGATACGGAGTTTCCTCAAAAAACTAAAAATGGAATTGCCTTTTGATCCAGTGATTCTACTGCTGGCATTATATCTGAAGAATCCTGAAATAGCAATTCAAAAGAACCTATGCACTCCTGTGTTCATAGCAGCACTATTTACAATAGCCAAGTGCTAGAAACGGCTTAAGTGCCCATCAGTAAATGAGTGGATCAAAAAACTGTGCTGCATTTACACAATGGAATACTATGCAGTAAGGAGGAACTCCTACCCTTTGCAACAGCATGGATGGAACTAGAGAGTATTATGCTAAGTGAAACAAGCCAGGCTGCAAAAGACAAATACCATATGATATCACCTATAAAAGGAACATAGTGAACAAAACAAACAAATGAGCAAACTAGAACCAGAGGCATGGAAACAAGGAATATACTGACAGTGACCCTAGGGAGGGGGAAGGGGTATTAGGGGGAAATAAGGGGAAGGGTCTAGTCAAGGAACATTTATAAATGACCCATGGGCATGACAACAGGGTAGGGATTTATTGTGGGAGCTGGGGGATGGGAAGAGCAGGAGAGAGCAATGGGGGAAAAATTGGGACAACTGTAATAGAATAACAATAAGTAAAAAAATAAAATAAAAATGTGTCATGTTATGCCAGCAGCAGCTTACCTTGTCTCTTGATTGTATCATTTTCTCTTGTGCTTGATTCAATCTCATATTGTTTTGTACATTAACATGCTTTACAGGCTTGTTGCCTAGGAACATCAACAGGTTATAATATGTAGCCTAGGTGAGTAGTAGTCTATATCTTCTCGGTTTCTGTAAGTACATTCCATGATGTTTGCACAGTGATGAAATTGCCTAATGACAAAGTTCTCAGAATGTATCCCTGTTAAGTGGTGCATGACTGTATTAACTCTAATACATCTTCTGTGTTGCTTTAGAACTTTGTATGTGTAGGTTCGTGTCATTTGTGAATAGAATTAGTGTTAATTCCATTCCAACATGGATGCCTTTCATTTCTTTTTCTTGACTAATTGCTTAGGCTAGAACTTACAGTACAAAAGTGTAATGAGCAGATATTTCTCTTATTACTTATGCTACAGGAAACCTTTTAGACTTTCATGATTAAGTATGAGATTAGCTATGGGTTTTCATAGATGCCCTTTATCGACTTGAGAGAGATCCCTTCCAGTGTTAGTTTGTTTAGTGTTTTGTTATCATTCAGTGTTGGATTCTATCTTTGTTTTTGCATTAATTGATATGATTTATGTGTATCTTTTCTTAATTTTATTAATATGGTATATTATAGTCATTAATTTTACACACTGTAACAGCCTTGCATTCATGGGAAGAATCTCTTTCATTTAGTCATGTTATATAATCCTTTTAAAATGCTGCTGTATTTGGTTTACTAGAAGTTTGTTGAGGAATTTTGCATCTATATTCATAAGAGGTATTGGTCTATATGTTGTTTTTTGGTGGTGGTGGTGGTGGTTTTTTTGGTGGTGTATTTCTTGTGGCTTTGGTATCAAGGCCCCATATAATGAGTTTAGGAAGCATTTCTTCCTCTATTTTTTGGAAGAGTTTGAAGAGGAGTGGTAATTTCTTTAAATCTTTCATAGAGTTCACTAATAAGTCATCTTGTTTTGAGGTTTGGGCTTTTCTCTGTTAGACATTAGTATGTTTTTCCCTCTACTTTTTGTGTTCTTTAAACTGATCAATCACTTTACTTGTTATACTGTACTTACATTCAGTTTTTCTATTTCTTCATGAGTCAGTTTGTGTGCTTCTGGGAATTTGTTTATTTCATCTTGGTTTTCTAATCGCTTAACATACAGTCCATAGTATTTTCTTATAATTGTTTTGTTTCTGTAGAGTGGTAATAATGTCCTCACTTTTACTCCTGAGTTTAATAATTTGAATCCTCTCTCTCTATTCTAGTATAGGTGTGTTATTCTATTAACACTTTCAGAGAATCAAATTTTAATTCTGTGGTATCTCTGTTGTTTCCTGTTCTCTAATTCATATCTGCTCCAAATGTATTATTTCCTTTCTCCTACTTGCTGTGGTTTAGTTTACTGTTATTCTCTAGTTCATTAAAGCAGATGATTAAGTTGAGGTTTTTTTGTGTGTCATTTATAGCTGTAAAATTCCTTCTGAGCACTGCTTTTCTACTTTAACCTAAGTTTTGGTATGTTGTGTTTTTGTTTTCTTTTATATCAAAGTACTTTTCTACTTCCATAGTGATTTCTTTTGGACTTTTTACAAAATTGAATATGATATTTTAATTTAGTATAAGCTATACTTAATTTTTAATGTTAATAAATTGAAACCTCCCAGAACACTTTAACCAAAAAGAAAAAGATCCAAGATGGCTGCAGAGTAGGTGAAAGCTACAATAACCTCCTCCGAGGACCAAACTGGAATTACAACAAAATTATAGAAAAATCATCCCGAATAACCAACTGAACATTAGCTGGAGAGAAGCCTTATAGCCAAGGACTTATAGAAGAAACCACACACCACCACAGTGAGACTGCTGGAAGGGGGGCGGGGGCACAAGAGGGCTGTCTGGGTTCCCAAGTGTAACAGCTTAAGTTTTGGAGGGATATTTCATCAACTGAGTGGGTTTCCCCTGGGAGTGTGGTGTCTAAACCCCAAGCACAGCTCCCAGCCTAGAGTACTCAAACCAGGAAAGGGACCCACATACCACCTGGCTGTGAAAAGCAGCAGAGTTTTTGTCTGCCATGGAGAGACAGCTAGAGACAATCCCATACACAATTGCTTCAGAAGGAATAAAATACCTAGGAATAAAATTAACCAAGAATGTAAAGGACCGGTACTCAGAAAATTACAAGATACTGAAGAAAGCAATTGAAGAAGATACAAATAAGTGGAAGCATATACTGGTCCATGGATAGGAAGAATTAACATCATTAAAATGTCCATACTAACCAAAGCAATATATAGATTCAATGCAATTCCTATCAAGACTACCCATGACATATTTTATAGCACTAGAATTAATGATAGTAACAGTGATCTTGAGGAAGAACAACAAATTTGTAGGGATCATGCTATCTATATTAAACTATGCTCTTAAAGCCATAGTAATCAAAACAGCATCATACTGGCATAAAAACAGGCACAAAAATCAATGGACCAGAAAAGAGAGCCCAGAAATAAACCCACACCTTTGTGGTCAATATTTGACAAAGTAGGCAAAAACATACAATGGGCTAAAGATAGTTTATTCAATAAATCATGTTGGAAAAATTGGACAGATACATGCAGAAAACTGAAACTAGACCACCTTTTTACACCACACACAAGGGTGAATTCAAAAGGATCAAAGACTTAAAATGTTAGACCAGAAACTGTAGAAATCTTAGAAGAAAATATAAGCAGCAAAATCTCAGACATTGCTTGTAGCAATTTTTTTTTATCAGATATATGTCCGCAGTCAAGAGACACAAAAGAAAAATAAACAAATGGGACCACATCAAACTAAAAAGTTCTTGCACAGCAAAGGAGATCATCAACAAAATAGAAAAGCAACCCACTGAACGACAGAACATATTTGATGATACATCTGATAAGGGGTTAATATCCAAAATGCATAAAGAAGTCATATAACTCAATGCGCGCACACACACACACAAATTTAATTGAAAAATTGGCTAAGTACCTGAATAGACACTTCTCCAAAGAGAACATGTAGATGGCTGATGGACATACGAAAAGATGCTGAACATCACTATCACTAATCATCAGAGATGCAAATTGAAACCATGATGAGATACACCTCACACAGTTAGAATAGCTGTCATCAATAAATCAGCAAACAAGTGATGGCAAGAATATGGAGAAAGGGGAAACTTTCTGCATTGTTGGTAGGAATGCAGTTGTGCAGCCACTGTGGAGTTACCTCAAAAAATTAAAAACTTTTATGACCCACAATCCTATTTCTGGGAATATATCTGATGAATCCTGAAACACGAATTAGAAAGAATGTATGTACTCCTGTGTTCGTTTCAGCATTATTTACAATAGCCAAGATCTGGAAGCAGCCCAAGTGTCCATTAGTAGTTGAGTAAATACAACACCTGTGGTATCTTTATCCAATGGAATAATTTCAGCTATGAAAAAGAAGACAATTTTACCCTTTGCTACAGCATGAATGGATGAGAACATTATGATAAGTGAAATTAGCCAGTCAGAGAAAGAAAACTACTATATGATTTCATTCATATATGGAATCTAATGAACAAACGGAGCTAACAAGCAAAATAGAGACAGACTCATAAATAGAGAGCAGGACGACAGCTGGGGGAGTGGGGTTGAGGGTGGAGAGATTGAGCAAAGAAGGAAAAGGACTCACGGACATGGACAACAGTGTGGCGATTGCTGGGGGGAGGGCCTGGGTGGAGGTACAAGAGTTTAGGGAGGTTAGGGAGGATCAATGGTAATGGAAAAAATTACAATGAAAATGTATTACTGAAAATTTAAACTTTTAAGTGATTTTTTAAAAGGAAATGATATAATCCTGAAGTTTCATGACATTTCCAGTTTCAATCTCAAACAATGAACATCAATGGAAAAAAATTCTCTAGATTTTTTCAGTTTTATACTTTCAAGAGCATCGTTTTCCTGCTCGTTGTTGAATATGTTCTTTTAACAAGTACAGTTATCTGATAGGGAGACAATACAGTGGCACTTTTCATACATGCCAAAGTACTTTTTACTTAAAAAAAAATTTTTTTTTGATACATTGGTTGCTTACAAATGTGTGGTTTAATTTCCAGATATTTGTGAATTTTTCCAATTTCTTTCTGTCATTGATTTCTAATTTTATCCTGTTGCGGTTGGAGAAGTCACTTTGTATGATTTAAATCTTTTAAAATTTATTGATACTCATATTGTGGTCTAACATCTGGTGTGTTGTAGAGAATGTTTCAAGTGTATTCTGCTGTTGGATAGAATGTTTTATAGATATCTATTAGGTAACTTCAGTTGGTTTATGTTTTTGTCAAGTCTATTTTCTGGCTAATTTCTTTAGTCATTATTGAAAGTGGGGTGTTCAAATTTCCTACTATTGCTGTACAAATAATCTTTTTCACCCTTTAATTCATTGTTAGGTGCATATACCTAATTTTTATAACTGTTATACCTATATTTTTAAAAATAGTTTTTAAAATTTATTTCTAGAGAGAGGGGAAGGGAGGGACAGAGAAATGGAGAAAACCATGGATGTGAGAGAACATGGATGTGAAAGAGAAACATTGATCAGTTACCTCGTTCTTGCACATGCCCTTACCAGGGGCAGAACCCACAAACCCAGGCATGTGCTCTGACCAGGAATTGAACTGATGACTTGTCGATTTTGGGGATGATACCCAATCAACTGAGTCACACCAGTCAGGGCTATTATATCTCCTCGATGGATTGACCTTTTTTGTCATGATTTAATTTCTTTATCTTAACAATTGTCTGAAGTCCATTATGCCTTTTGTTATTATAGCCATTCCATTCTCTTTTGGTTACTGTTTGCATTTAATATTTTTTCCATCCACTCACTTTCAGTTTTTTTGGTTCTAAAATGTGTCTCTTATAGACACCATGTTGTTGAATCATGTTTGTTTATAATCCATTCTAGTACTCACTGCATGTTAATTTGAGTTTAATCCAATTACATTTAAAATAATCACTGATATGGATAGACTTACTTTTGCCACTTTGCTCTTTATTTTCTATATGTTTTATATCTTCCTTGCTCCTCAGTTCCCTTACTTATTTCTTTGTCTCAGATCTTATTTTCTAGGGTATCATTTGGTTCTTTTTGTTTGTTTCTCTTACTATACTAGATTTTTTTTTTTTTTTTTTAGTGTTTGCCATGGGGATTACAATTAATATCTTAATTTATAGCAATTTAGCTTGAATTAATACCGATTAGTTTCAATCATAAAAACTGTATTTTCTATACAGCTCTGTTTCCCTTCTCTATATAGTTAATGTCACAGATTACATCTTTTTACATCTATGCCTGTAGACATATATTTATATTATTATTTTACTTATGACATAGATTTACTATTATTGCTGTAGTATTTGTCTTTTAAATCATAGAAATACATGGAGTTACTAATCAAAAACATGAATATTGACTTTTATATTTATTTAGTTATTTTTACCAGTATTCTTTATTTTTTATTATTATTATTTTTAATCTTTAATTCATGTATTCAAATAATCATTCATTTATCAAGTATTTATTGATTTAATATGTGCCAGGCACTGCTCCATCGATAGATATTTATAAGTGAACAAACAAAGCTCCTTGCTCACATAAAACATGTATTTTAGTGGATGGTAGGAACATATTAGTAATTCATTGTGGTTTTACTTTTTTCCCCCACATTACTAATAAAGTTGAGTACCTTTTCTCATGTTTATTGACCACATGAAAATCCTCTTCTATGCCTATTTAAAACTATTTGAGGTGTCTTTGTGAGGTCTTTTTTTTTTTTTTTTTTTAGTTCTTTATGAAATCTGGAAATAAGTCCTTTCATGGATATATTCATTGCAAATACTTTTCCCAGTCTGTACCTTGCCTTTTGATTATCCTGAGTGGTATTTTATGATGAATAGATAGGAATTTAAATATTAATGTAACTAAATACCTATTTTTCAATCTCATCATTAGTGCATTTATGGCCTATTTTGAAAAATCTTTGCAGAGTTCTAGGTCATAAAGATTTTCTCTTACATCTCATGCTAGTTTTTAAAGAATGGGAAAATCAGAAGACACGGCTCAGAAATGTCGTCCTTCTTGTTAAGAAAGCAGGGGATAACGGCTAACACACCAGACAGAACACAGCTCGCATGTCCAGTTCTGTTGCCTGGCAGCCCGTCCTTCTTCAGATTGGAATGAAACAGACCTCATAGGAGGGTGAAATAGAGCCTATCCCACTGAGAACCGGGGTGGTGTCAATGTCCTTCAGATCAACCACGGGTTTCAAGGTAAAATGCTGTAAAATGTTGGTCAGGAGTTAAAACAGCTCCATGCGGGCCAGGCCTTCTCCAGCGCAAACTCTTTTTCCTGCTGAAAAAGGCATGAAGTAGTCACTCTTCCTAAAGTTGCCACTTTCATCTAGGAAGTGGCCAGGATCAAACTGATCTGGGTTTGGGAACTCTTTGTCATCGTGCAGGACAGAAGTCAGATATGTAAATATGGTTGTGCCCTTCGGAATCAAGTAGTCTCTGAACTTAATGTTCTGGCTCACCACGTGGGGCAGGTTGTTGGGGACTAGGTCAATGTATCTCTGGATCTCATGCACCACAGCATCCGTGTAGGGCATGCGGCTCCTGTCCTGCGTGCAGGGGCTCCGGTCTCTGCCAACCACATGATCAATCTCTTTCTGGACCTTAGCTGTCTGTGAGTATTTCTTCTTTATATCCTTGTTTCCTGGACTTCCATGCACTTTGATTTTCTGGAACTTCTTGTTGTTTCTAGTTTTGAGGTAATTGTATTCCTTCTTAGTTGTGGAGGGAGACGCAGCATGTCTGTCTACGCCTCCATCTTGGCCGGAAGTAGTAGTATTTATTTTTCATATGAATTTGAGTTACTTTCTAGTATTTTTCCTTTCAGCCTGAAGGACTCCCTGGAGCATTTCTTGTAGAACAAGTCTACTAGCAATGTACTCTCAATTTTTAATTGAAATATCTTAATTTCTTCATTTTTAAGAGATAATTTTATTGGCTATAGAATTCTTGGTTGACACATTTTTAGTACTTTATGTATGTCATTTTAGTACCTTCTTGCTTCCTTGCTTTTGATGAGAAATTAGCTGTTAATATTATTGAGAATCCATTATATATTACAAGTTGCTTCTTGCTGCTTTCAGGATTCTCTCCCACAATTTGGTTATAATGTTAGGTGTGGATCTCTCTGAGTTTATTTTACTTAGGGTTTGTTGTGATTCTGCATGTGTATATTCATTTATCATAGTTTGGAAGTTTCCAGCCATTTTTTATTCAAATACTTTTTTTTCTGGGTTTTTCTCTCTTCTCCTTATTGGACACAGATTATGTATATGATGATACTCTTGGTGGTGGCCCACTACTGTTCTTTTCATTTTTCTATATTCTTTATTTTTTCTGCTCCTTATATTGGTTAATTTCAATTGACCTGTCTTCAATTTTATAGATTCTTTCTTCTTCATGCTTAAATCTGTTTTGAGCCCCCTATAGAGTGTTTTTTTTCTCAGTTATTGTATTTTTGAAGTCCAGAATTTCTCTTTGGTTCCTTCTTAAAATATCTGTCTTTTTGTTGATATTCAAAATCTGGTGAAACATTACACAGGGGAACAATTTTTAACATAATTCCTGTTGAGTTTGATTTTTTAGCTGTTTCAGACTTAAGGAGTTTGCTGATTTCAAAACTACAGTTAGTTTTCTTCTATCATGTCAAGTTTTTTCTGTACAGCTTATCTTAATGGGACCACTTTAGGCTGCATCGAGCCTGGATTGAGGGAAACACTAGTGCTCTCCTATTGGCTGAGAGCAAACCTCCCTCTAGTGGGAAGGGGTGGGGGATGACCTTGGAGATCAGCACCAGGTTCATACTTGTCTAGGCTATTCAGTTACACATGAGACAGTGTGATGAGAGGTTGTGTGTCGCTCTATATAGTGAATTGTATTCCGAAGTGTAGTCCGAGTACTTGTCTGTATACAAGGAGTTAGCAGAATTTATTATTTTTATTTACATACGTACTTATTTCCTTTCCTTCAGATCATGTCTGCCTCTGCTATTTTTCATCTTAAGTGCCTAAACAACCCTGATTCGGTTTGTCATATCTGTGGCAGTTTTACCATTCGCAGTCAAAGGACAAACATCAGCGCATTTGTCAGGCAAGCCTATTTTGCATATTTTAAAGTAAAACTTGGCGATCAAGATAAGTCTTGGGCTCCTCACAAGGTGTGCAAGCAGTGTGTTGAGGGTTTACAGATGTGGACGGAGGGAACACGTGATAAACTGCCATTTGGTATACACTTATGGTTTGGTGAGAGCCCAGAGGTCATTCAAGTGACTGTTACTTTTGTATAGTGAAAACGTCGGTATATAACAAGAAAAATAAATGTAAAATAGAATATCCTAGTCTGCCATTGTTACAGAACCCCTGGGCTGCTCCAATTGAAACAGAACCCACAGGCTCTTTAGTTAGGAGCCCGATTGCCCGCCGCCGGAATTATAACTCTCAATACCAGAGTTCAGTGAAAAGAAAAAGAATTGTTTATTTAACAGTTATATAGATTTAGATTATTTGTGGATTTCTGCCGTTAAGTTTTATGTTCCTTAAAACACCCATAAACACATATCCTTGCCTCCCCTACCAAACCAGACTAGTTTTAGAAAAGTTAGGGATACCGTTTCCCTACTTTCTAAACACAGTTCAGCTTTACCAGTAGCTGCCAATCATTCAATTCTGACTGGGGAGACCTCGTCTGTGTTATGGTGTCCACCGACTTTTAATCCAGAACCTCGTGGATTCTCAGCCACCTTGTAAACTGCATAGTTAGTCCTTTGTAATCCACATGGTCAGTCTGTTCCTTTTCAAAGCAGCATTGTCAGACCCCTTAAAATGTCTGCCGCTTATTTTTAAATCCCTGACTACGTCCTCTGATGCAGTGGGTGTGGTAACCAGTTCTGACCATTCACAGAACCTCATGCAGGCTCTGTGTGCCTTTTCCATACCATCCCCTGGTCCAAGACCCCTCCCATCTACATGAGGCCTTGGATGCATTAAAAACATTTTGCATAACAAAAACACTAGCCACCAGCCTCAGGCATCAAAAGGCATCCTGAAAGCTGATTCCTTCTCCCCATCCCCCAGCCGCAAACTCTGGGGTTTTTTGGACACCCCTGTTTCTGTAACAGCATCAGCTAGGACAGTTCACTCGCTGAAATCCCAGTGCCAGTTTTCATTGAACTACCCTCTTTCTAAAAACAGGAGTATGGTGAAGAACTAAGTGACAGCAACGATGAAGATTTTGAAATTGAAGATGACTCAGTTCGTAAGGGATTTGATCAGCATGAGTCGAATGATTTGGCACGAGATTTGGGACTATCCAAAAAGACTTCAGAACCCCTAGCATCAAGACTGCAAGAAAGAGTTGGTGGGGGAAAAAAAAAAAAGACTGCAAGAAGAACTTGCTTGAAAAAGGAGCGAAGGCGTCCTACTTTCAATCAGGAGAAAGTGCTTTTTTGCAGTACTTTCGAAATGACGGTGGCTTTGCGTATCGCCATAACATACATGGTTTAGTGGAGGAATTGGGAATTCCAATCTAGAACGCAACTGAATGGCGACTGTTCATCAATAGCTCAAAGTGGAGCTTGAAGTGTGTCCCCCTCCACAATGGCATTTATTTGATGCAGTCCCAATTGGCCATTCAGTTTGTTTTTGTGAAGAATATGAAGACATAAAGAATATGAAGACATTAATCTGTTGCAATATCAGAAGCACAACTGGATCATCTGTATTGACCTTAAAATGGTCTGTTTCCTTCTTGATCAGCAACACGGATACACCAAGTATCCCTGTGTTTCTGTGTATGTGGGACAGCAGAGCTCATGAGAAGCAATGGGTGGAGTCAAATTGGCTTCCAAGATCTGACCTCAAACCTGGTGATCCAAACATCCTTCATGAGCCACTTGTTAACAGAAAGAACATTATGTTCCCACCTCTGCACATAAAACTGGGTCTCATGAAGCAATTTGTTAAAGCTTTGCCAACTGAAGGAGACTGTCTTAAGTATCTCATTTGGGCATTTCCTAGCCTGTCATTTGAAAAGATAAAATACCTTAATATGTACGTTTGGTAGCAGAACTTTACTACTTGTACATAATTTGACTCACAGTAATAATATTAGCCTTTATATGAATAAAATAACTCTAAATAAACAGTATGTTCAGGTAATTTTTTTCTTTATTTTCCTTTGTATGTACATTTTGTATGATTTGGGGGACAAAGAGAGGGTATCCTTACCTTAAAAAGTTGACATGGTAGAGAAAAACTGGAGTCATTTTTGGATTCAGATACCAAAAGTTAGTCAAAAACACATGTCAGATCTAACTCAATGAAAATTGTGTTCCCCAGTGTTATTCTCGTACTTTCTTTCGTTCTTTATACTTGCTCTTGAGCATGTTAAAATAGTTGATTGAGCATCTTTGTCTAGAAAGTCCGATATCTGGGCTTCCTCAGGGACATTTCTATTCATTTCTTTTCCACATGTGTGAACCATTCTTTCTTGTTTATTAGCATGCTTCATAATTTTTAATAAATACTGGACATTTTGAATACATAGTGTGGTAATTAGGTTCTTCCACCTCATCAGAGTGTTTTTGTTTCTTTGGTTGGTGGTGGTGGTAGTGACTTTTCTAAACCAAATCTGTTAGATGTCTTCATTTCATTAGCTTAGTAGCCAGCTATTGATTCAAATGTTTCAGCAGAGAGTTCCTTAATGGAAACAAACAAATACAAATAAAAAACAATAAACAAATAACCCACAGTCGTTGCTAGTGGGTGCCTATATGTTGGGGCATGCCTTCAACACTCAGCGAGGCAGTTTGCAGCTCTTCCTTAGCCTTCATTTTCTGCTTGAGCACAGCCTAACGAATAGCCAGTAGTGAGAACTTAGGGCCTTCTCAGAAGGCTGTAAATACTCTTTCTGAGTATGTACCCCTCCTTGGGTATGCACGTGGTCAAATGGTTTCCAAGGAGCATGTGGGAGCTTTTCAAAGCCCATATTTCCAAAGTATCTCACTCCCCGGTCTTTTTTCCCCAAGTTTTTTGAAGTGTCTATTGTATGCTCCAAATGCTCTCTTGCCTATTTGGTACCAGCTTATAAATTTGCCTTTAAATATTTTTGACAGATATCCTGGATGGTTGCCTCTTTGCCCTGGAAGAGTTCTGTATTTGATAAAATAAGTGTAGTCCCATACACAGTTCATCAGGGAGCCAATGACAAGCCAAACAAAACAAAAAACCCTTTTTTTTTTTAGAACAAAGTCTGCTTTGACTCCTTCAGCACTAGGAACCCACACCAAGAACAGATTGGCATCTTCAAGATCCTAATAATCAGCTACCTTTTTTTTTTATTAAGTGCTTGCCTGATCACTGTAAAACTGATTTTTTTCCAGAGTTCACGTAAGGTTAATTTGGACAATTTTTACCATATTACTTATTGTTTCTTTTTAGGGACAAGTAATTGGAGTTCCCTACTCTTCCATTTTTACTGCTGTCCCTCACATTTTTACAATTTTGACAAACATATTGTTACAGAGGGAACCTGGCTACAGGTTCCATTAGTCCCATCTAGGCTTGCCAAAACTGTTACAGAGCGAAAGGGGGTTCTTTCACATGGTGCCTTGGTGTAAAACCCAACAACTAGTGTTGAGGAAAACGGTCTTTATTTACAATATTCCAACCTGGGGATGGCAGTGAGCACTTCACCTCAGGGCCCTGTTCTCCCACAGGACCCAGCACTTCCTTGCTCCCCAAAAAGCTAGAAGCCAAAAACATGCCCAGAAGTTCCCCATCCCTTATCCGTCAGCTGTCTCCTTCAGGATCTGGGGTACGATGTCATCAGCCTCCATATAACAGTCCAGGAAAACATGTGCTGTGTGGCACTGGATCACACATGGTTCTCCCTTTGCCCTTTCAAAGCTGCATGGTATTCTCCCTTCTCAAAACCACATGGAGAACCTCCTCAAAACCGCATAGAGAACCCAGCTAAAATGTCTGCCACCTATTTTTAAACCCCTGACTTCGTCCTCTGACCCAGTGGGTGTGGTAACCAGTTCTGACCATTTACAAAACCTTGCGCAGGCCCTGTATGCTTTCTGCACGATTCCATAGTCCAAAACCCCTCCCATCTGGCAGGGGCCTTGGAAGAACCAAAGCCATTTGTGTAACAAAGACACCAGCCACTAGCCACAGGCATGTGAAGGCATCTTAAAAGCTGTTTCCTTTTCCCCATCCCCCAAACCACAGGCTCTGGGGATTTTTGGACACCCCCACTCTGTAACAATATGACTTTCATAGTTTTTTTAAATTTTATTTTAAGAATGACCATATGTCTCTTCTTTACACAAGTCACCCAAGTATTAAGATAATTCATGTCCACTTGTCAAAGAATTCTGGCAATTAAACCCAGTAGATCTCCTGATGTCTACAGTGTTAAAGATGGCCAGTGCAGCCATAACCCTTTCAAAATTATTTCTCTGCAAGCCAGAGAGATAAAAGATCTAATCCATTGAGTATAGGAGATGTATGTTCTAACATTCAGGTTTCTAGTAGAAATGTAATGTAAAATGTGTTAGAAAACCTAACACATATCAGGGTCTTTACCTTTAAAAATGTAGTTGACCATATTCACACTGTAGTTGTGTTAATGTTTTCCATATAGTTTATCAGAGCAATAAGAATGTAACAGTTGTTTTCACTGCCTTCCCAAAGCTGTAGCCCCTTGTGAAGTGACTCAGCCCAAATCCAATAATTGAGTATGAAGAGCCAACATAGGGAATCCTGAATACAATGCAACGTTTTCTGAATTTGAATTCTGTTTTCATGTATTTACTGGCAGTATGAACTTAAGCAAATTACTTAACCTCTCTCTGCTTTGCTTACCTCACCAGTAAAATGGGTCTGATGACAACTATACTTATGTCATAGCTTTGTTAGAAGGATAAAATAAGTTAGGATTCACTAAGTAATTAACTAAAATTTAATACATACATAAGCTAGTTTTGGGTGCAAGTAGTCTAGAGCATGTCTTTGTAGGGAAATCTCTGAAGTTTTCAGTTCAGTCCAGCTAGAGTGGAGCTTATTGGTGAAATAATGCTACTGAGCAGATTCTTAGGAGGAAAATAGGCAGGCAATACTTGTGTGCAGCTGAGAGGCTCATTCCTTAGTCAGGACAAAACTGTATCTACAGCTGGGTGCAAAACAAGATCATTACATGTTAGAGGAACAGCTTCCTAATGTGTAATGATCTAGGCAACCAAAAGGATGGGCCAAGATAGTGGGAGCTAAAGCTAAAAAGAATGGAAAAGACAGATGATGAAGGCACTTGGGAGTTATTGAAGGATTTGAAATAGGAAAGCCATCTGGTTACATTCACATTTAGAGTACATACTGTGGCAAAAAAAATTGGAGGACTGGGGTGATCATAGCAAGACTGAAGTAAGGGAAATGCCTTAGGTAACTATTAGTCATTTTTATTTTTCGGTAAGCTATAGATGCTCCATTATGAGCATGTACTGATACTGTAACTCAAGAAAATACATAAGATCTTACTTTGTAAGAGATCTACTTTTGGAATTTCTCTATGATACAGTCACATTTTTTTTTTTTATAAAATCTAAAATTAAAGCCTCAAATGATTATTCATTTGGCATGACCTCTTTGCTCAACAAAATTTTGTTCACAGATTTTCAGTAAATAATCATCCTTTTCTACTACATGTTATCTATTATTTAGGTATCGGGAATACATCAATTCCATTTAGCAAATTAGAATGAAAATTATGACCATACTACCCACAAAACTTACTCTGCTAATTTTATAGCTCCCCAGCTCTCCGCAAGTCACAAAAATATTCACACCTAAGTTAAAACTGTTAAGTTGATTGAGAGCCTATAGCAATAATCCCCAGAATGTTGGTAATGAAAATAATGGTTTATAAAGTAAAGCTTAACAGACTAATTATACATAGTCTTATTTAGCCTCTTTTCAATTCTATTTAACAGTTTTTATTCCCAGGTACACGGGTTTTGGTGTTTTAGTCATTTAACTTTTTAGTAGTTTTAGTAATTAATTGGATAAACAGCTATAAAATGAAGTAAAATTTAATAAGCAACATTATGAACATGATGTTATTGGAATAAATTTTAAACCGGGTAGACATAAAGTTTTAAACCCAACTTGACAGTGTATTCTTTGCTATTGTATTATTATTTGATACTGTCTTCTGTAATGGCCATGTAAAATGATGTTCTCTGAATTTACCTGTGCACACAGGATTACGTAAGATCTAACTTCAATATCCACTTAATCCATAGTACTCTTACTAAACTATCATGAGCTTTTAAGTATATTTAAACTATATTAATAATACATAAGTAGTGAGCAAATTTATTTCTGAAAACCAGACTTTGGAAACTGAACACCTTTAAAAACAATCTTTAAAGTACTGGGAAAAAAAGTGTTAAGTACAATATACATAACTACTTTTAATTATAATTATTTTGGGTAAATTCAGACTTAACTCTTTATATAGGCATACTTTTGACATGTGAAATTGACATTCCATAGTTTGTTTTTTTATGGTAAATTCAATATAATTAACAATGAAGAAGCCACATATGGTAATCCTGGAATTCAGAAACTGGCCTTAGGATTCTCAAATAAAGACCTTTGAAGGCATGCAGATGTATTAATTTTTAATTTGTTTCTTTTTGATCTCTTAATTACTGAAAAAGATTTATTGGTTAATTTTAGGAAGGCAAGTGTTTGAAAAGTTTTGCCAAATACTGTCTTCTTTAAATGACTGTATGGTAATGAAAAGTTAAGAGGAGAGCCAAATTAGACTGAATAATTGTTCAGTCATGTGGGGCAGGCCAGTTGCATAGCCTGGTTGTTAGACTGATTGCTCAAATTACATTGCCTGGGGTCCTGCACTTGGTTGGCTGTCATCTCAGATCTTAACAAGGTTCTGGGAATTTCTTTTTCTGACAAAGTTTGCTTTGTGTTTTCCACCTCCCCCCACCACCTCCAGGATGCTTCATCTGCAGACATTAGAAAAGCATATCGTAAGCTTTCATTAACTTTGCATCCAGACAAGAATAAAGATGAAAATGCAGAAACTCAGTTTAGACAAGTAAGTGAAATATGCTGTTATGTTTTGTGACAAATGTATAAAGGTTTATGGTAGAAATAGTAACTTATATGTAAAATAATTCTGTTTGAAAATGAGGGTATAGTTTAGAAATATAACGAATATGTTACTCAATTTTTTACAAAATATCTTTTTACCAACATTTTTTATATTAGAATCTCTAAATTCTTGGAGAGGCATAACGGTCATAATTTTTTATTTATTTATTTATTTTGTCTAACTTACCACTTTCACTTTTTAAAAGTGCATTTTAAGATAATTGTTAGTTTTGCATCTTTCACAGATTTCTTTTGTTTTAAAGCATTGTTAACCTTTTAAGGTGCTACTAAAAACATAAAAATGTTACTTGTAATTAAGGTTTGATCTGTGCATTGTATTTATAAACACATAGGGTTTTCTGCATGTGCATTACAGCGCATTCACCTTCCTAAGTGATTTCTTATAGTTGAGAGTATTTTTATTTTAAAGTAATGCTTCTATTTTAGTTGGTGGCCATTTATGAAGTTTTAAAGGATGATGAACGAAGGCAGAGGTGAGTGTTTATTTCTACTTTTGAATTAAGATGGTATAGTTTGAGGTCTCAGTTTATGCAGGGGAAAATTGTCTTATTAAACAGTTTACTTATTATAAGTTAGTATTTTATTTTTGTTCCTTCCAAGAAATGCAGTGTTTTAAAAGTATATGTTTAGAGCAGAGTTAATTTATATTGAAAGTATTCACTAGGTTGATTCAATACTTACAGACTTCAGGATCATGAGTCAGATTGTTAGCAAGCCATGAACTTCATTAAATAAGATTTTTAACTAGTGCCTAGGCCTTGGGAAATGCAAATACCACTTGATCTCAAACAGTGTCAATTCATTTTTGATATATCAGTAATAGCTCCTATCTGTGCCTAGCGGTCTTTTTTTCTTTCCTGTTCCTTAAATGTTTTGTAATTAGGCTGTTAGTAATATTCGAGTTATTACCATCTCTTGATGTTTCCTCCCTCACAAAATAATAAACCCAATTGATGAGTGAGAGAACAGACTTATATAAGTGTGTAGACAATAGGAGTGAAAGAGAAATATTTGCTTCTTTCTCCCATTTCTTTTGCCTCCTTCCCTTCCCTTCCTCTGCTCCAATGATTTCTGCATTTAGCTTTAGTTAGTGGAGGCAGCCTCTCACTTGGAGACTTCTCTGTGCCCCCTTCAGAAGAGCAGTCATATATTTATACAGCAGTTCATAGTGCTGGTGACTTAAGAGGAGACTGCAGAGAGGCCCCTTTTCTCTATTTCAGAATGTGTGGAATGTAGGCAATATTGCAATGGGCTTCAAAGTTTTTCAGTCAGACTCACAATAACAAATACATCATGCCTCAGGACAGATGGACACACACATGTGAAACCAGAATTTTACAGAACACTGAATAAAACAGACTGATATTTTCTATTCTAGGCTAATGGTTGTGGCCCACTGAATTGATTTCATGAGCCACTAGTGGGCCACAATCCACAATTTGAATGTTGCTCTACAGTAAAGAATACCTTTAAAGAAAAAAGTATATTTGATATTTTAGGCTAAGGCCAGCTACTATTCTTAAAGACAACCCCCCAAAATTATGCTGTGTGACATTTTGAACCTTTCTTCAAATATATTATCTGGAATTATTCTATATCCTAAAATGTTAGCTACCACTCTTGGTTCTCATCCTAACTCTTTTAATTTGAATTCCTCAGTTTGGCAGATTGCAAAGCAAGGACTCCAGATATGCTCTTGAAGTGTTCTTTGCTTTGTGACAAGGGCTGGCATTGGTCCAGACACCATACCCAGCATTCCTCTGGTTTGAGATAATCCATAGTGTTGAAAGAGTCCTAAAAGTATGTTGAAAGAAGTGTTGGTCACTCTGTGCATATTTTCTAGTTGGTTTCTCTCACTGAACCCCAAGTTTTGTTTCACACATCAAGAATGTGTCTGTACATATATCTTTATTTACTCTTCCTATATCTTTAGCATCAGATTTTATCTTTTTGCTTGCTGTTTTCTTAAGTTAGTAAACTTTGCAGCAGTTTCTTTCTATCACTCAAATTATTTATCTTTTCAGAACAAATAACTTCATATTTATAAGTTAATGTAAACTCACCTAACATTTTCTTTTTAGGATTAGTTCCCTTTGCATTTGTTAGTAGGAAAAAAATGAATGTGACAGTTATACAAACAGCTGTAGGTAGTATTTATACCCCTTTAGGGACAAGTAAGTATTTGGTAGCTGGTTTTCCCTGAGGCAAAAGTCTTAACTAATTAAGCTAGGAATCACTCCTCTAAAGCTTGAGCCTGGGGCCAGGTGACCTATGAGTATTTAAACATATAGAAGAAATCACCTCTACAGACAATTACCTAATGTTTATAATTCCTTTAGGGGGAAGAAAATTGAGCATAGTCAGTTTTATCTTCTACAAGATTGTCTTACACTGGTATTTTTTTAAATGTTCTTTGGTATCACATTTATTATAAATATTTATTAAATAAATGCTTTTAAATGTATAACCTTCTAGGAATTTGCAATTTGGAAAATTGTCATAGTTATGTTTTCCTTTTTATTTCCCTTTCAAATAATTGTGTTTTCACTGATATCAGGTGCATTCTCTAAATTTTGGTAGAAAAGGGGTTAGCAATGAAATAAAATAAACTGGATAACCTTTTAACTTTTTAAAGGAAAAGGCAGATTTTATTTTTAGAACAGCCTTATTTAGATAGGATTTGCTTACATATCTTAAGGTATGTATCTTAAGTGTATAACGCAGTGAATTTACAGAGTTGTGCAAACCACCACAATCCAGTTTTGAAACGCTTCCATCACCTCAAAACACTTCCTCAAGCTCATTTGCAAGCAGTGCCCACTCTGACCCCAGCCCTAGGCAATCACTTACCTTCTCGAATCTACAAATTTATCTTTCTGGACATTTCATATTAATGAAATCATGTAATATATGGTCTTTTGCATCTGGCTTCTTTATATTGAAATGTTTTTGAGGTACATCCATATACCAGCAGTTCATTCCCTTTTTACTGCTGAGTAGTATTCCATCTGCCACTTTTCTTTATCCATTCACCAACTAGTAGGTATTAATTTGTTTACACTTTTTAGCTATGTTGAACAATGTTGCCATTAACATTCAAATACAAGTCTTTGTGTGAACAGATGTTTTTCATTTCTCTTGGGTAGATTCCTAGGAGCACAATTATGAATAAACTTTTAAACCTTTTTTCCTCCCAAAGGCAAATACTATAGTGTGAAAATAGTATGTTTTCCTGCTTAGTGTAAGGAAGCCTAACATAGCAGCCTTTTTTAAACTCCTTTGGTAGCTTGCTTATTTGGGGGAATAGCAGCCCAGCTCTATTCTGACATAAATTTCTATACAAGCACCCTGAGTATTAGCTGAAATAAATAAAGTACTGAGTAGATACCACTCATTTGTTACCCACATACACTAGAATATGTTGTGGTAATATTAGCATACTTACTTTTGTTTAAAGTCTATTACAGACTTCTAACCAATTTTCTTTTGCTAATCCAGTTGTGCAACTTCAGTTTTTTTGTCTACTTATGGTATTTGTAAAAGTTGAATGTATTTTTTTAGTTTACAGTTATGTTTATTTACAAATCTAGTGATGAAAACAATAGTTATCTCAGACTTAATCTGCTAAACTTTTACAAATTAATTACCTAGTAATGTAAATTTGATTACAGGAGGATTTGAATAAAAATAAACATTAACCTGAGAATAAGAAATCTTAGTACTTTCCTCAGTTAAGAGATATAAGACACTTATTATATACAGTATATAAAAAGCTGTGTATCACAGGTTTTGGCATATATGTATATTTTATAAAGGAGAGTAAGATGAATTAAATTAGAATTGTTTCATGCTTATGATCTTCTTGCAATTATTATTCTAAAGTTCAAAATATGACCTAAGTGGTTGTTACTTTATTATTTTAAACTAATAATTCAAACTTTGTATGATAGAAAATTCACACTTTAGGCAATGTTAGAATTATTTACATATTTGTTTTCATAATATACATGTTTTCTATTTTAGTTTCATAGTTATTTTATACTTTAAAATATGCTGTTTTAAATTTAGATTAATTTTTTTCTACTGGTAATTTAAACATTTTAGATTTATTTGCTTTCTAATGTTTATATTAGGCTAAAAATATATGATGAATTGCAGATTGTAGAATGGAACTCACTAATGATTATGTAACCATTATTTTATGTCCACCATTCCATTTTAAGAAAATCAAGCAAAGTAAACATATTAGGCCATATGTTGGATGTGTGGAATTGATCAATTAATATTTTAATTTTCAAGATAATGCCTTTATATACTTCCTTCTGATCTTTTTTGCATTAGTGTTATTTTCCTCAGAGATTTACTTTTGTGTTTTCTTAGAACACATTCATACATGTGTAGATTTTTTATCTTGTTTTAACAAAATGTTAAGAGCAGTTTGTATGAGCTCAGTTACTAAACATTTTAACAGTATAGTGTTAAATATAGAAAAGCATACCATAGTGGTATTTTAAATGTTACATGTTGTCAACATATTTTTTCTTAAATAACTTATGAATATAGTGTCTGTATATTTTTTAAATATCTTTATTTTTTCAGTGTTTCAGAAAAGCAGTGATTTATCTTTTAACAGCATATATTCTAAAAAGTGGACTATAATAGACCCTATCTTCCCTTAAAATGGCCAGTCGTGTGAGCCATAATGTTCATTGATAGTAAAATCAATAGAGCATTGATTCGAAGCTTAATCCTTGGAGACTGTTGTTTAGAGTGGCAGACATAGCCTAGTAAATACCTAGTTCTGTTTAATATGTTCAGTGCAAGAAGTTTTGCTGTCTTGAATTGGGCCGTACACTGAATACAATTTGTATGTGCGGTAGAAAATAGTAGCTGTTAAGAGACACATAGTATTTCAACAATGGTGATAAAATATTTGATATAAGATTCATAACTATGAGTCCCACGGTGTTTTCTTTCAGTACAGATCAAATTTAATACTTAGAAATGCTCTTAGATAATGGTTGTTGCTTTCTTAGGTGTTCTTTATTAATAACTACACTTTTTACATGAAGTTATTTTATGAGAGAGGTTAACTGAAAATGATTTTTTATAGTCATCTTTTGTTACTCAACAAATCTGAAGTGGAATGTAGATTTAGAATAAACTCAAGATTTAGCATTCTTTGGACTTCATTCAAGTGTTGTAATCTTGTGTTATATCACTTGAACCCTTTTTGCCAATCCATTTCTAATTTAAAATAAGTCCATTTTTACAAAGATAGATTTAAATAGAAATTTTTGAGGAAAGGAATGATAGCTTTTAACAAAGTCATCATTTATGTTTTCATATTCGTGTTCAAGATTACTATAATATTGAAAAAGAATATATAAACATCAAAATGTTTCTGATCCAACCACTGCACAACCATATTTTAATTTGTAGATTCTTGCACTGTTTGCCTTTTAAGTGTTTAGTACTAATTAATGTCCTTTGCTCTGAACATTATCTATTCCGATATACCACATTATTAATAGTTTAAGTTGATTTAAAAGTCAGGTTTTTGAGATTTGCTAAATTTCTTTTTTAATTTGTAACCAGTATTTCCTACTGAAAAGAGAAGTTGCCTGTAATAAATCCTCTGCTTTATTTTTTTTAGCATATCTCCAAGGTATCAATTTAATAACTATCAAAGTAGCTACTACAGTTGTTGCATTTAAATTGATTTACATGTCAAGACTGGCAGTTTAGCAGCTGCGCTATTATTCTTAGATCGGTCAATTTACTTGAGAAAAACCTACTACTGAGTTCTACTGACCTGCCTGACAATATAGGCCCTATTTCTATTCCTGTAATTAGGACTGCGACTAACTCAGAATATTTTTAATTAAAATATTTTGGTCAATGTGTTGCACCAAATTAGACCTTTCACTGAAGATTTAATTCTGGAATAGTGTGATTTGAATATTTAATGAGTTGTGTTCAACTAAGATAAACAGGTTGTATATTTTGAACATACATTGTGTGTTTGTGACCACTTCGAATTTTACAATCATAGATGTTACTCTTGATTCTTAACCATAAGAATATTTGTCTGACAAGTAAATTTAAATTCACTTGAAGTTTTACTCTAAAGAAAGCTGATTTAAAATGTATTACTAGGAAAGCTTTTATTTTTGTTTTTCCCTTCCAGCAAGGCCAAAAATTAGAAAATTGTCACTTAATTGTTTACAAATAAACAGTTTTATTGAGAACTCTGACATAAACATAGGTTGTTTTCACATCTGTTTCTAATTTGGCAATTTTTTAATTCTCTAAAGGAATGTGAACAGTATGAAATTAAAAGATATTCATTTTATAGGCCTTTACATCATTAAGAAGCTTTGATAAAATAATATGTATATTTCAACCCTGAACCATAGTACAGAGGTAGAAATAAAAACGTTGACAAGAAAATTTATTCTGAATTTGATTCAATTAATGTATAATTTATGGTAGTTGATCAAGCTCTTATCTTGATTTTTCTTCCATGGAGATCCTTTTGTTCCTGCCTTCTGCGATGAGGTTTTTACAGCAGACGATGATAGAGGTAGACTATATGGCTCCTTTACTTTACGTGTCATTCCAGAAGTCACATCACTGGGGTGCTGTAAAACACAAGACCTGGTGTCCGTGGTATATTATTGTGTACTCTTTTTGAAGTGTTGCCTATGACTGGACCTACATATAGTGTTTTCAATTTATAGGTCATTGTAAAGGTAATTTATATAAATGTTATCTATTTGGAGAAATTCTTTTCTTTATCCTCTTTTTAAATATGGGTATAAATAAAGGTTTTTATTTTTATTTCAAACTTTTCATGAAAAACTGTTGTATTTGCCACTTTAGGTATGATGATATTCTAATCAATGGACTTCCAGATTGGCGACAGCCTGTGTTCTACTACAGGCGGGTGAGAAAAATGAGCAATGCTGAGCTGGCATTACTTTTGTTCATTATTCTCACGGTGGGTCATTATGCTGTGGTGTGGTCAATCTACCTGGAAAAACAACTGGTAAGTATTGGTAATAAATCAAATGATCTATCCTCCTTAATTTAAATGGAAATGCAAACATTTATTTTTCCACTGATTAACATTTCAATGCTTCTACAAATACTTCTCATTATAATAGTTTTGTGCTCAGTATTTAGTGTTTGATATGTTTCTAAGTCAAGAAGAACCTAGGACATAAGAAAATATCCTTTTTAAAAATGTGGCATGGAGTTTATAAAATTTTGTGAAGACTCCAATATCTAACTGAAAATTAGAAGGTAGAGCCTAGAACCATATTTTTTTAATCATCACCTTCCAAATGGAAGTACTTTTTATGTAAAAATGATTTTGGAAATGTTTGTATCAAGGCTCTTATATAAACAATATATTTCTTTTTACTTTAAAAGTTTTTAACTAAGACTTGAAATGAGCATAATGTTATGATTTCAGAGATCAGTTGGTTAAAAAATTATTATGCCTTTCTTTAATAAACTACTACATAGTTTATTCTGCTGTGGATGTTTGTTTATATGCTAAAGATAACCAAACATATTTGTCAGTATTCATGAATTAGCATCTGTTTACTCATTCTTTTTGAACTGACGTTATTAAAGTTGGATGAATGAGAAAAAGTAAGTTGAATGCTTTCTCTTCTTAGAAAACTTTGATTGCTATGGAGATAGACGTGACTGACAGCGCTAAACTTCATGTGTGTTTAAGGACTGGATACCATGGCAACAGTTATTGTTAAAGATTGATGATTTTACTTAATCATGTTGGACCCTACATACATTTGCATAAATATTCCTCTATAATGTTTACCCTTCACAGTAGATCCTTGATAACATTTGAAGAGTACATGTTAATGATAACCTGTAACCATAATTCTTTCCACATTAAGGATGAACTGCTTAGTAGAAAAAAGAGAGAAAAGAGAAAAAAGACAGGTGGCAAGAATGTGGATTTATCAAAACTCGGTGCTTCAGAAAAAAATGAAAGGTGGGAGCATATAAAAATATTTTATAATTTGAAACTTTTAAAATATTTCTTTAATGTGATTCAATTTCATATGTACATCCATTTCAGATAGACTAACATTTACATCTGTAGTAGGTTTATAAAATACTAATCATATGCCATGTTTAGTTTGTGAGACAAATTCTGATCTTAAGCAAAAGTTCTACAAGTATTTTTCCCTTGTGAAGTGTTAGTATATGTTTAAATAATTAAACCCCCGATTCTTGTAGTTTAAAATTTATGTGCTGAACTTCAGAAAGAAAGTATTACTAAATGAATCTATCACTGAGTGTTTAGCTCAGGAGTGACAGTATGTGCAGAGGCAGTGATAGTACACTCAGAAAGATACCACAATTTATTGATTCATAGAAAGAAATAAAGGGTTTAAATAGTTCGCACAGCAGGACAGGAACTGGATCAATGTGAGAGGGAGATCAGCGACTCTTCTGCCTATCTTCTGTTCTAATGACATCGGTGAGTAATGCTTCAGTGAACTGCAAATGACATTAATTTTAATGTATTGGTTTGTTTATGCTATCATCTTCATATATGCTTGTCAGCACTTGGGAATACTCTAATAATGTTTAGTCTTTTATAGCTGAAGTAATCATAAGGTTTGATAATTCACTTTGCAGAACTGATGAAAAGTCTAAGTTGGAAAGAGATCTTTTGTTTCTTTATCTTTATAACTTGACTAGGAGTCTCCCCAAATCTTAGCCTTCTCTTAACTTGCTATACATATGGCATTTATTTTAACTATTGTATTTGTATTTCATGATAGAATAAGTCAGAATAGATGATAACCATCATAAATATATCATTGAAAAAAAATTTGTTGTTGAAAGAGCTATTCTGAAGAGAAATCATGATCTTTATAAAAATATTTTGTCTTCCAACTTTCTCTATATTTTGCTTCTTTGCTTTTGTTTTCCCTTTAGATTACTGATGAAACCACAATGGCATGATTTGCTTCCATGCAAGCTGGGGATTTGGTTTTGCCTTACACTAAAAGCGTTGCCTCATCTAATCCAGGTAAAATGTACCTCTTTCATATAATTTTAGATGCTTTCATTTTAATTATTCATGAAATAATTCATGCCCTTGTCTGCTCGCTGAATGCTGATGCACAGTGGGTGCTTCATAATGCTGATTGAACTGAATAGTGTTTTTGTAAGTGTAAACCTAATTTAGAATAGCTCTAAAATAATTTACGTATCTAGTCCTATAACTATTACATTGCTTTTAGTACATTTTACAATTCCACAACACTGGAAGAAGTGGGGGGAAATACTATCTTCAGAACAGATATAAAAGCAATACAAATTTAATCAGCTATTATCATTTCAGGCATATTAAGTAAAAAAGAATAGGCTCAAATAGCTGTCACCCATTTTAATTGAATTTAAATACATAGTGTAAAAAAAACTATATGAACATCTAATTATGCAAAAATAGTTTTCCATTTTATTTGTAACTGTAAGTGAAGTGAGGATTTCTGTTCTAGTCTTGATCAAACAACGGAATGTAGGTACATGTTATATTTATATGGCAATTTCTGTTATTTTTTATAGTTAGCATATCAAAGCATATTTTATTAAATTATTGCTTTGCTAATTTTAATTATTGCCTCTGGTTAGAAAATTTCCAACACATAAACATAATATTTGAAAGTATATAAAATAATTTTGTGTACGAATTTGAGGTTCTTTGAAGTTGTAATTTTGGGAAGGAAATGTTACACTTCAGAAAATGTTTAGATAAAGCTAGAGAGCCAGATAATTTTACTCGTATCTACCCACATTATTTTTCATATATCAGAGCTGTTTTTCCTAATTGTTTAAGGCTATGAATGACTCCAACTTCTATGTTTTAGTCTTCTTTATTCTGTCATAACAAAAATTTTGTATCTGAAGGAAAAATGAACTAAAGATCATAAATATGTTTCTTCTAGCCTTTGAGAAGTTATTTACCAGCCTTCCATTAAAATAGTTTGTCTTACTATTTTTTGCTTATAGAGAATCATATATTTTGGTTACAGTTGATAGAGAAAATTGAAGTATTTTTGGTAATTTAAAAGCTTTTGTTTTTAAGTTGTTTAGCATATTATACTACTTATTTTAATAAAAATCCACGGTTCTTGTATGGTATATACATAAGACTGAATAAGAGAGAGGAAAAGTATAATTGTCATAAATTTTTTATGAGAAGATGTGACAAAAATATTTTAGGATTTATTAATTTTCTTTCTTTTTTTTGGTGACTGTTTTTTGCCAGCTTTATAAATCTTTGTAAAAGCAAACCAATGTAAATGTATAGTCAAACTACACTATAAATAGAATATCACATAAAATGTTAATCTGAAACATTTATATTAATTTTAAACTCAGTCATTTGAAGCAAAGTTTATTTGGTAAAATTATCATAGTCCTTAGTTAGCATTCAGGGAGATTTGCAAAAATAGAACTGCTATATTAAGATGGCTTAGATTTACAAGTTATTATTTTCAGCTATTTGCCTGTGGTGTCTAGACCTAATAGATTGTTTTGCCTCATCATAAATTTGTAGAAAACTTACAAAAATAAATATTTTACAAAAATGTTTCACTCTCTAGAAATTGCTTTCTTAAACTGTTATATCAGTTTGACTTTTATGGTTTTTGCTTGGTGGTACCTGTTGCCTTTCAGTTTTGAGATGTAAAGCAATTGGTTTAAAAAACCTTTGCAACTAATTTTTAAATTTTGGTCTATTTATTTCCTGATAAATGCATTTCAAGAAAAAATGAGACAATTTTTCTTTTTTTAAGCAAACACTAGATATTTTATTTCTGCTTTGAGGCTATAAGATCATTTTTTCTCATGCTCACTAACAAAATAATGTAATATAGAAGACCGATACAAATTGTAATCATGAAAATCTTTTAGATTGAAAAACATTGCTTATGTTTTCATAAACATCAGCAAAGCAATACTGAATAGTTGCTGTTAGGATTAGATTTTTGTCTGCTTTTTTTTTCAATCTGCTGTGACCTTTGTATTTATCATGCATAAAATTGTGTAATGTGAATACCTGTGCCTTATCCATAACATTGAAGACAAAACTTCTTTTAAAGATTTTATTTATTTTTAGAGATGGGAAGGGAGGGAGAAAGACAGGGAGAGAAACATCAATGTGTGGTTGCCTCTTGCATACCCGCAACTAGGTGCCTGGCCTGCAACCCAGGCATGTGCCCTGACTGGGAATCAAACTGACAACCCTTTGGTTCACAGGCTCAATCCACTGAGCCACACCAGCCAGGGCTGAAATTTTTACGTGACACTTCCATGAGATCCTCTTAAATATATTTATTAAATTTAAAAGAAGCCCTCTTTACCTAAAGCAGTCTGGATTGCTAATTGGAATATGGTTACAAAAGAGCCCTACTAGAGCCCTAAATATAAAAAATGATACAACTTTAAACACTGTAAGTGTGTATGTTACATTTATTCAACACTCCTGTGATATAGGGTCATTATTTTATGTTTAAATAGGAGTCCTCTTTCTTGCATAAATCATACCTATAATCTTGGCTGCTTTAGGGACAAATGTTCACTTGATTTCTTTAAAGAAGAGTTAAACTAGACACTTGTGGAACAATGTAGTTATATACTCCTTAGAGATTTTTATGAGTTCCCCCAGTCTTTCATAATTGACATACTTACATCTATTTGACACTGTTTTTAGCAACTTTCATTGAGCTTTCCAAAGCATCTACATAGCTTTCATAGAAACAATTCTCATTGTTTACACACTTTTCATCTTTTTAATGTAATATTTAATTGAATTACTATAATTATGGTAACAAGTATTATTGACACAAACAGGTTTAAGAACTAACACAACTGGTTTTTCTGGTTGTGTGCATCCCTTGAATTTCATTTTATTAAACTGAGCTGCCAACATTTTGTGTAAGTATATATAGCTTTGGGTAAGAAGGAGGGTCCAAGGTAAAAGTGGGCATTTAGAGACTTCTAGCAAATCAACCTTCACACTAGCAGAATCTCTACCCAAATTTTGTCCTTGTCATGTTAACAGCTCTTCATCTTCAACTGTTTTCCTATCATTCTTTCTTTAAATACCCATTCTTTTGTTACACCTCACACACACACGTATGGTTATCCAGCAGGATTTGGAAAAGTGGCAGTTCTGGTTCACCTAATGCTCCTAAATTGACTATTTTAGCATCTAAGATTCCTAAGAAAACTCATTACCTGATTAGTTTACCTAAATTATTTTCTATGCCCCCTTCCAATAAAATTACAAATGAGAATTCTGATATCAATATTTGGTATGTAAAGCTTCTTCTGGCTATGTTTAGAAAAACAGTTTAGCTAGTTCAATAAAAATTTATTAAACATCAGAACAAGACACTGTAAGGGGCTATATATAGAGATGACTCTTCTAGGACCTTAGAGTCAGGTAAAGGTTATAACACATGAATTAAAATAGTTATACAATATGGTATATAAACTTCACATATGTAGTATAAACAATGACTTCTGTAAATGTTCAGACAAATAAGATTGTCTCTGTTTAGGATGGCAAAGGAAAACTAGAAAGAGGAGCCATATGAATTGAGTCATGAAAGATGAGTAAGACCCTTGACAATGAACATGCCCACTTTGTATATTATGTAGTATACAAAAATAATTTCATAGATACAGTAATTCCCATACAATCATAGTGCATTAAGGCTGCAAGAGGCCTAAGGAAGACATTGTACAATTCCTTTTTTAAAAAAACAGAAGATACCACACAGCGGGTTACTATCATCTAAGACTACATCCTAGGTCTTCAGACTCTGTATATAGCCATTTAGGAATTTATGCTCTAATAAGTCTGATATGACAAATCTATAAAGGACACTTAGACCTAATAAAGTTTATTGGTAAGACAGAAAAGTATTTCCACCACACACATCTGTCAAAGATAGGTATATATTGTTGGGAGTAGAAGAATAAGAGTACACAGTGGGCATAATTTTACATAAAGTGGTTCCGTGATCAAGCTGGGTAGAGGTAAAAGTATACCTTTGATAGTTGCCTGCTTTTTGAGAAGTTTCTTTCCTTTGCTCTGAAAAAGATTTTGGAAGAAAAATAAGAATTGGTAGCTTAGAAGAATGAGGCCAAAGAACTAAAAACTATTATACTTGATATATGTAAAATATTTTGATAATGTTATAATACCAAACATTTCCCAGACTGGAAAACATCCAAGGAAAAGATGTATAGATGATATTATATTTAGTAAAATGTATGCCCTATATTATTCATATGCAGAGAAGTAAAAATCAAATGAGAACCCCATGAAAAAAGAATATGGAGAGTGTTTACAAACTAATGAATTGATGGAAGGTTAATGTGTGCACAGAGCGATGCGAGAACATTACAGAGGAGTAAAATGTGTGACTTTATGCAGAGGAGTGGAGAAACCTGAAGAAATGTGTTCAGACAGCTAAGAAAGCAAATGGAATGATTAACAGAAGACACAGAATATGAATTAGAATATAACAAGGAACTTGGACCATATAAAGAGAGGCCTTGTATGCTTTGGACCTAGAATTTAATTTTAACATTAAAAGTATATCCCTAGTGACACTTTCATATCTTAACAGTCTGTTTCTGTTTTCATGGTACTTTTGAAGGGAGTACACATTCTCTTGGAATCTAAATCAATTTTTTTGTGTTGGCTGTATTCAGCCTATTACCCCGGAGAAATTTTTCTAACTTCTAAACTGCCCTTGGATATTTTAAAATTGATCATATGTGTTCTGAAACATATTTATAGCCATGAAAATAGCAAGCAATTTAGGAACTATAACCAATACTATATGCATATTTTCAATTTAACTCTCATAACTTATTTTTTAATTGTCTATTTGAGTTGCAGTCTCATAAATTTGTAAGCCCATAATTATTTAGATTGTTAATGACATCAGTTTCTCATACAAAATCAGTAAGCGCCAAATATTCCAAGTGACTACCAATCTAACTCAGAGTTTGTTCATAGTTCTCTACATTTTCTGAGATGAAACAAGTCGTAAGTATTCAGAATTTATTTGCTTTGTAGTTTGTTTTTCTGGGAATTCACCATTCAACTTTCTCTCTACCTGCTCTTTTTTGTTTCTCAGTAACATAATATGTAAAATATAGAAGTCCTTTAGTTGTGCGATACCTAAAGTGGTAAATTTCTTGCGTTGTTGAGTCCCAGTCCCATCTTTTTTCACTACCAAGCTATTCTTACATGAACACAGTTAAACTAAATATTATTGCAGAAATTTCCCAGCATGTGTAGCCCCATCCCCATCAGGATTTATAGGTTCCCTAGGAGCTGTGTCTGAAAAAAATAAAGGAATCTTCTCTGTAGTGCCATGACTTTTACCTTAAAAGATCAAATAAAAGTTGCCTAAGAATAAAGGAAGCATCCTCCCTCCCCAGGGCCTTTCCTTTCTAGAGCTTTTGCTTCTGCTTGCTGGGACTCTGTCAGAAACCAAATAAACAAAACATTCACAGCTAATTAGCAGGGGAAAGGGCTTCTAAAAGGCTAGCAGGCATTTGTAGCAAGCTGAGTTGCCTGCCTTTCTCCTCAGAGTTAAACACATATTTTCCAAAGGATGAGGAAGCTTACTTTTAGTACTCTAAAAACTTTTTTTAACTCTGCAGATGAACATATATTATGTAAGAAATATGTGGACAAATGAAAAGGATGGAAAAGCCCTTCATTTTTATAAAGCTGAAACCGTAATGCTGCAGAAAGATAAAGGGATACAGGAAAATTGAAAAGACTTTACAACATCAAGACAAAGATTTCATTCCTTCTACCCTCTGCAGTGAGGGCACAAGAAGCAATGACTCAGAGGTCCAAGGACAGAACATAAACTAGAGTTTTGTAGGTTATTGCTGAACATAAATAAGGTAAACACACACACACACACACAAAATGTTAGGTAGGGGATTAGAGATATAGTCTCATCAATTCTATATTTTATAGATGAAAAGTAGGTAGGACTCAGATTGGTGAGGCAATTTGCTCAAAGTGAAATAACTAGTTAATGGTAGAAATGAAACATAAAGCTGATGAAAATAAGTATTAAAAGGATAAAAGCTAAGAAAGAATATATTTTCCCAACAGCAGGATAACTAGTTGGATAACTAGGTTTATAGTGACTGAATAATTCCTACATTAAATTGGGGCTGAACAGAAGAGTAATGCATTATCTTCTGTCTCTTAGCCCAAATGGAAAAAGTAAGTTGAAGGCCTTGCATTCCCTTGAATTCTACTGACCCAGGCAGAGGAAAGCACAGCTTCTGGTTTTTGCGGGGAGTAGGGGGTGGGGTGTTTTTTTATTCCTTGTGAATTTCGTGGTACTCTAGTTCTGTACAAAAATTTGGACTCTTAGTAAAAGTATACAATTTTAAAGTTTTCCTGTATTCTTCACTGTAATTTTCTTACACATTATATGTAACTCTGAGATTATAGTATAAGTCAATGGGAAAACAAAATTTGATATAGAACAAATGACTTTTATGGGCAAATTTTCAGAAATGTACTTGATATTTTCCTCTGTTGAAGGTTATATGTAAAAGTCAAACAAGAGATTTGCGCTGTCTGTCAAAAAAAAAAAAAAAGAAAGAAAAGAAAAAAAAGAAAAAAGAAATGGAGCATCCTCCATCTCTTTTACAGCTGCCTCTCCTCAGAGCTCTTCCATATTTCTCATTGCCATGAGGACACATAGTGGTATTTTCCTGCTTCTACCACTCTAGATCAAACCCCCTTCTTCCTAAGTTTTCCTTGTATTGTTTAATATTTTGAACTTTATATGGGGAAGTAAAAGTAATTCCAAACATGATGAACAATGCCAGGGTTTCGTGTAATTTTATCACTTAAATGAACAATGTCAGTAATGTTCAAAGTTTATGATATGGATATCCTTCATCTCACAACTCAGTAACCTTGGAAATATTACATCTTCAAGGCTTAAATAAACTGCCATCATTATGAAGCCTTCCCTGATCTGGCCAACTGAAAACGTCTACTGCGTATTCTCTGTACTAACTTCGTAACTATTTGTATTAAATAATCAGGATAGAATGATAGACTATGGCCAGGGAGAGATCATACTGAAATTCCAGTGGCTTAAAATGTTTTTCTAGTTTATGCCACTTAATCTATCACTGGTTGGTAGGAAAGGGGCATTATGTTCTCACTAGCCATTCAGGGACTCTTAACAGTGATATCTTCATCATTTTCTAGCTGTATCCCTCTGGAACATGTGGCCTCCTTGCTCACTGTGGCAAGAGTAGAGAGCTGAAGGATTGCACAAGCTTTTCAATGCTTTGATTTGAAATGACATATGGTATTTCCATCCACAGCCCATCCAGAACTAGTCCCAATCACCCCACCTAATCTCAAGAGGACAAGAAATGTGGGGAAACAGATAGAATATTGGGTGAGCACCACTCTCTCTTCCAATAATTCATTCAACAAATATTTATTGAGTGCTTACTATGTGCCAGGTACTCTTCTACGACCTGGAAAAAATATTTTAAATCTTAAAAGCAAAAATTCTTGTTTTCATGTAGTTTATATTCCATATTTTGGTTAATATTCATAGTTGTTTTTATATATGCTTTAGGGACAACTGCTTGTCTTATCATATAATCTCATATATCCAACTACCATACATACAAATAGTGGTTCAATAAATGAGTATAAATAAATATAACTTTAATGTCTTCTTGTGTAGGAGCCCATGCTCTATAATGATATACAAAGAACACTCCATAACATAATAAGTTCTTTAAATTAGCCATAGTTCTTATAAGATCAGTCCCCTGTTTGTCTAGATTTTGAGCCCTTGAAGAAATTTTGTTAAGTGTTAAAACTTAACAAAAAACTTTTGCTCATGTTTCAGTCACAAGGATTTTAAGATCCCTGAGGATAGGAACTCTATCTGTTTGGAGCAATGTAAACTTCGTAGTTTTAATACCGTATTGTGGAGATAAACCTAGGCAGTCCAGAGCCCTGATGGATTAAAATAAGCATTAATTCATTGAATATTTATTAAGTTTCTATTATGTGCCAAGCAGTGTTCCCAAAGATGGATAAGAAATTCATATCTATAAGAAATCTACAGGGTGGGTAAAAAGTAGGTTTACAGTTGTGAGTATGTAAACAGTATATTTCTGTGTTCTCGTTTATTAATTATTGTATTACTTTTCATATGAACAACTGTAAACTTACTTTTGCCCCACCCTGTATAATTTCCTGTGTAAGTAAATGGGGTACTGTATTCTGGACTCAAAATGGTACTTTGTGTTTGTTATCTCTACTTAACAATTGTATTCACATGAATTAGCCCCTCATGAAGAATGGGAGAGAAACGAAGTTGAAAACAACTTCTTTATTCAAACCCTTTTTATTACATGAATCCCTCTGAGAACATAACTTAAAGAATAGCTACCTGATCGCCTCTTGAATATTACCTCCTAAATCAGTCTATTTCATTTTCAGATAATTTTAATGATTAAAAAGTTCTTCTTTATATTTATCCAAAATCAAAATTTTCTTCTCTGGAACCATGTGTGGTAATTTATTCTTTCCTTTAATGACCCTAAAGATATGCTTTGGTAGTAATCAGATTATCCCTAATCTTCTCATCTCCCATCCCTTTTAAATAGAGTGTCAAACTGCCTCAACATTTGATCACTTTCTCTTCAGTCTTCCAGTTTGTCAGTGCATCTTAAAGTGTGGTACAGCAAACTGTACACAAAGATAGTTGGGACAATGTAGAATTTGTTGAATACAATAGAATTATTTGAGCAATTAAAGGAGCAATGCTTCCTGGGATGGACATATTGTAATTACAACTTGAAAATACAAGTAAGATATGAAGGAAAGAAAAAGCATGAGGAACATTTAAATAAATGCTTACAAGTGGAATAAAAGGAAGATGGAATTCTTTGTCTGCTACAACAGTGAGTGACACTAGGGAATACATTAAAACATCTGGAATTAGATGGAGCAGGTGTAGGTGGTTTTGTACCTAATGAGTATTTCATTGGAATTCTGTGTTGTATATATCAGGAAGAAGAAACATTAGTAAAGAAATGTTCAAATTTGATACACCCCTAGGAAGAGATTGCTATTACCCAGGAAAAGGTTTTTTTGCATTAAAGTAAAGAGAAATCATGTAAGCAAGAAGGTAAAGCATTTTGCAGGAGGAATTTTGATGTCGTATGAAGCAGAAAAACCTACACTTACTTTGTGGTGGAGAATAAGGTTCTTGGCAAAATGATGAAGTAATAACAATAATTAGCACATTTAAGGCTTAACTGTGTGCAAGATTTATTCCAAGTATTTCCCATATGTTAACACATTTAACTGTTACAAAAGGTCTATGAGTTAAGTATTCTTAATATACCCATTTTATGGATGAGAAAATTCACCCACAGAGAAGTGAATTAATTTACTGAATGTCACACAGCTAGGCAGGTGACAAAGCTCAGACTTTTTTTATATATTGGATTGACATTAGTTAATAAAATAAGTGTACAACTCTATAATACATCATCTGTATATTATACTGTGTGTTCACCACCCAAGTCAAGTTTACTTCCAACACCATTTATCCCCCTTTACCTTTTGTCCTCCTTTCCTTCTAGGAATGAATAGCCACACTGGTGTCAGCTTCTGTGAGGTGATTTATTTTTCTTTTTGCTTAATCCCTTTACCATTTTCACCTAGTACCCTCGCCCCTTCTCTCACAGCTGGCAGTCAGTTTTTTAGTTTATTTTGTTCATTAGATTCCACATGTAAGAGAACTCATATGGTACTTGTTTTTCTGTGACTGCCTTATTTCACTTAGCATGACACTCTACAGGTCCATCCATGCTGTCACAAAGGGTAAGATTTTCTTCTATGTTTTTTAATCCTCACCTGTGACACACTTACTGATTTTGAGACAGAGGGAGAGGCAGGGAGAGAAACACTGATATGAGAAACATCTCATATGTGACCCAATGGGGTACTGAACCTGCAACCCAGGCATGTGCCCTGACTGGGAATCAAACCCAGGACCTTTTGGTTTACGGGACAGTGCTCCAGCCAACTGAACCACACTATCTAGGGCAAGATTTCCTTCTTTTTATGTCCAAGTAATATTCCATTGTGTAAATATACCATGGCTTTTTTATCCACTCCTCTACAGATGGACACTTGGGCTGCTTCCAGATCTTCGCTTTTGTAAATAACACAGCAGTGAACACAGGGGAGCATATATTCCTTTGAATTAGTGTTTTGGGTTTCTTCAGATATATCCCCAGAGGTTTAATTGCTGGGTCGTAAGGCAGTTCCATTTTTAGTTTTTATAGTAACTCCATATTGCTTTCCACAGTGGCTGCATCTGTTGTTTGTTGATTTATCGGTGATAGCCATTCTGACAGATGTGAGTTGATATTCACTGTGGTTTTAATTTGTATTTCTCTGATGGTTAATGACACTGAGCATCTTTTCCTATGTCTATTGGCCATCTGTATGTCCTTTTTGGAGAATTGTCCACTCTGGTCCTTTGCCCACTTTTTAATTGGATTGTTTGTTTTCTTGATGTGGAGTTGTATAATTTCTTTATAAACTTTGGATATTAACCCCTTATCAAATGTATCTCTTTGGTGAAAATGTTCTCCCATTGAATGGGTTGTCTTTTCATTATGTTGATGGTTTCCTTTACTGTGCATAAATGTTTTGGTTTGGTGTAGTCCTATTTGTTTATTTTTTTTATTTTTGTTTTGTTTTGTTTCTCTTGCCCCAGGAGACAGATCAGAAAATAGATTATTACAAGAAATGTCCAAGATTTTACTGCTTTTCTTCCAGGATTTTTATGATTTGAAGTCTTACATTTAATTCTGTAATCCATATTGTGTTTATTCTTGTGTGTGTGGTAAGAAAGTGGTCTAGATTCTTTTCTTTTTTTGCACATCTGTCCAATTTTCCCAACATCATTTATTGAATAGACTTTTTTTACCCCATTGTATGTTGTTGCCTTACTTGTCAAATTGACCGTAAAGGTGTAGGTTTATTTCAGGGCTCCTCTGTTCCATTGACCTATGGGTCTGCTTTTATGCCAGTACCATTCTATTTTGATTACAGTATAGTTTGATACCAGTTAGCATGATTTCTCAAGTTTGTTCTTTTTTCTCAAGATAACTGTGGCTATTCAAGGTCATTTATGGTTCCATATAAATGTTTAGAATATTTGTTCTAGTTCTGTGAAATACAACATTGATATCTTGATAGGAATTGCATTGAATCTATAGATTCCTTTGGGTGGTATTGACATTTTAATGATGTTAATTCTTCCTGAACATGGTGTCTGTTTCCACTTATTTGTGTCTTCTTCAATTTATTTCTACGGTGTCTTATAATTTTCTGAGTACAGGTCTTTCATATCCTGGGTTAAATTTATTCCTAGGTGGGGTTTTTTTTTTTAATGCAATTGTAAATGGGGTTGTTCTCTTAGTTTTCTTATCTGTTAGTTTATTATTGGTGTATAGAAATACAACTGATTTCTGGATATTTATTTTGTATCGTGATACTTTACTGAATTCATTTTTCAGTTCAGTAGTTTTGTGGTGAAATATTTGGGGTTCTCTATATACAGTATAATGTCATCTAAAAATAATGACAGTATTTCTTCTTCCTTTTCAGTTTGGATGCCTTTTATTTCTTCTTCTTGTGTGATTGCTGTGGCTAGGACATCTAGAACTATGTTGAATAAGAGAGGTGAAAGCAGACATCCCTGTCTTGTTCCTTATCTTAAGAGGAACACTTGTAGTTTTTGTCCATTGAGTATGATGCTGACAGTGGGTTTGTCATATATGGCCTTAATTATGTTTAATTATGTTTCCTCTATTCCCACTTTGCTAAGAGTTTTTATCATAAATGGTGCTGGAATTTATGAAATGTTTTTACCTGTCTGGATGAGTATTTCTTCTTTATATGTTTGTTTGTTGGACTTCCATGCAGCTCTATTTTCTGAACTTCTGGTTGTTTCTAGTTTAGAGGTAGTTGTATTCCTTCTTACTTGTGGAGGGAGATGCAGCATGTCTGTCTACGCCTCCATCTTGGCCAGAAGTCCTAAATTATTTTTTAATTTTTTAATTACAGTTGACACACAATATTGTATTAGTTTCAGTTTTGTACTCCATTGATTAGACAATGCATAACTTACTAAGTGATCATCTTGATAAACTTCATTCCTATCTGCCACCATAAATAGTTGTTAGAATATTATTGACCGTTTTCCCATGCTGTACTTTATATTTACAATACTTTTCTGTTACTATAAATTTTTATTTATCCGCTCACCTTTTTCATTTGAGCCCTTTCCCATGTGACAAGCATCCAAATGTTCTCTTTTATTTAAATTCAGATTTTGAGATATATATGTATTTTATTCATATTTTTCCTTTTCCTCCTTCCCCCTCTTTTGCTCCCCTCTTCATTTTTCCTCCTCCTCCTCCTCTTCCTCCTTTTTCTTCTATCTTCATCTTCTTCAAGAAGGACCTTTAGTATTTCTTATAATGCTGGTTTGGTTACAGTGAACTCCTTTAGCTTTTTCTTGTCTGGGAAGTTCTTTATTTTTCCTTCAACTTTAAATGATAGCCTTGCTGGATAATGTAATCTTGGTTTTAGGTTTCAGTTTTCCATCACTTTGAATATTTAATGCCAGTCTCTTTTGACCTGACATATTTCATATGATAGTCTTATGAGAGCTCTCTTGTAGGTAACTAACTGTTTTTCTCTTGCTGTTTTTAAGATTCTTTCCTGGTCTTTAAGCTCTGCCATTTTAATTTTGATGTGTCTTGGTGTGAGCCTCTTTGGTTTTACCTTGTTTGGGATTCTAGCACTTCCTGGATTTGTGTGTCTTTTTCCTTCCCAAGTTAGGAAAGCTTTTAGTTATTGTTTCTTAAAATAGGTTCTCAATGCCTTGCTCATTCTGTTCTCCTTCTGATACCCCTATGATGCAGATGGTGTTACACTCTCTGTATTGTAAAACCAAATATACCTTAAATTATTCTCAATTCCTTTTTCTGTTTGCTGTTCTGATTGGGTGTTTTCTGCTACCTTGTCTTCCAAATCTCTGATTTGATCCTCTGGTTCATCCAATCTATGTTTATTCCCTTCCAGTGTATTCTTTATTTCAGATATTGTAGTCTTCTTTTTTTTAATGGTTTTTATGTCCTTTTTCAAGCTGTTGTGGTTCTCACTAAGTTTCTTGCAGTCCTCACTAAGTTCCTTGAGCATCCTTAAAAAAAAACTCTATAGCTATTAAATTGCTTGCCTCTATTTCATTTAGCTTTTTTCTGGAGATTTCTCCTGTTTTATCATTTGGGTCATGTTTCTTTGTCTCCTCATTTTGATTGTCATCTTATGTTTGTTTCTATGTATTAGGTAGATCTGCTATGACTCCCAGCCTTGGTAAGGTGACCTTACTGTACACCCCAGTGGCATAGTCTCCTTGATCACCTTAACTGAGTGCTCTAGGAATGTCCCTTTTGTTGGTTATGTGACCTCTCCTGTTGTAATTGGGTCTTTATTGCTAATGGCCCATTCTTTAATTAGGTCGGCCTTCAAGTTGGCTGATTTTGAGGATCAACCCTGACCACAAAGTACAAGGTGCTGTGCAGGTGCTGACCACATGAAACAGAATTTGCTTCAGCAGGGTCTGGTACCTGCCAGGATCTTCCTTTGGTTATGCTGCTTGTGGAGTTAATGGGATTCTGCTCTGAAATTTTTTGAATTTCTGGGTGTGTTGATTCTGGGGCCTCCTGGTGCAGACTGATGTCAGACACTACCTATGACTGTCCTGGGATACCTGTTTGGAGCTACAAATTGGTCCACAGTTAGCAGCTGCCTGTTCTGGTCCTGGGTGTACTCAGAAAGGACCTATCTTTGCACCAAAGCTGGCTTTGAACAGTAATGTGCTTGGGGACAGGTTAACTAAAGTCCCCAGGGTGATCTGCTGCCACCTGCAAGTTGCCTATTACGTTCAGTCACTGAAAGAGCCTCTGGTTATACTTGAACTGCATGAAGTATGTTTTCAGTGAGTCACCAGGTATGAGTGAGTGGTAATCAGAAGATTGATACAGATCCAAACTCAGTGCCAGTGTTGGGTCTGGGGTCACTCAGCAAATGTCCCAGGGTATACTAAGTCTAACTGCCACCTTCTGGGTACTTGCACATCTTTGTGGTGTGGCAGGATCTCAGGGAGCTGTCAGGGTAAGCCCAGCAGAATTTATTAGGCCCAAAGAGACCAAGATTTGGCCATGTGAATGGAGGGCTCTGCACCAATTGAGCATGTGAGGGGAAAATGTCACCCATCTTAGGGCAGCACAACTCAGTCTGTCTCAGATTCTTTCTGGACCCCAATTTCAGTAGGGTGGGCCACCAGTATTGGGAGGGTGGGGTAATTGGATCGCTGGAGATGGGAGGTGCCAGGTTGACCTGGAAGAGAGTCACGAGAGTGGCCACAGCTCCAGAACCATGCAACTCAATCTGTCCAGGTTTCTGCCCAGACCTCCTGGGCAGGTTAGAGCCACCAGGAGTCAGGAGGGTGGGCCACTGGGAGCTCAGAGAGTGAGGCTAGCAGATCTCCTGGGGGGGGGGGGTGCGTGCCGGGGCACCAGTCAGGTTCATGGGAAAGTGAAGGGAATGGCCACCCCAAAGCCACACAATCCAGTCACTGGTACCCTGAGTCTACTCAGACCTCTACACCCCAGCCAAGGTAGTTGATTCCTCCTGATTACTCAGGAGGACATAAACTCCACAGGGTCGGGTAACAGGGAGTCCATAGGGCTGGGTAATTGCATTCTTCCAGGCCAGCCATACTGTGATCTTAATCCACATAGTCTGGCTCCAAAATATGTCCTCTTAATCACCACAGTGTCTTTCACATCTCATAAGTTACTTATCTGTGCCCTTCTTTTCTTGCATGCTGTCACCTTTCCTACCCCCCTAATGGAGCCAATATCTTCTGAACTTTCCTTTTCCCTACTATTAAAAACTATTCTCAGGAAAGAAGCTGGTATGTTCATTGATTAATTTACATCAAGGAATAGATGACTGATGTTTTAACATAAAATAATACTACTCTAGGGTTGAATTTTTTTAGGGGCATGGGGAATGTTAAGGGTCCATAAAACCTTAGCCCAAATCCTCGTTGAAATTTAAAGTACATATGGGCATGGGAGAACGAATTAATTGGGTGCATGACATTCTGTGCCCTCAAATTATACCATTATTCAGCTGGCCCAGGCCTTATGGGAATCCTAGTAGAAATGAGGTCAGATCATAAAAGTGGGAATGGAAAGATAAGACATACATCTTTATTATATTGACTCAATGATTTTAGAAATATCCTATTATTTCTCTAATTCATTATCAGGTGAAGAGTTCTGATATAACCCCAAGAGACAGAGACCACAGGAGAAAGCTTTAACTTGGATAGTCATAGATGAAAAAAGATAATCCTATCCTAGAGTTTGTGTTTATACATTTACATCTGAATCGAGGCAGAGCCAAGGATTGATTTTGTTCTTTTATTTCTGCAGAAATAAAACTTTCTCATGTGGTTCTTTAGGAATCTTACAACCTAGGAATGTTACCCTAGAGCAGCAATTTCCAACCTTTTTCATCTCATGGCACATATAAACTAATTATTAAAATTCTCTGTATTTTTTGCCAATCTGGTACAATTTTGATTCATTCACACAGGATGGCTATTGTGTCAGCTGCTGTCTTTTTTATTTGACAGTCTAGGGGAAAAGAGGTCAGTCCCCGCTGACTTAATAGTCAGGTATTGCATGTTTTAAAAAGTTCTGTGGCACACTGTTTAAAAATTGCTACTCTAGAGTTATCCTTGATACTTCTCTTCTTCTTATACCGCATCAGTCAGTCATCAATCTCTTCATTTCTTTCTTTAAGGTGTTCCTTATGTAATTCAATCTAGTTTAGTTCAATGCACACTGTTGAATGCCTGCTATATGCCAGATTCTGTGCTCTGGGCACATAAGTACTCCTATCTTAAATGTCTCATTTTCTAGAAAAGAATATAGCAGGATTAAAGCAATCATAAAAGTAAGTTTCAATACTTAAGCAGTAAACAAGAGAGAATTACTAAGTTAGGAAAGGTCAGAAAGATTTGCAAAGGGGGTGATGCTTGAATGGAGTTTTTAGCATGAATCGGAGTGCTTCAGAATACTAATGTTAGGGAAGCAAAGTATTCTAGCTGGAGGACAAAGCATACCCAAAGACATGGAAGCATAGCACAGCGTGGCCTGGCAGCTACAGGTAGTATTGCCATAGAATAGATGAAGTTTGAGTCAAGGGATGGTGAAAATGAAGTTTTTGTTTCATTGTCAAGAACTTCATGTCCCTAAAGTATCAACTTGTTTATGTCTATGGCTGTGATTATTGAAGGCCTAACCTTTTTTCATTACAGTAATCCCTCTCTATATCGCGGTTCACTTATCGCGGCCTCACTGTATCGTGGGATTTTAAAAAATACTATATTTAATTATTTATCGTGGATTTTTCACTCTTTATCATGGGATTTTTGTGATACTGTATACGTATGTTGTTAAAGTTACATAGGTTTAAGAGTGTAGAATATGTTTAAGAACATAAGTAGTGTTTATAAAAGTGTGGAAAGTGTTAATAAGGGAGTGGGAAAGGTTAATAAGGGACTGGGAATGGTTTATAAGTGTGTGGGAAAGGTTTATCAAGCCTTAAAAAAATATATAAATACTAAAATAAATGTAAGGTTCCTACTTTGCGGATTTTCACCTATCGCGGGGTGGGGTGGGTGTCTAGAACGTAATACCCGCGATAAGTGAGGGAATACTGTACTCTGCTAAGTCTTTCCTATGTGCCACTTCTTGAGACTTCTTGAGTCACTATACCTTGATACCTAAGCATTTGCATACAGTATATGTTCTCTATTCTCAACCCTGCATGAGAGGAACTGGTTTCATAGTGTAGAATGACAACTTTCACTTTTATCTACATGATCATTTAAGTTTCATAATCAATTTGCATATAATAATTTTGAAAATTTTTCAGTGTTAAAGGACTAATATGAAAGTAGAATTAGTACAGTAATACAATTTATTATAGCAAATAGTTTAATTAAGTTAAACAAGTGTCTTTTTCTGCTCTCTTCTATGTAATACACAATATTGAGAACATACACAGTGGAAGAAAACAGGAAGAAGATACCTCCTTTCCATACCTGAGAGAAAATATTTAAATTTATACTCATGCAATATCTTGCTTTAATCAGCTCTCTAAGAGAGAAAAATTATAGAGAAGTGTTGAAAACATAAACACAAAATAAGAATAGTTGTTAAAGAATAAAGTGCTATAAAATGAAGTTATGTGGAAAACACCATCAAAGTAAACTGACTTTTATATTAATTTATTTGTAACTTCTTTTTTTAAGGGTGCTGGGCAGTTTTATGCTAAATATAAAGAAACAAGAATGAAGGAAAAGGAAGATGCATTGACTAGAGCTGAACTTGAAACACTTCAAAGTGAGTTTTAAATATTGTCCTGTGTTAACAAAATCATAAAACTGATTATTTAAGTCTTTATTTTCCCTTACATTCAGTAGTAATTAAATTTTCTGTGCTTTCTTTGCCACTCTCTAGTTACTTGTACTTAATGTATTATATGTGAAAAACACTGTATCAGTCATTACTGAGCCATCCACAGTTTTATATCAGAAAGAGATAAAATCAACATGGGGTCATATAGTTCCTTAAGTGTAGGAAGTATCCAGAATTTAGAAAGTCCTGAAACACTCTGGTGCTATAATTGTCATTGGCATTTTGTACCAAGTCGATCCAGTTGATCACCCAGCTTGCTGTATTACAGTGGTAAGTGGCAAACCTGGAAAATCAAAGATTTTTGTTTTGAAAGTCTTTGTTTCATTTGTATTACTGTT